>NC_039491.1:1126234-1781442 GCF_003590095.1 Trichoplusia ni
TGTAAGCCATAACTTTGAAGCGTCAGTCATAATCTTCTGTTTTTGTTACGAATAAAAGCTTGTTTAGTCGAGGCGAGAAATACCGTGCTTATGCGTTCCATTGCTGGCGTTGACACATAACTTTAGAAACAAGAGCTGTGTGACTCAGCAATGTATAGCATCCTACACGTTATCCTTCGCCTGGTCTAAATAGGCCTTTAAAAGGGTCGTCATCCGAAGGTCTTGAAACCGACGCCTCCCGAACATAAATCAAAATTACACGAAAAACATCTTAGATTCATAAGCAAGGCTCGCTCACTAGAGAAAACTTTTTATTACACGTAAGGTATATGTGGGAATTGTTACCAAACTCTTCGTTTGCTAGAATTATGATTTATGAATGAATCATTTTTGCTTAACACACAATAAAAAAAGTAGATGACAAACGAAGGAGGAAGAAGAATATGAATGGGAAACATTATTCTAAAGTAGAAGATAGTATGTAGTTTACGCGATCTAAATATACTTGCCTAGCATTTTTAATACTGATTTGTCGCTAAATAATAATCACAATTAAAGACAGAAAACAAATTATTAAAGCATAAAAAACCGCGACTCCTATCCCTGAGAATTTGAATATAGCTTTGTATAGGAGCTGGGATTTTTGCAAAGCATAAAAACCTATACCTACGCTACTCAATATCATGCTAGGATAACATACAAATACATCAAAGTCGACATATTCATTCAGAAGGTATGTTTCATAAAATAGGAACGAACGACGGTCTCGTCAAATAAAAATTAAATACATCAAAATCTGTTAATATAGGCCGTAGTTTGTTGGTAAGAACAAAAAACAGACGAATTGAGATTCTCCGTTCTTACTTAAAAAGGTTTATTACAAACATTTATCGTAACATTACTGTCCTAAAAAGCCAAGGTAATTTCTACTGAAGATCACAAATGATAGGTTTAGAAATAGAATTTAAATATTTATCTAAAACACGGCTGGAAGTCGGTATTTTATTATTCAGGTGTACAGCCTGTTACAAGGTAGGCGGGAAGCAATTCAAACGTCTGTATCACTGAGCTGGTTTTGCAAGTGTTTATCTTGAAATATATTTATTACAGGCTGAGGTATGAGTCAAAAATTATACTAAGTAAATTGAATAAAACCTACTGACCGTTCAACGCCCGCTAGACACTAGAAAAATGTCATAGTAGCGAAAGCGAACTCAGTGTGACGATCTAATAAGATATAAGGAAATTGGGAAAGGTCTCCAAAACATTGGATCCCCTTGTCCAGTAGAGGGAATTCCCACAGGCACCATAAATATGTTGATTTTGGCAAAGTACTAAGTCGCTGTAAGTGGCTGAAACTAAAGATGTGTATGCTCTAATTCATATCTATAATTAATTCGTCTTATCACTTTTTATCATATTTAAAATCAAAATCTTCAAACCTGAACATACAAAAAAATATTTCAAATTGGTCTAGCGGTTTAGAAGATCATTGACATACATTAGTAAAATAGCTCTAAATACACATAATACAAATTGAATAAGAGCACAAGTGATATTAACAACAGGAAAATCATTATTAAAATGACATTTCCAATTTTACTATAAACAAAAACCACCAAATGCTAAAGATAGCCTTTTACAGAAATGAAATATGATAAATGCAGGGTGCGCCTGGCCAAAACAAACATTTGCGGATCGAAATCCCATGGAGCACAGGCCAAACACGGGCCAAACTGTGCCGATCCCGCCGGCTAACTCATGTAAATGACGTTTAACTTTATAAACACCCTGTATAAGCGAGTATCACAACTATGCTTTTAATGGAGCTATTTTAAATAAGTTGGATTCGGTGCTAACGAGTATTTTTAAATTTATAAATAATTATTTCCTATTCAACCGGTTAATTTAAACCGTTCTAATAAGATTGTCGGTAACCATCAAATTTATTTTTCAATCACCTACATATTGATGACTGTAACAACCATTACTTAGCTCGATCAGCTTTTTTTTTGCATTTTTTGCTTTTGTTGTTTATGCGGCGGCAAAAATACATCTCACGTAAAAATACGGCTTACTCAAATTGATACTCAGAAGTCTTCATTAATTATTAAATGATGTAACGGTTTACTCACGCGTATTTATCGGGGTAGCCCGACTAGTTTCGGACCCAACCGGAGTCCTTAATCATGAGCAGACGCGGCGGGATCGCGAGTCGAACGAAATACGCGTGAGTAAACCGTTACATCATTTAATAATGAATCATTCTCACGACAGTTACTATCAAAATATGTACTAATGAAACTAAACAAACAAAGGATTATTAAAGAAACACAAAAAAATACTAATTGCTTGTATCAGAGGCCAAGACACATTTTGGGTCGCTGAGCCAACGGAGTGAGTATTTTAATAGGTAGTGAATATTTAGAAATAACTACATTTAAAAGAGATTTCAATAAAAACTGAACAAAAACCCTATTTAAAACGACCTTTTAAAATCAAGTATATAAACAAAAACGAATCAATTAAACACCGCTATCCACATTTATCATTATCTGTTAAAAGGCTCCACAAATAATTTGAAGTCCATTATTTTAATTTTATTTCAAGTTTCGCTCCCTTACGGCGAACGGAAATGACTAAAGTAGCAATAGCGATTGTATACAATGCCTGTTTGGTATAGATACATATTTATGTACTTATGTCTATTTCAGGGCTCATTGTATTCTAAAAAATTGTTCAAGCGATACTCTCGTGTTTTGTTTGTAGCTATATCAGTACATGTTAATTTATAGTTCGTGCAATTAATATAGTAAAATTCTCTGCATTGGAAATGTAAACGTATTTTAAATGTAAACAAAAAAACAATAGAGTTGCCCGGTAGCCATGCACGCACAGTGCGGTAAGCCGCTGAAAGAATTTAATTAATTTTTCCACGTATTGCAGATACATTGATAAATCATAATTTAAAATATTCATAAACATAAAGCGTTATGATTTTAATAAAATAACAAAACTAAAATGCAACAAAGATCTTGAAACGTCACGCTTAAAGTGGGGGCTAATATCGTCACTTGTTGTCAGAGAAAATGTACCGGTAAGTGACGACACACGATACTTTTTTGTTCAATCATCTTATTTTTTTGTTTGTGTGACACAACACGGTTCTTCAGTTTTTAAAATCTATCTGATGAACTAATTCGATATTTTTTATCAATTCAATTATTTTTAAGATAACAAAATATCATCAGGATGCATGCTACGGCAACTTTTCATGAATCGCTGTAAACCCACTACACGTAAAAACTTATCTAAAAATGCTAAACTAAACAAAAAATATATATTGAATACGTAAGTATATTCCAACAGAAAACGAAACCCAGCAGTTTCTGAAGCGATAACCGAACCTTTCACCCTCGCAGACACACCTCGATTTTAATTAAAATTTCTAAGAGATACTGAAATGTTTTTTTTTCGTTTTAACTCATCATTATACCGATTGAAAACGCTCACTTTTTTACAATCAGTGAGCGAAGCAAAAAGCATTGATAAGAGGGTAGGTGCTGGAGTTTTAAGGGTCTTATAAGGAGTCAAAGCGTTTTCCCTTACTTGTAGGGACTATATATAGATATCTGCGGTATATGAGAGTCCTGGAGTGGTCCCTTTTAGGGCACCAATATTTTGAGGATAATGTAGTGTTGCATGTTGTAGCCTTTTATAGAATATTGAGTGCGTATGGAAAGTAGAAATACGTTTAGGAGGCCCACCGCCACGTCTTTAAGTAATATTTTTGCGGTTGTGGGAGAGAGATGAAGCTCTACATTGTGTATAGTGCTGTCATGCTTTCACAACTATAATAATATTACATAGATGGTTATGGCCGATTCTTGGCCAACATTGAGTTATAAATGTACTCCATCTACCATCATCACGTCTGGTTAAGTGTCCACCCCAACTCCATTTATGTTTCATATTTTTTTACAATGTCGACTATTTTGACGCGAAGTCATGCGACTTCTGAGTTCGAAATGAATGCGACGGGCAAGAAACAGAGCAGAACGGCATGGCCCAGGAGCGGGTCATTCAAGACTGATAATGATGATAACACGTCTACCCCTTCCGTGCTCATTCTGGATCTTAAATCGTGATCGAGATAGAACGAGAGTACTTAATAGAAACATTAAATATCCCAAAAAACAATGAAACAAAATTGTAAATCATGTGGAAATATTATCGCTATCATGGTGTGTGATATGTGTGTTAAACATTACAGTATTACACATATGTATATCTACTACGACGTTAGTTACGCATCCACTGACAAGCGCGTCGGCCGAACACACATACCTATAAACATACAAATACTTCAATCATTTTTCCATCTCAATAGAAACGACCTTGTCCACAAAATGTAAATTTCACGGCATAAATACTAAACACTGCTAATTTCACTTTCCAATATGAAATAAACAGCGTATAACACAAAACACAATTTCATTATTGATTGAAAAACTATTGTTTCCTTTTTGCAAAACAAGTAATACATTATTAGCGCTGTTCATTTCATTTCTGTTTTATTTATGAAAGGAAAATGTTGTTTATTTCAATATTATTTAACAAAGAAACGGCCCTTTTGTCTATTGTTTCTGTCGATAGCAAACTGTGTAAACATCGGGTGTTAATTACTTTGTATTTAGTTTCATTAGCTATTTATAGCAAGCAATAGTTTGTCTTATTTTCTTTGTACTGTGCGGTTATACTAGGAGTAGTTTCAAATTAAATGTGTAAATATTTTTTTAACTACAAAATCGTACTGACTTCGCATAAAAACTAACCAAAATTGAGTAAAGTTAATGACCAAAATCGGTTCATCTATAGTTCTGATGTAGGTAACAAACATACAAAATACAGACGAAATGAGCACCAATTTTTAAAGAGGTCATTCACAAGTGGTTTGAAAAATTGCCTTTATGAATTCGCACAAAAAGATCGTATACCCCTCAAAAGTATACAGCAAAACTGTGCATTAGACTGCGCAGCTTCTCGTTTTTACAATGAAAACATTTCTACTAAGAGAAATCTCAAATGGCGGATTTATTAGCTTGAAAAGGTCTTAAACATGCGTATATCACACAATGAGAAGTATCTGTGTATGTGTATGTTTGTTACATCTTTACGCCGTAACGGCTTGAACGATTTCTGCGTAACGAAGGTAGCACCAGACACTGGACACCTTGGGGTGCACCAAAGTTTCTGCAGCCATCACTGACTTCCAGGTGGTTGAAGCCGCGAGCAACAACCAGTATTGTATAAGAAAAAGTTTAAGTCACAAAACCTAAAAACAACAACAGAATTTAGCAATGGCCGAATACGAAATATTTATTTCAGCAGTTTATAATTTAAATATTTTTTCCAAGATTCCATTTCAATCCTGTACGATACTGAACGCAGAACGCTTTCTTCTCATTAATATAACGGGTTCACTCACTAGAAACATAAAGCTTTCATAATTATTTGCAGTTCTCTTTACTCTTGGTTACAAAACGTACAGTGCCATACTGACCGTCGTTCGTAATTTTATAAATGGCAAACAATTAATATACTGGAAGCCTACCAAGGCACTTAAAGTGAAAACAGTTGGATGTTGAAAGAGTTAGCGCAATTTACTTTGTAGAGTTTCATCTCGCTTCCACAATTGCAATAATTTAAGTTTAAGAATTCGTGGTAGTTGTGAGCTGACACACTGAACTCGCCACCGCGGCGACTCAAACATGACCTGCTACATATTAGTGTGATGAATGAAAGGAAAGAGTATCCACAAGAAGAAAAAGAAGTTTTTTTCATAAGGATGTCTACACACAGGTTACACTGTTCTGTGAAAAAATTACAAAATATATTCTCTACGGTACACGCGATCTATGTTCTCTACGGTACTTGCGACTCAGCCGCCGTGTTAACTCATGGTTAAGGACTCAGGTTGGGTCTGATTCTAGTCAAACAATACCGATAAATAGACGTATGAATTATTTTTACAAAGTTAACAAAATGTGAAAATAAATGACTTACAATTAAGCCTAAGTCACCATACTTCGTTACAATTTTCCAAGTGTTGTTAACACTAAGGTTTTTGAATAGTTAATCATCTCAAATTTTAATGAATAGCCTATCAAAAGTTAGGTCAAAACTGATCGGTGGACGATGGTTAATGGTTAGTCTTTTGGTCAACAAAACACAGTCGTGGTCTGTGGATTTGACAACGGGTTTAATTAATCACCCTTTTTAAGCCGGGCATCTCTTCCGGAGACATTGAGGTGATAATTTTAATTTAATTAGTACAATAATAATGTTAACTTTCACAAAACGCTATGTAGTCTCAAACTAAGCAAAGTTTGCATTTTGAGTGCTAGAATCTAGTACAATTAATTTTTACTTACATCATGTTATGGGAGTAGGTACTAATCGATTCATAGCATTAAACATCGTTTTTGAAATTTAAACTGTCTTGGTCACCTTAAAAATATACCAGTGATACAAAAAACATTATTTCGATAATGTGTACGTAATTAATTAAATCTTTTGCATGGACAGACTCGTTACACATATACTACTGCATTCAAAACACTGTAAAAAGTTTTACTATCTTATAGAAATATACATACACAAAGTTTATAAGTGTAAAATGTATTTACATTACCGGGGTGTTAGCAGAAAGTGTTAAGTACTATTAATATAGTGAGCAGACGAAAGCCCGTAATATCGTACCTACTCGTTGCTTGTTAAAACGTAGTGCAATGTTAATAATAAGTTCGGCTTTAAATGGTGTGTAGATGCAGGTAATAACATTGTATGTTAAACTAGCTGTTGCTCTCGGCTTGCCTAAATGTCAGTTATAGTTGCATATGCATTACCCTCCTTTATTGAAATCGGATAAAAGTATATTATGTGGTCATCAAACATGTCAGCTGCGATAATGGTATGGAGGTATCCATACTATTATTTTATGGAAATCAGTTCAGATGTAGTAGTAGTAGTTTTGTACAAGTATTAAAAAAAACAGAGGTAAGAATATTGGGTTGGGTTAATAAATATGATGAGGATGGCTATCTTTATAAATTTAGCCGATTAGTACGAAAATCACGAGTCTTATTCGCACGATACAATTTCTTTGTGTTAGCTCTCTTTAATTAGGTACCCGTGCACATACACATAAAAGTTATGTATAATACTAAAATAAACTAGAAAAATCCTTTAAAAATAGAGCCTTCACTACGTTTCATAGAAACTGAAATAAACCCTGCCGTTGGATGTATTGCATAGTTCTTCGAAAGACGAACTTAGATCTAATCTCTATAACGATTTTTCTATTCTTGACGCAGAACTGGGTCGCGCGCTGTATGCATTCTAGTGAATTTATTCCATGTTATATGTGCAACTGTATTGTAATCATTTTTGAGCTATGACACATTTTGGACATAACTGAGTTAAGATATTTATTGCTGTCTGCTGTGGCTGTTGTAATGATAAGCATTTATGACTATTTAAAGGTATAATCTTGTAACCTATAGGTCGATTAAAGAGAAATTGTCTTATGATCAGCTGTGGGATTCAAAAATCCAGTGGAGACGATAAAGAAAAAAAATAGAAACGAAAAGATTAGTACAATTTGTCAAAAATAATACTATTTAAAAAAAACTCTGGAGTCTAATTATCATCAGAAAAAACAGACGAATTGAAAACTTCCCCTTTTTTAAGTCGTTTGAAAAATGATAAACCTATTTAACACGATTTCAAGTAAGTAATCAATTCTTAATTCCAATTTACGATTTAAAAAGTCTTAAATGTATCCAAAATATATAAGAGTCATGAAACAAAACAGTATCAATTATATACTGCAAGAGTACATTTAAGTATCTTTGCGCTGTACAAACAATAAAGGCCCGTCCTTAATGAATCGCAATATTCTTTGTGTTTTTAGATGATTGCCGGCTTCTGGCTCCGGCTGAGACAAATGATAATATCGCAGTTATCTCGAAATATGTGCGCCATTAATTAGCAGTTCAGCTTGATGTTGTGCATTATATTCATTTTGGAATATTTCTTTAGAGAGAGATTGAAGAAGGGAGCGGAGGCTGTACCCAGGGGTGGGACATTAGAATCAACGTAATCAAATATTCTGTTGATTAGAATATTTGTAGGTCTTATAACTGAGTAGCAATGCTATGCGTTTTAACGTGCAAGAAAACACGCCTGACGTCAGCCGGCGGTTAGGTTTAGTCAATAAGAGTCTGGCACTACTCGTTCCTTCCTCCGAGGAGGCCGGTGGTCATGAGGATTCCTCCAGAAAAAAAAGCCTTACATCTGATAAATCTTTATTTGCTCAATGTAATAAATAAAAAAAAGGACATACTTTTTAGTCCTTATCATCTCCCAGCAAGAAGTAAGACTGTTGCAGTAGTTGAAGCGAGACGGAGCATTAGCAGCTTAGAGCGGCGTCTCCCTTCCACAACTGCATGTAGAAGCACGAATTACTACACGAACAAGCGACGAATAAAATTTTTATATATGTTAATCAAAATATTTTTATGCTTAATTTGTCAATTTACAAACGTATCATAAATAAGGTTTAGATTGAATTCAACTTGGGGAAATTGTGTGTAATATCTAACTTCAATTTATACTTCAAGAAGACAGGGACAGCATGAATGTTAATAGCGACTTCAATGCATTAAGAAGGTGTCCGACAATTAGCTCTACAATTATTCTCGTTATACTTACTTAGATAACCAACCGCAGTATAGAACTGGTTATTAGTAGTATTAAATTTGGTATGTTGTGCTATTACGGCAAAATATAGGAAGCTATATACGGTTAGTATAATCGGCGTCCTCATAGCTAATAGCGACCTTTTCGAGTAACTACTTCATCCAGAAAATAAGCCAAGGGTTGGGCCCTATTTCGTTAAATAATATTATCCATTGCGTTTCCATGACAACCCTGCCAATTTACTCGACAGCGATCGGATTTTAATAATATTGTACAGCATATATGTCCTCTTTGGTGGATGAAATTCAAATTTGATTGACGTTAAACTTGTATGGAATATTTGTATGGGTTTGTTGATGACGTCAATAATTGAGCTGAAAGTTATTATATTTTGTTTTAAAGGGTAAGCCTTCTGATGTGCGGTTAATCATGTTATAATCCATTTTGTAGATTACATGAATGTTAATTTTAAAGGTTAGTGACCACATTGGGACTCATTACCCTAATTGCTTTGCAATAATCTTCATAGAGATTTTATTTATTGGTATTATTAACCTGAAGCGTTTATTAATATCTATTGTTTGATCGTATGTATGATTGTGTTTGTAAAAGCGCCACGTTTTACGAGAAATTCAAAGTAAAGTGCATTGTGTACAGAAATTTTAGTAGCTCATAGATTTCAAAGCCTTGCATTATTGCATTTGCTGATTTAAGTTTTCAAAACAAAGAGTTTGTACAATGGATAAAGAACGCTTTGGATAAACTTGTCACCGCTGTGTTATAACGTGTCACATAAATTATGGGTAAATTAGTATTTTATTTTGATTTACAAAGGGTCCTATTGCTAGCTAAAAGATAAAGTTAGATAAATGACTGTTTGAATTAAATCGACTAATAACTGTGCCGAGCGTATAATATTGGTTATGCGGCGAAAGAAAGTAATCTTCCTCAAGAAAACGAAACAGTATACCAAACGATACATTATTTTCAAATGAAAACTAACACTCGGATCATATTACAATTTTACACTTTCCAAACGATTTTCCAATAACAATCACACAAAGAACGGAATAGTCACAAACCAATATGACTCTGAACCTGATATACATAAAATAAAGTACCCAAAAAGGAATTTGTCGACCAATTTTAAACGCGGAATTTCTACTCTGTTTGGGTCCAGGCCTTTTGGTCGGGAGCCCGAAATAATAGCTTTTTATTGTAACACGGCTCACGAAGGACTCAGAGGGATCAGGGGGACACAAAAACAAACGTCGTTAATACCAAAACGGGACACCAGAAGCGTTTATGTCATATAATTCTAGTGACGATGTGGAAAACTGTTAATTTATGAAAGGGTTTTGTGTTTATATGGTGGTCATAGTATGTGGTCAAAACTTGTACGAGATTGATAAATAAAGACAGCGTCATTTTTTTCAAACATCGAATTAACGTCTATTTGAATTCATAATAGTTGGTGCTAATTTAAAATCACGAAGTGGAATGAGAACCAAATATAATCAATAGATTTGAAAGCCCACTTTTTTAAAAGTCCCTTCAAATTTTATCAAAACCAGTAAAGCCGTTTTTGTTATTTGCAAATTGGATTATCGTCTAGGTTGAGGCTACCGAGCTGAAATTTCAGCCAGCTAGCTTATCGGGAAGTGCCTCAAAATTGAGTTGCAATTCAACCGAAACAAGAAAAAAGGTGTATACGTGTGTAAGTAAAAACGTGGTAAAAGGAAAGTGAAATAAAAATATCTATCATAGATAGGAGAATGCGTGATTCATTTGCGACATAAACATTGAATTTCACAATAAACTCCACAATTTCACCTCAAATGGAAGGCGTGACGTGCTACATCGTTGTAATGCTTCAAAAACGTGAATACCAACGCTTCACTCGCTTACCTCGGGAATGTCCGGAATATTTGGAATACAAGCCGCAAACACCCACTCGCTAGCTAGTTGCCTTTCAATGTAATGCTTATTTAGCTTTACTATTTAATAAATTACAAGTTTAATAGCTTTAAGTATTTTTTTTAAACGACTTCTGCACCAAGCAATTTAATCCTTGTATCGCGGGGGGCTTCACAAATATACAATTCACATGCACAAAGACACCCAGACTCAGAACAAGCATTCGTGGATCGCACAAATGCTTGTCCTACGCGGGGATCGAACCCGCGACACGTCGCGCAAAGCGTTTGATTTTGTAAAGGCAATTACCTACAATCGTCACAATTAATAAGCGTCGGATATTCAAAACGAAAAAGCAAACTTAGTACATACAAGCAAAAAATTCTAAACAATTTTATAGTATAATTTATGTTCCAGTTCATGAAAAATTAACTGCTTAACTAATTTTAGATGATTAAGAAGGTTAAATATTTTTTAATTAATTGATAAATCTTCTAATTTAATTCGTGTTGGAGGCAGGTTAAGCAATTCTTTTTATGATTTTAATATTAAACACCCTATTCTCATAGCAAGTAAACTGCTTACACAATTACAATAGCATAAAATAATAATATCCGCTGTCATGAACAATGAATGAATTTTAATTTGCCTTGTAATTTAATATTTATTCAGTGGGTTTTGACGCCGTCTGTACTCTAGTAACACAGTTTACACCTTTTCCCTAGCGATATTTTCTACGTTCGTCGTATGTTTTTTCATGCAAAAATCTCGCTCTGAATAAAACTTATATTAATTTATAAGTAAATACTTGCGGTAAGCTTTATTTTCACTTTCTGGTAGTTTGTTAGGAAACGTTGTAAAATGTAGGTTAGATAAACTTACTCAAGCGATTTTATTATGGGCTCTTAAAACAGGAGTTTTGGGAATGTGATCACCAAATAACCGTCGCGATGTATCATAATTTAGGTATTGTGTTGAAGTTAAATACAATAAAAAAAAATAATTTTATTCCATATACCTTATATGGAATAAAAGTATGTTTTTTAAGACACAAAGATTGTGCCTCCTAACAATATTTAGTTTATTGGTTGCCTGTGTTGGAAATATAGTCACAATTTCTTCTTCTATTTGAGTAAACAGCGTATACTTTTATAAAAGGACTTAGCGGTAACAAATTTTAAGACGTTACAAAAATAAATACGTAGCAAAAACCGAGCAAATAGGTTCAAAACATTAATTTATTGCCTATTATGTAAGACAAATTCTACTAAAAAGCCTATTCCAACCTCCAAAATGAAATCCTTAAAGTCCTAAACAAACAAATAATAAGAAAGTCTGTTTGAAAGTCAAAACGACACGAAAACAAACACCATTACATAATACAAGGTGTACCTAAAAACTTAAAAAAAAAACAGTCCGAATTTCAAAAAAATATGCGTAAATAATAAACCAAGCGTTTGACGTCACAAAATAGAATGTGAAAACTGTGACGTGAAAACTGCAGGGAAATGGCAGGTGGGGACGTCGGACATTGTTATACATGCAACAATGCAATTTTACCCGGTTTAGGTTTTACTTTAGCGCCGGTCGCGTCAGAACTCGTCACGGGTGTGTAGGGACCTTTATTTAATAACTTGTGGAGTCGGACGGCCAGCGGTTTAATACCAGGCTTTTACCAGATTCTTTCAGCGAAATGTTGGAATTAAATGATTTGTTATCCAGACAAATTGCCGGCGAAGTTTAATAAATCGTTTTAGGTTCTTTTTTTTTAACTCGCTTTTCAGACTGAATATTTTAATATTTCGTCCGCGATGAAGTCGGACTCTAATATTGTAAATGCGAAAGTTTGAAGTTTAATTTGTTTTTTTTGTCTGCAAAATATTTTTTTAGCTAATGCTTTAGTTAATCCATTTCAATCGTAAGTAAAAAGCTACAATCAGCCTTAACCGTAATTTCTAATAGCTTAGATTAAACATAATCTGAATCAGAGTGCATCAGCAATTTAGACTAATATGTATGTGATATCGTACTATGCGTCTAATTTTCCTAGAACCATAATGAATCAATTAAAACATTTGCGGCTGCAATAGTAATATATGGCAAGTAATATGTTAATAAACAAATTAAAACCACCACCATCTCCAACAAAACGAAAAACGTAGTCGAGGAACTCATTTCAAGCAGCAGTAAACAGCCAGATTTTTCGGCAAATAAATCGCGAAACCGGTTCGGTACCCAGCTTGGAATCCTGCTGTTGATATTGCATGTTACTGTGAAACCGAGAGACACAGTCACGAAGCGACTCGCAGCACTCAAACGCCCGCCGCCGGGAAAACTGGAATCCTGCAAAGAAGTTTGAAGAAATATTAAAAGAAGATCGACTTACCAGAAACGAGCCAGAAAATTCAATTTGGTATTCTTGTGATGAAATTGACAATACCCGGTTGATAGCAGAACTTGGAGGCTTGCCAAATATTGCATACGAGTGAGAAAACAGGTAGGTTGATGTTAATACTGTCGCGAAGATGCGGAGACGGAAAAAGGTAACTGCATTATGTTGAAATTATGCAGACAATGTATCGATTGCATATAGAATTTTCAACCAACTTAAAATGGAGGAGGTTGTCAATTTGCCTGTTTTTCTTTATGTCTGTTAAACTTTGTATTGAATGGAGCGATTTTGTTGATTCTTTTTTCATTCATCAGATTTGGAACAGTAGTTTTTATTCGTAGTCGTTTGTATGTTTTTGTTGTTACATCAAAGTCATACAAATTACAATCACCTATTTACTTATTTCGGTTCTGGGTTTCGTACACCCAAACTCTTTATATTGATTTGGTGTACTACAGATTTGCATGTCTGAAGGTTAAAGATGACTTTTTGATACTTAACTCTTGACAGTGATAACTAGATAGCGCAGTCGAATCACTATTCGACTGCGCTATCTAGTAAAACTGTCACTTGCCCAGATAGACTGAAATAAGATACCGTACACGGGAAATTAAGGGAAACCAATATCTCTTGCTTGAATTCACGAAACCACAAGATGTGTCGGATTGTCTATTAGTCGCGTGATCAATACGTTTGAGACGTCGCTTCAATACGTCCATTTATTCAGTACGCGCTTGAATGGACCAGTTGACGATCTAAGTTCATATATCAACAGTTTTGTAGTAGCTGGTGAAGGTTTACACTACATGATACTGCCTGAAACTGTTGTAAATAATTGACTGCGCATACTCAAAATAAAATGTTATACTCTCAGTTTACGTAAGAAATGCGTCCACAGTTCGGTAATTATGGTAATTTTAACCAATTTTACAATAGTTCAATTTTTTAGTTTTATTTTGAGTAAGACCCTTATTAAAAATATATAACACTGTCATAATAAAATTAAGCTAAAATTATTAAAGTGTTTATGGTAGAAGAGAAAAAGAGAAAGACCTAAAAAGATATACACTTATAACTGAAGAAAATTGCAGAAGTGACGGGTAAGAAAGTAAAAGACATCCCAAAGAATCGAGGAAGATAGAAAAAGATAATTGCACAGCACCTAAATTTGTTTATGACAAATAAGTACACAATGGCTACCTACAATTTTTGAATTGGAAATTTAACACAGAGTTTTATAAAATATCGATTAGGACGAAGTCCCGGAACGTCCTAATTAGCAGCTCATATACAATGAAGTTCATATCATTTATTCGCTCATAGGTTTATTTTCCGATATTAGTCTACTCGCCCGAAACAGTATAGGAGGGGAGCCTGCATCCATCAATGTACCAATAATGCCGTCCGCGTTGAAATAGTCTGCTAATTGCCAATTAATTTATCAATGGTAATGATTGAATTAATTACTGATTAAGCGTATCGCAGAGTTTAGCGGTAGATTTGGTGTGTATGAGTTAAACTTGAATGGCTTCCGAATTTGTTCTTAATTTGACTTTTTTTTATTCTTGTGCTACTGGTTTTGTCAGGCGTTTAGATAGGGCAATTATTATTAGATATTATTTGATAAGCGAAGGCCACAGGAATTCACAGATTTCCAAAGATGTGAAGGTTACTATTATTCGTCTTTAGGCGATATAAAAAGGACATAATCCTGCCATTGACCTCAGGAAGGCTTCTCTTCACCGAAAATCGTTTTTAAAAGTACCAAGAAAATTCTATCCGATTATAGAACAGTCTAGGATGCGATTGTCAAGTGCTTGATCGATGGCATTCCACGACATTTGTCCGTCTGTCTCAGCTGTCATGCAAATCGATGAGAATCGGACCTTACCTACCTATCACTGTCATTTAAAACAGCTGTGGAGGCGAAACGACGCCCTAGACGATAAAAAGTGATTATTCAATAATCACAACGAGGTTTTAGACTACTTTTTTGACTCCTTTGATGACTCCTACCGCTGGATTCTTCGAAAGGGAGTAAGAGTTTTACTGACTAAAACCCACCCATGTCTTTTGGTCTTTGCGCGGTAACTTTTTTTACAATCCCGGTGCCCTGGCATCAGCTCTAATGGACTCTGCAGAGCTTGCTAACATCTCTTTGCGGCGCGCGTGGAATACGAGCCATGACGTCTGGCACAGGCCTGACCCTGATCGTACCGTCAGCTACCCATCACTCAACGCCCGCAGGTTGAGGTTGTGGTCTTCCTTACCCGATCACTTGTCAATTGGTACACTTGGCATTGCACTAGATTGGTAGATTGGGTAGGTCATAGTTGATATTTCACGGATTCCTTGAAAATCTGACTGTATAAGTTATGGAGAATTTTATTATGCCTATATTGCGTTATGGTTTTATTTCTACTAAAATGCTTTTGTTTTTCTTCCTTTAATAATTTCCTCGAAAGTCACGTTTGCTAATGTTGTTAAACAAATATATTGTACTTGTACCATACTTTTAGCAATTTTTACCAATATTTTTTATTGTAACAAAAATATGTGATGATTTAGTTTTATTACCTTAATAATGGCACAAAATAAAAAAATCTTAGTAGGAAATTTAATAAACATTGTTAAATTTTCCTAAATTCTCGTTTAACAATTACTTATGTTTTAATGGAAAAAAAAATATTATTCCTGGTTGAAAATCCTGCACAGTAATTTGTGATTGGGTTGGAAAACTAAGATAGGACCTGGCTTTCGAACAACAGCCTTCTTAGATTTACTTCTTCAAAATACCAACGAAAATTTTGGACTAATCTATTCGTTAGGGGTAAAACAAAGCTATTGTTTAAGCTCCCTCGATATTTATTGTTCAGGATTACATCTTAGCAACATTCTAATGAAATCTCACTCAAATCGTTTGGTTTTGTGGAGAGCTGTCGTTTCAAGCGATAAGTTTTCATTACATTTAATGTGAAATTTTAAAGTGCACTGATATGATTATTTTTTATATAAAAAATCGACCAAGTGCGAGCCGATTTCGTGGCTTTGAGGAGGCTAGCGAAAAACAAAATTGGTATATGCTATACGAGTATATCAAATTTTAACTGTATCAAACATTGCAAAATTGTTTTTTTATTGTTTTTGTTATAGCTTCCAAAAATATTGGTGATTTTTTTATTCTCTAGCTAGTTAGTTACTAGTCGTAGATACGTACCCAACTAGAGAAAAATCTTTAACTAGGTAATTGTCTATGAGATACAGCTTGGTGATAGCTGAACAAAAAGACGGACAGACAGCGAAGTGGTTTCGTTTGACCCTTATTTACAGAACCCTTAAAACGCTGTGAAATAAAGCAAATAATTGTAGTGCAAAACAAATCTGATTGCTTGTTCAACCCTCAGACGAAATTAAACACTTGCATTACAAAGGGTTTATAGTACCATTAGTATTTCTGAATAAAGTTATTCAATTATGTACTTTTAGTTCTTACATAAACGTATTAAATTACTTTGATACTGTTGCAATAGAGTTGTGGACGGTAATCGGATTTGGGTATTGATTTTGGCTCGCGTAATATTGAGCAGTTTCCATTACACTAATAGGACTGTGTTGCAATCTGTGTCGCATTTAAAAATAAATTGCTGCCTATTTGGATTACATTAATCGATTAAGGTTTAACTATTCTCATTGAAGTTTATAATCGGTCAAAAACGAGTTGGACTCGCGACCACATACAAGCACAAATCTCACAATATTTTTTTTTAGCCAATAGTTTGAGGTCACCAAGCTAAACAAACCAAGACTCGCGAATGCTTGACCTGATTCATCGGGTCATTGTGTATATGAATGTTTGTTAAATCCCTGCGAAATCCTTTACTACGGGAATCGTTTAAAAAAATCACTCGATGACGATAATAAATCAAAATTACCTTCACCGAGAACACCTTTGCAAAGATATTTTCCCTTATCAAACAATTACATAGATAGCTGCTTTAAATGCCCTTCAGTTTGACTGAATAGGACATTGTGGTGTCGTAAGCATGCAGATTATCGTTTAGATAGCAAACTCCTTGCCGAAATGTGTTCAAGACGTCTACCAATATATGTCAAATATGGGAAGATGTCGATGTGGAAGCAATATAGCGTTATACATGCGTAGAGCGCCGTCCCTTTCTTACAATTGCTAAGAGTTGCAGGTATGTCCGTATGTCCGCAGGTAAATAAATGTGGTGATATAAGGTTTAAACACACATTTCGCTATTTATCATGATACTGATTTTGTCTGATCTACGGAGTAATTGAAAAATCCTGTACGTGTTTGCATCAGAGGTAAATAAAATGCATCTGACAGCATGGATGCCAGTACTGGGACTAAACACATTAGTGCGAGCTCGACTAAAAAGGTTTCACGTGGAAAATACGGAGTGTGTTCACCTGTAAACCCTGGCCATTTTTTTGTAAGTTAATGATGTAATCGATACTTGTAATAAAGTTGGAAAAAATACAGTCTGTTTGAAAGGTTATTTTTTTTTGTTCGCGAAGAACTCAGCAACGGCTAATCCGATTCAATTTTGGTTATCTCTAATGTATAGGGTAAGTTTTTAATTCATAAAAATAATGCCAACTTAGAGAACTATCTACACGGATCGGATACGCGAATGAAGTCACTGGCAAATTAATAAGGTGTAAGTTTGTAAATGTGTAAGTTTAAAGTTATTCCACTTTACCCTCAAATAACTGAATCAATTTTGATAAAATTTGGTACGGATTTTACTAACATCCAACGAAAAAAAGGTAGACATATTAAAAAAATCTTATTAAGCAATTATTTTTTAAGGTATACTCGCAACAATCGGATAACCCTAATCTGTTTAACCCCTTAATATAAACAGTACCTATTATTATATTGTAGCAAGATTAACAAAGGGGCGAAAGTGAAGGTGAGAAAGTACACAAGTGGGCACGAAGGAGTTATTCTGAATAATTTACTGAACGTCGACTTGTTTGCGGATTGTGGCAATGTTGATATAATATTTTGAATAGAATTCAATTATAAAACAGGGTTTATATTTAATGATTTGATTGTAATTGATTTGTGTTTGACGTTTTGTATTTGAGCTAATTGAATCCGAATATTACGTACACACTGCATGCGTTTTTAGGTGTGAAGTGAGTGATATGATTTAAATAGCCATGGAATCACTTCATCACAGCTTGTTTTTACACTACGCACACTATCTTATAGATTTTTAACTTGAATTGTATAAAATCATAAAAATACATACGAGTATGTAAATACACCCAAGACAGGATAAACGATATCACAAATAAATATTAAGGCTTAATAAAAGCAATAATTTGCGTTTCATTTTATTGCCCCGTTAACGAGCGTATTGCCGGTTAGTATCAAATATTTATAAATCTTTCTACTCCTCCCCTCGAGACCCTCCCAACACCACTTAAAGTATTACTGTTGCTGTTGCGAGAACGAGATGCCGCTATACGACGAAGCACGCTATCTCTTTTCCACAATACAATTTCACGTTTGAGACAGTGGTGGTGTGTTGTTGGAAGTGCTGGCCCGTTAAGGAATGAACTTCATTATTTGTATAAGTACTGTACTGTCAAAGTAAATGAGTTTCCATTAGAGTTGGCCGAACCAGTTAAATGTTACTGCCTGAATGATATTTAATTCGTGTTCGAGATTATCAGCGGAAGTGAAGTGTGCGTAATAGAACTGAGATTGGAGTTTTTCCGTTTCAAGAAGCAAAAATAAAAGCGGTAATAATTCTTAGCGAGAGTTTGACATTTAACTTTTAGTTTTTACGGCTTGTGTTGTCATTAAACCTGTTCTTCACTGACATATAATCTTATGAGTTATTTCATGTTATACAATTGCATTATATTATTTTTCTAAATGACTCAACCACTATGAAATAAAAATCTTCCATTTCAAGAAGTTTCAGATCTACTGCAAAGACCCCAAGACTACGAACATTTATCCGTAAATCGCAAAAATCATTGTCCTTGGCGGGGTTTGAACTTGCGCCACATCGCGCACTCTGGCTTGACGTGGTGACAAATACCACTCAGCGATCCGTGCAGTCAGAATATAGATATACAAGTCTTATCACCATTAAGTATGTGTGTTATTGATGTGTTTCTCGTAAACTTTCTGTAATATATTTGGATGCAGCGTCACGTACACACGTGACGGTGTTTATTGCCTTTTAAAGGACATTTATCCGTTGGAACGAACCGTTTGCTTTGAAATAAACATTATTTCAAGACTGCGTGGGTGGATGGTCTGGCAAAACTCATTTATGTCTTAAAGCTAAAGAGTGGGTCGGTTGTTTTTAGAGTTCTGTGCCCAAAGGGTAAAAACGGTCCACTATTACCTACCGCTTTCTATTTGTCTATACGTGTGATATCAGACTGCATCTCAGGGACAATGATAGCTAGGCAGTTGACATTTTTGACGACCTCCGTGGTCGAGTGGCGTACGCACCGGTTTCAAGGTTTCGCTAGCTCTGAGGTCCCGGGTTCGATCCCCGGTCGGGTCAATGTAAAAATTCACATTTGTACATTGTCTCGGGTCTGGGTGTTTGTGGTACCTTCGTTGTATCTGAATTCCATAACACAAGTGCTTTAGCAACTTACTTTGGGTTCAGAACAATGTATGTGATGTTGTCCGCATTTATTAAAAAAAATATATATATTTTCACTAATTATGTTTTCCGATAGTGTTGCTCTTCTAACAACATATATAATACTAAAAATGGAGATTGAGGAGAGGCAATAATGTTACGGTACTAAACGGTGAGTGACAAATAAATTTGATGCACAGTTTTGGATTTATTTAACTTCTTTGTACGGAACCCTAAGTTCGCGAGTCCGACTCGTACTTAAATTGTTTTTTAGTCTGTCTAAGTTATTAATGGTAGTTCGTTGCTTTTTAATCCAGATTTTTTTTGTATTTAGTGTGTTTTATACTTGATGGATCTGCGTTAAAGAGAATATTCTATATCAAGTATGCAACGTTATGAAATAAATTAAAATATGGTTTAAAATTGTTTGAAACCGCATGTTAATAATTTACCATTAGAAATTACGATTTAAATAACAATCTTAATATTGCCAGTATAATGTAATCATTTACTTAAACATAGTAATAACCAAAGACTTAAGCAAACGAAACTATAATCTCGTAAAACTTAACATTAATAACAATCTTCAACGAAATCCATTACTCCTCATAATGCCATGTTCAATTGTATTTCGTAACTTATCTTCATTGCAAAATGAAAAGCTCGTAGACGTTCTCGTAGCGGAATGGTTATAAAACGGCTACGCCAGTCGCGTAGACAGCGTAGCGTAGCAGTAAGTACAACAATCGTAGAAAATAAACAGCGTGTTATTCCTTGCGAAGCTGCTTCGTGCAAGAACAATGCACCTGAGCTACGAGCTACGAGAATCGCTGGCATTCAGGTAATACCTGTGGATATTAAGAGAAACATTTAGATTCTTAGTTCTTGTTTCGATTTAAGTTTGTAATTCTATAGCAGGTATATGTGTGTTCTTTTATGTTTAATCGATAGTAAATTTGGTCGTCGTAATCGTATTTTTTTACCTTATATACTACTGTTCATGACTCCCTTTTAGCTATTAATTGATAGAATCTCTTGACTTCCCCTAACGTCCCTGCTTACCTGCTGCCTGTTTTCGCTACCTATGCAATAACCATGGCCGAAACCTTCGGTCTTCTAATAATCTTCTCCTTCTCTGTCCTTCTCATAGCTCTAGGTCCGTTCACTCTTCCTTTTTAATTCAATCCGTCCTACTATGGAACGCTCGAAATCAGGACGTCCACTAACCGCAACGTTTTTAAAGCAAAGATTCGCAACCTATTTCTTAAGGAACTTGCAGAGTCATCGCAACTAACTCACCTTGCCTAATAGCTTATATGTGTCTATTTATCTACATATTCCTATGTAATAGTATCTCCCGTTTATATGTTATGTAGGTATTTATATATTATCTATCTATTATCCATTATATATAAATATATTTACATTTATAGTACCTTTTGCTTTTATTATTATCTCATTATTTGTGTTTTCTATTTGCTAGTACACCTACTTCTTGTTTCTCTGCACCACCTCTTGATTGACTGGTAGAGAATGCCTCCGGCATTAAGTCCGCCATATTTGTATAAGAAGTATTAAATAAATAAATAATACATTTAAATAAACCTTAAACAGCCATACTACTTAAAAGTCGAAATAAGATCAACAATAAACGACACAAAACTCAAAACAAAGTGAAATAAATAAACAAATGCCGCACGAAACTCACACTTTAGGTACTGACATTTGGCATAAAATATATTCGAATACGATTCCCCAACGAATGTCTAAAGTTGAACAAACAAAACTCGGCGGCATTACCAAGTCATATTTATGTGGGTCACCTAAATCTGAGAGCGATCTTCCGAAAAAAATCGCTTTCAACTGCCCAAATATTACGTACACTTCTGGACAAGTATATTGAGCCACCATCAATTTAAGGATAAAGGAGTATTTATAATACAGTTTCGCTTGGCAGCTGTAGGTTTTTACCGTGAAATGTGAATGTTTGGTCATTGCAGTTCGCAATTTTGGGGTAAGAATAATTCCAAAAGTCAAAAGACGTAAAATAATGAAATTGGTCCAAGTATTCATAAATACGCTGGAAATAATCTACTGTTATTTAAAGATTAAAAATTAAGATTATTATATTCTAACACTTTGTACATGAATGCGTTGTTTCGAAACAAAACATTAAGAAAGGTTTAAGATATTAAGAAATATTTAATTACTGGTTCAATTTTCATGTCTAGAAGTGTATACCTCCCTTGTTTCAAAAGACTATGGCAGCATGACTCAGCTTCTGCACGATGATCGTTCGATTTTCAAACCGGAGCTATTCATACTGGCCGATTGAATAGGAATAAAACTCTAAATAAAGCACAAATTAAAATAAATTGCTTATGGTTAAAAGGAGTTTGTATTCAAATAGTTCGTAGTTCATAGACGACCTCCGTGGTCGAGTGGCGTACACGCCGGTTTCAAGGTGTCGCTAGCTCTGAGGTCCCGGGTTCGACCCCGGTCGGGTCAATGTAAAAATTCACATTTCTACATTGTCTCGGGTCTGGGTGTTTGTGGTACCTTCGTTGTATCTGTGCATACACGTACAAGTGCTTAAGCAACTTACTTTTTGTTCAGAACAATGTATGTGATGTTGTCCGCATTTTATTTATTTATTAAATAAAAATCTATGAATAAGCTTGATGATTTACTCATTTTGTGGCAGTTTGTAGTAATACTTTAGGTGCATTTTGTTCCATAAATTTCCGCGTAAGATAAGCAGTTGTGGATGTGACTATTTTTTTTTTGTGAAACTCCCCGTGACACAAAAATTAAATTATTTACTGGTAACGCATATTGTGTTGCGAAAGTTGTATTTCTTCTACATTCAAAACGCTGACTTAGGATTAAAATTTTATAAAAAATTACTCACTGCCTAATTACTTTAAAAAAGTCTAAACCAGTGCTAAACTACCACGAACACAAAACCACAACGTAACAATGACTAGCCCTTTATGGTCCTATAAGACTTGTTACTCAAAATCTACAAATTAAACATTGTTCGTTCGTGAATTTCATATTATTTTATTACTTAACCCTTATCGTGTCGCCTCAGGGTATAAACCTCCCCTCCCGAATTAAAGTCTTTTCGCTGGTTAATCTTTTCTATAGCAGTTTATCTCGAACCGCCATTGCCAACTGGATGCTACAATGTCTATCGTAGTTTGTAGAGCAAATGGCATGATAAAAAGTCCGTTGCAGTAGTTTCAGATGTAATGATTACAATATTGTGTGCTATTGTTCTTACTACACAAGTGTGTTGTTACTTTACTATGTAAATTTGATTTAAAAATGTTTTTTTTTCAAACTGGTCTTTGTTCTAAACTCTATGTAATACAGGCATTGTTTTAAAAACAAGCCAATTTGGTTATTGTGTGATACTAAACGCACAAAAGGAGACTTTTACACAAAGCGTACAATGTAAAAAATAAAATTATCAAAACAAAACATTTTAGTAAACAAAAACACATTATAAACCAACTCAATCTCCGAAAAAAGAGTTATGATATGACATGTGACATAAACGAAACAAGAATATTAATTTCTTTTTTATAAGCGACTACAAAATTCAACTTGGCCGTAACATAAAATTATTGTTTTAAGTTGCTTCGTAACGAGTTGACGCGACGTCGACGCTTTCCAGTGACGTCATTATAATGACATCTATGACGTCAGCCTACACGACAGCTTAATTGATCAATTTGATGAATTTTCATGTTAGGTTTTTAAACAAAGATTTTTTGATGGGTTTTTATTTAAATCGTGGTAAAGGGGGAAGAGAGAGTTAGGTACATTTATATTAAAATAATAATAATTATAATAATATAATAGTGGCAGTGGATAAGGGCTTCACTCCGCTCTCTCTAGGTAAAGAGAACTGGCACAAACCTATCGTACTAAGCGTCAAAGACCGCAAAGATGTATGGCAAAGCAAGGAGCTACACGGACGCTATTATCGGACCCTTCACGGGGCCGATGTAGATTTCTTAGCGTCCGTGGCCTGGCTACGCTTCGGAGATCTCTTTGGAGAAACCGAAGGGTTTGTATGTGCAATTATGGATGAAGTTATCATGACGAATAACTACCGAAAATATATAATTAAGGATGGTACAGTTGACATCTGTCGGGCATGTCACTGTCCCGGTGAATCCTTGAGACATATAGTTTCGGGATGTTCTCGTCTTGCTAACGGTGAATACTTGCACAGACATAACCAAGTGGCCAGGATTATCCATCAGCAGCTTGCTCTGAAATACAAACTTGTGGAATCTGAGGTGCCGTACTATAAGTATGTGCCCGACCCAGTTCTCGAAAGTGGTCATATCACACTGTACTGGGATCGATCTATCATCACTGACAGGACTATTGTTGCCAATAAGCCTGATATAGTGGTGATCGATCGATCAGAGCGTCGGACAATGATTGTTGATATCACTATCCCCCATGACGAGAACCTCGTGAAAGCAGAAAAAGAAAAACAATTGAAATATTTGGATTTAGCTCACGAGGTTGTCGACTTGTGGGAGGTGGACTCGGCAATCATTGTCCCGATAGTCGTAAGTGCCAATGGCTTAATAGCCAAGAGCCTCGATCAACATCTTCGGAGGCTCTCGTTGGGCGTCTGGGTCAAGGGTTTGATTCAGAAAGCGGTACTTCTGGACACGGCGCGCATCGTGAGGAGGTTCCTCTCTCTGGAGCCCTGACCACCGGCAGCTTGGGCCCTGTTCCCGTTGCCGGTTGGACACTATTTTTTATATTTTTAAATGTATGTTGTTTTTATATATATTTAAAAATGTAATTTATATGTATTTTAATGAAATAAAGGAAATAATAATAATCATGTAATAAGGGGAACATTACATGACGTATCCATTGTTTGTTTGTTTTCGGGGTTCTGTACCCAAAGAGTACTATTTGAACCCTATCACTAAGGCTCCGATATCTGTCCCTTTTTTCATCCATGTTTCATCAAGCTGTATCTCATGAAGCTGAATTTGTTTTTTTTTTAAGAATTTATATCTGTTGCCGCTATAAAAATAAAGGTCGACATTGTGCAACAGTTGGTACGATCATAAATTAGTTGGGTGACGAATTGTAATCAAAAATATGGTTTTCTTTGTCCTATTTTTGGATTCTGTCTCGCACTTGACAGTTTTTTTTGTTGCGTACATTAGTGACGTCATAAGTATGTCATTTCCTTAACTGCTCAGATTATAAAACATGCATACTTATGTGACTTTAAAGTAAACAAACAAAGCATTTCCATCTTACATAAGAATAAATTTTACACGCGTTTCGGTCGCTCCTAGAATCACAATGAGTGCGACACGTGAATGTACAGTCAGCAAAAAATGTCGCACAACGTTGCCTCATAACTTACACATGGATGCCAAGTAAACTTTCTTTGCCAACCGTACGTACGATCAAAGTTAAACTTTACGAACACACAGACAAAATTAAAAGTTATATTTCGTCTTGTGATCTATTGAATAATTCATGAAGGCTTCATGAAGGCTTCGGTGGAATCGTTCTGAAGGTTTTATTATATTAGTTTGTGACGTAACTATTTTAATCTTGTTACGATGGAAACTGTCTTTAGTTAGTAAATTTTCCTTTCGCTTTGCCATAGTCCTTATGGCTCCTGAAGGGCCCTCTTGTTTAATGTACCCTAACGAAGTCCCTTAAATTGTAAGATGGGGTAGAAGGGTATTTTGATGATTTTTGTAGTGGGGCAAAATGGGGTAATGTACTGAATACATTAGGGTTTTAGGAATTTAGGAATATGTTTTAATATATTTCTTTGGTTTGGCTTTTTTAAAGATTTTTAGACTTCAAACTCATAATATGTATGAATAAATAAGTATGACAATCATACAACTATCATTATGCTTAAAATAAGTAAAATTCTTAAAGATAACATTAAATTAGAGTTTTTCTATCATACGCACAAGGGGAAAAGCTTTTTCCTCTACTATAAATATCACTTGCAAGAGAAAGCTTATTTATTTAATTTCATCCCACCGAAACGGTACCAAGATAATGTATCTTTACGAGCGGTTCCAGAACTCGGGAATTCAAACTAATGTTAGGTACGCATTACATAGTTGTACCTACCTATTTAAATGTTCGTAGTACTGGTTGTACTTACTACGTCATTGTGAAAATGTTAAAGTGTATAAGGTATTGTTCGTGCCAACCAAAAATGAATTAAAAAATAAAATTGACAAATCGAACTATAAAGACGCAGACTATCGCACAGAAGCAAGTTGGCAACACCGAGACTCTTAAACAAATCAATAAAATCTTTTTCAAGATACATTCCCAAACGATTTAAATTTCAAATTACGAATGATTAAAAAATATGCATACATTTATGGCCAGCCTGCAGTTTGTATACAAACTCATTACGTGAAAGCCAGTAAAAGAATTTTAACAGCATTTTCAGTGTCCTCACTCCACAAGTGCAATATAAAAGCTATGTGGGAATGTTTGTGCGCGATAAAATTTTAATGTTTGTTGCTTTCCACTATGTAGATTTTATATAGCGCGTTTTAAGAGCGACTAAACGTTTTGTTTGTACGATAAATCATGGTAAGGCTTCACCAATAAACTGAGCGCAATCTCGCTGAGCAAATCTCGAGGGTACTCCGCTCGTTTTTGTCAAATCATGAGCAATGCCCTTTCCATTTTACGCTCGATACATTCATAGCAGTTTGTTTGCTCCTTTTTTCAAATAGATTGTTGTTTTGAGAATAGTTGGAACATTTGTTCTCTGTAATGTTTCAGAAGTGATTTTATTGCAGCTATTTTCTTTATAGTTCATTTAAGTTAAATCATATATCTAAGCAAATGTTTGGATAACATCAGGGTGCTTTCAGAAATATATGACGAGCGTTAAGAGTTTACGAGTCAAACGTAAGACCGAAGATTTTTCAGGGACTTGTATATTATTATAGGAATGGTTTTTTATGCTATAATACATTAAGTAAAAAATGGTTTCAGGGATATGCGCGTAAGAGAACAAGCTGTCTGCGAGTGTATTTCAAAAATAGGTACCAAGTAAATTATCAGTAGGTACTAATCTTCTTTAACAAAAAAAACAGTTTATCAGCTAAACATGTCATCACTGTTAAAAATATCTGATTTACATTAAAACTGCAATAAGGAACAATTTTAGTCGTTTTACGTATCATATTGAATAATTCACACGTAAACTCCTTGAGATTCCAATACCATTTAATTTGAAATCACCGTCCATACTCAAAAGGAATTCTATCAGAAGGCCTACTACCAATTCTTAAAATAAGGCGGCTTGTATTTGTGGAAGAGGGATGACGCATATCCCGGCGTATAGAGCCATCTTTTTTCCGCACCTCCAATTACATACCTTGAAGCAGTAAAGATAGTGGGGACCAGTTTAGTGAAAAGCTATTGCCGCAAGATATATGAAATTCCTAGTCTAGTCTTGCCGGGGAACTTCCGAAAGTCCTTTAAATTTATTCATCTGGAAACTTAGATGTTATGTCTGCGACCTTTGCGGTTGAGTGACTTGCACGAAACTAATAAAAAACTAGTTTATTTTATGAGGTAATACTTGCTGGATGAAATCCCTTGTGAAGATAATTAATTGTCAACTTAGAGTGACAATTTACGGTACAGCTACCGTCAATTGTCACTCTGCATACAAATTACATTTTTACAAATTACTTTAGACAGAAGGTTTTAAAAATGTTTTAGCAAAAAAAAATTATGACAATAGAGATTGGCCGTGCTTTGGACCCAGGCCAATTTTTTTCTTCGTGTAGGTTTAAATTATTATTTTTATGTATTTTGAAATATATATGTAAGTGGATATATCTGTTGTCTAATACTAATAATACAAGCTTTGTTTTAAGAAAAACATAATCTGTGTCTATTTTACGTCACGTATTACGTCTGTTCAAAACACTGTTTTGTGTTTGATATCCAATAGGTTACGCTAATTCGGTTCTCTATTTAGTATTGAATTAACATCTTAAAGGCGGTGGTGTGCACTCTACACTACTTATCCTGTCAATCTCACAATTAAAAGGATAAAATTACTTATATAACTATTTGTCTATATACGGTCCAATAACAGTAATATCAATAAAATACAAGGATATTATAGAAGCAGCTTCGGACTAAAGTTTGTTTACGAAATCAGTAACACAAAACCGACCGGCAAATGGCCGCCATATGAAATGAATCGCCAGAGAAATGAGGGTATTCGGAATCAAAACGACAATGTGATGATAAATGATCTTATTGCGAACGATCGAAGTTTTTTTTATGAGATCTGGATGGGGCCTACTATCGAACTGGAGTATAGTCGTGTGACGCTACTGACAGTTGTGAAGCGAGAGGCCCCTCTATGCTGTATAGCGCGGTGTCTCCCTTCCACACTTCTTACTTAAATTACTTGCTCTTGCACTAAGAGATGATGGTAGGCACCCAGTTCTTCCTCTATAAATTAATGATTTTCGTGTCACAGTCGACTGAATTCCACTTCGTCATTATTTTTTATGAATTTTGTAGATTTAGCAAGATGTCATTGGAATCTGGAATCGTTGAAGTGAGCAAGCGAAGGGATCAATTATAATTCCTTATCTAAATGGGAAGATATTGAGGCGCAGTTATAATAAGACGTTTTGCACAGTTCAATATTGTTAATACTCAGAAGTTATCAAACTTGTAAGAGAGCTGTCAAATAACTTAGTGATGGTCAGGAATTAAATATTTTTGTACTACCTGTGACTTATTAATAAAGAACAAGCACCTACGCCTTGTGGGGGCAGGATTACAATCTGCTGGGACTTAGCGAAAGACAAAGCTATATTTTACTGAATTATCACACCCAACCCAAAATTAACACCACACTATGTCACTTAATCTTAGACTTCTTTGCGATACTTTTCAATTGTTGTATTTTGTGCATCATCAATGTTTTAAAAGTTTCTAATAAATGAAAAGATTTCTCTATTTACATAATGCAGTTTACTTTCGTCTCAAGGAAAAGTCAAATAAGATTTTCCTAAATATTTTTCGTACGCTGTGGCCACAAAAACAACTTGGCACGTGTTTGCATATGATAGGTACCTCCGTATTAATCTTGTTTACTGCTTATGGCTGTATAAATTACAGGGAACCTTGGCTTGCGTTTTGCCAAATTAACTTTGTTTACAAAATAACCCCTTAGTGTAAGGAATGTATTGGCAATGTGCGAGAGTCTTTTGTTTTCGATTATTTACATTTATTTCTTTATTAGGATTTAACTTTTTAAGTGCTCCTATCATTAATGTTTTACATATTAAAAACTTCGCCCTAGGATTTTTTTTTTGTATCGCGTGCGGTTTCTCAAACGTTCAAGTTAAAAGTACACCCAGACTCGGACCAAATGTTCGTGTTTTACACAAATGCTTGTCCTTTGCATGGATCAATCCTACGATACGTCGCGCATATCTACTTTCTGAATAAAAATGAATTTATGTGGTGTGTATTAATAGTATGCAAATATTCGTTTTCAAAGAACTGAGATAAAAACAAATCCCTATACATATACAGGGTGTTTGGCAGAATTTCTTGTTTCACCACTTTCTTAACTTTAAAGTGTATAAGTATAAAAGATTAAAAAAAAACTAAATATTTAAATTTTGTATTTTTAATAAAAAATACACTTTAAAGTAAAGAAAGTGGTGAAACAAGAAGAAAGAAAACAAAAATATTTAAAAATATCCAGTGGGCCAGGGCCAAATAAATTAGGGCTGAGTAAAAGTAGCAGATGACCCCACCTATCCACCATTTTCGTATGTTCAACGTTCTGCCAAACACCCTGTATTACCTTGCATGCCTTTGATATATCAATACATACGAGCCACTGTTACAAATTAATTAACATTATCAAGGAGCGTATTGTTCGGAATTCATTTCGAGTAACCAATTTACTAATAGGGTGGAGCGTTATTAAAACAAAACCTGAACCATACATTTCTAATTTATATTATACAATTTATGTATTTTCAAAATAAGACTGAAGAAGGTTTTACAGCTAATAAATAGACTTATACCGAGTTTTAATTCGTTAAAATTTATTTACAGATTCAATGATATTCTAAACGATGTTGAATTACATTCGTTCATATTGAATTTGGAATCAGAATAAATTGAACAAGTTTAAACGTTCGCTAAGATTCTCTTTAGTTCATTGGCCGGGCAAAATAAGGTTACAAATAAAAATACATCTTTCCAAAGATACATAACTACATTTATTTCTAGTACATTGGACTCTTGAGAGTACGAAACACGTTTAATCAGTAAATGCAATTGGTTGCGTATCTCTGAAAGCAATTTCTTCGAAACAACCATTAACTGGACAAGAATCATTAAGGAAAATTAGTTAGAGGGGTAAGATATCACGATAACTCACACTGGTTTTCTGGGAATCTTTATCGAGTAGACATTCCTTTAAATCTATATTATTACATACGTGTGGTATTATTATAGTATTATATACGTGTGAAAATTTGTAGAAGAGTGAAAACTGAATTGAAAATTTACATGGGCATGAACTTTTAATAAAAAAAAAATACTTGCTACTTTACCTTCACCCAATACCGATGCCTAAATGATTTTTTTTGTCAATTTGTCCATACGTTTGTGACCGCTAATCATAGAAGCGTTAAAATATTAAATGTTTACATGTGCATAAAAAATAAGCCAAAAATTTTCTGCATAACCTACACGTGATACCTATGGCAAAAATATTATTTTCGATCGCTAGCTAATCCGACTAACGAATATAACAAAAAAACTGCCGAATAACAGTATTCCACGGGGCATAGTCGCGGGCACAGCTAGTTCTTGAACAATATTCAGTTGCAAAAATGTGAACGGTCATGCAACATATTCTATGCAAAACAAAAGCGATTCTATTAAAAATCTTATGCATTTACTAATTCTATTTGTTGGTTAAAAAGTTTCTTGCATTCTCCCTTACTCTAGAGATTTCTTTTACAATGTAAGATTGTATTTACCTACTAGCAGTGTAAAGACCTCTTTAGACTGAAAAACAATCAAGACGCTGGCTTATCGCAATTACAGGCCATTTGGTATGTATGTGCATTGTGAAATGTTCGTTTAAAAGAATTTCTTTTAATTTTCTTTGCGCATGGATTTTTCGCTTTCTGTTTTTTTTTGTCGTGTCCATTTTTTTTCGGTATTTAAAAAAGGAAAATAATGCCAGTCTGGATTTATTTAGACACCTAGTTTAAAAATCAAATGCGACTAGAAGAAATGTAAAACTAAAGATATCAAATCAAATGAATCAATGAAATTAATTAGTCATTTATTTATTTGTATAAATATAAGAAATAATAGAAAAGAATATAGAGACAAATCTTTCGCTTGAATTTGCATTTAAATACTTTTAACATAATGAGTAACTTGTAAAATTACAAATTTGCAAAATTCGACGCCCTCCGTGGTCGAGTGGTGTACGCACTGGTTTCAAGGTGTCGCTAGCTCTGAGGTCCCGGGTTTGATCCCCGGTCGAGTCAATGTAAAAATTCACATTTCTACATTGTCTCGGGTCTGGGTGTCTGTGGTACCTTCGTTGTATCTGAATTCCATAACACAAGTGCTTTAGCAACTTACTTTGGGTTCAGAACAATGTATGTGATGTTGTCCGCATTTATTTATAATTTGTTCTAAACACACAAGAACTAAAAATACCAAATAGCTATAACCTTCTTAATTACAAACTTTTCAACCTTATAATCACACCCATCCCTAAGCACGAACCCTGAAGGTCACTTAACTTATAAAATCCACATAAATGTCAGTCATAAAAAGGTTATTACATTATTTTACGTGTCCGTTTAAAGGAGAAAGCTCGTAAAATTTCCCTTTACTGCGTTTTAAAGACATTTATCCCGTAGTAATGTGTATCAATTAAAATATGAATTTTAGAACGTGGATGAAAGCGATATAATTGACATGTTTATGACTGTATAAGACAGCCTGGTTCAAACCAATTACTAACGCTGCCAGTCTGAAAGTCTATCCGTCTATCGGTTGGTTTGTCACCATTCTGTATCTCATAAACCGCAAGGTAGACAGTTGAAATTTCCACGGATGATGGATTTCTGTTGTCGAAATGGCAATAAAACGAATATTGAGATTTTTTGGTTTAGAAGTTTTGTAATACTGTTTTTATATACAAAAATAAAAACTAAAACTGAAACTGTCTTTTCGCAGAAACAAAATTGTTTTTTAACAAAACTATCGTCAACGTCATCAGAGTTTGTATGAAAGGACAAACATTTTGTTTCGAAATAGAGAGTTTTTGGACGAAAGTTGTCAACTCCCAGTATGAAAATACGAAACGGTTTTTTAAATACAAGCAGAAACGAGGTTTATTTTTATAAAATATGTTTTACATAAGTAGAGCGACGGCTGAAAATTATTTTCAATCGCAAAGGAGGCCTATAGGCTTGAAACTGAACCCTATATACTATTTATTTTGGCTATTATCATTTTGACCTTAAAGTGACATTGAAGATCTTTCGGAATGAAAGAAACAAATATTGAACAATAAGTGTGTATTATTTTCATTACTCATGCGTATTTATCGGTATCGCCCGACTAGTTTAACTATTGAACTGGCAGAGGAACAGTTCGACTCGTTCCCCTGCTGCCGTATCAACTTATCAAGGACTCCGGTACCGTCCGAAACTAGACGAGCGATACCGATAAATACCCGAAAATAAAGTTATAAAGAAGAAAGATAGAAAAAGATATTCACTTTACAACCTCTTTCATTGTGTTTCAAAATAATATTGCTCAGGTATATAGGTAAACTTACTCCCAAAGTATCCAAGCTTCGACAGCAAACAAACATTTAAAATCCTATCATCGTTTAAATGGTTCAAAACTCGTTACGATATCACAACTTACGCTTACGAACATCAAATTTAACTTCAATTCCATTTATATCCAACATTTGTAAAGAAAGTTGGAATCCGTGAGATTTAGTTACAGTTTCCAAAGTTTATCTTTTCAAAACAAATAGAAAGGGAGTCTACCATAACCTCTTAAACTAAGAACGTTGTAGATGTGGGAGCTAGACGCTGCTCTACGCTAGGTCATGTGCCATCTCACTCTTTTACAAGTAGTTCTCTTACTTGTAAAGGTGGTTTGGTCTTGGGAACCGTTGAATGCAAACAGTGCACAGCCGCAATCGCATCGTACAATTTTTACAGTTTGCATGTTGATTTAGTGGTAAGTAACCTTTACTGCAATACCGGAGGTGGTGGGTTCAATTCCTACCCAGGATAACTTCTTGGGAAGGAATGCTTTTTTTTGTGATTTTTTTCTTTGTCTGGGTGTAATTTGTCTTTATTATAGACTAGATTTCTCGGTGAACTACGTACCACCTAACAGTCGATAATAACAAGGAGAGAAGTGACTTGCTACTTTTCTATATTTAATCACCGTGCAAACCTTACCTGGACTTTCCCAAACTATTGTTTTAGTTTCTCTGTTGCTAGGTATAGGTATCTAGCAACAGAGAAATCGTCTCTTAACTGACAAGTTTTATTCGTTAGAAAGAAAACAACCAATACATTTAATAACTACCTATTAAACTAATAAAACACATCAAAATTATTAAAAAAACAAAACACCAATACATCAAGCCAGTATAAAACACAACCAAAGAGTTTGAACTGGTTCCCTGAATTAGATTTGGAAGCCTAAGGGCTGTATTTTCAATGAAGGAAACTCTCGGGGATTGATTAGGTACCCCTCGAGACGTGAGCCGGCAAACAACTGCTTACTAACTTCCGCATTCGCCTATAAAGCACAGATTGTTCTTTACAACCTTTTTAATGCAAACGTAAACAAATTGTACGATTTTTCGACAAGAATTATTGTTATTTTTGAAGAACGGTTTAGTCACGCATATTTATCGGAAGCACCTGACTAGTTGGACTTGCTCACCCTAAGCTGTGTCAGCTCATGATTAAGGACTCGGGTTGGGTCCAAAAAAAGGTCGTGCGATCCGGATAAATAAGCATGAGGAAATCGTTTTTGTAAAAATATGACTGCTTCATAAAATTGTTATTTAAATAGTAAGTATTACTATGGTTAGAGCACATTCACAAAAAATGTGCGAGTTACGTCGAAATGGAATTGATAAAGAAATAAAAAACTTATACAAAGAAGTTACAAGTTATAACTTCTAGTAATCAGAAACTTTGTAACGTATGTTTATCACAGATATAAAAAGAAATTCATGTCAAAGTAGTGAAAGTTGAGCGAAAAACAAAAAGAAAGGTGTATTAATCTTTTCTCCAACATTTCCTATATTTGAAATTCAATGTAGCACAAAATTAAACACGTTCATTTTACCTCTTACAGTGAAATCCATTGATTCTTACGCACGTTGCCATGTGTCATTTCATTGGCCTAGCCGTTTCCCAACTATGTTGGGGTCGGCTACCAGTCCAACCGGTTTCAGCTAAGTACCAGTGTTTTACAAGGAGCGACTGCCTATCTGACCTCCTTAAGTTAGTTACCAGTTACCTGGGCAACACGATACCCCTTGGTTACACTGGCTGTCAGACTTTTTCAAGCTTCTGACTACCTGTAACGACTGTCAAAGATGTAGGAATAACAGCCAGGATCCACAATTTAACGTGCCTTCCGAAACAAGGAGGAACTCGTTATGACAAAGATGGTCACCCATCTACAGACCAACCGCACCAAGCATAGCTTAACCTGTGATCGTATCACTTATGCGGTTATAGCTTAGCCACGAGCTCCTCGTTGCCATGTGTATAAGTAGTAATCCTTGTAAATATCCAGTACAGTGGTGTACTAAAGCATTTATTTGTGAGTCACCGTCTCACAACTAGAGCTCCCTTAATAAACAATCGCAAGACAAACAACCGCGCGCAAAGACGATTTGAACTTTTATAATACAATACTTAAAAATGCAGGCCAGTAAAATTTTCGAACACAAATAAAAATGGAAATGAATCATATTTTTAAAGGTGGAATAAAGTTGTGGCGAGTTTGACAGCCAATACGGGCCACTGTGTTCTGTCTATTGTTTTAGTTGTATAGTATCTGGCGGGCGTTACGAACTTCTGACAATGTTCGGCACCAATTTGCCGTTTTGACAGCGGCTTGTTCAATTCACTGCAGAGTACTGGCCTCTATTAAAATAAGTTCGACGTGCCATTCTTGACAAAATTACAGCCATCGTTTGGAATGATTTTGGTGTTTCGATTTGACAATCAACGAGGGTCCAGTAATGTAATAAGACTGATGATGGCTTCCGCTTATTGATAAATATTAAGTCCGAGGATGATCACTTCTGCTCATAATCTGCAAAGATTTGCGAAAAAGTGGATTTGATGAAGAAAACTTCAAAGGACTGAAAAATAACATCAAAAGCCATTTTTTCCATATACACTGCAGCATTATTTCATCCTTAAACAAATGGGCAACCCTATAAGGTTCAACTTTTACCGACCTCAGTGATTTTTATCAGCATACTCTAATAGAGGCCAGTGGTCCGAGGGCATCCGAAGTTTAACGAGCTACTGGTCGGCTGGACAGGAATGTCCGAACGTTACGGCTTATATTTTGATATTTGATGGCCAAACGGTAATCACTTGTTTTGCACTCGAAACAGAACCGTGACAGATTGGAATAAAGGACAATGCATTTTTAAATAAAAAAGGTATTGTCATCACCACTGTTGTGAGCTTTTGCAGAAATTTAAAAGGTTAAAATGTAAGAGGGTAAAAAAAAATTAACGATAATTTTCACAAAATTAACATTTCTGAAGTATTTAAAGTGTAAATATGTTTTGATTGTTATACTTTCAGTACTAAAATGATTGTGAGACAAATCGCACGGGATCTTTTTCTTCCCCAATCCCCAATGAAATGGATAGCTTTACCTTTAACAAATACCACCCGTATAATTAGACTTACTATTAGCCGCTACTAATAATAAATTTAGACTTAGAAGGAGCTTGGTACTGAGTGATGACTAATAATTAGAACTGATCGAGTAATCACTGATCTGCATTTGTTTTCGTTTCTTTCTAAGGTGCCTTACCCAGAAGGTGGAAACGGAAATCTACTTCAAAGGAAGCCCTCTTGGTCCGTGTCCAGGTTGTGTCTCAAGAACTGTGATAGCTAGACTAGAACTAAAAATGAATAGATTTGAAACATCTAAAAGCCCAAGTTTTTAAATGACACTCCATTAACATTTTATCAAAAATGGTCCAGCCGCGTTATAGTTGTAAATTGCATTGTCATCGGATGTCAAGCTACCCTTGAATATTTCAGCCTGCTAGCTTATCGGGAAGGGCCTCAAAATTGAGTTCTAAAAATCCAACAAACAAAAAAACAAGAAAGTGAGTGTATAAAATCGTGGGAAAACAAAGATTGAGGTTAAGCAAAGCGTGATATTTTCACACAAATTTATTGAATGACCAATTTTGATGATAAATTTGTTTTTTCAAATTCCAAGTCCGAATCGAACTTGACCGGTTTATTACGCTTGATTAAAATTGTTGAACTATCCGCATACATTGCCGGCCATTGTTTAAATATGTACACAACATATGCAGGTAGCCGTTACCCGGTAGTATCATATTTATTATTCAAGTCTTCAGTTAAGGATTTGGTCAAATTGTTTTATTTTAACGTTTCGCGTTTCCCCTATGTTTATTTAATCATGTGCGAAATTATGGTGGTTATATTTTTAGGGAACCGACTTTTTTCTCTCTGTTCTTTCGTCCGTCATTAGGTCGTATCTCATAAACATGCTAGAGAGTAAAATTTTACCATGTGATGTAAGTATTTGTATGACATTAATTTAATAAAAAAAAAATGATGTAAAGCAACAATGACCAACTGTTTTTCAAAGTTATTTTTAAACTTATTTGTAGGAAACCCTGACTGTCACGAATCTGACTCGTACATTACCCTTTTTTTGGTTGCCTGTGGTATTTTTGTTGACACTATCAATGAGGTTTAAATTCATTTTGTGATATATTCGTGTACTTGTGCTCGGTAATAACCACAGCAATTTGCATTTTAACCACTTATGTATTTGGGGAATGGTGGTCAAATGAAACTGGTGTCCAAAATACGTAATGAAGTACATTCAAAACTAATGTAACTCAAACAGTTATTTTTACTATAATCCATTGCTTACATTTTTGTTACATGGTATAAACCATATCTTATTATATAATTCATATTATTATATGAATAACGTCCAGTAAATGTAGAAAATCATTATTAAATTGTACATACAATTTGTCAGTTCATGATGCTATTTTCTTTCACTGTCCTTATTTAAACTCCACATTAGTAAGAGAAATCAATACTTAAATTATAAGTTAGAAAGCTTTGAGCTCCTACTAATATTAAAAACATGTTTGTTACTCTTTGACGCAAATACCATTCAAAGGATTCATACGAAACTTGGTACACAGATAGTTTACAACCAGGTTTAACACATAGGATAGTTTTTAAACCGACTTTATATTCCCGTGGGATCAATTTCGATATTTAGCGGGCGGGCCCGCCAACAACAGCCAATTATAAATAAGATAGCGCTAAGAAACCAGATAGATATTTATTAGAAAACATGAACAATAAAACAAAAACACATCTGCAAACTTAGGAAGGTAAAAATAATTAGTCATTTTCGTACCTCAAAAACAAAATATAACACAAAGTAAACACCGACATTCCGCAATGTGTTTGTAAGCCAGCGAAGTGTGAACAGTTAGCTAAAACGTTTGTTAGGCCGACAAAACTCCAGCAACGAGTTTCATAAACTCAAAAAGTTTTTAAAGCTCAGTCAAATAACGTCGACCGGCAGTTGAAAATTATTTGTTTGAGCTAAGTTATATGAAACCACTTATGCGTATTAAACTCGGAAGAGTTACGTTAGTTGTGTATTTTTGCTTATACATTCTGTTACAACAAACTGTTGGCAAATTAACGTTCTAAAAAAAAGTTATATAAAAATTGTCAAATCACTATTTCCTGAAATATTAAAAAAATAACTATTGGCTGTTCTCTCCGATTAATTGAAAATTATATGAACATCTCCGTGGGATAACCATATTAAGTGAGACATAAAATTAATAACAAACATGTCGTTAGTAATTTACCCTTCAGTTACGGAAGTCTAAAGGCTCTATACCTATTCACTTCTTGTAATTACAGAATACAGTAAACTAAATGTATAAGAAAGAAAAAAAGTAAACCATTTCTCATCCTCTATTATTTAATGAAAAGAAAATAAAGAATTTAAACACTATGTATGTATAAAAAGTATTAAACCTTAATAATTCAATATTATTAAGGTCTCCGAGCCAACGCGTTTAGTTTGACCCATGTTTGGTTGTACACGCAACTGATTTGGAAAGCTTGTCAAACATTTGAGCGCTGAAATCATGTCGAAAAAACCCTATCATGAGATTTCATACTTTTTCTTGTGGGTCACTTTTAATGGTGTATTTTTTGTCGTTAATATCGTGGTGGCCTTGCCATGGCCATGTATTCATTCCTTCAGGGCCCCAATTCTGCTATTATGTATTGAATTTCCAATTATTATGTTGGCACACTGCTGAGGAGAATACGAATAGTGTTATTTTAATCGTATTTCTATTCAATTATTGTAAATAGCGGAGTTGGGGCCCAGGTTCGCTTCTCACGCAGGTATATCACCAATATGTATTTTTCAAAGTTACATTTTTTTTTAAATCATTTTAAGACACCGCTAACAAACGGCAATGACAAATATCATGAGAAAAGCTGGATTTCGAATATTTTAATCGAAAATGCCGACTGATAAATGCTCAAACCCTAATATTTTTTAAGAAACCTGGGCCTAGCAGTGGGACGTTTATTTTCTGGTGTTATTATTATATTACACCTAAATTTATTTGAAGGACTTTTAAACGGACTTCAAGTCCTACAAAAAACGTTACGTTCTCTCGCCCTTTGAATTTTATCCAGACTTCACAGACAGATAACCTTGGCTGAAACTGTTTGTTTCATAAAATAGAAGCGGGAAAAACAGGTTGCATTATTAAATGGCCTTCATGAAGGTTGGGCTCTAATGAACACTTGTTTCGTCAAAATAAAATCCCGTCTGGCAGAATATGGGGATATTACACCTGTTAGGTCAAATTTTACGTACAGAGGGACGCACGTGAAAAGCTACTGACGAATACGTCTAATATTAGTAAGGAATGTATTTTAGCAGCTAAAAACAATGTGTATAAAAACATATATTAAAAAAATAGGACAATTTGTACGCGAAACTACCATGAATGTACTGAACATAAATCTATTCTTCAGGCGTACCACGACATCTTTTGATAAACTTCTAAACTACAATATCATTGGCTTAGCTCTCTTGAGACGATAAAAAATACTTTCACATAAGGAGGACACAAAAAGTGATACACGATGCTCAAGGAACACTAGAACACACTTCTAAATCAAGCCAAACTAAACCTCAACCGTTTATTTAAATAAATAGTACGGAGCAACGATTAGACCTCTTTAGTATTTCAACGTTCATTTATTTGAAGTTGAAAGGCTGCTTTTAAATAGAGAACTGTTTGAAATGGTTTTCAAGTGACCGTTAGCATGGACATGAAATGTAAAACGGAATAAAAAGTGTATCGGTGCTCACCTCTCGCGTCTAGTACACTCGTTAGAGGGCCATTGAGGTAAACTGTTTTTATTTGGGCTGAAGTGGAAAACCTCGTAGATATTCTATTTTTTTTTTGTTAAATCCTTATTTTATCTCGGTTATGGATGATGAAGGTAGAGGACTGTGTTGTGAATAACTTGGCATTTGTATCATATTTATTTAAGATCGTATTCACCGGATTTAACAAGTTTATTGCTGTCTTTGTGACATTACGGCGATGAAATGTAGCTCTTTATTTATTTAATCATTTATGTAAACACAAAAAAACAACATTACAAAATATGATGAACAAGGGAGCTGCTAATTTCCAAAGAAACCTCTGCCAGTAGATTAGTAAGAGATTATGTTATTCGCTAGATTATAAAAAGGAATTATTTCTCTTTATTGAAAAAAACTGCTACGGGTTTTCTTCTGGTACTTGCATATTGTGAAAATGCTAAAGCCAATTATTACAATACTGGTTTCTTTATTTCCAAAATACTGATTGTTAAAGCTAACATATATAATATTTATATTAGTATGAAACATGTATATCTCAACAAGTAATAGCAATATAATCAAGATGACGATGCAGAATATCTACAAGGATTTGCAATTTATTCATAACTTGGAAATTTGAGCTAGATCCATCCTTTCCCTTGAGAAAAAGAAAAAGTGGCGAAAATCTCATAACTTTGGGTATTCAATGTTATTAATATAAAATCTAGGACCGTAGCGTTAATGTACGAAAGACTGAAACGTATGTATATAATATAAGAATTTGCCTTAACTTATAGATATTGAAATTTCCACAATTTTTTTGTATGTTTTTGTTCACGTGATTATAGTATATGAAAAAAAAATTAGGACTATTTAATTTTCATCGTTATTTTTTTTAGGAAATATAATTATAGACCGATTGTATAACAGTTTTACTAAACATCAATTCAATAATCATTTTAATAAGGGGACTTCTACTTACGACGGTCACAAGTTCATTCACCATGCACATTTATTTTTTCAAGCTCCAAACGTAAAGCTATCCCCATAGAATTGTTAACACGTTATCTAATCTTCATTAGGTAGATTAATGAATTATATTTTATACATATGTACCTATTTTCTTTGTCTCGCAAACATTTTAAAATACCGTGTATGGAAATGTCGCATGTCCTCACTACTTTGTTTATTTTTTGACATGAAGTTCCGTCACTGGTCACTCCTGTTTTTTTTTATTGTTTTGGCGAAGGAAAGAGAACGCGACCGATATTTCTGTACCTGACAGCAATATACAGGTATATATGGGTATATATGGGTATGTATGTATGTAGTAGATAGTGAAGTTTGGCAGGAGAAGGGGGAGTCGTTTGCCCAGTTGTGGGATTAAACAAACGTTAACCCAGGCTAATTAATTAATTAGCTTTTAATATATCAGCCAACTTAATTAAATCTCTCGATATGGTTGCAAAAGTAAGGTTTTTCCATTTTAAACTCTCAATGTTAATCGAAACTGCAATTTTGGCAACAAAAAACCAGAAAAAACACTCGCTTTGATTTTCTACACAGCGTTGCGTTTCAATTCGCGATCACTCCTCTTTTTCGGTCTGGTTTGGCAATTAATACTTGTACGAAACATCCGCCATTGAAAGAGTACCGAAAAAATATTTCTATTGTGCATAGGATACGGACCGTCAAGTATCGTATAGAAAGAAACAACCCACCAATTAATGCACTCTTCATAGGCTTCTCCAATAAAAAAAGAAATATTGAAGCATTTTTCCGTGTAAAAAAAAACAATTTTTCATCCTTAAAACACTTAACATTGAGGATAAAATGTCTTATAATTGGGTATTAAACCAATTATGAGCGTGATTTTAAGGCAATTATTTAATACAAAGGTGTTTATTACGTTTGGACATTGTAGCAGTATGTTTCAGCATTTTATTATTTTTTGTTTTAATATCAACGATGAGTTTTTAATTGTTTTTGTCCCGAATGATTGATTAATGGCGCGGTGAATGCTGTCACGTGTGCTTTCAACATAAATGCATGGAACATAGTCACATTCGATGATTTTATTCAGCGTTATTTTATTGGTTTTTTGAAATGACAAATTGCTTTGAGCATGTTTATTTCTTAGTTCTTTGAAAAGGAGTTGACTTTTAGCGTAAGTAATCAATCAATGACTCATATGTTTATACATCAGGAATTTCATTTTCAATATGGTATGTTCAGTAAAATAAAAGACTAGTCTAAAACCAAACTATTAGTATTTAATGAATTAAAATATATTTCACACTAAATTTAGCTTCTAATAACCAAACTTTGCTTTCGTTTATTTTTTGTGTTTGTTCTGAAAACGGATAAAAGTTCACTGACATCCGAAAACCGACAATGTAGGTACATAATGAAATTATATTAGAACTTATTCGGGGAATTGAAATTCGGATTCCATGTTTGCTTAAGCAAAGGCAAAGTTTGTGTTAGTACACCTAACTATATTTTAGTCAGTTACAAAATGTTCAGTTTACGGTTGGAAAATTTGTAACTGGTACTATATAATTTCGAAAGGAAAATTTAATCTGTTTATTTATTTATCACCCGCGTTTAGCTAGTTGATAGTCAGACTTATGTTTTGATTATTCAACATTACTATATTATAATAGAGAGAACGTGCTATTCTTTTGAAGGGGAGATAGACGGTTTAGAGCGGAGATAACTATGAATTGACAAATTACAGGAATTGAAATATTTTTTGACCTTATGGTTACTGCACTGTGTCACGTGACGGTTGATGAGTTAATCTTAATTGGACTAAAAAGATAGTAAAACAAGCATATTAACAACAAACATATTTCGTATCACTTCCTCGCTGAAGTAATTAAACGAGATTTCAGCGATTCTAAACATTTTGTAACTAGATACTTTTCATTATAACAAAGACCCCTTATTCATTATCCTATTCATCACACCTACCTCCCTAGGGGTACTCCACTGTTACAGGACTACCAAGTTCCGAGAAATCAGTATTAGCTAGGGACAGAACAATTTCACAATACATATTGTATAAGATCAGGGGTTAAAAAACTGTGGCCCGCTGCAAGAAGAATGCTGTGCTGTGAATTGATCTCAATGTATCAATGTCCAAAAACATACATCGAGAGATTCTTATAAAAATATATACAATTTGATCAATAATATAAAATTTAGTTTATTATCTCCACCATCTTTGACATCATGCGGATGACAAAATGCTACCTACACTATTGAATGCGGTAACGGTCGAAAAAGATTGATATCCCCTGACCTACTTGTTGTCAATATAATAGCAATTACCAATACTGAAATCGACAGCTAATATTCTACCAATATTGTTTGATCCATAGTATTAATACTCGAGACCTGAGCAACACATGTTTAATATTAATCTGCAATCAATTTGATTAAATATGATTTATTACAGAACCGATTCTTTATAAAGCATTTGGTATCAAAATATTTATGCTTTCAAACATACATATCTTTACATGTCTACTGCCTTTGAATTGTGTGTAAAAACTAAATGAATTAAGACTGATAAAAATAAACCGCGATAATCTCAGAAACTGTTGGCTCGAAGTGTTTTTTTGTAAGAAGATTTAAATAAATCAGCTATTTGCACATAAATGATTATACCATACCTACTAACTTGGTTGACAGTTAATTAGCATAATACGTTTTCCCGACGTCTTTATAAACCCATGGCTCCCAAGAAATTAGATCCGCTACTACTTCATCACGTTCAATTCAAGAGAAACGAGAATTTCATGGAAAATTACAGTTTCGCTTCCATCTCAAATGAGGCTGGCAGAAAGAAAAAGAAACAAAATTCAAAACGTTACAGATCCTCTTTGAAATTTCGCTTATTTCTTTCTTGAAATTTTTCCGCATATTTTGTAGCCAGCTTTAGTCGACGCGGTGTAACGTTAATAAATTGAAAATACTTGATTGAATTACGCAATAAAGGAGAAAAGTCGTAAGTACAATGTTATTTCAATCCTCTTGAGAAAGTTCGTGTGTCCTTGTATTGTCACGCAAAGTGAGTCACGCGACCGAATGCCCTTTAAACGTCCCGTCATCATTAACTAGAGTGGATCGTTTGATATTGAAAATAATTTTCTGCACTTTTTCTCAATTGGTTTTGTGTTGGTCACGTTATTGTTCCGTTTTTGTTTTTACCGGGACTTAATTAAGCGATACGTTTGTTTTTGTTGTTTGTTTTCATAGAACATGCTAAAGGAGAGAGAAGTGCCAATACGGGATACGCGCGTGTGTCCTTTTTGGGCAGTGACGATCATATTTCTCTTAATAGCTGCCTCATTTTCTTCGCCATTTCAAACAATTAACTCACTTCATGTTTAACGCCTGATAAAATCCTTTAAATTTATACAAGGAAAAATGTCGGCTGAAAGACATACTGTATTTTTATCTGAATAAACTATTTATAAGTTTCAAATCTGACTGCCAGGTATGCCGAATGATTCACCTGAGCAGACACACTGTACGCAACGTGTCGCGGGTTCGATAAGCGTTAAATGCTAATATTTGTAATATCCACGAATGCTTGTTCTGAGTCTGGTTGCGTATTTGATTTAAATGTTTGTGAAATCCGCTGCGACACAAGGATTGAATTCTTCGCTGCAGGAGTCGCTTAAAGAAACTCCATCAGAGTGCTCTTCTCCTTACTTGTCTATGTTCCATTCGTTCGATATGTATTGGTTTTACGTGAGTCCTCCTAAGTAGAATTTTATGTACAGCGGTCATTTTACCCAAGAAACTCTCTGCATGAGATAGGGTCATCGCCCAGCATCGTATGTAACTAAAACCTCGGATAAAATATATCATAGTTTATTTAACAAGATACTCCAAAGAGGATTTAATTTATCGCAAAATTACATAACACTTTTGTTTGATATGTCCCTGGACAATTTTACTTGCATCCACAAAGTGTTGCTCTAAGTAAAATATTAAAAATTCTTGGATGCTTTTTTCGTGAAATGAAAGCGACGCTTCTGAGAGAGTATTTTTGTGCATGCTGAAAGCTTTCCACAACGTGTTTAAATTTTAAATTATTTTGAAATAAAGTGATGCATATTTATCAACAATTTGAGGCAAAGAGTTCTTGGCTAATTGTATTTGAAGAATGAATTTTAAAATTACACAAAGTTGTTATATTTTTATGACTTATTTTATCAACGACATAAATTGTGATTTTGGTTTGATTTAGCCATTATTTAGCCAAAACAGTACAAAATCGATCATTTTTTACCATCAGGGGCTCATCAGTGTATCACATTGTTTATCGTATTTAGTAACGCCTAAAAAAATTACAAAATTCTTGAAACTAATACGTATTAAAAGTTTCCATTGCTGCATTTATAGGTGGCTTACCATTCTGTTAAAGTAAGCCCCGCTCCCACAACACACTTGGAGATCTCGTAGTAGGCCCCACATACACAACATTAACTACCTACTTGAGTTAACCTGTCTTCAAAGTTACAGAACTTCCTCATAACTCTTAGTATCTTGAGAGATGCATATAACATGCACGGGTAGACGTCAACTGCCTACCACTAACTCTTCGAGGACTATTGCAATCGTTGATGTGAGACGGCACATTACAACGCGTAGAGCAGCCTCTCTCTTCCTCACCTACAACAGCCATACTTTAAGAGCGGCCTGAAGCACTCTGAATGTATTTGCATGACCTCCTGTCTAAACTCGGAAGCTCGCCAAAATTTTGGTTGTATAGGTACAATAAATGTTTGGCCCGAGATGAATCAAACTTGTATTCCGTGCATTGAATAATGATGCAATGTTTTTTTTTTTACTTTGTAAATTTATTACAGTCCATTGTTGTTCAAGAACTTGGCTTATTTATTCGTAAGGTTCGGATTTGATGATAGATTTAGTAGCAAAAATGCGGCTGTCGATGTTTTGTGTGTCAAAGCGACATAATTTATTAGGAGAGCAGTTTTGAGGTTAAAATTCTTTGTATTCCCTACTTCAGTTCCACTATGGAGTTTTAAGATTTTAAAATTAGAAAGAATTAAAAAAAGTACTTGGAATCAAGTGCCCTACAATATTGTTATTCATGCTAGCTGACTCGGCGAATTTCGTACAGCGTTAAAATTGATGATAATAATACAGTATTTTTACAGTAAATTAAGTTAACTGTACACGATGTGCAAAATTTGATTAAAATCGGTTAAGTAGTTTAGGTATCCAGTGCAGAAAAACAACGTTCCCTTTAATTGAAATATATTGCGAAAATCATATAGACAATCACACGCGACATGCAGTTACATTATTCTATACACCGTGATTTTTTAGTCGTCTAAAAAGCAGCCCAGTTCATGTATCCAATGACTAGAACACGTTCATGGTAAAAAAATAAGTATTTATGAGATTTGAATAAATTTAAAATGCAATTTTATTCAATATTATGATGCAATTCGTAGTTTTAGAAACACAGCTCTGTTGCGAGCGCGGTCCGAGCCTTGTAACAATGGTGAGGGGCGCGGGCGGCGGCGTTTTTATCATTTTTAACAGGATGTTTCAGATTTCTCTTGTTTCATTTTTCTTCGTACCTATTATCTTAGTTGATGATAAAAAAATAATAATCGCGCCTAATGAAAAAATCATCGTGTATATAACCAGTACTACAAAAACGTCTTACTCAGTATCTTTTGCCCTTCGTTGCCATACATAATCGACATGTCACTTGTCACGTCCACATAGACCCACGGTTACCTGCGTGAAAACAAATCTGCTGAGTGCTTTTATCAGATTCCGGGCGATTCTATCTGATTGTGTTCCCATGTATGGAGATAGATTTGTTTATACGATAATCTTATAAAAGTTGTTTGCATAAGTTGATACGTGCAATATACATACGTAGGTATAGGTATGATGCATATGTTATATGTGATTTTTTTTTGTTTGTTTCAGTCTTTTAGTGAAATAGTTTTTTGACAGGTCGTCTTATATGTGATAAGATAAAGTTATTTTGTGTTTATATTCTCTTTAATAATGTAGTGCTTGAAAAAATTGCGTGGATATGAGTTTACTTTTACTGATTTTACGTTTCAACCGATGCTTTCGACTACCGCAAGTGTTGCCCGGTCGCCAAGCCACTAAAGGACAATGCATGTTCGCGTTAAATTTTAACTTTCTGGATTTATATACCGGATATTAACAGCGTATTACACGTCATTCTGTAGCCATTACATAACATGACGCGGACGCGGTCAGCTCTCTCCGCGGATCGGAGACCGTGTATGTTAATTGAGTATGGAAGGTACTTTAAATTATGCGTTCTGGCCTTATTTTATCATCCTAGACAGTTGTTAGAAATAGGTAACAGCCAGAAAGTTTGGCACCCTGTTTTACTAAGTCACTTGTGTTGCCCGGGTAAGGGAGGTCACAGGAGGTGACACACATAGGTAGTTGCTCCAAGTAAAACACTGGTATTTGGCTACACCTAGTTAGACTGAAAACCGATCGCAATATAATTTCAGAAAGACTAGGCAGACGATAATATTCGAGTAAGTAACAACATCACTGTTACAGCTAAAACTACTACGGGTGCTATTACTTATATGATGGACGAACATAATATTTTTTATAGTAGATAACTATCGTGGGAATGGTTAATTATTAAATAATGCAACGGTTTACTCACGCATATTTGGGATTGCCCGACTAGTTTTGACAGTTCGATTCGCGATCTTAAAGTGTCAGCCTATGATTAAGGACTGGACCGATTGGATCCGAAACTAGTCGCGCAATCCCGATACATACGCGTGAGTAAACCGAGCATCATTTTATTAGGATATTATAATTGTATATGCTATATCCGTCGTCTGCTTCATGTTAGTGCCCGACATGGCATAGCTGAACTAATCCAAGCATAAATACTTGTTATTTATGTCTGCTCTCATGACTGTTGGCTTCCAGTTCACAATTATTTAATTTACTTGTCAACACCAATATCGTTGGCAAAATATCAGCCTAATTAATTCCTTCTGACTGTATTTTGTCACAGAGATATGTTACAAGATGATATTTACATGTTTAACAGATTGTTTTCGTGTCTTCTTTGGATGGCTGTTATTAAGAGTCAGTTTTGTATGTCATAGTTGTGATGCAAGGGCGACTTGATACTGGAAATAGAGTAAAAAAATTACTAATTTGTTAGATGATTTTAACGTATTTTTCCTAATGTGTAGGTACTTTATAATAGTTTTTGATTAAATCTTATGGTGGTGGAGTAAATCTTATCGGGCATTATACTTGCGAAACTTCTATCTTTCTATACAGCAATAAACTTTAACAATCCTTGCTTAACCTCGACCTTTTTTTTTTTTACAACGGCAACAGATATGCTTCATTAATAAAAAAATAATATCTAGCCATCACAGTTCCTGAGATACAGCCTGGTGTCAGACGTCCAGGCAAACAGACAGCGTAATAGGGTATCGTATTTACCCCTTGGATGCTAAACACAAAAAACAAAGACTTTCTCCCTACCTTCCTGTCAAAAACAATCTCATCTCGATTTTTCTGCGAGAACAACAATGATTATCGACTGCTAAATGTTTGTATTGTAATTGGATATTAATTACAAGGCTATTGGATAATCAGGGGATTAACTTGTCTCCAAGCGGCATTGTTATTTATGAATAAAGAATATTGGCAAATTAGGATCAATTGGAAGTCAATTGGGGAGATTGGATGTAATTGCTATTGCTTTCGATAATTAACAAAATTTTGTTTATTACGTGGATTACTTCCTGAAAATGTTTTGAATTTGTTGTTTAAGACTTCTTATACACCTAACGGGTTTTGCGTGTAATTAGTTTTTAATTTTTGAAGATTAATTTTCATGGTGTACTTTAAAACGTTAGAAGCATGGTTTTGAGCATGCATAGAAGATTTTAGGGAAAAACTTGCACAACAATCGCACAGTACTGAAAAATCATAGACTATTAGGATGGAAACCAATCTAGTAATAGTTGTAGCACAATCTTCAAAAAAATATGTTTTGATACAAGATGTTTTTTCCTACTTCACTGGCACTTCCATTTATCAATAAAAGGCTGATATCCAAGGATTCAATAAACTGTCTCTCATGTACAAAAAACACAATATTTTATACTTATATTATACCTACCTGCCAAGCGGAAAGGAAGAGACCTAAGTTAAAAAGCATACTAAATGTAGTTTGAAAACTAGGCGAAAGTGAGCTTGAAAATCTTTGTGAGTATGGTTTTGATTAGAAAAATAATATTTTTTGTGATCGTTACTGCTGAGTACGCGGATTTATATCGTGATTCAATCTAAAATTATTTATTTACAGTTACATGAATCCTTGTGTCGTGTGACATTTCACAAACATTCACATCTCTTGTAACTATAGCCTGGAGTTGGAAACTGGTTTGACTGAAGCTTAATTTTTAGCTGGCATTGTGACATTGACAAATGAAAAGATTACATTATGAGAATACTAAAAAGGGTAAATACCTGAATAGTGTCGTGTATTTTCGAAACCTTACATGCTGTAACTGCACTATTATATTATTCTATGACTAAATATTTTTGTAGAATTAACAGCATAAAAAAATACAAATACTAAAACTTAAGTTACGTCATTTGCTTTTAAGACCGTGACGTATAGTTTATGTTCACTCAAACTCCGAGTTGTTTGTGTACAAATGAAGGCGTAAACAGGAAAATATGTATCAATACGATCGGTATAGCCATTTCTGTTTGAAATATGCTATTTACATGCCCTCGGGGCGATGGATGACCGAAACTTTTTCCGATTACTTCGTCGAGTAAACAAGCTTGGATTGTAGATATTAATTAAGATGGCAGTTGGTTGAGTTAACGAGAGGAGTAAATGTTGTCTAAGTAGATTCGTTTTCGTCTTTGCTGTCTTTCAATTGTTTTTGTACTAATATATAAGTCCACTATAATGAACGATGGTTGCCATTTGGATACATAGAGATTGAGACTTCAAGAGTCCAAAGCAAACTTTTTTGAAATTTGTATAGAGAAAAAAAATGCTTATAATGTAGGTACCAGATACGGCGTTAGTTTTTGGAACCTCTATACATTTTTGTCTTACAGCAAAGTAAACTGTATAATTAAATTTTATATTGCGTAAGAGCTACATTTATAGGTAGAATAGTACCACGAGGTACTCACAATTAGCAAGAAAGTAATGTGATTGGACATACAATTCCTTTCCAAGGACCCGTAGCTTAGTATCAACGAAATAAATGTTCATCAAAATTGTATTAAGTTTTTATTTTGAAATCCGTTGATTTAACGATTTTTATATTTATTAATAATTACAATTTATAATTACACACATTTTGTGGTAGGCTTTCATTATAATGAAAGTTGATAAATTCTGGTATTGAAAACCAATTTTGATATAAATAATTAAATACATACCACACTTGGCTTTCAATACTATATGTAAAAAAGGTTTTAATCCGGACGTAACATACATATTACACAAATAACTATCGCGTGCATAAACCAAATAACGAAGGTTTTTATTGGTAAATTTGTTCATCATCTTTTTTTTTACTGTTTATCTGTCTATTGGCACTCTTAGCAAGCTAATTTTAATTTATTTATTTTTGAGATTAGCCTAGCTTATATATTTCCGATATATAGACATTCCTCTAAGTTTCTTTTCCGCTATTATGAAATAATATTTATTGCATAACCACAATACGAAAAGAAGTAAAATTATTCGTCTCTACAAAACATCCTTGAACTCAGCTTGACCATACCAAATCCCTACAGCAAAAAGAACTATTGCCTCAACGTTTCCACATCATTTGTTTCCGTAAGAAAATTGCAAAAAGCCTTACAAAAGTCTTTCTGGCGGAATCAAGGACGAATGTAACAGATTTGGATATGACATACTTATACTATATGTGAACTTCGACTTCGTCCGAGTATTTAATTTCATGTGTTTTAATTTTGGTTCCTTACAAAACTGTAAAGATACCCACTTTTAACAGTTTGGGTAAGGAATTCCTATTACTAAGGCTCCGTGTTTAAGCGTCTGTCCGTCCGTCTGAGACCAAGCTGCATCTTACAAACCGTTATAGCTATCCAGTTAAAATTCTCATAGATTACGTATGTCCACTGCTATGACAACAAATTAAAATCTAATTTATGATCGACCATTTTTTTACTTGCCTTTTCAAATATTTTTTTACGGAACCAACATTATTAAATTTGAAAGCTTGTATTTTGCTCAGAGGGCTTACTTCGTCTGTCAATCAAAGTTTTATACAAATCTGTTTAGACGGTGTGGAGATCAGTACCTACATCAAACAATAAAAATAACCCCTTCCACTAATGAAAACAGAAGAGTAACAATAATAATTATAACTATTACAAGTAATAATATCTACGTAAGTATACATTTAGTTTCTCTCACTGAAATATGAATAGTAAAATCTACGTGGCTCGGAATAGGAATATTATTTTTATATACCCACTTAGCATGCAAAGCTTGCGCTTACATTTGGTATTTTCTTTGGCCATGTTTTCTTTTCCTGTATGAGACTTTGAATATAGTTTCTTACATCAATTTGAATATACTGTGGAAGTAATAAACGAAATGTGACTGACTAGTGATAACCGAGTGGTATAAACCACCACGATAAACCCTCTGAGCGTGACGTGTCGCGGGTTCGATCCCCTTGTAGGATGACCATATGTGTGATTCACGAATGTTTGTTCTGAGTTTGGGTGTATTGTGCATGTGACTTATATGTTGCTAAAACCCCGCGGAAGAAGACTAATTAAAACTCTTATTACTTTTTAAAGAAAAATAAAAGATTAAAAATAAAACAGATTTCTAAATTTTAGATTTTTTTTAATGTCTCGTAGAATTTTAGTCTAAAAATACTGGTACATAATTAATCTTCATCTGTTCGGGTGCTATGATGCCATAGCCAGACAGATAGATAGACACGTCAAACTTACACTCTTTTTTCGGCGGCTCTATATAAAAAAGTGACGTGTGACGATATACAGAGGTTTCATTGTCTTAATGATATATTATGATGCCACCTAAACTCGGTAATAACATGTTGCAGAAGCGAGACGTACTTAATATAAGATAGAACATTGTCCCTTTTACACAACTGCAACCAACTAACTTTAAAAGAAGGAGAGACCCCCAGGTCATTGTACCCAGTCATTTCCCATTAAAACTATCTTTAGAACTAAAGTTAATCAATCTAAATTCTACTGTCATTAAATTGTCTTATCAAATTCAAATAAATTCTAGTTTAAACGAAAACTTCGATCATTTCTAATTTATAGCTGAATTTTAACTAGGAGTTTCAAACTTTATAGATATAAATCATTCTGTCTGTCAATGAGACTGAAAACAGTTAGCATTTTTAAATGAAAATCTATTTGTTTTTCGTACTTTTTTCACGGAAATTCAGTTTCCAAATAGTAAGAACAGAAATAACATTGAAATCTCAGGAATGGCTTATTACTAAAATCTGTTCAATCTCCTATAATCTGTTTACTCTTCACTCAGTCATTAATTAATCGAATACTGTCAATTAAACTCTCACATTAATCGAATTACCTACCACTCTGCACAAGGATACTCTCATCATTAGATACATACGATAAGATAATGATTACCACTTAATGTGTGTGAAATTCCGAGACATTTTGAATGCGAAGAATTTTACTAATAACTGGAATAAAATATTTTATAATACAAAACTAACCAGTAGTTTCTTCTTCTCTGTTAGACCCGATGATACTTAAATACTTCACCTCCTGGAAGGCAAGGAAGTCTCTCGTCGCCTCTTTAAGAACTGCATTAGAAAGCTTTGATCTATTACTTTCTTAATTATTCGAAAACGGTTTTATTAAGCGTATTCATTAGGATCGCCTGTCTTCATCTAGACTGACCATCGGGAGTCCTATATAAACAGCTGAACTCTCTTGAGGCAAAGTGGCCTCTTTTCTACACAACTGCAAGAGTTTTCAAACTTAAAAAGAAAATAGAGTCATATGGTCCCTAAGGTATGAAGGACATAAATATTTCATGTTACATCGCTCTAAGAAATAAGACCACCAATTGTGGCACAATCTATATATTTATTGTAAAAAAAAGATGCTCTATGTATCATGCCAATAAAGTAGAATTAAGATTAGTGCACATTGATAGTACAAATGCTTGTTTGTATATGTGATTTGAATGTATGTGCAACTCCCCGCGATTTATGGATAAAAAGAATTTGGGGATGTTTTTTGTACACATTTGTAACTAAAATAAAATTATCCCAAAACACCATTTCAATGAATGCAAGACCGTCACGTGCAATCTTAAAACAAAGTCCATTTTCTGCAAATAAATTTCAAACAATTAAATATTGGACGTTCCATTAAATTTAATAAATTGCCGGATTCTAATTATGTGTACGGGCCAACTTGTAGTGACAACTGCAAATAGTTGGCTAAAGCTCAAAATTAGTTGACTCGCCCCAGTAAATACCGTACTGACAACAAATATGGAGAGATATATGTTTTCCTCATTTAACAAATAAATTAATGCTATTAACCCACTCGTAAGCACGTAAAAGCTACAGCAAATTATAAAATTTATACAATTTATTTCTGTTAACTCATTAAATTCGAATGATACATTTATATTTAATTAGTGTGGCTAATTTAGGTAGAGCACTATTGAATGTTTAAACATAAAGCCTACCAAAATGCGCTATGCTTTTGGTTTTTATCACAAGGTTCAGCTACTTTAATTCTAGGGCTTCTGAATGTAGATTAATCCGTTTTTTATATTTTAAAAAGAGTACACTAAAACATATCAATTTGTTGGATCATAAATTAATAACAACATAAAAGCTTGACAGTTTTCGACCTAGTTTTGTCAGATGAAACGCCGTGGATATTAAAAAATATAACTATTGCTGAATCAAATAACTCTTGTTTTACGTAGCGTGAGTTTCATTTGATAAACTCAACTTCAAGGAGAGCTAAGCCATCCATTGGATCTATCGATCAAACTAATAATGTCCTTATTACCCGACAATTCTATACAGATTCTACTAAAAGCCACTTTAATCCACTTAAGCATAAAATTACTGTAGTCCCACGGGAAAGGTTAAGCATTCAGTGTCTTTAAGTCACCGACGACACAAATAGACCTGGTGCTCTTTGTAAACCATCGCATTTCATACGAACGACACGTCGCGATCACAATATACAACGGAAATGAAATTAAATTCGGTTGTGGCATTACTTTGTGTGGCAATAATATGCTATAGCGATAGCAGAATAGAGAATGCGAAACTAAATAAAAAGTTCGAGAAAATTTGTTCGGAAGATGTCTTAAACATTATTTATTTAGAAACTGAAAAAGTCCAACAGATGCATTTGAATAGGATGAGCCGTTCTCCGAACGAAACGAGAGCAGAAACTGCATATAGGATAGCAGTACAACTCGAGTCAAACCTCACCAATTCTCCTAACACTTCGGCTGTGAACAAGCACGCTTTATTAGTTGAGAACTTCAAGCGAATTTGGCCCGTATCACAATGGAGAGAGTACGGGTTTTTCTTTGACGACTATATAGATTTGATCAACGAACACTGGCTACAATTCCCGCCTCCGAGTGAATCGTTGCAGAAAACTTTGGGTGGCTTCTATATGTTGTTTACGACGCTCGGCTGTTGGGGCAATGTTATTGTTCTGCTCATGTATCTGAGGTAAGAACTTCATATTTATGTGATTAAGATAACGGCAATACTTTTTGAAACTTTAAAATAAATGTACAATCTTAGACAGTGAGTTAAATATCGCGGATGGTACGTAACGTGTCTTATTCCGATTTTTGAACGAGATATCTTGGCTATAGTTAACAATGGTGAAGATGTCTGCCAATTACGCAATTGCCATAGATGATCTCAATTTACTTTTATGAAGTCTACAAATACCATGCAATCCCCATGACGTAACCCTTACAAGTGCGTTTATTACACTTATATCGCCTATTAAAACTCTAGTGTACAATATGAAATAGATCTCGTTGTGAGTGGTCTAGTGTAGCTATAGTAGAATACGGACGTCATTCGTTAAGATGGGAAAAAAGACAGTATGTGTTAAATAATAACAAATTTTCTAAATATAAATTAATTCCTTTGACTATTTCGTTTCCAAATCAGGTATAAAATTCCCTTTAAAATATTGATCCGTGGCACTGTTTAACAGAGTTGCGATATTAATATCGTTCAAATGATCAAACTCGGTCGATTGATTTTACCATCTAAAATTACAAAGAGCCGTTTTGACTGTCTAAAGAAACGAAATTGGTGCGAAGAGAAACGTCGAGAATTTCTTGATTAATATTCGTACCTACAAAGTAATTAAACTATGTTATATTTTTAATTACTTCCACTTGAAAAACAATTTAGATTAAATACTTTATATTAATAACAAAGAAAGTGTTTCGTAAAATCTCTGAATACCTATTAAAAAATAATTGTTAATATTGCCCTATTTATGTAATAATATAAAAAGTCAAAGTTAATATAAATATCTTCGGAGAAAGCAATGTGAAATACATCCATGTCGAGACGTCGTTTGTGACAAGAAGTAATAAAACATGTGAGAGCTGAGTTTACCCCACATTGACGTGTCTCTTTGCCAATTTCGTCCATCTAAATATAGCCGTAGGTACACAACATCTACTATTTTCGCTGGATACAGTACTCACAATATTTCCGTACTAAGAAAGTTCCGAGATTAGCTGTGCACAGTAAAAGTGCCGCATCCTTCGCACACATTTCTCTACTCTGTGGAGCACTAGCAACATTTTGTCTCGGAAACCATCGTGAGCGGTTGTGTCCTGTTAATTTATAGACTCCCGAAAACTGTTCCGCGAAACTTTAAGATTACTTATGTTTAATATTCTCATTTTAACTCTGGTCGCGGTTTCGAATATAGTTTACTGTTTGAACGTGGAATCGGGGCCGGGAATAAGCAACAATGCATTCCTTGATGTGGAAAGTGTTAAAAATAAACATAAAAGCAAATTATTGAGAGCAGTGGCGGTAAAATCGTTTAAGTGTCAACACGATTTCCTGTGGCGTTGTTTAGATAATTTAAAACAGTGGAAACGTAGACGGAGGTCCTCGGATTATTTTAGATCGGATTTTGACGACGAGGGTGATAAATTGAGAGTGACTGATGGGCTTGAATTGGAGACATATCAGAGTGAGGGGAGTTTAGATGTGAAGGCTACTGAGTTGAGTGGTACTGAGAGTTCGTTGGGTGTGATAGCTCGGTTTCTGGAGCGATGGCCAGTGAGCAAGTGGCGTCGGTACGGGTTGTTCTCGGACGACTACCTGCTGCTCATTAACCGGCACTGGCTGCAGTTCCCGCCGCCGGACGCGCGCGTGCAGTACACGTTTGGCAGCACGTATGTCCTCATCACCAGTGTCGGCATCTTCGGTAATGTCCTCGTCTTGCTCATGTATACAAGGTCAGTTGTTATTCAAGTTTATATTGCTAGGTGAGGATTTCTTTTGTTAATTATTTTTTACTAAAACTCAGCAAAGACTTAAAAGTGCGTGATCCATTGTATAAAACGATTCAAGTGTATACAATGAAATTAATGTTTCTTTCTTTTGTCTTGTTAGTAAGAACCTTTTACAAAGCGTTAAAACGCTTTTCGTTTAGATAAAATATTCTTAATTTTCTACTATTATCATCACAGTCTGTTTTGAAAATCCTCGTAGATTGCTTATTGAAAATAAAAATTGTGAAATAAATTGTTTTTGGATTTAGGTCTTGGAAATTAAATTACTCTCCACATATGTATATGTACGTAATTAATGTTAGAAAATGTTTTTCAATAAATAAATACTACTAAGTTCAAATAACAAGACAAATAAAATTTAGAAATGCAAATCTTATATATAAAAATCTTATCCGAAACAAGTAACAATAGAAAATAATCACAAAACACAACGTATTGTATCCTAACAACTTATAAGTCAAAACTCAAAAGGTACATCCCAAAGGAGGAGAAAAGGGCAATATTATACACATAAATATATTTTGGAACAAGGTCCTTCATAAGAATACATTTTCAACGTCCATTGTATTTTCAACTTCACCTATTTTATTTATAAAACTTCTCAAAACACAAATGGGTTTAGAACAAAGTTTTTTCTTACGTTCAGCAGCTGTTAGTGTCACGTAACTCACGTTCAGACTTCGTTAAACTGGTTTATTTGCTTATTTAATACTTTCGCAGAATACTATAATGATGTCGATACTATGTGTCGTTTTTTAATGTTAATATTTATTGAGATTGATATTTTTCTCTGAAATCGAACGCTGTCAAGGCGATTATTAGGACTCTTAACAAAAGAATACGTAATCACTACGTAATCGTGTCACGTTCTACTTAATTGAACTCCTCCGAAATGGCTCAACCGATTGTCGTTAAATTTTGTGTACTTATTGAGGAGCTCGTGGCTGTGCTATAACCGCATAAGTGATTCGATCACAGGTCAAGCTATGCTTGACGCAGTTGGTCCGTAGATGGGTGACCATCTTTGTCATAGCGAGTTCCTCCGTGTTTCGGAAGGCACATTAAATTGTGGGTCCCGGCTGTTATTCCTACATCTTTGACAGTCGTTACAGGTAGTCAGAAGCTTGAAAAAGTCTGACAGGACAGCCTAACCAAGGGGTGTCGTGTTGCCCAGGTAACTGGGTTGAGGAGGTCAGATAGGCAGTCGCTCCTTGTAAAACACACGTACTCAGCTGAAACCGGTTGGACTGGTAGCCGACCCCAACATAGTTGGGAAAAGGCTAGGCCGATGATGATGATATTGGGTAGGCCTAAGGATTGGACAACATCAATTTTTCATAACACTGGGCTTTTTTAATGGTATGTAATGTTTTTTCTTCACTAGTTATTCCCAAGAAATAATTTTATAGCAAAACAATGATCACAAACAGTTGATCATTAAACAAAAAATAAATAGTTTCTTCGTTAAACATCGCTAGCCCAAAAACAATTACCATCATTAGGACGATTGTTGTTTAGACCGACCTATCACTCTGTTGAAATCGAACTTTGTTTTCCAAAAGATAAAAACTTTTTCACAATGCTTGATTCGCAAACAGCCCCGCAGTAACGAATCCAAATCACATAATGTCCAATTTGCCCGACTCTACTCTACAGACTTTGTTACAGAAAACATTTTCCATTTCGCCCCGTTTCCTTACAAATTTTATTTTCTTATTAATGTTGTAAATAAGATTAGTAAATCTTTTGAATGTTATTCTTAGTAACTGCTTAGAATAATTAGTCTAATTTGGACGAATTAAGTTGAATTTTATTTTATTTAAATGAGGTCATCTTTTGCTCATGATTAAAAGCTTTTGAAAGCTGTGATATTAAGAATATAAATGGCATCTTAAAGAAACGTCAAAAGGAATAAAATATTAATTGGAACTCATAAAACATTTCCAGATAGGGACATGTGGCAGTCTTTTCTTGAGATAAATTGTGTGATATGACATGTCAGCAGAATGTGTTGTAGAAAAATATGAGTAGAGAAAATGTAATAGAAACCACAATTAATGGGTAACAACACCTGCTTATAAATGTCTCATTGCTGGGAAAATTACAAATGTCTTATCTTATTTTTTCTATGCAAACTCATAAATGCGAGTTGGACATGTGGATGTGACACTTAATGTTCCTTACAAATATGTAGGTAACAGATAAACCAATCGTTCAATGTTTATTTGACGCTCACCAACGCTTTTATGACTGCAACAACTGTTGCTTACTAATATTACTTGTTCTAATAGCGAGCGAAAAGGAAAACATCATATGTCTTCAGGTTCAACTGTCTACCTATCACGATTTATGAGATATTACCTGGTGACTCACGAATAGACAGGCAACGAACCCTTAGTAATAAGGTTTCATTGTTACGTTTAAGTTCAACAATTTCCATAATCATTCTGACGAATGACATACTATGATGATAACGATCAACGTAACATATAAACTCAATGATTTGAACTACTTTGCAAATATGAACAAGATATCTCATCTTGCTTTGTTATAAAATCTAGAAATCTAGATTCAGCAGAAACTAGGTTCTCAGTCGTGTTTTTCACTATATTTTTTGCCTGAAGTGGTCTACAGTGGCTTTGCTTCGGGCGTGTTTCCTACTTCACTAGACAAGTGACACGACTAAAGTAGCCTGGAGCTGAATGCATTTTACAGCGTAAAAGAAATAATACCGTCCAGAACTAAAGAGAGTGCTTCAACAATTTTCATATAATTCAATAGCGACATCCTTTTATAAAACGTCGTTGTCGTAGATGTAAATGAAATAAGAGACGTCCTTTTCTAAACGAGTTCTAAAAATGAGTTTCTATTCCCTCCGTATTATTAAGGTTTCGTACCCAAAAGGGTGAACACAGAACCCTGTGACTGAGACTGGGAAGTTATTTATTACAGGTGTTGTTTATCTATAGGCAATATAACAACAAAAACTAATTAAAAATCGAGGTTAAGCAAACTTTGGTGCGGACATAAATTTGACCATTTTCTTATATTTTTGTGTATCTTTATCCTACTCGTTCGGAAGCCATAGTACCGCAAGTTTAATTATTAATTCGAACATTAGATAGTAGAATTCCCTGTATCCCAACTACTTCCGATACATAATTTTTTACCAAATAAAAATCAGACCACCCTTAAATAAAAACGACTTGTTCGTATTATCATATTTTATATACAAATAGATAAGGCAGCGCTTTTCTTTTATCGCGTTGTTCGTAACGTTTCTGACGTAATAATTTCTGTAATGATTCTATAAGCTACTACTGGCACCCCGTCGGAGAATTGTCATTTCTTATGTAATTAATTTTTATTTTCTTTAACAAAAATGACTCAAGCTCTTAAGAATTTAATTCTGTACCAAATGTTTGTGAAAGACGCCCAGACTCAGGACATGCAGTCGTGGATCACACAAATGCTCGCACAGGGTTCGAACCCGTGACTAGTCCCGCAGAGGATACAGCAGCCCCTTGTTGTTTTAATATGTTACATTGACTAACAATGTCAAAAACTATACAAAAATATTAATTCTCAATTATTTAAACGTAAAGTCACGTAATCTAAAAAACAAATGCAAAATACGCATTTTTTTTCTGCAAAACTTATCTTTATGGAAATAAGAATAAAATACAGAAATTAATCTACCCTCTCCCTGTACCCTGTCACCTCAATATTGTCAAAATAAACCTTTATGATAATCGCACATTCAACATATATTATTTACGGTGGTTTCATATGTGACTCTGACCTTATTCTCTGAGTTATTTTACGAGGCAATTAAACAAAAGGTCGTTTACATAACTTTAAATACCTAAGGGAAGCTGTTTTGTCAGCATAAAAGTTATTTTTCCTCGTCTTTGTGATCACTTTGTCAGCGAGTCAAATTGTCTAATGGTACACATACATACATATATTATTATTAATAAAATAATCTTTGCCCAACGAAGTTACTTAATAATCAAATTTATTACAACTGTAATTAGTTCCTAATTACCATGCAAGATTTTACCAAATATAACACACATACGAAGTGGAAAAAAAGCTTTTGTTATAATTATTTTAACAATAAAAATATACAACCGACTTCAAACGAACTGCTGTTGTACCAAACGAAAGCTATTTAGCTTGAAATAAAAACAAGAATTTAAAAATCGGTTCATCCAGTCAAAGGTTGTGAGGAAACAAATATAAAAATACAACAAAATACCCATTTTTCTGAACAATAAAATAGATTAAGTGCTTTAAAGTTCAGAAGTGGGCGTTTGTGGCGTAACTGCGTGACAATAGTTGTAGCTAACAGTTACATCGAAAAACTCCCACTCACTACCCATCTTAATAGTTTCAACGTTTCAAACGGTTCAATAATGACGTTTTTGTAACTAAAAAATCTTCCCATGAAGCCGCGTTTATCATAACTCATACACAATCTCAGTAACATTACCAGCCAGTCTTCCGGTAACCAAAAAGTTTCAACCAGTTTTCTTTTCATTTCAAATTTTAATTAAAACTCCTTCGTTTGAAATTGAGGTCCGTATCCAGATTTTGCTAGTTAAAAAGAAAACAAAGACGGGAGTAAAGTTAGGGTATAAAGAGGATCTAACAAAGGCTGGCAAAAGGCTTTACGTATGTTGGACTGTACCTAATAATCTCCTTTCTTCTGTCTAAAATAGACTGTATTGTCAGATATGTCGGTATAAAATGGAATGAGCCGTAATATAGAGCAGTAATTTAAACCTTTATGATGGTTAAAATACTCAGGATTTTACCTGTTTTCATGGAACAAATATTCACGTTTCAAAAGCTCTTTTACACAAAACCTTTTGAATTAAAATACTACGACACTGCTCGAAATTGAATATTGTACAACATTTCTAGCAAAAACCTGTGAATTCGGCAAAATACAGGATTATTCACACTGTATTATAAAATTATTATCAACGAGTCGAAAATGATTTGGGAAGCCAAATATTTTCGTTTGAAATGATCAATTGTTTTCTTGGAAAAAATGCTTAGTTTCTTGTCAGTAAAAACAGTCAAACTATGCCAAAATACGATGTGTAAACAATACCTGTCTATAAATATTCCCTTTTTGGGCAATGTTCTCGTCCCGTTGATAAGGCATTATTCGTCACACTTACTCACTTGTGGGTCGACATTTACCGATTGCAATAAATAGAAATCATCCCTTACCTATCCAAAGCACACAGAGTTCCAGTCAAATCTAGAAGTGTAAGACGCAACTCGAAGGAGGCCTATATCCAGCAGAGCAATGCGATAGAGTTGATGATTTGAAAAGCCTCTATGGGAAAGAATAATAAATTGGTTCGAATCTATAAATATTTGCTAACCAATCTGATGCATAGAACCTCTAGGCCAAGGGCATTATTAAAATTAGAAGTTATCAAAAACACATTTTACGTATCTCAATTTTCGTAGTGTTATAACATCTGAATAATCAAGCAAACATAAACTAAGTATTATTTAGATAACTCAATCTTCATTGAAATATTAAATTTATAATTTCCATGAGATGAAAGCCGTTTAATATTACTACATATTTAACTAGTTGTTCCCGCGACTTCGGCCGCATTTTTAGACAAAATATATAAATCGCATAAGTCTACACTACGCTAATCGCAGAAATTGATAAGCGCGAACAGATGACAAAGGGTCAAAATCTCAAAATTTTTGAATATATACGGATTTTTTAATTTTTAGCGAACGGATTTTTTCTTCTATTTTAAATTAAATATTTATCTCTACTAATATTATAAATGCGAAAGTAACTCTGTCTGTCTGTCTGAATCCCTGGAAACCACTGGACTGAAAAGCTAGTTCTATATAGATTAGATTAGAATATTCTTTATTGTACACCATGGAATTACAGCAAATATAAATATATAAAACAAATCGTTTATGTGAGGTAGGTATAAATGGAGGGTTTCTGTTTGGCGCCCAACAAAATATGTCATGAAAACCTTTGCTATAGCATCAACAGAAAGAAATCATCTGTAACAATTACAAAGTTCTGGCTATAACGGTTCATGAGCTATAGCTTAGTCACAGTCAAAGGGACTGACTGATAGACAGCGGTGCCTTAGTAATTTTAGGTTTACCTTTTTTAAAAGTGCGACACAGAAAGCGTGTGTTGCTTTTTTTTTACTTTACAGCTAGTAGATATATATATTTATAGAGAATAATTGATACTATCAAATGAAAACCAAATAACTCTTTAGATATATAAAGACGTATACAATGTATTACGCGTGTATTATTAAGCGTCATCCTTTGTATGATAATTACTCAGCTATTATGAATCAAAAACACAAAATTATTCTGTTAATTGTTAATTATTTATTTGAATATTCTATTAATGATATCATAGTAAATAAATCAATTGAGTTCTTATCTATATGCAAATTTGAATTTAACAAAAAAGCCAATTTCAAAACTCTTTTAAAAATAATAGTTGACAGTCTCAGAGAGAGTAATAAATAAATATTTTGTTTAACAGCAGAAGATTAATGAGCTACCGTTTTTGCTTTTCAGCTAAAAGCTATAGCTTAACAAATTAATAGAAAAGAATCTATCACAGGTGTAAAAAAATGTCTTCGGCCGCTTATGCCTGTCCTTTTACAGAGTAGGGGTGGATTGCCCCTGGTAGATATCTCATCACATTTTAGATGAAAGTTTTCAACAAGACCTTTGCATGTTGGACCTACGTTCCCTGTGAACGCCTTTTAAAAAAGACCGGGTCTTTCTATAATATTATCCCGTAGAAATAATGAGATACAAATAATAAATAATTGTAGTGATTTCAGTAAATTTGTGGAAAAGGGATGCCAATCTACACCGTGTAGAGCGCTGTCACTCTTTTATAACTGCAATAATATTACTTAAGTGCATGATAATGATAGTGCACCTCCTTGCCTTTCCAGGCACTTTCAAAAGCAAACATTAATAGCTCCTGTTACAAGACTCCACAATTATATTCTAAAAACAAACACCAACGTCTTCAAGTAACCTCAAATGAATAATCACTTGAAGTTACGAATAGAGGTAACTATATAAGTCCATATACATATAACTATTAAAGCTGTATAGCTTTGAATATTCCCATTGCAACTGTGAGATGAATACTAATTGGCCGTATTTACAGTCTAATGAAAGCAAGATACACTGCACGGTGCTTTGAGTGGTTGTACAAGCAATTCAGTTCATGTTTTACGTCATTGCCCTTTTCTGCAGTTGGATTTCTCTTTTGAAAAGTAATTTTAGGGTGAGGCTACGCTGTCTGATCGTCTTTTGATAAACTGTGTCTCATGAAACGTGCCAGAGCTTTAATTTGCTAATCCTAATCTTGGTTGTTTAGGTGATTAGATTGTTAATTATTATTTTTCTACCTTCATGCTATTATTACTTCTTTTCTCCACCGACTTTCATCCTATTGAAGGACGCAACAGTTTATCCACGCGTATTTATCAGGATTGCCCGACTAGTTTCGTTCTCACGCACTGTGAATGATCTTCACGAAAGATACTATAAAAAAATCTAAAATCCTTATGTTTTTAAATATCACTCCATTCAAATTTTATCAATATCGGCTCAGCCGTTCTTATAGTTGTAAATTGCATTGTAATCGGGTTTGAAGTTACCCTAAAAATTTCAGCCTAGCATATCAGGAAATGTCTAAAAGTTGAATTGCAAAAATCCAACGAAACGACAAACAAACAAGAAAAGTGTGTGTATTAAAACCCGGGAAAATACGTACATCTTACTCTATAAACTTCAATTTACTTACACTTTTCATACAATACGACTACTTTAATACAAATTCAAATCGAAGCGAACTCCTAAATGGATACAAGATGAACAATAAAACACGATCAAATCTAAAAGTTTAATAAGATAGAACGGAATAATTGGGTTTAGACTCTGAATCGGTTCTTTGCCTTACTCCCAGGCGCATTAGTTAATAGTTATCGGCAATTCAGTAGTTAAACTTTGCAAGTAAGACGGTAACTGCGTTTTCGTTTGTGTAATCGCGACAAAGGATCTACATTTTGAAAGCATTTATTTTATTTAACTGCTATTGTAATGAGGTAATTGACTTTTTATCAGTGAATGGTAGAAGTTATTGGGGTTTTGTTTAAGTACCTAATGTGATGAACGATAATTTTTTTTTAAATAAATTATCACTATGAAAAATAAGTTTTTTAGGCTATTCCAGTGCAAAAAATTATCAAAATACATTCAGCAGTTTTAGCGTGAAAGAGGAAACATTCAAACATCCTCTAAATTTCCGCGTTCTAAATATTGGCAGCATACAAAACATCTTCTTTATAAAAACGTTACACGTGTCACAAATGTCTAAATATATTTTTATTCCAGCCAGTAAGAAATCCACACAATTCATATAAAAAAAAAACGTGCATTACCAAAATTAAAAACATAACATTCGAATTGTCGTTTGAGCTCAACGGGGAGCATTTATTAATAAAACGAGATTCAGAACATCCTTCAGATTAATATTTCCGTAACATCCAGTACAAAAGTCGTATAAAACATTTTACAATGTTCCAATTCGTATCTCTAACGCTGATCCTTTCGGTTTCCATTTCAAGGAACATGAATTGGTAATGTACGTTCTTTTCTTCCTTTATGAAGTAGATAAGATACCTTTAGTGCGTTCAGAACGGGCTCGTGAATGTGCCTTGTATGAAAATGTATTGGTTTGAATACCGTTGAGATTAAGATTGGTTTCGTCGGAGTGTTTTTGTTACCAACATGGCCCGAGAAAAACGTCTATAAATATCCCATTGCTGGTGAAACTAAATCTTGCAATATAAAGAAGGAATGATCTTTGATCAAGGATTTTATTTCTAAAGGCTCGCCAAGCCGTAACGTAGTTTTCAAAATAAGCTTTTTAATTAAAATACCCGAAAGACAATTAAAAATAAACTAAATCCGATGGTGTTTTTAGTGGAGGCCCTATGGCCACCTTCCGCCTCCAGCATCATAATATATTACCTCTTTGTCATAACATTACAACGCATATCAACAATGTTATAAAAAAGGCAATGAAGATGGTTGGGTTTATCAAAAGAATCGGCAAAGAGTTTAGGATCACGTCGTCATTAAAAATACTCTACAATGCGTTTGAGCGCAGTGTCGTGGAATATGCTTCTCCTGTCTGGAACCCCACATACGCTGTGCACATAGACAGGATAGAGCGCGTCCAAAAAAAGTTCACAAGATTACTGAGGTTTAAAGACCAGGAATGTCCTTATAGAGCTGACTACATACAACGGCTCAGTTTCTTTGAATTAGAATCGCTAAAAAAACGAAGAGCATTGCATGACCTCTCATTTCTTTATAAAATTGTAAATTGTATATCGTCCACCCCTGACATCCTCCAGAGAGTTAATGTCGACGTTCCTCGACATGTGCACCGCCGCGCCCGTACCACTAGAACATTTGCACCAAAATTTAGTCGAACAAATCTAGGTCAACACGCACCACTAAACAGAATGATGTCCCTGTATAACAGGGCTTCCTCAGACAACAGCGATATCGACATATTTTTCCTCCCAATGTCGCAATTTAAAGCTAAAATCTCGAATTTAAATATTACTCTGTGATCGGCTGCCTTACTCTACTTTTAAATTTATATGGAGCAATTTTATTTTTAGTTATTTTAATTTTGATTAATCTTTACTAATTTTAAGTTAATAATGATAATCTTAATTGTGTTATAATTACTTATTTTTTATATTATTTCTATGTAACTGTATGAAGCTAGCTTAATTTTGTCACTTGTAGCATGTTTGTAAGTAGTATACTGTAAATGGTGTGCATACCTGTAAGTGACGTATTTACATTGAACATAAATTATGGAAATAATGTTACAAATCGTAATTGTAAATATGTCGTTGGTTTGCCTTATCAATAAATAAATAAATAAATAAACATAATATTGAATTATCATTCAATACACATTGTCAAAATTTTAGCTTAATTTTAGAAAATGGATCAAATACTTATAATTTGCATGATTTGATTATAGACAGGCAAGAGACATGAATCTGAATAAAAACTTTTTATTAGATATCTTATCCATTAATCAGCGTAGCCAGGTCTAACAGAATGCAGCTTTATGTTCGTGCGAGATGTAAAACGCCGCGGGAGACGGTCTGGGCGTCGGGAGCCACGTGATGACTCTACCAACAGATATAGATGTGCAGAGAAACAGGCCTGTTTCGTTCCATTCTCGTTCCACCCTTGACTCGAAAGAGTTGTCATCAAGCTCTGTGAAGTCCATTAGGGCTGATGCCTGCTGGGCCAGCGAAATTGTCCGAAAGAGTTACCGCAGCCCAAGTAAAGAAGGGCAAAGGAACGAACATGGATGGGTTTTAGTCATTAAACCCAAAGCAACAGAAGTCATTTGATGATTTATTTAATAAAAAAAAGTAAAAAAATTAGGTATACTTACAAGAAAAAGACTTTTCAGCCAGAATAAATAAAAGAGAACTCAAAAACACTCCACTTACGTCTCACATTGAATTGGACGCTCACTAAGTACACTCGGACTAAGTGTGTCATTAAATAATCAGAACCAGATCCAGCTTTTTGTGTTGTCTAGGTTCTCTATAGAAATGTCTTGAATAGAAGTCAAGTGACACTTGCACAAACACTTATTACCAGTTGCTACTTTTGTCACTAAATGAGAGGGTGCTATTAAAAAAAAGAGTTCTCGAAATTCTTGTTTCTATTTAAAATTTTGTTTCAATCCCATTTAAATAGTGTACTAAGTTTTTTTATCAAGCTTAGTTTATAAAAAGTTTTCTGTCTTTAAGTATCGTACCCTCGTCATTACTTCGGATGCTTCAAAACTTAATTTTTAACGGCATCGCTTCTAAACGAGCCTCTTAGTTGTTAAGGGTCCGTACACAAAGGGTACTAAGGCTCTGCTGTCCAGCCGTGCGTGACCAGGTTAAGTAGGTGAAAAAGAAATTTTAGAGTAACCACAAATGTATTTGTCATACACCTTTATCTTTAGCCTATTTTGTACGAAACCCACAGTTTCGCAGGTCCGACTTGCATATAAACTTTTTTTTTAATGTTTTTTAAATCTTTTAACGCTCCTGATAAAAAGCTAAATAATTTATTTAATATTTACGAAAGTATTCTTATTTATTCAAAGATCTACAAAATTATTTCTGTTTCCGTGCTATACACATACTTGATACGATATAAATCGTCTGGTGTCATGTATGCATGCGACGGAACCCGCTATTTCTCAAGAGAGAACAACTAAGAATTAAGGAATTTCCTTCTTGTAAGTAACATCATATTTATAATTTTCTTGACGTTAATATAAAATATGACTCGCCGGCATCTCGTGCGCGCATGATAATAATAAGTTTTCCTCAGAATATTTCTAATAAACTTTTAATTAATTTTCTTAACAAAAACCTGCAGACGTCTAGAATTAGTGATATGGAAATAAAGCATTTATTACTTTCATGAAACTGTTAATAACTTCTTTATAAATGGAGCAGTTGCCTGGGATGGAATCAAGCGCCTTGAATTTACATTAGAGCGATTTGTAATGTGTATAGAAGAAAATAGTATTTTGCTTACAAATGTCATTTGATAGGTTTACTCAAAGAATGTGTGTATGAATGCTATTTGAAAAGTCACGCCGCATGATGTGTCGCAGGTTCGATTACCGCGAAGGACAAGCATCTGCGTTACCCACTGAATATGACTTAAATGTTTGTGAAATCCAAACGACACAAAAATACATCCCTTAATAGAGTTGTATTAAAGAATAACAAATCATTAAAAATAAACAGAAAGGGAAAAATGTTTCAATGAAATACAAACATGATCATACAAATCAATTTCATAAAATAATAGGGAACGAGTTCACGACAAATCCTTTCATCGATATACGATTATGTTTATATCAATGTATAGGTAGACACCAAATCCACACTCGTAATAAAACCTGAGAGCTTACAACTCTCTTAAAGTAATGTTATAGCAACTGAAAGAGAGAGATGCCACTTTACACCGTGTAATATGCTATCTTGCTTCCGCCACTCAATAATCTTTCTAATATTATAAATTCAAAAGTTTGTATGTATGAATGTACGGATTATTAGATTTTTGTTCCTCTTTCACGCAAAAACCACTGAACGGATTTAGATGAATCTTGGCACACAGATAGTTTATGACCAGGATTAACACATAGGATAAGTTTTGTCCCGATTTTCTGTTTCCGGATCATTTTCCATTTGTAGCGGGCGCACCCGCGTACAATAGCTAGTATTACTTAAATAGGTGGCTTGGATCCACATTCGATTCCGCAGTAATACACGGTGTCACACAAATTATTTGACGTTGTTTGAAGTATTCACGCACGATCTTCCTTTCTAAGACAATTTTGTATAAAAGCATTTTTACACAATTGAATGAATCAAAAATTGTGTTGCCGTAACATGGTTTCCTTTGTCAAGATGGTAGTTTTACTTTTCCGTAATGTTCATTGAAAATTTAGTTCAAAATATTCTGAATATATTTTGTCACTTAAAGGTGTAATTTAAAACATTTTTTTTGTCTATTGTGGTCATGTTATGGTATCGAGTATTATAGTCGTAAGCACGATACAGATTCGATTCCAACTCAGGAATAGTTCGAATGTTATTTTGTAAAGTTACAAGTACTCTTATAACTTTAAGTACTAACCATCACTGAAAACCAAGATGAAATTTAATAGATTCACTATTAAACTCAAAATTTTGAAAGACAAGCAAGGCTAACTATAAAGAGCATTAATTCAAGCTCAAACAACTCCCAATGTTTTTGTAACATTTAACACATTCTGAATGATAACTCATACCATTGAAACTTCATACAAGGTCTTACAGCAAACATAAGTATGACCTTCTATATAAATATAGTTTTGTTATTTATCCGATTCCTTCACCGTCTGGCAAAGTTGTGAGACCCTCTTATTAAAGACGCACGCTGCATTAATTACGCGAGAAGAGCTTAAATATAGGTGAGAGATATCGAGACGAGATTATTTGCGGTTAATTTTAGTTTCGTTTGATGAAATGGATAGAGAATTAGCTATGATCAATTAAATGTTTTTTAGGGTTTGTATCCAACAGGTTAAAACGGAACCCTAATTCTGACACTCCACTGTCTGTCCGTCAGTTGTTAGGCTAGATCTCAGTAACAGTGATAGCTACAAAGTTGGCATTTTCGGAGATCATGTTTTTGTGTTGTCGTTATACTGGTTATATAAATAAATCGAGGTTAAGCACCTTTTTTTTGGTTAGGCGGGGGATTCCTCATGGACACCCACCTCCTCGGGGGAGGAAGTGGGTAGTGTCAGACTCTTACTGACTAAACCTTAACCTACTACAGTCATACTACAGTCTACAGTCATAAATTTGATAAGTGGCCAATACTTTTTTTGTTCTTTCTTTTTAATATTTACTGTTTCTGTTACGCGAGTCTGACTCTCAGTTGATCGCCTTGAAGTGCTACTGTTATAAGTATATTATTAAACACGACTATCCAGTAAAAAGAAAAGTAATGTTATCAATGATCTTGTTTGTGTGTATGTAACGATACATACATTATCCTTACACCATATTTAATTTACATGCGTGGGTTTCCTATATTTGTCAGGATCGCCGGACTAGTTTCAAACGAACCCTTATCATGAAGTTTCGGCGCTGACGGGTCACAAGTCGATCGATCCCGAAAAATAAGCACTAGTCAACCGTTGTACCATTTAAGTTGTACATAGCTTACAGTCCAGTTATCAAATTCTCGACTACACTAAATGAGCAACCTTAAATAAATCTTATCCCCATATTCATAAAGTTAAAAATAGACATTCTAAGAAACAATATGACAGTTTTCATTCGTCGGTGACCTTTTCACCCGCCGCTGAACAAATACAAGGGCACTTATCGAGGACGAGAGTAATTACTTATAAAAGACAGCTAGAGATATTAAAATATGAAATCTTTTATACATTCAATGCCTTATCAAATATCTACGTGACGTCACAATCTGAATGGCATGTCTAAATTGAAATGGTCATTCATTAGGACTCATGTAGAGAAGAACAAAGTAGATTTTTTATTATATTGGACTTGAGACAAAAACTAGGTGCCTATTACAATTATTTTGAAAAAGGAATATATTACGTATTCCCTTTTGAAATACGACGTTCGCACTAAGGTATACTATAATTCTTTTGTCGCGGCGATTTGACAAATATTTCAGTCACAGGTTGAAGACACTCAAGCTCGAAAGAAACATTCTTAGCTTCGGGATGGTGACCTCTACCACTGCCACTTGACTATTATAGCGTTTGTGGGGAATATTTGTACGCATTTGTAGTAAAATGTGTCTTCTTTTTACATGTTTCTAGTTTATTCCATTGACATTAAATATTAAAAAATGGTAGTTACGATCACTATTGCTTACTGTCGTGGAATGGTACTTATTGACATAGGTCAGAGATCTGAATCTGAGCTGTAAATTCTACCTAAATTAACCAACATTCCTGAAAGTTCCTGAAACACGATTCCATTCAATATTTGATCAAACCCTGCAGCGCAGTCTATTATTAAGAGTTTATTAGTTTGGATAAACAATCAACTATTGATATTGTGTAGTGCGAGCTTAATTTGACTATGCAAGTACGCCAAATGCTGGAATCGAATGATGGAATGTGAAAAATCACGGTTGGGCAAAATATAGCAGATTCCATTGTTCGAAAAAAGAACAGAGGTAAAATATTTTTTACTCGGAAGGTAAAATGGTTTGTGCTTCGTAAAGGAATTTACCGAAATTCGCAGAACGTTGAATTTTATACTGAAATTTTAATTATTTTAAAGTATTTTATTGCAAAATGCGAGCACTACATACTAAACTGGATTTTCAACTGTCATTGTATGAATGGTATTTTAACGATCCATTTTGAACAAAATAAGTAAAAAATGTAGCCGTTTTCTGCAGTCCGATAACAGTGTATATAAACAAAATCAAGCCGGTACGGTGTGAGTCCAACTCGCTTCTTTGTCCGAACAAAATTAGTCACCTACATTTTTTTTTACCTTTAAAAAAGTTGCTTTTTCATGATTTTTATTTTCACTATCTTTAACTTTAACATTATAAGAAAAACGTAATCTGTGATATATATTTAGCTATCACGGTTCACGAGATTCAGACCGATGACAGACGGAGACGCAGACAAATAAATCCTCTGTAATACGATTCCGTTTTTACTCCTAGAGCAATGAAGCTTGCATAAACTTGCACTAACCCAAACTACGCTACACAATGGCGCCCTAATCTAGCAATATCTCAGACAACATTCCGTGCATATTAAACAAGAAGGTGAACCCAACTAATAAAAGTGAAAAGTCATCGGAATATCAAGCAGGCGACTGTACTCGTTATTATCTGTAAGCGTGCTACAAATTTTTAATACCACGTTTTCAAGTTTACTGAGTTTTAAGTATTATTTTAGGAGATCGTTAGTGGAAATTTATTTTATTGGGGTATTGTCTTTAGCTTGTAAGAGTCGTAGCTAAGTGTAAAATGAACGGGTTTTACGTTCATTCCACTTCAAACAGCTAATGAACTGATGAATATTATTGTGGTTGTGGTAGAGTGAGAGCGCAATACACGGCGTAGAGCAGCATCTCTTTCCCACGCGGCCTTAAACTCCCTGGTCACACGACCTCGAGTCAAATAATCGTTCACATTTTTTATCCTTAGATGGAAGGTCATATGTAAATACATCGAAAACATTTCAAGTTTTGAAAAGCAGGTCATGCGATGAACTTTGTCTTCATGTGACAAACAGTCTTAATGTGATAAATATTGTCTCAAATAACTAAACTTTCAAAAGTTTCTGCTGGTCGGTGTACTTTAAAAGTCGGTCAAGAGAAATTCAGACTAACGACAGTAATAGTTCGGTAAAAATAGGACAAAGAAAAACAAATTTAAAGAAAATTCATCCATTAAGTTTCTGACCTTTACTTCGATTTGTATTTTTTTTTCTGGCAACGCCAATATGAATATATCATCTGTGAAAATTACATTAATCCAGCCATCGCGGTTCATATCATACAACCTGGACACAGACAGCGCAGCGGTGCCGTCGCAGACTATAAAATGTAGAGGCACGCGTATACTAAAAAGTTTTAACCCTTTAAGTACTGAACCCTATATAAAGATAATCTACAATTAGTGGTGTGAATCCAATAACTAGTAAATGTGTTTTTTTTGTGAGAATACAATAGTTATAGAATTGTTCATAAACAATGTAACAAGTAATTAATATACATTGCTTTAAAAGCAAATTTTCAAAATTTAATCAACTTGTATAGAAACTTTGCTAACGTACCCAGTTAGCAAATTCCATTGATAATGTAATTAATACTTTGATATTGACTTGTATACTAATTGGGACGGTTAAAACATATGTTAAGCTAAAATTCGATCGGTGTAAAATTACTAATTGAAATGTTTGTATTTTATGCTCCTACCATTATTAGACAATGCTTCGATTAAACGGCTCGTGGTTAAGCTATAATTGCACAAATAGTTCATAGTTAAGCTACGTTTGATAAGGTCGATTCCTGGATGGGTAACCATCTATGTAAATACGAGTTATACCATTATGGAACCTGACTTTTATTTATATAACTACCTCTCAACATCCCGGATTTTCCAATCCCAGAATCTACAAGATTCATTTATATACCTACAACCCAGTTTACGTTTAACAATTACTTATATAAAAAGGGTACCTTTTGAAGTACACTCACGAGTAGGTCCTTCAAACCCTTAATCAACAAAGGATCATATATTCCTTTGTCTCACAAACGTTATCACATACATACATACAAAGCTTGTCCCAAATTCTTTCGAATATTCTCATTTCATATACAGCTTTTCATAAACTTTATTTTCATACATTTGAATGAATTCCTAGAACATTTTCGATGGATAAAACTAACAATGAATTCTATAACAAGTAGATTTCATATATTCTTTCGATATAAATGTATTATTAAGATCCTAAAGACATTTTTCGCTGAATATTTTACTTGATACTTTTTCATTTTTTTGTTATATATTTAGGACGGACCAATTTGGATCTTTGTAAGGAAGTAGCTAATACAATAGAAGGGTAATCACAATCGGAATATTATATTGGTTTTCTGTTATATTTAAATTAGCCTGAAGTAAAAAACTTATAGTCCAGTAATGTTGCTTTTCTAATCACAAGTCTTGATTTTGTTACAAAAGATAGATGCATACATAATTACATATATATTGTCTAAAATAAAGATGTTACTTAAATATGTTTTTATAGTAACTATCGTTACAATGATTCATTATTAAGTGATGGTTTCGTCTGTCAACTCACGAGTATTTATCGGAATTGCCCGACTAGTTTCAAACTCAATCGGAGTCTTCAATCATGAGCTGACACAGCGGGGTCGCAAGACGAACGTAAATAATAAATATCCGAACGGTTAACGTTGCATCATTTGATAAATGATATAGTGCCAAAATATCGCTACAAAATTACATTCAGTGTTAGACTAAAATGATTCTCGCATCAATAATTGGTTAAAACACAGATATAAAAAAATATATTATTCATTGCAACCAGACCGGAAAACAAATGCAATAAAACCAACAAGGGGTTATGTCTATTAATGCAAACCCTTAACCCACTCACCCACAACAGTCACTGCTCCAAACACTGTATTGCAACATCCTACAGGAAATAAACCTACGATTACACGTCACTCGTGTTGTTTTTTTAATCAACAACCCCTCCATCGTTACGCAGACATCTATTACCTGAGGGCCTACCATCTCTTTAAGTAATATTACTGCATTTGTGGAAAAGAGATACCGCTTTACGGCTTGCAGTGCGTTGTCCCGCTTTGACGCCGTCAGTAGCAGAGAAGGGGAAAACGCTGACTGCCCAAAAACAGGGTAGTTTGGTGTTTCAGGCTCACGAGACCGTAATTTTGTAACGACAACCTTTTACAAACGGTTAACAGCAGACGGCTTGTCCGCATTTTATTTATGATGCCAAAAAATTATGGTCGCAGCCTTTTTGTCGTAATTTTCCTTTTTTCGTCGAAATGTGAATTTTACTTTATTGTAATTTTAATATACGCCGTAGCGATTAACTCTTCCAAAACAGTGTCGAACTCATTCATATAACATTCTTCCCGAAACTCTTCCGAAAACTCTCTCGAAACTCCCAAAACTTAAGCAATTTAACAAGATGTAGCATTGGAACGGCAAATCAGAAAATAATCAAATTTCAACATCAAAGAAACAATAGAACAAAAACATTCGAGAAATCTTAATTAATCTTAGTAAGCACTTACGAGGTAAACAAGTCACACCCATATTCAATGTCAAATTAAACAAACATATAAGTACATACCTACATTTCGAAATCGTGACGAGGGCAAAACTCCCCCAAAGTGCTTGTACTACGAGCTCTTGCATGAGACTAAGTGAGACAGCACTCTACAATCCGTAGCGTCGTCTCTGTCACACAGCCCCACAGTCCTGCTATAAGTGCCCAGTTAATCGATCAACGAATGTGTATAGTTGTGATTTACGTACAGGATTCGTTACATATCCACGTATCTCATTAGATGCTTCGTTGGTTTTATGTTCAAATAGAACGGCAAATCTAATCTCAGGTGGGACAAACTGTAATTGAAAAAAACATCAAGCACTTTTTCATGTTTTCTCAGACTAATACATACAAGGTTACATAATTTTATAGTTATCTATACTTACAATGTGTTTAAGAATGTTTATTTAACGAAAACAATTACGTGCTATAAATTACCAGATCAAATTAAAATGTTTTGTCTTAAAAACAGAGTTAAATATTCAAACATAGCCTCTGAAATCAGGCAGCAATCAATGTTGTTACAAAGTTATATAACTACGGCATTTGATGTAATTCGCTACGGAAATATCCAAGTTTAATTAACTCTAAATAATATTTACACGCAAAATTAATAAGTTCATTAATTCCGATAAGACATAATTCCTTCTGTTAGCAGTTACGACACGCCGGTGGCGCCGCACCACGGATACTGTCAGAACTTTTCTACTTAACACATTTTGTTTGCTCTTAGAAAGTAATTACCATTAATTAGTAGTTTGTATTGGTTTCTCATCCACATATTGTTACCTATTTTTTTCCACAATGATGCAAGGGTTATTTTTCACATTGAAAGAAACAAGCGGTAATCATCATTGTTTGGAATTCAGGAAACGAATGCGTTATATTTATGAACCAGTATCAAAAATCTTCAAAGTTGTTAGAGAATCAAGAGGGCCTTTGCTGATCAGACGAATCTTTTAATAAAAAAGTTATTGTTTACTTTAAAAGTTTTTTTACTGCTTACAAATGCTGAAGATTTTGACATTGATGCATGCCAAAGACCATGTCTTTATGTCAACCATTTGTCTTTTATCCATCCAATATATTTACTTCAAGCAATCCGACACGATTCTTGAGATATCAGAGAGCCTACTCATGGTGTTACATTACTTACGCATCAAAAGGGAGTAAAACAGATTACTTACTTTGCAAAGCCACAGCCCTGAATAAGGGTGTGAATAAAATGTATGTAAACCGGAGTGTATCAATGACAAAAATCCATTTGCACGTTGTCTTTTTGAGTAGTTAGGACTTGTATAATAATATAATATACAACCTAGAAAGAATTCGTTGCACTATAATTTGAACATCACTTAGATGAATCAATTCTAATCAAAATAGTTTTTCAGGATACCTTGCCCGAAGGGTAAAAACGGAACAGTATTAATAAGGCTCCGCTGTCCGTCTATCCTTTTTGTACTGAACCCTCAGCGTCGCGAGTCCGGATTTTTGGGATCATTTTTTTTTCGGTTTCCCGTCACTTTTTTTATATAACTACTGAGTAGTAGGACAAATTTACAAAAAAAAAACATCTGTAAAAACATTTTTGGAACGAAAGAATTCAGAGCCGTAACAATTTTTTCCATGATATTTTCATTAAACAAGAGATTTATACAAACTCATACATTATAAAGAGCAAGGGATTTCATGCGGGCTGATAAATGACAATCGGGCTGCGATTTGGGGCAACCCATGTCACGTGACATCACACACCATGCCGCGAACTGGCTGTAGGTGAATAGACCTTTAACCCTTGGAGATTTACATTCTTGCTAAACAATATGTTGAAGGTATAAAATGACACCTGAGCGATTCTGATTGTTTTAAATAATCTACAATTCAGTAGAAGTTATAGCTGTTTGATACAGATATAATAATAATGGATTATGGAGTCCAGAGTAATAGATCTACAATCTACAATCTAGATGTAATGGATTGCGATTTTGCTACTTATCTAATATTTAGAATTACTTTTATTTTTTTCATGGAAATAAACAGATTTTTTTAGCATACACAAAAAACAAGTAAAGTGATTGATGTGTAATCAATCACTACTTGTATAATACAATTTTTATTTAGCGCCCTTTGTCCCAACGCTTGGCAACTTTCTACGATTCTCTATTCCGGCCCACTTGAAAACAGCACTACCACGGTGGCGCTGTCCGTTCGGTGGTTCAAGAGTTAAACTCCTTGCAACTTACGTGTCTTGCCAAATAACGCAAAAAACGCATCGTGGTGTTCGAGATTCAAAACATTTGAAGTTTTGATGCGTGTTCTACCCCATTACGATTTATGTTCTAAAATATTCGACTAACCAGCAAACAACATATTCAAAGTTGCATCCAGATTCAAAACATATGACCGCTAGGTTAACATTTCAATGAAACCTACCATCAGAGTGCTCTCGGTACTTGAACTAGACGTTTGACATCAGGCATGTCATTGTGTAATCTCGTTCACTAAAGTTTGCTTCGCTCGTGTGTTAGGAATTATTCCGGCAGAGGATCTTGGGAAATTAATTAAATAGTTTGATAGAGGTTCGCTCTCGCATCAAGATTTGCGGTGCCTGTGGGTGGAGGTGCCGTATATTTGCAAGTTTTTCGGAGCTTTATAAGAATATGTGGCAATGTTAGGTAAGGAATAGTTTGGTTTAATAAATTATAAGTACCTTATAATGATGATTACCTTTATATCCTCTTAGTGATGCTGAGGAGGTTTTGTAAAACAGATTCTGCTCTACCCTAGTGCCTTTTAGTACAGGTGAAAGATAAGATAAATTATATAGTTCTTAAAGTTATCCCTACGTTTTGCCTGATACGTACTTGAACCCTATAAGTACATTTAAATGGTTTTTCTTATCTGTGAGAACCGGTGATTAATAATTACTCTTTACCCAAATCAGGTCTTTGTCTACATGTGATGTTAATAATTTTCAACTCTTCGGAAAGTTAAAATATCTCTTAATTGAAGTCAATATCTGGTGCTTTGATATCGTCTTTTTTATCGGTTTGATCATCGCTAACGCTTTAAAAATATAACTTATCTTCAGAAGGTTTCAAATGAAATGAAAATACGTCAACTATCAACTGATATTCACAATCTAGGGTACAAACGAGTTTTATATTCGTATATTTGTCTGAAGGAATCCTAGATTATTTGTCTCCACATGTCGCAATCCCGTCATTCGTATCCTCGCATTTCAAGAAAAGCTTTGTTCAACTTTATTAATATCAACCTAGACTTTTTTACTTGTGTTATTCTCAGTAATATAAAACTAAAAGTTGGTCGAGTGCGAGACCCGAAACACTGAGAGTTCACAGAAATTTGGCACCTAACAATTTTATGACCGTACAAATTGTTCGTTAGATATTTTTTTTGGTGTCGTAGTAACATTATAAATATTTCATCTATGATTGTTTTAGCTGTCTTTCTATAACAGTCCACTCGAGTACACACTGGAGCCTTAGAAACAACCGCATTATCCTTTCTACGAAACCCTGACCTAGAAACTAAAATAATAATATTATATTTTGTTATTAAGACAGCTAGACAAAACAAGGTGAAAAGTTTGTGGAAAATAGTTAATAAATAAATCTAATGTTTTGTTTTTGGTACATTTATTGGATACTTAGACGAGAGATTTGAGGCTTATATTTTAATAATATTACATATTTGAAATAAACACCTATTTACTACTGTCTATATTGAGAAACTAAATATTTTCTATATTGACCAAAATAACTTTATCGTATCCCATTCACAAACCATGTTAGCTTTAAGTCTTAACAAATTTATAAGAAAACATCGATTGAGATTTTTATATTTTTATATATTTTATTTAATAACAAAAGCCTTACCTATTCACAATACAACTAAGCCCAAAACACACAAATCTAAAAACTAAAAGTTTACACAATATACTTAACACTACTTAATTGAGAGATCTATCCATATTTGAGAACCAGTTTTTCAAGTCGTCTTCTAAATTATCCTCCCAAAACCAATCTTCTTTAATCTTCATTGGTATCAACATCTTACCAACATGTCTTGACAACTGACCCGCTCGACTGTCATTTGTCAAAGCAGAAATGGCTGCCAAATATCTCTTCATGTATATGCATTCGTAGTTGTTATCTGAAAAAAGAGTATTGGAAAGTGACCAGATACATCTTCTTCTTCTTCTAATATATAAAATTCCCGTGTCACGATGTTAGTTACCGTACTCCTCCGAAACGACTTAAGCGATTTTTACCTAATTTTATATGCGTATTCAGTAGGTCTGAGAATCGACTAATATCACATAAAAAAAAAAAATTTTTTTACTAAATTGTGTGTTTTTTTTTTTATTCTTTTTATAATGTGGCATTAAAATGTACATACAACTAGAAAAAAAAATATTCGGCAAAATAACGTTTGCTGGGTCAGCTAGTAGTCTATAAATATTAAAATGTAATAATAGGAAAGATGTAATTTTTTTGATCTACATATATATATCCGTATCGTATTCAATAATAATGGAACGGTCTTTTTTATTTCTTCCTGCAAACATAAATTTATCAAATTGAATGGAACATATGCATGACGTCACGTCTGTGTATAAGTTTTACTATGGCGTTACGTCACAATCCCTCTCCTAAAAGTTAAAGCAACATATGGGTGTCAAATTTTATAGTTCAGACAAAGGCAAAAATACGTGTGCAATATTTTTATTTATTTGCCTGACGGCTTCAAAAGACTTTTACATTTTTATACCCATCATCCCTATTATCAGTTTGAAATAAAAGTGTACAGTAGTTGAAATGAAACGACTTTTACGGATTTTATCGCGGTTTAATTTTTGGTTTTAGTTCCCGACGTTACACGTGAAGGTAGAACGAGCAACATCTTTTGTCAAGACGAACACCATCTCAGTCTGCCCGTGACCATGATACCTGCAAAGGTGTCGAAACGTCGGGAACTAAAACCAAAAATTAAACCGCGATAAAATCCGTAAAAGTCGTTTCATTTCAATGTCTAACATTCGCGTAAACCTAAGAAACCACTATGTACAGTAGTTGCCAAATGGACGGTTATTTGCAACTATCTTGCTATATTAAAGCTACTACCTCAGGGCATACTAAATAATCTATATCTTAAGCTGTTATTGTGAAAGAGATGCCGCTCTACGTAGTGTGTGTGTTGTCTCGCTTCCACGACATAAATAGTCCTATATTTAGAGTATACAGTCAATGCACTGGACGCAATAATGGTACGGAATAGTGGTCTTTTAGTGGATCTGGCAAATGTTAGTTGGCTTTTATCCTATTTCATGTATGCTGTAATTTAGTTTATTTTTCATTAAATTGCAATAGCTCAGGTGAATCTTTGGTAGTGTGGTAATTTTTTTTCTACAACTATTACATAATGCCGTCTAGTCGCTGATGAAGCAAAGCATGTATGAGTTCCAGACAACTACACACATTTATCCACACAGATTCACTCATTCAAATTGTGAAAATCTGTGTTTGAGTACACATAATAAATGACCATGCGCATCACACAAACATTTTTCCTCCATGGGAATCGATCCCACGACCCTCGGTATACCAGTCAGGACCACTAATCACGGGACCAACAGCCAGTCTATTACTATTATTAAAAAAGTCTGCGTTAATATGACTGCGTTAATTTCAGCGACTCAAATAGTTTTTAAAAAATTACCTTGATTTGATTTTTCTGTAGCGTTCCCAAAATGATGACGATAGGCAAAATTTTTTGAAGAAACAGTTTTTGCTGTCTGATTCTTGGCCATACAATGACTCCTTGATGATGGTGTCCTATCAACTGCTTCACAAAAATACACGACTAACAATAATAATAACAAATTATAATTCATTATTACAAATCGATATTAACTGCTTATAATATTAATTGTTGAAATACCGATACGGACTCGAGAAAAACAAAGATGTTTTCTCTATTTATTGCTAATAAACACTTGTACAAATATTTAAAGCAGGTTGATTGAACCTCTGACATTAATAATTCGTTTATATAACGGTTCATTTGACCTGAATTTATAATTTTGTTACCCACTAGAATTACGTAATACAAAATTATGAGGTTTTTAACCGATTTCAAAGACAAGAACTTCGTACTCTTAAAACCGATTCTATTGATTCTTCATTCATGTACAGTTTAAATTTGACGACGGTATTAAAAAAAATGTTTTATAACAATTTGTCTCCATCCGTGCCAATATTGTTCTTATGTATGATGCCAGACCGTCCATCCGTCAATCGGTATGTAACACTCATCCACTACAGCCATTTAAAAAAAAAATGCGTGTAGAATGATGGGGGGGGGGGCGTAACTGATACTAAAAGTGGGGAAGTCTACTTCATGCTGCGATAATCGACATTCTGGTATCCAAACCCACGGGCAAAGGTTTCTTCATGAAATCCAAAGTTTCTCCAAACGGTTCTCCATGAACTAAAAGTTTTCATAACCTAGGGCTGTCAGTAGTTTGCATTTCGGGTTACGGATCGGACCCTTATCGGGAGTATACAAATATTTGCAGCCCTAAGCATGTTTGTTTGCGGCCAGTTATTTGTGTGTATTAGATTTATGCTGGCGGAGATAATAAAGCAATAATGTCGAGACCGTTACATAATAGACGATACGTGGCCCTTAACATTGATTTGTGCACATACCCTACAACTCCCAACTTAAGGGTTCCTTGCGTATCCTTGTCAATAGTTCAGAAGGAGAAACGATGTCTTCTCCTGTTGTTAGGTTAGTTTAAAATTTATGGAGTTCAGGATCTTTGTACCTACTCATTTATACATAGATAAAGTTTCAGCGGACTGTGACTGCTTTTGTTATTTTCTTCCAAGTTTTGGCAATTAAGAGGTTGGATACATGCCGTGATTATAATGATAACATAGTACAGGTTAGTGACTGGAAAACTGTAAATGAAAAAGATTGTGATAGAGCGAAATGATATGCTCTAGTGCAGGCTTTCACCTTGTATATGATATGTCCTAGTTATTACTAATATTTTAAACGCGAAAGTTTGTATAGATATGTGGATGTTTGTTCTTCTTTCACGCAAAAATGAATGGATTTAGACGAAACTTGGTACACAGATAGTTTATAATTAGTTTATAATAATATCTGAGATTAACACATAGGATAGATTTTACACTTTATTTATTTATTTGTTAAAAATAAATTATTTTAATTCCAACAGATTACTGTGACATCAGATTTGATTTTTATTTGCCCTTTGATTGCCATGACCCAAATATCTTGACACACATCATTCAAAATCTATAGACACTAAATATCCTGTTACGAAATAAGACCAAACCAGTGTCAAAATATTATTGTTGCGAAATCAGACCACGTACCTACTTTAATTCAAATTATTATTATGAGACGGAGATCAAAGTGGATGGTATATGTGTTCCAGATGCCGCACGCTGCGTACTCCAGGGAATATCCTGGTGGCGAACCTGGCGCTTAGCGACTTCCTGATGCTCGCCAAGACTCCGATATTCATCTTCAACTCGTTTAATTTGGGACCAGCTTTGGGGAAAACTGGTGAGGACGATTCTTGTTATGTTTTTTTAAATTTATAGACACCCTTAACCACTATGTCCTATAAATAAGAACATAAACCTACTGGAAAAAAGAATTGTAATAAAGTATACAGTTAGTTATGTTTATAAAGTATAATAAAGTATATAGGAGCTCGTGGCTAAGCTATAACCGCATAAGTGATACGATCACAGGTTAAGCTATGCTTGACGCGGTTGGTCTGTAGATGGGTGACCATCTTTGTCATAACGAGTTCCTCCGTGTTTCGGAAGGCATGTTAAATTGTGGGTCCCGGCTGTTATTCCTACATCTTTGACAGTCGTTACAGGTAGTCAGAAGCTTGAAAAAGTCTGACAGCCAGTCTAACCAAGGCGTATCGTGTTGCCCAGGTAACTGGGTTAAGAAGGTCAGATAGGCCGTCGCTCCTTGTAAAACACTGGTACTTAGCTGAAACCGGTTGGACTGGTAGCCGACCCCAACATAGTTGGGAAAAGGCTAGGCCAATGATGAGTTAGTTATGTTTGAGGAATAAGAGGAATGAAGAATGCTAGCTGAATGGTATAAAAAATTAAAAGATTCTTGTCTTGCTGTCGAAAAACTATTCATTTAAAAGAAAAGAAGTTAATTTTAAATGAAAGATGTCTAAAATGCATACAGGGAAACTAAAAAGTCTTATTATTTTTTCCAGGCTGTGTGATCTACGGGTTCGTGGGAGGATTGACCGGTACAACATCTATCGCCACATTATCAGCTATCGCACTAGACAGATATTGGGCAGTAGTACGACCACTGGAACCTTTGCGAGCACTGACAGCAATACGAGCTCGTTTGCTAGCCATCGGTGCCTGGCTTTACGCGTGTCTCTTTGCCATAATCCCAGCTCTAAACATAGGCTACGGCCGCTATGTTCCTGAGGGCTACCTAACCAGTTGCAGCTTCGATTATCTCACAGAAGACTTCTCGCCACGTTGTTTCATCTTCGTATTCTTCTGCGCAGCGTGGCTCGCCCCCTTCTGTACCATATCCTTCTGTTATATCAGCATCTTCCGCGTCGTGGTCTGCAACAGAAACATGACATACAACAATCAAGAACAAAGAGTTTCATCAAGACATGTGAAGGAGCGAACGAAGCGTAAAGCGGAGATCAAATTAGCGTTCCTTGTCATGGCTGTTATTGCACTTTTTTTCATATCATGGACCCCGTACGCTGTCGTCGCGTTATTGGGAATAACGGGCAAAAAACATTTAATCACTCCAATAACTTCGATGATTCCTGCACTATTTTGTAAGACGGCCGCATGTATAAACCCTTTTATTTACATAATAACGCATCCAAAGTTTCGCAAGGAGTTTAAGAAGATGTTGTTCAGGGATAAATCTCGAAGGATGAGTGGTACGCTTAGAACGATAGGGTACACTACTGACACTACAAAGATACATAGGCCGAGCAAAGATCTGAGTGACACTGATGTCGAAGTAGTAGAAATGAAGGATATACCATATCAGACGGAGAAGGTCGATGTCAAGGTAAAGACTATATCGTCGAAGATAGCAGAACGTCAGGACTCGCAGACGAGTATCAGCATGAAGAGTTTGGAAGAGACTATAGTTACTCCACCCTCTTGGTACACGAAACCGCAATTCGCGAAGAAGAGAAGTTTCCACCGGCATTCGACACGTAGCGTTGTATCACAAAACACAGATCCCACTGCATAGAAGGCTATTATGTTAAATTTGTTACATTTCAACCTTTTTTCTCCGTAAACTGTTTGGATTTGTATGTGACTGATGTTTGTAATGCATGTCACTCAGAACAAGGGTTCGTAAATTATGTGTGAAATGTAATTTCCTTGAACAATAGTTTTTAAAGAACAGTTTAAATAAATAATAGTTTAAAAAAACTAAAAAGCCACCAAATAATTTAAACTCTGTGTCTTTCAGTTCTGATTATTTTTAGCGGGTGTTTTTTTTTGTCTTTGTTAAACTATTATTTATTTTTCATTGTTTAGTTGTCATCGGTCTCCACTCAGTCTACAAAGTTTGAATTAAATCTGACCGTTAGAAGTGGCTCAAAATCGAGTCCAAAGGAGTTGGTTACAAACAAACAAACAGACATACAGATGAAGCGAATAAAGGCGTCATGAAAATAACTAATTTACGTATTACGAAAGACACTAGAACGTAAAATTTAAGAAATATCCTCTTCGATAAAAAAACTTTTAAATCTCAATGTTCGTGCATTAGGATATATGAATATTTATATAATAACGATACAGGAATATCCCAGTGATATATAAAGCTATTAAATATATACTTATTTATCTTTCGCAACCTTTCTCATTCCATTAAATGTCATAATTCTGTTTTTTCTGCTGTCATTCCCAATATAGAATAAACCCACAAATTAACATAAACTATTCATAGTTGTTCCCCATTTAACCCCATTTACACGGTCTCTACAACCCTTACATCTTTTTTCTATTTTCTATCAGATATATTGGATTATTTTTGCCGCTAAAAGGAAGCATGACCTTTTTTTGTCTAACTGTCAAAATCATTTTTTCCATGGCAACTCTTCAGACTATTTGTAAAGGAAGTAATGCTAGTATCTGATACTATTTCACTCTAATACTATTGAGACGTACGAAACACTAAAGAGTTTGTATGAAGGTAGTTTTGAACAACATCAGATACCGGAAACTCTGACGAATTTAAAGAATCTTCAATTACTAGTACAAGCAAATCTTTAAACACCTTGTTTAGTTTCCATTCCAAAATTTCTAAGAATATCTCTACACCCCGCGGACTGCTAGCTATGTGATAGGCTTTATTTCAGTAGAGCACATATTCTCATACTCTTTGATTGTTCGTTAGTCACCAAAGATATAAAATTATTTTAATATCGCCAACCACTTTGCATGAGTTCCGGTGAAATAGAGAAGGCCAAAAATATATGGAAAACAAAAGACGACGAATAAAGGCTAGAGAACCTTAGACTTCTACCACCGTACAGGCCACTGGTTTCTCGGAACTTGTGGAAAGGAGGTTCCTCTTAATATTACTTGTAGATATGTTTGTAGATATTTAGCGTAAATAGAATGTAAGTTATAGAAAGATATTTTAAATATGTATATGAATGTTATTAATAAAAATCTTCTGTCGGTTCTGTTTCTATTTTATTTAACCCCCATTTGGTAGTGTTTGTCTTTCATTTACTTTGGAATGAATATCAGAGTCGTAGTGCATTCCGTGAAGGCTTATAGACAAGTTTATTTTACCATTAGGTTTTTAATTATGATGCGATGTGACATTGGCTGAACAGTCAGGAAGGATTTTCATTGTTTGAGGACATTTGAAATGATGTATTTATTTTACAAACTATGAATTATTTAGTTGGTTACTAGGGGTAGCAACCGAGAAGGTGATCACATCGTTTTCCAGTCCATAATTGAACGCACTTCATACAAGAACCATGACAATCGTCGTCGGTTTGGCATTCGTCATCTGAAAAAGAAAACACATTTAATGGAATATTTGTGTTGTCAATGCTAATACCTTACCTCTGAGGGAAGTAGCCTAAGCCCGGCAGTGAGACGTTTACTGGATGGTTTTTATACGTATTCTAAGTGGTGTAGCAAGCTTTTCCCCGAAATAAGTTTGGTTTTGTTCTTGATTTCATTTCGAAGGTAATATCGAACGATGACGAACGTCGACGCGCAACGCATGTTTTGTGCGAACTGTTTAGGTACGAGTTATTAATCAAATGAAACGCACGGGAAATTTGCAAGAACTCGTGCGATGTATTTTTCATATCTCGTCACACTCTTAAATCCTTCGCTTGGAGAGACACGACACGGAAGACGTTGATAAAGATATTGACTGGTTGAGGTCACCACGCCAAATTCAATTTGCGCGTCGTCGCGGGTTCGGTTCTCGCTTAGGACAAGCGTTTGTTTGTATTTAGGTTCATTTCATTTATTATAAGAAAAAATACGTACGATATTCGGAAGGGTCTGGTTTGTAATCAGGATTAACTCCACTTGCTACATTTGCAACCAACAACACCAAAATAAACAAAAGACTTGTTAGCAGGAACCTCATGATCACTTATTTGCTGTTTTACGTTAATAACACAGTCCACCTTCCGTTCAGTACTCTTATAAATATCTACTAAAGCCTGCCTACAGATTTTCAAATCAAAATGATTATCAACGCTCGTCAATTCAATTGTTCAACAAATACTATAATGTAGTATATTATTATTAATGTTAAAGACTGAATATGTAACTTGGGATTTGTATAGAATTCCTAAAAAACTTTACGCCTGTTTTTGGCGCTAAACATCGGCAACGGCCGATAATTTTCCCGAAAATCTAAGGAACTAGTCCACTTAACATGTATATTATTATAAAAGCCTAATTATTTTTACACAAATACTTGGTTCTGCATCTACTTTGGATTCTTTATTCCGCTCTCCCATAGAGCGGAGGTAAATGATCCCTAGTAGATCCCATCCATCACACTATAGATTAAAGTTCCTGACAAGACCTCTGCAATTTGGACTTGTTCCCGTACAAAAAAAAGCCTTTAAAAAGGACAGGGTTTCTTCTCATGATGTGATCCCGTGACAGAAAAGAGATACAAATAATAATTAGTAAAAATCTTCTGTCAGTTCTGTTTTCATTTTTTAACCCCGCCTGGTGCACAAATATATTCGTCTATTCTAATTTTGTTTATTATTTCGTTTTGGAATGCATATCAAATAGCTCAAATTCTCATGATATTATAAATCGAAATCAAATCGACATGATATTATAAATCGTAGTGTTCTGTTAAGGTCTATAGACAAGTTACATTTCTCCAGGCGCTAATGCTGTGTATTCCTCTCTGTTGGATTGACCTAACAATTCAGTCACGTCACTTGTCGAAAAACAAGCTAACACCTCTTATATTTTAATTATAACGTGACAATGGCTGAGCCCTCAGGAAGTTCTTTAATAATTGGAAAGATTGGTCGAAGAAATATAGGTATACTTATTCCAAAAATTGCAAAACATTTTTCTACACTCACGATATGAATTTGAGTTAATTGCGTCGTCAGCACAATAGACACCTATGAGACATAGGTTCCCCTTCTCGAATTTAAAACACTGCCTACAAAGACCACCACAATCCTCATCTGTTTGGCATTCGCTATCTGAAAAAGGAAACTCATTTTATGGAATATCATTTGTGTTGTCAATGCTCAAAATCAACGCTAAAACCTTCTCTGTAAGGATTTACACACGGATAGCTGAATGCGACTCTATACACAACGTGTCGCGGGTTTGACCCCCCGTAAGACAAGCGGTTGTGTGATACACAAATGGTTGTCCTGTTTCTGCGTGTCTTTACGTATGGGACTTGAATGTTTGTGGAAATCGGTTCGTGGATCCAATTCCTTAATGTGGGAAACGTTTTTTTTTAACGTTGCGGACGTTAATAGGCTGGTATTTATGTGTCTTCTAGGTAGTGTAGCAGGCTTTTTTCGAATATACTTTCAATTTGATGGTACCTAATACCAGTGCATCAAATGAAGCGCACAAGAAATTTACAAGATCCTTTGCAATCACACTGTCAAATCCTTTGTTTAGAGGAAACATGGGAGACGGAAATAAAGACATTGACGAGAACCTCAAAATAAAAGATGTGTATTGAGGAACGCTTACATCGTTATTGAAAAAAAAAAACGTACTTTTGACAGGATCCAGTTTGAAATGATGACCAGGGTTGTCACTTGCTACATTTGTAGCCAACAACACCAAAGTGACCAACAGACTTGTCAGTAAGAACCTCATAGTCACTTATTTGCTGTTTTTTGGTTAATAAGACAGTTCTTTTCGTTCAGTTCTGATATAAATACTAAATGTATTAAAGTTGGGCTTCAAATTTTCAAATCTAAATGATTATGAACGCTCGTCAATTCAGTTGTTCAACGAATTCTATATAATGTAGTATATTATTATAAATGTTAAAGACTGAGTATGAAGCTGAGGATTTCTATGCAATTCCTAGGAAACTTTAGGCAAAATAGTAATTATTTTAAAATCATTAATATACTAACAAACTTCTTGCAGGTTCTTCTCCATTAGACATTTTGGAACCGTGCAACTATAGTCATTATTTTACTATCATAACTCTATTTCGTTTTAAAAGTGCATGGAAAACGGCCTTTTTGAAATAAAAACTTTTGATTTGAAACTGTATAGATTGTGGGATGAGCCGCTTTGCAGTGCAGTTTAGCACACTCTGGTTTCATCTTCTGTCACTCTTGCGCCTCTAGTGATCAGGAGTCCTGACTTCTGACTCTTTGGCTCAACATGCTACCGTTTCCATATAAACAACACCAGACCTTAAGCGACGTCCCTACTTTCCGACTCGCTCCGACATAGGTTAAGATAGTTGCCAAGGATATGTAAGCAGAGGTGACTAAGTAATAGCGTTCCATGTTACCTCCAAATTGAAAAGGAAACTTAGAAGCAGTCACCTGACACACACCCAGTCTCTGGCAACTACAAAATCAGAAGCTAAACCTCATATAATTAAACTACCTTATCATTAACCTAGTCATATACAATTACGAATTCAAATTAATTAATATGATTATAATTGGAATTTTAATTAAAAATTCTATTTATCAATTTCATTGATTAATTGATTTCATTATAAATAGATGTGAAAAAAGTCGTAAGAAAAAATTGTTGCGTCAAAGAGTACCAGTCATGTGGATCGTACAGTTGTCGTTGTTGCTGATATTTGCTGTTCTAGTTACGAAGGTTTCTGCTGATCTTCGATTTGGCCTTAAACCATCAGGTAAGTAATCCACGATAATGAATAATTTGATTATTAAATAACCCTTATTCTCGAGGAATAGCGAAACACACTGGTCAAGGATTGCAACGCATGCAATACACCGATACAATAGCGTAACACGGTGGTTAAGATTTAGTCAGTAAGAGTCTGACACTACCCGTTCCCTACCCGGGAATAGGAGTCCATAAGAATAGAAGCTCACCAAAAAAAGGCGAAATCGAGTCTTATTTATTCCCTTAGTCTTACCATTAATTTCGTTTTTCAATTTACAGATATTAAATGTAGGATGGACAGTGATTGTCCAGGTGATATACCCTGTCTCTGCATATACAGTTCGCATTGTACTTGCAAATATTTCGGTGGTGGCCTGGGGTAACATCAAAACACACCTTTTGAAACGTCTTTGAGAGAAAATAAATTGTTGAAATAGAACTCGTCTTCTTTTTTATTTTATTTTGAATTTCTAGGTAACCAAATAAGTTGTTATTGTAGTCAGAAGGCCTTAAATCGCGTAGTTGTACAAGACGCTGTTTTATCCCGGACAGTGAGCAGTCACGCTTTTACTACCGCAATAGTGTCACTATTAAAAGAGGTGGTAAGTCCTCCGAAAGCTTAATATTTGCATAATAAAGATATTTTAAAAATTAGTAGATTAAAAAAAAAACCCACATTTTCTAATTATATCAAAATTAATCCAGCCGTTTTTATAATTGTAAATTGCATTGTCATTAGTTTGAAGCTACTCTGAAAATTTCAGCCTGCTAGGTTATCGGGAATGCCTCAAAATTGACAAACAAACAAAACAAACAAGAAAAGTGAGTGTGTAAAAAATATCATATAAGCTATCACGTTTCATGACATACAGCCTAGTGAAAGACGGACAGACAGATGGACATCTGTGAGTACTAGGATACACTCAAATCTCATTGAGTGTCCTTTTGCCTTTATGTGGAATTCTCAAATTACAAATCCGTGTCTAATGATTACTAAACTAAGATAAATAACAAATATTGTAAATATTTAACAACCTTTGTATTTGAAATAAATAGTTATGAATTCGTCGAATGATATTTTATTGATCTTCAAAATAAAATTGGACAGATTATTTATCATAGCAACCATATAATGTCCGGCATTGGTACGGCTCGTCAATAAAATCAGCAGTACATTTCTCACAGCGATCGCACTCCCAGTCAAACCGGCAATATTTTGCTGAAAAAACAAAATATATGTATTAAGCTCTTGTGTAAAATTAGTATTTTAATGATTAATCATTATATCCTACTAATATTATAAACGCGTCATCATCATCAGCCCATATTCGTCCACGGCTGGACATAGGCCTCCCCAATTGACGCCATCGAAATCTATCTTCGGCTGCTCGCATCCAGTTGCCATTAACGCGGAAGTTTGAAAGTATGGGTAGATGTTTGTTACTCTTTCACGCTAAAACCGCTACAGGTTTTGGGCGAATCCAGAACACAGGTATTTATCCCCGATTTTATGGTCCCGTGGGATCATTTTCGAGTTGTAGAGGACGAAGTCGCTGAGAACAGCTAGTACTAGTAATGGTCAAGACCAATTTTTGTGGACGTTATTCTACAGCAACATGAGTTAGACAAAAATATATTTTTAATACCGCTGTACATAATTTAGTAAGCTGTTGTAATAGTCGTTGAAAAATGTGCTAAACACCTAATACTGTGCCCGAGTTAAGTAACCTTTTTGTCAATTTGGCACATTGTCCATGAGGTGATTGGCAGTATGCTACTAATTCCACGTAAAGTAAAATTTTATTGAAATTTTCTTTATCATATAAACCCCTTTTTTATAGAAGTAAGGTCAGTTCCTCCTTATAACATCAGCTACCTGACATTAAAAGTACCGTCAAGAAGCCATTTCATAGATTATCCGGGACAAGCAAAGATAGATTTACGAACTACGTTTGCTGTCAAAAAGGTCAATGTAGCGTGCCAGAATATCAAACATTTTAAACTAAAACAAAGTAGCAGTTTCACTAAGTAAAATTGGCACGGGATATCTGAGGATATCTCTACATAAATGGTACTGATTTCAGTATTTTTTTTCGTAGAAACTGCCAATCCTCATTATATTGAATTTTACAAAAACGGCTATGGAATCTGTGTAATGAAATATATCGTTTTTTTTTTAAACGACGTTTACCATGGAGTTTAATCCTTGTGACACGGAGGGTTTCACAAACATCCAATTCACATGCAAAACGATACGCAGTCTAAATGAAGCTTGTATTATGAGTGCTAGACAACTGATAAACATATTTAACGTATTTTTTTGATGTTTTATGTCCCCATTTGTACTGAATAAATGTTTTATCTATCTATCTATCTATCTACTCCATCTACATATGCATATAATTTTAACCAACTACATATTACCTATATATAAATTACATTCAGGTACAAAACAAATCATCGTGCTCATCACACAAACATTTTTCCTTAGCGGAAATCGAACCACTAACCACTGGACGAACAGACCAGTGTAATACGCCTGAAAGTAATTTAAGGCCTATTTAGACGATGCAAGAAATATCGTGCAAGTTGCAATACATTGCTGGCGATGATAAGTCACTTTAGATACCTCTCATCGTCTCAATGGGCCACTAGTGAAGTTTTAGAAGCGTGACAGTGCCCTACACGGTGAAGAGTGCCGTTTCTCTTCTGCAACTACATTTTAGCGTAGAAGGCTAAAAGAGATCCATATACATATAAAGGAATTGGAATTTGGTTGCGCGGATAGCTGAATGGCGGCCACCAAGTCAAACCCTCTGAGTGCGACATGTCACGGGTTTGAACCCCGCGTTGGACGAGCATTGGTGTGATCCACGAATCCTTGTTCCAGTGTCTTTGTGCATGTGATTTGAAGGTTTGTGAAACCAGGAGTCGTTTTTTTTAAACAAAAAAAAACAATAGCATGTTTCTTTAACGATTCACTATTTCACTATTCTGAAATTTAATTTAATTTAATATACGTACGCCTCTCAGTAGCGGGCCGGTAGGTAGGGCGGTAGTTAGGCCGGTAGGTAGGACGGTAGGTAGGCCGGTGGTAGTAATTATGGTAGTCGGGTCGGTACCTCTCTGCATCGACCACTAACAACACCAGTGCTAGCAATAGACCCGTCAGAAATGACCTCATGATCACTTATTTGTCACTGCCTAATTAATAACGCAGTGTCAAAATCACCACTCTTATTAATACCAAAAACGTGTTATACGTTAATCAAATGAATTGATTTTAAATCCTAACATGTAGGATTTGTTCAACCAGAACAATACACAACTATTGCAAATGTTAGTCATGTTTGTGATTTGTTCCACTTGAGACTATTGCTTAGCCATGGTACATGCTTTAATCTACATTGAAACTAGCTGTTGCCCGTGACTTTGGCCGCGTGGAAAGTAGGAGGGTAGGTTCTAAATCTAGATAAATAATTACGCAAGAAAATAATATTGCGAGTACAAACGGAGATGTAACATATCCTATCTTTAAATTTGGATCAAACTATCACGATTTGCAAAGATTGAAATTATGCAAGTAGTCCACAGCGGACAAACAACGTGACACGTAATTTATTTTTATTAAAATGATAATCTTCTTATACTAATGTAATTTATCAGTTAATCTATACTATACTACATAAAGCGGGAGAAATTGTTTGAACGTGCTAATCTCAGGATTTACTGGTCGGATTTGAAAAACTATTTCAGTGTTAGATGGCCGCCCATTTATTGAGAAAGACCATCGGATACAAAAATAGATAGAATCTGATTGTCATACAATCGGGTACTATCCCACGGGTACATAAAATCGGGTAGAAACTATCCTGTGCCTATCCAGGTTAAAAACTATGTATACCGAGTTTTTTGGTCTAAATCCGTTCAGAAGTTTTCGCGTGAAAGAGCAACAAACATCCAATCAAACAAGCTTTCCTGTTTATAATATTAGCAGGATAGTTTTTGGTATTTTTTAGGATTCGAAAATGTATACAAAAGTTTTATAGAATACGAGCTGTTGCCCGCGACTTTGTCCCCGTGGGTAGAAGATATAAGTTATGATTTATACCGGCCCTGTTGTTTTTCACTTTTTCCATTGTATCTTCGCTCCTATTAGTCGCAGCGTGATGCTTTATAGCCTTCCTCGATGAATGGTCTATTCAACACAAAAATAATTTTTCAAATTCGGACCAGTAGTTTCTGAGATTAGCGCGTTCAAACAAACAAACAAACTCTTCAGCTTTATATATTAGTATAGAGTATAGATTACACATATCTAGCGGTCGAACATGGTAAACGGTTGATTGACATGAATAGGTTATCAACGAATTGAAGAATAAAACAGTGTTTAAGGATGGTGGTGTATGACTAATATTATAATAACGTTCAAGAATTGGGCGTTTGACTAAATCTTACAATAGAAGTTTGTTAAATCCATTAGACAGATGTCCAAAAAATATTGAATACATATTTTTCATTTTATCACATCGTCAAAGAGTTAAGAACATTAAAAGCATTTAAGATGATGAAATGTAAGGTAGTGGGGACAAGTAAAAAATGTACTGGTAAGTGACGTCACACGAGATTTTTAATCACTGTATCTCCTTATTTATTTGTCTATGAGGTGAAAGAAAAAATATGTATTCAATAATTTTGAAAACCTGTTTGACTGATAAACATTTTTTTTGTCAAATAGCCTATTTTTGTAATAGCATCATTGTCATTTGCCTGTATTATATACCAGTCTACAAACTCGTGCGTGCATCCATAAAATCACAAGGTCATTCGGCCATCCATGTAACAAGTTTTATGCGTTTTTAATCTAAATAACTAAAGACAGCAATCTCACTTAACAAAATTTTCACATTACTGTATTTACGATTATTGTTTTATTTTATCGTTCCGCAAAACGAATGTGAAAAAGTGGTATTAAACACCACAATATTTTATAGCCACTTTCATGTTTAATAACAAGTCCAATTTAAAAAGTGGCTATTGTTTTTTCAATGGTAGTAAAAATAAGTATAGAAAGTTTATTTTAGAGTTCCATTTTCAGGGAGTAAAAAAGTAAGGATACAAGGAAGATAGCCAGAGAGAACCCTACTGCCAAGCGTCAACTGTCTGTAATTCTATCGACCTGATTGTCGAAAGTATGTATCTCAAAAATTGCAATGCCAATATCTAGACTGTTGAAATTTTCACGGATATTGTATTTGTGTTGAAATCGGTACAAAAAATAATGAAAATAAAACACAGCCCCAGCAAAAGCGCCATCTCATGATTAAGATCTACTATTGGGTTTTAGAGATTCTGTTGGAAACGATTTGATAAACCGCAATATAAATAAAAATATAACTTTGGTACTAACAATCGTGAGACCGATTTCCTATTAAATGATTCAACGGTTTTCTTGAATACAGACTTGAATATTTGTTTAATTCTTCGAGGCATAAGGATTATACTCCTTAATACGGGAGTCGTTTTAAATGGGTTATGATAAGGCAGACGCATTGATTGATAACTTTGTGACGAGAAGACTCGTCGGAATTTACTAAAAGCTGTCAAGCTCTTAAGGAGTCTCTTTCTCGAAGTTGTGTCTTCAGAACTGGATAGCTTGCTCTTTTTTGGTAAGGCTAGGTAATATTCTTAACATTTGTCGTCATATTATTACAATATCTTTATAACCATTCAGTAGCTTGTTCGTGAAAGAATAACAAAAATCCATACATCCATCCACACGAATTTCGCGCCTCTTCAGTTATACATAAAAATCGAGACTGACTACTATACTATTCTGTATTTATATTAGTTTAGTTGTTAGGTCGTGGGTTCGATTCCCACCCCGGCAATATTTATCTGATGAATGCACAATAATTTATTTTTTGAAGAATTCGACTTCCACATTAAGGAATTTAATCTTTGTGACGCGGGGGATTTACAAACATACAAATCACACACTTAAAGATACGCAGACTGAACAATCAGACAGAACAAGCATTAGTATATCAACATCATGAACCTGCGATACGATGCGTTCAGTGGGTTTGGTGTGGTGACCTCATCCAACCGGCTGTCCTTGCAGTCAATTTAATATTTAATTAAAATTGTAAGAGGTCTAATGATTAATAACAACGTATTTTTATCAACTGTTAGGTGCCTGTTTTGTTGTTACAGGGTTCACCTTCTGTCTAAGGCTTTAATTTTTCATCGTTTTATTTGTATTTTATTGGCGCAAGACCATTTTCATAACATAAGTCTTAATTTGTTCTTTGTCGAATTTAATCTGTTTTTCTCGTGGTTTAAAAGCAACATTAGCCATTACTATTTTAATTGGATATAACTATTGTCAACGAAATCGTAAAACCGTGATTGACACCTGCTTCTTTGATATTACGTGTTAATAAATCAACACTTAACCCTTACTTCTAGGACTGGAACTCTTAAATTTAACACGGTGCCTCTATTAAACTAGTCGGTAAGCAATAAGAATAGATTTTTATATATATCTCTTGCGGGAAATCTTCTTTTGTTAACTCCTGTTGACTCCTACTCTGAGGAATTCAATGCTTTTGTTCAGGGACATGAATTACATGTGGGTTAAAAAACAACCTTTCACATTTCGACAACTACACTCACTCACTTTACTTTCACGTAGTTCTCATCATAAACTTGTCCATAATTACTCATATAAAGTATTATATTTTTAGTAAGAGAAATTAAGAGTTCGATAATAGCGCCTAAGTAGCTCCTTGCTTTGCCAGTACAACGCTTAGTAAGATAGGTTTGTGCCAATTCTCTGTACCAACGGACAACTCTTGTGTTGTGAGTTTCTCATCCACTACCACCTCATGTGAATGCATTCCCAAGTCCACTTGTCCCTGAGGCTTGACCTTGCAATTATGGAGGGTCTTGACATTCACAAAGTCACACCCTTCACATTTTCGCAGGATGTATTACCACATTGCGAAGATTTGCCTCAACTGACAACCTGGAAGTCGTTAAAAGGCGGGCGGCGTTAAGGGCTTACTTATTTTTTACTGCTTCAGATTTTCTAGCTTCTGACTACCCGCAACGACTTTCAAAGATGTATGAATAACAGCCGGGATCCCCAATTCCTTCCTAAACAGAAGAAAATCGTTATGCAGATGGTCACCCATGAGGGGACTGGCCGTATCAAGTGTAGCCTACCCTGGTCTCGATCAAAACCACGATTAGAGCAATAACAATATCTTATTAGAATAAAGTCCTAATTTCAAATTCAGGAATTTTAATGACAACGTACAAATAAGAAGCCGACCCCAACATAGTTCAGAAAAGGCTAGGCCGATGATGATGATGTACTAACATATAAAAGTAATGAAATCTTATCTATACTAATATAATAAAGAGGAAAGATTTGATTGTTTGTTTGTTTGACACGATTAGGCTTCGAAACTATTGGACCGATTTGAAAAATTATTTCTCTGTTGAGAAGCTACATTATCTCCGCTGAACATAGGCTATAATTTATTTCAAAAATATTAGGGTTCCGTAAGAAAATTGCTATATTTCGACTCAAGATGTCATAACTTTTATCTTCTAACCACGCGGACGAGGTCGCAGGCAACTGCTAGTTAATTATAAACTTTCAGTCGTCTGCAAGCAGTTCACATGTGAATTTCCATAAGAATTCCTAAGGAACGAAGCTTCAGCAATAGTTCTACAGGTAACACACAACTAATAGCCTATGTTTATAATTTTGGATTTGGGTATAGCGTCGAGTGAACTCGTAGTGAAGATCAGGAGCTGCTGCTAAACAGCGACACACTATCAGAATAACCCTCAACTGATCAAGAAGCTTCCTAGTCACTAACGTATTGCGGCAGGCCAAGAAAAATTGATTCCATTGCCATGTTTACAAATCCATTGAAACTAAAATAATGGGAGTGATATATAAATTAAATATGTTTGTGTATTTGCTATTTCTTGACAAAAACCCATTAAGCTAGGATATTTTAGAAAACTAAAGTCTCATAAAGCGTTAGCGCAAACCCTACCCCACCAAACGATAACACAAAATGTTGGGAATGTGGGGAACGAAATAAATTTATTATCGGTTACCCGATGGCGAGAACCAGTATACCTATTTACAAACAATTTCAAAATTAATCTAAATCAAAAGTAATTTATTCAAATTAGGCTACTAAGTAGCTATTTTTGAAGGTCAAATTACATTGGACTGCAGCCAGTTTTGCCCTGCCAGTTTTGCGTCACCGCTTCCTAAGTGCTTTTGCTGTGAGAGAAGAAACGGCGCAACAAACTCCCCAGCAGCACGCTGTCTTTCCATTTACAATATAATTATTAAAAAATATATCAAAATAAGTGTGTAGGTGCCGTGCCAAACAAACAAATATTTGAGGTCGTGGTACCTAAGCCACTATGAACTTAAACTGTCAAATACTCGGCCAAGGTCAGCAGACCGACCAGCCACCGCAAGCAGCACCCGTTCAGGAGTATGACGCAAGGGTCAGCCATCACCTCCCTCGCCATATTAGAGGGAAGGAGGTGCCCCGACCCAACACGCCACCGCAGGCAGTGCCAACTAAGGGAGCATGACGTATCTGCTACCGGCTAATAAAAACTATACTGAAAGAAATGCCCCAAAACTTGATTTATCTGGCACAGCCCCGAACACGGAGGCGGCATAAATTTCTACGTCATTCAATTTTATAATTAATAAAATTATACATGTCAAAATTTCTGATAAAGAACATATACGTGTATGCGTATAAACCATACCAATCAAACTACATAATAATCGTAATAACACGTCATACATTAATCCACACTAAAACCGTAATGTGTTAATCACGGCGACCAACTATTTTTATCATTCAAGTAATCATTTATTGTATAATAAGCCTTCTTGCATAGTTTATCTTTAACCGTTGATTTAAATGAGTTGAATGGCAATTCCAATTTGCTACAACAATAAGCATATATAATCAATTAGGTACACATACATATATAAAAGTTATTGAAAGTGTTGCCACTCCAATACTCAGTGTAGAGTAACAAACAAATGATCATGAAGTTCTTGCAAACAGTTTTGCTGCTTGCTGTTGCGGTACTGCTGACTGAAGCTTTCGTTCCCTCTTATGATAACTCTCCTGGAACGAGTGAGTACCTGAGTATACCTATATTCATAATCTAAAACGTAAATCAAAACGTCTCTTCATTTGCGTAACCTCTGCTATAATTCACTGGACTGGCGATCGAAAACCGACCTATTATCAGCGCTTGAAATCAGTTTTTAAATACGGTGGTACTTTAAAAGACCTAAAAAATAACAGTTTTCCTTCGTAAAGGGGTTTACAGGTTTCTTTATGTTAAGAATGAGACGCATTGACTTATAAGCACATAGAGATTGTTTTGTAAGAATAACCGTGGCCCTGGTACACGAAGGGCAAAGGAAGGCACTCCAATCCGCTCAGCCCGAAATGGAAAAAGTCATTTGATGAATTCCGATTTAAAAAAGGTCATATTTTATATATTCAAATTATTTTAATAATGGAAGCCTAAAGCTGTGTTCTTCTTTCAGGCTAAATAAAGGTATGTGGAAAATTGACCAGTTCTTTTTTGTTTCAGCTTATTGCACTCATGACAGTCAATGTCACGGCTGTTACTGTGTTCCTATGAACGACGGTCCCAGTCAATGCAAGTGTACAGGTTACGGTTACAAAATTCCTACTCATGGTTAAATGGACATTTTTACACCAGATCCCAATAATAAGGCAGGCTGAATATCAAGCTTACATTGCAAAAAAAAAACAAAATCAATGTTAGCTTCTATAGACACTTGCAATGACTACTAGACAAATTCGAAAAAGATGAGCTGAATGGAATTTTGTTAAGATAACGTACCTAACTTCTACGAGTATATGCACAAATCTCGCCGAAACGACGAAAATTAGGATGATTTTTAATTAACAGCCGCTTGAAAACACGATATTTAAATAAATGAAGTTTTCAAAATTACTATGTAAAAAGATGAGGGCGTCTTTTTGATATGCGTCGTTCTTGCATAAAATTACAATAGTCTATGTCAATCATTTAAAGTAGATACTTTGTAAGCTACAGACTTGTGTTTGCCTATATTGTGATTGGTGCCTAATAAATTTCGCAGTCGAATATTTTGATTTTTATTTCAAATATAAAACAGTATTATTTAAAGATTTGTTAGTTTATTATACCTTTTATAATAAACATAAATGTCCCCTCATAATCATAATGTCTGCATGGATATGGTTGATATCACTTCTCCAAACCCACTTATCGCGTCGTAGTACGGGTCCGATCCCTGCGTAGGACAGGAGTTTGTGTGATTCAAATGCTTCTCCCGAGACTGGGTGTTTTAGTACGTGGTAGTTGACTTCAATCCATGTTGAATATAGGTATGAACGTATTCACTTGTTTTAAATTGTAAGAGATGTGACAGCCTGCTGTTTTGTGGAGCGTTTCGTTACGCTGTTTCTCCTCCTCAGCTACAGCACTTATTATGGATCTGCGATACGGTGTTTGACGTATAAAAAGTTTTATATAGTAGCTTAACTGTATTAAAAGGATAATGATCAATTAGCGGTCGACAAGAAGGTAGACCCTATTTTACAGTTCTAAAGAATTATAAAGAATGTTATCCTAAAGTTATATTATTATTGTTCAGTTAATTTTTGTCACTCTTGGTTTAAACATGTAAAGCATGATATGAGCTCATATCATATTTTTAACATATACAATTATTTGAATCTTTTGATATGGCCGTCAAATACTTCGCAAAAAGTACAAAACACTCAGTTGGTACAGTAAAAACAGTTTTCGTGACCCCAACATAATTGGAACAAGACTGGCAGATGAAATCAATAGTACTTCCGGTCCCGATCTAAATCTTGGGTAACAACTATTTCCTACCATAAATGTTGCAAAAATGCCACCGGAGCGACAAACAAACAAACAAGAAAGTGAGTTTATAAAAACGTGGGAAAAGGGAGAACATTTTTGATGAGCTCACCGGGGTGGGCTTTTTACACCCATCCCTTGAGAAGGAGTCCAAAGGACTAGAACCAGCCAGAGTCGCGCAGAGTATCCGCGAGCGATCCCGTGACTCTGGCTAAAGCAGTAGAAGGGGCCCGGGGTGTTTTTAGTCGGTGGAAGTCCGACATGGGATATGTCGGACTACCACCGACTATAAACACCCACACCACGCCGTGCCCTCGACGTGGGTTGAAGACATTAGCGTTTCACCCCGGAAAAAAAAAAGATCATGGCTTAAATTGTCGAAGACATAGCAGAAGTAAAGTGATAAGTACACTGGGGAAAAGAGAAAAGGGAAGATTACACTACTTCTAACTTCATTCCTGGTTCCAAGGTAGGCAAGTGTTTTTCGTGGGAAGGGTGTCTCACCTTGCTTGAATAACAGCCGGGATCCCCAATTCCTTCCTAAACAGAAGGAGCTAGTTATAATGTAGATGGTCACCCATGAGCAGACTGAACGTACCAAGTGTAGCCTAAATGAGCTCGATCAACTTGTGCAGTTTAGCCACGAGCAATATAACAAACACGTAAATTTAACCACAATTAGAGCAATAACATTATTTTCTTATTAGAATAAAGTCCTAATTTCAAATCCAGGAATTTTAATGACAACGTACATATAAGAAGCCGAATTGCTAGGCCGATGATGATGATGAAGATGTACATATTAAAGTAATGAAAACAAAAAAAGAATTTCCTCTGAGTAATGAAGACAATCTAATTAATTATAAACTCACAGTCGTCTGCAAGCAGTTCACATGTGAATTTCCATAAGGATTCCTGAGGAACGAAGCTTCAGCAATAGTTCTACAGGTATACACAACTAATAGCCTTTATTTATAATTTTGGATTTTGGTATAGCGTCAAGTGAACTTGTAGTGAAGATCAGAAGCGTTAGCTAAACAGCGACACACAACTCTCAACTGATGAAGTAACCTTCTAGTTTCTAACATATTGCGGCAGGTCAAGAATAAAGACCAGCGACCTAGTGAAAGCCGCTGGGTCTCGTTGAACGAGAACATATGGAGAGGCCTTTGTTCAGCAGTGGGTAGCTATAGGCTGAGATGATGATGATGATGATGAAGAATAAATAATTCCATTGCCGTGTATACAAATACATTACAACCACAACAGTGGGAACGACGATAAGTAAAATATGTTTGTGGATTTTCCAAATCTTGACTAAAACGGATTAGGCTAGGTTATTTTAGAAAAAAATAAAGACTCCTAAAGCGTTAGCACAGACCCTACCCCACCAAACGATAACACAAAATGTTGGGAATGTGGGGAACGAAATAAATTTATTATCGGTTACCCGGAGGCGAGAACCTGTATGCCTATCTACAAACAATTTGCTACAACAATAAGCATATATAATCAATTAGGTACACATACATATATAAAAGTTATTGAAAGTGTTGCCACTCCAATACTTACTGTAGAGTAACAAACAAATGATCATGAAGTTCTTGCAAACAGTTTTGCTGCTAGCTGTTGCGGTACTGCTGACTGAAGCTTTCGTTCCCCGACATAATCACCCTCCTCTACCGAGTGAGTACCTGAGTATACCAATATTCATAATCTAAAACGTCAATCAAAACGTCTCTTCATTTGCGTAACCTCTGCTATAATCCACTGGACTGGAGATCGAAAATCGACATATTATCAGCCCTTGAAATCAATTTTTAAATACGGTGGTACTTTAAAAGACTTAAAAAATAACAGTTTTCCTTCGTAAAGGGATTTACAGATTTCTTTATGTTTAGAATGAGACGCATTGACTGAAAAGCACATTGAGATTGTTTGGAAGAATAACCGTGGCCCTGGTACACGAAGGGCAAAGGAAGGCACTCCAATCCGCTCAGCCCGAAACGGAAAAAGTCAACATTTATGCATGCTGTCTAGCTGGCCTAGAGAGAAAATAACCCTAATTATTATAATAATGTACGCCCAATGCTGTGTTCTCCTTTCAAAACAAATATAGATATGTGGAAAATTGACCATTTCTTTTTTGTTTCAGTGTATTGCACTGATAACAGTCAATGTTACAGTGGCTGTTACTGTATTCATATGAACGATGGTACCAGTGAATGCGAGTGTACAGGTTTATTAATTCATCGTTAAACAGCTATAGATTACACCAGATCCCAATAATTAGGCAGGCTGAAAATCAAGCTTCATTGCAAAAAAAAAAACAAAATCAATGTTAGCTAATACAGACAGTTAAAATGACGAGTGGGCAAACTCGAAAAAAGGAAGAAGAATGGAATTTTGGCAATGTACTACAACTAACTTCTATATGCACAAACCTCGCCAAAACGACGAAACTTTGGATTTTTAACTAACAGCCGTATGAAAGCACGATACTTAAATAAATGAAGTTTTCAAAGTTACTTTAACAAAGACAGGTGGCCTTTTTCTAAGAGTCGTTCATGTATAAAATTACAATAGTCTATGTCATCCATTTAAAATAGATACTTTGTAAGCTACAGAGTTGTTTGCCTATATTGTGATTGGTGCCTAATAAATTTTTGCAATCATTTCGAATCTTTTGATTTTTATTTCGAATTGAAAACAACCACATTATTTAAACATTTAATGATTCTCCTAGTCTCTCGTTACTCAATCCATTTTCATATGCACCCTGAATAAGTAGTCAAAACGTTTTATTTATTTGCATGTTTCAATGGCTATTAGGAAATCAATGAATTAAAAAAACTTATAGCAAGAGTGTTGTAGTTGTGTGAGAGAATCGTTGTTTTATGCCATCTGTGGCGCTATCTGCGCCATTGCGTCATTACTATAACGTAAAAAAGAAAACGGTTTGATATAATACATAAGCTGCCGAACAATTTAATTTCGAACTAGTTTTGACCAGAACAGTGATTTGTAACATTGATCTTGAAGGTTATCTGGGTGTTTTTGGGCATGTGAACTGAATTTTTGCGAACCCGCGATGCAAGGATTAATTTAATAAATGAGAGAGTCGTTCTATAAAAAAAATGTACCAAAATTACCCCGTTTCGTTTCGATTCAATGTGTTAAAAAATGTGTTTGTGTTTTGAAGAGGAGGAGTCGAATATTCTCCTGACTCTGAATAGGAGCAGGTTTCTGGTACATCTAAATGCATATAAACATTCTGCTTGCCGTACGTCATCCTGTGACACCTATTCAAATAACATTTACACAGGTTTATCGAGAAATGCTACTTACAGGACGTAGAGAAATAGCTTTTCTATAAAAGCAACAGACCAAGATTGCGTGTAGCAATTTAATAGTTGAACAAGCATTCACAATCGATTTATAGTAAATACTCAATACAAAAAACTATACAGTTAACTAGCTTTTTGCAGGCGGCTTCGCCCGCTTTGATGTTGGTTATATCGCGATTCCAGGAGCACTCTTAAAAAGTCCGGGATAAAAACTATTCTATGTTCTTTCTCAAGGTCAACTCTATCTCTGTACCAAATTTCATTAAAATCAGTTTAGTCATTTAGATGTGAAAGCGTAACAGACAGACAGAGTTACTTTCGCATTTATAATATTAGTAGGGATACTGAGAGGCAACTACTCATGTATTACTGACTGAAGGATAATAGTGATCATGAAGTTAGAAGCAGTTTTGTTATTTGGTGTGTGTTGAAGTTTCCGCAGACAACATAACGATGGCGGGTGAGTAAAAATATGAAATTATTCGCATAAAAATCGTTTATTAAGTGTGTAGCCTATAATATATGGGGAAATGAAGAAATGGATAAATTAAAGCTTGTTGGGAAATCAGGTCAGAACTTACATGTAGCTTCTGGCGATCCCCTTGAATACGTGTGAGTAAACTGATAAAAATTTTATTTTTTTTATTTTGTAAAACGCTTTGTGTGTTTGTTTGCATCAACTGGAGTGAAGTCTTATAATCTCATCATTTCCGTTATTTTAGTATATTGTGTTAACGTTAAAAAAAAAAAAAAAAAAAAAAAAAAAAAAAAACTCATATACAGGGTGTTTTTTTTATACAGACTGTTCAATTTTTTTTATAATATTGCTATCAGCCGTGGTAAAATTTGAATCGTGCTGTTTTTTTCCAATTCTTTGCATAACCTTCACACCAGTTGCAAAAATTGTTTTGTCTGCTTTTGTTCGCAATTTTTTGTTTCTTTCTTTCTGTTACTTCTTACTTACACAGCGTTCTGTTAAAGTAGATTATAACGGAACGGAGTATTTTTTTTCTTTCCATAAAATTTTGTGTGCTATTTACAACTTTCTCCCATTTTGATTTTTTTTTTACCCGTATTTAAAATGGCATACCCTATTAAGTTTCTATCATTACAAAAGTCGGAATTAGAATACGAGGTAGCCGTACGAGGTGAAACCCCAGCTAATACTGTGGCGGATCTTAGACGGCAGATCTGTAAGCTCAGCCAAGTTTTTTTGTCTGAGGATATTTTGTGTTCCCACCTTGACCCTCTTGATGACCTAAATAGTTGTCTGGAAATTTTAAATAAAATTAAGTCTAGCCTTGAGGTGGATACCAAGGACAAGAATATTTTGGGGAGAATCGAAAATCTTTTCCATCATCTTTATCATAGACTGAACAGGATAAGTAGGGATGATAAATTCTTGGACGTGCATACGGAATGTACAAGTATGTTTAAAGAATATTATGGAGCTTTAACATCTTTAAAAGCGAAAAGTATAGACCCCCTCATTACTACCATCCCGCATTCTGATCCGCAAGTTACAACTGAGAGATTAAACATTTCAGTGACTTGCGAAGGAAATGTTAAAAATTGCGAATTAGCGAAACTAAAATATGACGGCAAGTCTTGCGTACGTGCTTTTATTCAGCGAGTCAGCGAATTTAGTGTAGCTCGTAATATTTCGAATTCAAAATTACTATCATTCGCTACGGAAATCTTTGTGGACGATGCACTTCATTGGTTTAGAAGCGTAAAGCAACAGGTTTCTTCTTGGGATGAACTTATTGTCCTTCTGCAACAGGACTTCGACAGAGCGGATTACGACTACCTTCTGCTGTCTGAGATTCGATCTAGGACTCAGGGAGCAAAGGAAAACATTACCATCTACCTATCGATTATTTCAGGAATGTTTTCACGCTTGTCGAGATCTTTTGCAGAGGAGGATAAGTTAGAAATAATATTGCACAACATTAGACCGTGTTACGCGAGCACTCTGGCCTCGGCATCTCAGATCACATCGATTGACCAGTTAAGAAGTCTTTGTAGGAACTACGAAAACGTGCAATCACGCATGGCACAGTTTCGCGAACCTGCCGCTCCTACTTCTGACACGTTAGCACCTGAGTTCGCATACAAACAAAGAACCGATATAGCTAACAAACAAAACTATAATATTAACAATAAGTTTGGGAACAACAAAACAAATGCAGAAAATAATAATAAACAAAATTTAAATAACAGTGTAAATGAAAAATATTTACATGCCCTAAATACTAGTGATTCCATCCCCGGGGCAAAATTGCCGTATTGTCCTAGATGCCGTAATAATTCGCATAGCCTGAGGGATTGTCAGAATAAAGAAATTATGTGTTTTAAGTGTGGTCACAAAGGTATCAAGAAACCAGATTGCCCCAATTGTAACAAAGCTCAAAAACCAAAAAAACTAAGTATGCAGAATTGTCTCGACTCAGCCTCGTTAGCAGGTCGCTTTAATAAAGAGGATTGGGAAAATTGGTTGAAAACAATTAAATTGTTCTTCAACAGTTACAAAATGTCTTCAATTCTGCATACTAAGCCTTTGGGCGATTTGCGACCATATCTGAATATTAAAATTAACGATATTACAGCGTCCGGCCTCCTGGATTCCGGGTCAGCTATTACAATATTAGGAAATAATTCTCATAACACCCTAGTCAGTCGTGGCCTTAAGCTATGTACTGATGATACACCTTCGATAGTAGCTGCAGGTGGTCAGATACTTAAGAGTACTGGCTATATAAATGTGCCAGTGCATTTAGAGGACCAATTTCATATAATTAAGTCATACGTAGTTCCAGAAGTTCAATCATCGCTTATTTTAGGTATTGACTTCTGGCGCGCCTTTCAATTGTGTCCGAAATATTTGGGTTCCGTAGATTTGTCAAATAATTCATTAGTAGATTTAAATAGTAATAATCACCAAACTTTCATACAGTCTTATGATAGCTTAGATGAGTCTCAACGCTCTATTGCTGATAACGTTGTTGAGCAATTTAGGGACGTTTCATTTGAGGTTAAAGGCTTAGGCCGTACACACCTTTTATCCCATCGCATCGATACTGGCGATTCTCCTCCGGTCCGACAAAGATATTATAGGCTCTCACCTGAGAAGCAGAAGATCCTTGTCGAACAGGTGGACGAGATGTTGAAACTAGATGTGGTGGAGTACTGCGAAAGCGCGTGGCAGTCTCCGGTACTCCTCGTTACTAAAAAGAATGGACAGCCTCGTTTTTGTCTAGATAGCAGAAAGTTAAATTCAATAACAAAACGAGATGCTTATAACCTGCCATACATTGCCGAGATTTTGGATAATCTGCGCGACGCCCGTTTTCTTTCTAGTCTGGATTTATCCAAAGCCTTCTGGCAAATTCCGATTGCAGAGGAGGATAGAGATAAGACGGCTTTCTACGTTCCAGGTCGAGGAACTCTTCGATTTAAAACCACGGCTTTTGGTTTGACAAATGCTCCCGCTACGCAACAGCGTCTTGTAGATATGCTACTAGGTAACATAGATCATCGCATATTTGCTTATCTAGATGATATTATTATTGTTAGTAATAGTTTTGAGGAGCATGTGTCCCTTCTACTTCGCGTTTTAGACAAATTACGTAAAGCGGGCCTTACTGTAAACTTGAGTAAGTGTGAGTTCTTTCGAAGTCAACTTAAGTATTTAGGTTAAGTAGTTGATGCGAATGGGCTGCGAACCGATCCAGAAAAGGTTGAAGCTATCCTTAACTACCCTACCCCTAGTAATCGCAAGGAGCTGAAGCGATTTCTGGGCACGGCAACTTGGTATCGTAGGTTCGTTCCCAGTTTTAGTACAATTGCAGGGCCGCTCAACAAGCTGACTTCAAACAAAAAGAACACTCCACCTTTCAAGTGGACTGATGAGGCGGAAATCGCTTTTAAAAAACTAAAAGAATGCTTAGTTTCTGCACTTGTTCTTTCTTGCCCCGATTACAATCTTCCTTTTGAGGTGCATACGGATGCAAGTAACTATGGGATGGGCGGTATGCTCACGCAATCTGTAAACGGAAAGGAGCACCCTATAGCTTACATGAGCAAATCATTAACGGCGGCAGAAAAGAACTATAGCATAACGGAGCGGGAGACGCTGGCTGTTCTTGTGGCATTGGAGCATTGGCGATGCTATTTGGAAAATGGGAAGAAGTTCACCGTGTACACAGATCATAGTGCGTTAAAGTGGTTTCTTTCTCTTAATAATCCTACGGGAAGGCTCGCACGTTGGGGTGTGCGTTTATCTTCATTTAATTTTGATATAAAGCACCGTCGGGGTGTCGACAACGTCATTCCCGATGCGTTGTCAAGAGCAGTACCTGTTGCTGCTATGGTCACTTCTAATTCATCCGCGACTTCCAGTGATGCTTGGTATACTAACATTTATAATAACTGTGTCACGAAACCTGAGAATTTTCCCAATTATCAAATTAAGGATGGCACTCTCTTCCGCCTTAGTAAGAATAAATGCTTGCTTACTAATGAATTTTCTTGGAAGGAAGTTGTTCCCTCCGAGTACAGGGAAAAGGTGATTGCGGATAATCACGACGAACCAACCGCAGGTCATTTGGGCATTTTTAAAACCTACAGGCGCGTTGCTCTTAGTTATTACTGGCCGGGTATGCATCGAGATATAGCGAAATACGTTGGTTCTTGCAACACTTGTTTACAGTACAAAACTCAAAACCATGCTACTCTAGGTGAAATGGGACGTCCTAAGCAATGCTCGCGCCCGTACCAAATGATTTCTGTCGACTTAATGGGACCACTTCCTGTCACACGAAAACAAAATAGCTACATACTAGTAGTGACCTGCTGTTTTTCCAAATTTTGTCATATTTTTCCAATAAAAAAAGCTACTTCTCAGATTATTGTTAAACTTATGGAAGAACACATATTCCTTGTTCACGGTGTTCCTCAAAGTATTTTCCTGGATAATGGTACCCAATTTATTAGCGGACACACTCAAGACTTGTTTAAGAAGTATAAAATACCGAACGTATTCTTTTCACCCAAATATACCCCCCAAGTTAACACCGTGGAGCGGTACAATAAAACGATAATCACCTGCATTTCCACTTTCGTGGACGGTGATCATCGAACATGGGACTTATTTATTCCAAAAGTACAATTTGCAATAAATAATTCGGTTAACGAAGCCACCGGATTTACACCTTCATTTCTAGTTTTTGGACGAGAAATAGTTTTATGTGGTGCGCATTATACAGATACAGACTTGGGTGACGAGGTTTTGTTTCTTCCTCGCGATGTATACGCGGAGAACCTTGGATGCCTAAGTTCAATCTTTGATCAAGTCCAAAAATCCTTGCATCACGCACATGTCAAAAATACATCATATTATAATTTAAGACGTAAAGCTTTCGAATTTAATATTGGTGATGTAGTATACAAACGTGCTTACGTCCTGAGCGATAAGGATAAGCACTTTAGCAAGAAATTAGCTCCCAAATACATTAAGTGCCGGGTCATTCAAAAGCTATCACCACTAGTGTATGTTTTGGAGGATATGTCTGGTAAAAATTTAGGGTCTTGGCATATTAAGGACTTAAAAATTCCTACCTACAAATGAATGTGATCTTTGTTACGTTTCCCCTTACACTATTAAACGATATTAAGACCTGTTACCAAAGTCAATGACGAATATATTAGTCGTTTGATTTTTTTTGTATGTTAGGACACGTCGCACAATTTTAATATTGTGTGTTGTTTATTATGACTGGTTTTGAGAGATGAGGGAATGATTGAAGTGAATGTATGAATAAAAGGATATCGTAACGAGTTTATCATGCGGATTTTATTCTTAAAATAAAATCCTTATGAGGGACCGGGGGTAATGTAACGGAACGTTACATGAATAATCATGTTTTGTTTCTACAAATTATAAATTGAACTACCTACATATTGTTCATATTATAGTTGGCAGCGGTGGGTATATTTATTAAATTCTAACTAATACATAAAACAAAACATAGAAAAAAAATATATAATAATAATAATATTAAAATAAATAAAATCAATTATAACTGTGCAAAACTTAATTAATAAAAATAAAATAACAACATGAAAATGAATGCATTGTTCTTTGTTTACGCGTGTTTTGGAACGCGCCGAATGAACCGAACGAACCAAGAATGAGTTCGATTGAGGGAGATGGGACATACTGGCGAGTCGCTCCTAGGCTGATGCGAGCGTGTTACCTCTGACCACTTTCCGTCCTGTCAAGCGTCCTAGCAGACACGGCCGTTAAATTCAAATTTAAAAAAAAAAATAATTTGAGAGTGTTCAAGTTGAATACTTGCACTTAATATTGTTGTGAAGATCCCGAATTAGGTTTTTTTCTTCCGGCTTTAAGGAGCCAGCAGCATCCTCGCGTTCGGGCCTGCCTACCAACCGAGGTCATCCGAGGAGCCCGCTTCCGGCAACACCAGTCGCACGTGCGCGCCATCTCCATCACCGGTGAAGTCACCGTACAGCTCAGCACTGAACCTCGGCCTACTTCCATCTCCGGCCAGCGGCGGAATCCCGCCACAACTACAGGGGGGTACCTATCCCTGCAGAGGTGACTACAGACAAAGTTGTAATCCACGACCCATAAATCTTCGTGTGCCTCCGGCTGTGTTTTTTTTTTTTATATAATATAAATTTTGAAGGTACACACCCGTTTTATTTTTTTATTAATCACCTACCTAGGTGGGAATAAACGGGTGGAGGTTACAATTTTTACAATTGTTTTTTATTTTTATTTACAGTAGAAGGCCCCTGTTTCTGTCATATAACCGAAGCGGGTACAAAAAAAGTGCTCTTGTATTGAACACCACCACTGAAATGTTACTAAACTGCTTTCATCTTGGAATAATCAAAGTTTTGATGTTGATAAATTGTAGATAATACATATAAGACGAAAATCGAGATTGCAAAGATGATATAACGTGATACAATTATTAAACTCCTTGTTGATTTTTTCTTTAAAGTAGAAAATGAAGAGGATTACAAGACTAACGTCCCTTACATGAATCCTCTGATGGCTGGCTTGGACTGGATGCATTCGGAGACCTCGAAAAGCGAAATTGATTGGTGCAACATGAATCCTCTAACGTAAATCAATGCACATTTTACATTTATAACATTATACAGATTGAATGTATAAAAAATTTCATTACATAAATAAAATAAAATAGAATGTACCTACCGCTCATTTATGACTCCTTTCGACATTTAAATGAAACTAATTTTAATCGTAGTGATCACAGTGAGCTCATACTGCGTAGGTCGGACCACAAATAAATTAATTAAAAATATGAAGGTAGAACGAGCAACATCTTCTGTGAACACCATCTCAGTCTGCCCGTGACCATGATACCTGCAAAGGTGTCGAAACGTCGGGAACTAAAATCAAAAATTAAACCGCGATAAAATCCGTAAAAGTAGTTTCATTTCAATGTCTAACATTCGCGTAAACCTAAGAAACCACTATGACTCCTTTCGATTTATGTATTGTTGTTTCAAATATTTGTGATGACATAGCTTTCATATTTCGTTTCTTTATATTAATAAGACAGACATCGTGCTACGTCATTTAGTCTCTATTCACTTCGGTTATGTTACAGGTTGGTCATAGTAAAAAATACTTATACGTATGTGCGTAGTGTTTATTCGATATAAAATTACAAACGTTGGAACCTCGATTTCGGTATTCGAGCCTGGCAAAGATTTTTGATGCAGATCGGTAAAAGCATAGGAAGGTTTGTAAGCCTCAAAACATGTAGGATACTTTCCAAAGTAGATAAATCATGCCAAGCTGCGATAGATATTTCGAATCACAAAAATTAACATAACATTTGAACATATGGAAATTCGAAGTGACCTTTTTAGTCGCACTTTTCAGCAAAACGGCTCAAGAATTTTTGACACATTCTATCTCTCTCCGTTCCTAATATATTGTAATTTATCTAAGGATTGTGCTAAATATACTATGCACTATGCATGAAAAATATGCTGACCTTAATCAGTGTCATTTTTATGCTTTAGCCCGAAACCGAAACAATGGCACTCTCGTTCACCTGTTTTCGTTTTAAAACATTCACAGGGCGGTTCTGAAGACAGTAAAAAATTAAAATCATAAATACGGCCGTATGTGTGCATGTTTGTTCTTTACACCAAAAGGGCCGTGAAATTTGTTATAGACACATGGGCGGTTACGGGAACCTAAACTTATTTTTGCTATAATCGACATCCCAAAGTCAGTTGTGTATATTTTTAATTGTTAATTCTAATAGGGTGAATTTCAACAGGTCCAAAAAAATCTTCATTTCCGTGGATTTTTTATTCTTCAACTTTAGAACAATTAAAAATAGTGTTTTCTCAAGTTTTCGATCAGATATGCAGTTTTGCTTAATATCTAGCAGATAGCTTAAAAAACTAACGAGATATACAAGATTGAAAATTCCGTGCCACGGCGATGAAACATGCATGCACGGCAATGAAACAGGCGTCCATGGCAATGAAATGTTATTATAGTGTACAAGAATATGTAAATGATAAAGTTAATCATTGAAACAAAAATAAATACTATTAATTTATACGCAATAATAATAGAATATAATGTGTAAAAATCCAGTCACACATGATATTATTTTTATAATATAACTATAATTAGATACATTCCTGTCTAGTGGCGAAACAAACATAAGTCACGGAAATGAAACACGTGGCCACGGCAATGAAAGGAAACTGTTTTACAAGGCACGGCGATGACATTTTTTTCATTCCCGTGTATTTTTTTTCATTGCCATAGCAAATTTTGTCCACGGAAACCACGGAAATGAGAGCACGGCGATGAAAATCAAGGGGTATAATTCAATTTACTAAAAAACTGGTAATAATTCACAGTAATGAACACTTTACAAATAAGCTAAATATAAATGGCATTGTATTGAATGCTCAATCGAGATTAAAAACTTATTGAAATAGAAGTTAGACCTATCCACGGCGATGAAAGAAAAAATGTCCAGTACCAAAAAAATTGAATACTTTTAATTATAGCTCGAAAACGCAGGCACGTACACACGTCGTTCCTTGTCTAGCCTTTCGACGTTACTTATATGCAACGTTTAACGCAAAACGGGAGCGACGCAAAACGTTAGAATATGCAATATTCTCAAATATGTTTAGGACATGGCGATGAAAGGTAGTTCTGGGACAAATGGTTTTTTATTAACCATACGTTGTATAGTGTAAATATTTGAATAAATGTATTCCGAGTCAATACTCTAACTATTCACGAACCAAATAAAACTAAGTTTTAATATAAATAACGATACATTTTTGATCAATGATGACTTTAATACATCAAGGTGAGTCGTGGACAAACACGGCGATGAAAGATTATGTGGTTTAACTTTTTTTTTTGTAAAACCTATTAATTATATTAATAAAATATTTAGTGCTACAGATAGATTTTTATGTCATCTACCTAAAAAAAAATGTTAGAACATTATAACAATGCTTTTTAGTACCGATTTCATCGATGCCACGCAATTTTTGGGTCCGGGAAATTCACCCAATAATTTGATATACTGGTTTACGTTACCTACTACTTTAAATAGAACTAAATTCGAAAACCCTGATTTCGTACTGGAAGAATTTTGCATGGCCTGGGATGTATGAGTATCAGTTTATTACGAAACATAATTTGTATACAGTTCTTACTCACTGAAGTGATTTGTAAAGCAAATCAGCCCAAAGACAGTAACAGAGCCCAAAAACAGTCTGGTCTTTGTCCTATCCTTCTAATATTATAAACGCGAAAGTTTACATGTACGCAGTATGACGCAGTTTATCAGAGGAATCTTCGACACGATATCTGACACATCGATATATTATGTAGCCCTGTATACCGTTTACTAGGCTGTGTTACCACTTACCAAAGAAATATATTTTTAATAACTAGGTTTCTGTACATAGCGGTTAAGGATATGTATAATCCAATTCCAACTGTTAAATATAAGGATTTTTAAGATCTGGCTACTTAATACGAAATTTGATTGTGGTGTCGAAAGCATCGAACTAAACCTTCCTACCCAACTTTGCTATTCTTGTTTTATCACCTTAACAACTCAATCAATAAAACTTTCAATAACAAGGCTTCGGATTGAAATATTGCAAATTTTTAATGTAGCGAGGAATCCCCATGGACAACTGCGCCCTCGGGGAGGGAACGGGTAGTGTCAGACTCTTACTGATCAAACCTGAACCGCCGTGCTACGTCATCCGCGATTTAAGGTTTCACGATCCGCGGTATATGGCAATGCGTTGCAAACCTTCATACACCGACCGCGGGCTTTTACTGGGCAGTAGTGTGGGTCACATTGTTGTGTGGAGGCAGACGTGTAAAAGGGCTTCTTAGCCTCATATTGGGACCGCATTCATAGCCCCGAACATGCCCCGCACATGGGTCCTATAATCGGACGACAGAGAACCCCGTGCCATCGCCCAGAACCCTGGTTAGGGCGGGAGAGCGTGCCAATGGCCGATCGCTGCACCGATGACAGCCGACAACTCAGCGACGTCCACTCCACCCAGCGGAGACACAAGTTCGGCGTGAGGTTCCGCAAATATTTCAAATAGACCCACCGCACCTTGTAATTGATTTGCTATACTTGTTACATTGAAAATTTTCATATTTGAACTCTATTTCTTTTTGAATCACTCAAACGCAAATTAAAAGTTCCAAATTAAATTTATCTGTAATTTTGACAGCATACGAATATTATGGTACAATGACGAGGGTAATGTATAACTACCCTATCGAGTTAGGATTCTTTTGGTTTAGTTCGACGAGTGCTTTGATCCCAAATAAAAAAGACACCGTAACGCGAGGTTGATCTCCATAAAGTTTTGTTCCAAGTCATGTTATTGGAATGTATGGAGACGTGAGGTGTAAGCCGAATAGACGACAAGCAAGAAGCTGCAACTGCCAACCACACTGGACCTGTGGCAAAAGTAAAATCTCCAAGACTTATAAAGTTCATTAGTAAGGGAATATGTAATAAATATATTAGTCTTACAAGTTTGTTCATTACTTGTACAAAAAAACTACTTTATGCACGGATTATATACTCTGTTATATACTTCAAATTCGTGGACGAAAAAGGTAGGTAATATATGTTAACATATAACATTACAACGTAACAAAATAACCATTAAAATCAATTGTTACGTTAACAAAATATTTGTGTATAAAATATGCATGCTAAAAGCTGAATTATGTTACTTAATGAAACGCTTGTGATCATGAAGTACCTGAAAACAGTTTTTTTGGTCGTATTTGCTGTGCTTCTCATCCATGCAGCCGCTCATGATCAGTTTAATCGAAGGGTTCAACGTGAGTAACTACTTTTATTAATGTAACACTCCAGGAGGTTTGCCACCCTGTCGGGGCAACGGAATTAACCGAAAGGGCTACCTTGGCCCCGGCACACGAAGGGCAAAGGAAGGAACATGGGCTGGGTTTTTGTCGGTGGAAGTCTGACAAATCATTCCTCTTAACCCAAAGCGAAAGGAGTCATTTGATAAATTACCATCCGAAGAGAAGCAGGTCTCACCTGCGTCTCTAAGTAGTAGAAAATGGTGGTAACAAGACTACGGTCTAGGAGTAGACCGAAGTCTACAGGAATCTAACTATAACTTGTGCAGTTGATGTTGTTACGCCCAGCGGCTACCCCGAAACTTGATTATGGTTTAATTATTTTTGATAAAACGAATTACACAAGGTAACCGCCGCTTACATTAGTTTCCGCTGACTGGCTGAAGATCAATTTTCCGCAAATCCCAAATGTACAGGAATACCGAAAAACACCGATGGTTTGAACTATAAGGTGTCCTTCACACCCCTCCACATCCCTCATGATGAAAAAATAAATTGACGTTTTCTATGAAGTTTAACTTAGCTTATAGTATATTTTTTCGGCTCATTCAGACTGGCTTATTTTTTGTTTCAGCAAAATACTGTACTCGAAAGAGCGATTGTCCTGACATAAGTGCCCGAGTGGGATGTGATTGCATTCCCATAACACGTGGTCTCGGTGAATGCGAGTGCAGAGGATTGGTTCCTACATACGGATAAATGCTTCGCAATCACGTGGAAATTAGAGTAGATACAAACACTACAATCGTACTAGAAGACGACAAGTCTAAATTACGTGTTTCTATCTTAACCCTGCGCATGAAACTGCCTAATGTGAACTTGAATAATCATGAATGAATAAAAACTTGACACTGAATTTTCTTTTTTTTCTTTTTATCAGGTTTTGTCTAGATGTGGTGGTTAATTGATAACGTCATTTGGAGCCAACGTGGCCCCTAACTCTAAATAGCGGACTACATATTTTTAGTGCATTCCTACAATAATAGGTTTCAAATATAAAGGCGTCCCAAAAGCAAGTCTACAAATAGAATGATGTCACTCAAAACCCAATATGGCGGACTTCTAAAGCTTAAAATTGAATATGAACCAGATGGTCTACCACCACGTCTTAAAGTAAAAGTATTCAGGTAGGGAAACCGCATTACGCCGTGTATTGCTTCTACAACCGTAGGTACTACTGACCCACTTCTACCACCGTACTTATATTATCTGAAAAAACCGATTAGGTTCGTGGTATAGCACGTATATCACGTATATCACCCACGGATAGCCGAGTGGTTGAGGTCACCTTGTTCTGAGTCCGGGGGTTTCTGCATGTAACTTGTATGAACCCCCCGCGATACAAGGATTAAATTCCCTACTGCGGGAGTGGTTTACTATGTTACTATCCATGCTTTAACCAGTGCCGTATTATCCATAAGGCACTTTAGGCCAGTGCCTAGGGCCCACTATTACCAGGGGCCCACCACCAAAGTAGACATCTAAAAAACTCGATAAATTTTTCACTGAATGATTTTTCACTGATTGGCCCCCACTCCTTTGTTGCCTGGAGGCCCCCCTGGGCCCCTAGATCCGGCCCTGGCTTTTACAAATTCTTTTGTATCCTGTATGGTTTGGCTAGACGAAAAATGAAAAAAAGTAATAAAAAACAAAGCCGAGAAGACCAACAGGCCGGACTAGCAGCGACTTTTTAGCTACCTTTTGACTGGTGGCAAAAAAAGAATTACTGAGACCTGTATATTCGCGACTTCTATAAATCATTTGCTGGAGATTTTGGTACCAAATATACAATCTGAAATGCACGTTTACAGATGCTATAATTAGTTTAATTATTTATCAAATTAATGTCATATACCTAAATACACTTGATATAAACGAAAACTGGTACTTGTTTTGGCCAGTGGTTACTTACTAGTAACCATTGGCCAACATTCACTCTTACTGCATTAGTTAAGTGACTTAGATAATATCAAATAATATATAACAGTTATGGATACTGCATTAACTAGGTAAGTAGACAAATAAGGAACTTAGATGCAACTGACGCAGGTCATGGCGAATATAATTAATGCTATAAATTTAAATCTGTCAAGAATCTTATTCAAGCAGTTACGCATTATTAATTTAAATGCAATTCTGATCGATAAGATATTTTAGACAGTCTGCGAAACGCCTTAGGTAGGAATAAAAGTACTGCTGGCACGGCGGCCTGCGGCAGAAAGCGGAGGCACGCCAGGATCAACAATGATAACTAATAAAAACCACCTAGCACTTAAGCTTCGTGTGTCACAGGGAAACAATTTACCGTCTTGAAATCCGCGACAAAACGAATCAGACGTAGTAAATAGAAGTAGTAGGAAAAAAAAATCTAGTCCTTCCACAGCAAGTAAGACAACGACGGAAAGAAATGCATCAGCTGAGTTAGCCTCAGTTGCTGATGTATATAGCACCACGGATAGTAGCTATTTAAAAAATGAAATGGGTCCTAATACTATAATTAGGACCTGTATTTTCACTCCACAAAATATTGTTTGTAGGTAAGTACTTACCGAACTCAGGATTTTCACTGATTGGTAGTGTGCAGAGTAGGACGCGTAATCCACACATTCCCTCCTTTTCTATACCGTGTTGAAGTCCTGTAAACTTTGTGTCGCACCAAACATTGTCTTGGCACTCACACGAACATGACACGATAACTGGACGTCCTTATCATCTCACTGAACATAAGTATACCAGATAGCCATTGCGAGAAACAAAATGCATTACGTCCTTTCTCGAAATAAAGTGTCTGTGAGGACAAGAATGTAAAATGCCGATAATATTAAAGCAATATTGTAAATACACCGATAACATTTTGCTAATAAATTAACATACTTATAACGGAATTCGATTCAGAGGCTTAGCTTAAAGTATTTTCTTATCTTGAGCGTAAAACGGTACACCGTGTATATTTGGGCTTGTTAATAACTTATACTAAAACCGGTCAAGCCGCAAGTCTGATTCGTAATACTCGGGGTACCGTACAATTTCGATGAAGAAAAAAAAATATAACAATATTATTTATCGTATCTGAATTTGTGAAATTATTATGCCTCCACAGGACCGAACCTAAGGGCTCCCGCACACAGGCCACCGGCCACAACTACAAAACGCGGCTACTGGCATATTTCCTGTACTTATTATGCAGTTTTAAAATTTAAATTAATTCACTGAATGTTAATATAGAACTGTAGGTATATGTGTTTCAAATAAATGTCATCATTTAAGCACTACGGTGTATTTGTTGTAACAGGAGCAACAAAAAACATCATCTTTGGAAATTCAAATCCTAATTGCGGTCTAACTATCACGATTCATGAGATACAGCCTGGTAGAGACGGACGGACGGACGGACACACAGATCCTAAATTCTAGGGTCTTATTTTTACCCTTTGGGTACGTGTATAGTGCATATGTTAACATATAACATAACAAAGTGACTTAATAACCATATAATCAATTTTAACGTTAAATGCTCGATTTTTGTATAAAATCAGCAGGCTTAAAATCAAATTGAGTTACTTATTAAAACGCTTGTGATCATGACGTTCCTGCAAACAGTTTTGTTGGTCGCGTTTGCTGTGCTTCTCGTTCATGCAGCCGCTCATCAGTTTAATCGAAGGGGTCGCTGTAAGTGTATAAGTACTTTTATTATAATGAAAAAAAAAATAGATTAAAATAATCGAAATAGCCACGCTACGAGTAGCTTATCGAAAAGTGCCTCAAAATTGAGTTGCAAAAATCCAACCGGAACGACAAACAAACAAGAGAATGAGTGTTTAAAAAAAAGGTGGGAAAATCCAAAATGCTCATGCCAAATTGCTATGATAAAAATCCCCTCGCAAATCGTAATATTTAGCAGAATAGCAAGACAGATGTAGTAATTGATACTCTCACTTGACCATCGGATTTTTCGTATACTTTTTTTCCCACCATCAATTTTCGTTTAAAATTGAAATGATTAAATCCAAACCAGATTGGCATGCAAAGCGGTTGATCCCTAAGTTTGTAAAGACATTTTTGGGCTGTTCATAATTATTATTTTGAAAAAAGTCTCGTTGGAATTGTATACAAATTCCAAATTTCATAGTCAAGCTTAAACATATATAACATACCATGTTATAATATTGGTGAAATAACTCCAAAGAACTAGCGTTTATAATCAAATTGATTTGACTAATCCGTAGGGAGTTTTTAGTATTTATGTGAGTAGTAGGTAATGAAGGTGGTGGTTTCACACATGCTTATTTATTTCAGTGGCTACTGAAGCCTATATTCCGCTATTTACAATGGCCGATAAAAAAATGGATTATGGATTACATTGTCACTATTCGTATTCATTTATTGGAAATTCAGTACGGGGCGGAACTCTGACTGTCAATACAATGAATTTCCAATTATTGTGTTAGCAAAATGCATAATTGCAATCATTCACGGCATTTTTGATAGCGGAATTGGGGCCTAGTGTCGGACCCACCTGGAGTCCTTTACGTCAGGAACATTGTTCACTTTGGTCTTGTTTGTTGTAAATGTAGCAACCTTGCTCCTCATCACACACCTGACCTTTATGAAATTTGTTGGTTTTTCTGTTTAAGATTATGGAGAAATTTCTCAATGCAAATGACATGAATTAAATAATGTTTTGAAAGAAGCATACAGTTGTTAAATGTCTTTTGTTCAGAATCTTTCGCCAGAATTTTTATTTATGTGTCCGGTATATCCACTAAACAAAGGATTTAAAGGTGTGTCCAGAGCTGACGAATGCGTCGCACGTCGGAGGCTCGTAAATTCATTGTGTGCCTTTATTTCATTACGAAGCTCGCAAGCTGTGTACCGCGCGTATCCCACATACCACCTCCGTCAGCAAACAAGCCTGTTCCCAAATTGCATGGATGCAGCACGCACGTACATTGTTTCGAGTACCACTCATAGTTACTTAGCATCTCAATTACCATATTCTTACAAATAATTTTTTCTTATCTTATCTTATCTTATCTTACCAATTTCTATAAGAGTCTTACCAAAAGCATCGGTCTCGGTTTCAATTGAATTCTCGTCGAGATTTTTTTTTGGAATCCGCGAGCGCTAATTCATACAGTGCTGCCAAACCTAAATTTAGTACAATATAATTATCCTATTAAAATTATAAACGCGAAATTTTCTATGGATATGTGAATGTTTGTTCTTCTTTCACGCAAAAACCACTAGACGAATTCGGATGAAACTTGGTATATATGATAGATAATTTACAACCAGGATTAACACATACATACATAATATATATATTAAGTGTTACAGTTTTAACACTTTCAATAATCGGATATGTGTATATTGATAATGAAACACAGATTTTATTTCATTAAATAAGTTTTCTTTTTCAGATTATAACGAATGCTGGTCAGACCTAGATTGTCCTAGTTATTGCTACAAGTGTTATCGTACTGACTATGGGTCCCGATGCCAGCACCTCTATGGCTGCGACTGACAAGATATGACAAGTAACGAACTTCTTAAATTCATGTAGCGTCTGATATCCAAAAATACAATATAATTGCTGGAATTTCTTCTATTGTAACCTGTTTGGAATAAACATATTTTATCAATCAATGTTTTAAATAATCTCTATTTGTACGTATTATTAAACGAAGTCGATCTCGGTGTCTGTCTGTGCCACATATGCATTAAATCTTTTAAACTAAGCAACAGATTATGATGCGCATTTTTTAAACGTATAAAGGAGTATAGAGTGATTCAAGAGAAAGGTTTTTGTGCAAAATGATTTTATAATTAAGGTGGCATGATGACACTAGAAAAACACATATAATTTTAGGGGTTTCTAATTTTTTGACTATTTTTTTTTCATCTTTTCTTACAAACCCTGGCTGAACCCTACAAAATAGAGCAAAATAATGTATTACAATATTTTTTTACCTTAAACAGTGACTATTTTCAGTCCGAACGTGTCTGCCAGTGTCGAAACCGTTTTTCCTTTTTCTAACTTACCACATAACGAAGCTACTAGTATTTTAGTGCTATGTTGTATGTACTATAATGACATATTTTAGTACATTGCGAAACCGCAAAAGAGTGAAATGAATAGTAATCCTTCATCGCCGGCAATGGAATCGAAATCGTAACTTTCTGGGCACACTTAGCACGCTTAGACAATTTTCGCTCATGGTTGTGGAGCCAAGTTTTGACCCGCCGCCGTAACGTTCTGAATGATTTTTCTATTGGACAGGTTGTACCATGCTTATAAAGAAAAATATTGAGCGCAGTTTTTAATTCATGGCTCTTTTTTCATGTTGACTAATTTATTTGTATCACTTTCTTACGAATGTTGAATGTTGTTAATATAAGAAAAATTTTTTTTGGTTAATTTTGGTTAAGTCCTCCTTGGCCAGAACCAGGTGTGTCTGTATGTGGCTGTAGCCCATGATGCTGCGGCTGCACTGGTGACACGACACATGAGCGATCAAGTTAATAATATGACTACAATTCTGCATATTATGTAGCTCCAATGCTCAGCGAATATCACTAGCGATATTAGATTTGTTTTAGCGATAGGGACAACAGAATTGTAATCACAATATCAGCTACCTACATAATTTTATATTGTAATAGTTGCAAGATAAAGTATATATAATGTGATTATTGTTTATATATAAGAATAATAAATGCAACTACACTCATTGTAAACTATAAAAACACAATAAAGAAAAATGTATAATGAAGAGCGCTATTATCGCCAACAAACTGCTTTGCAGTTTGGCGATTTTTTATGTAATTTCCTATTTTCTATTTTTTAATAAATAAATATAATAAATATAATAATATATAATAATAATATCCTTTTTTAGCGAAATTGAAGCGAATTTATTAGATAATTTGTTACTTGCACGACAAGCTTTTTTTCCTTTTCAATTATAAATAATTTTACTTATTTAAGTTGTTGTACGAAAAAAATATGTTTTTCTTGAAGTTGAAGAAAAAGTAGTTACTAATCGTTGATGCTTTTTCTTGCTTACCCAAGGGTTATTTAATAATAAGATTGTAAAAATCCTGGAATCTCTCTCCCTACATGGGAACGAGATGACAAGAAATTGCGGCGAAGTTTTGTCGATGCGGCGATGTAATAGGTTTCATCCGAAAGCAAAACCGGAACAGTAAGAACTCCGAGTCTCCTAATTTTCATTATTTCTGGAAATCACTGTTTGGCGAAAAGGTCGAAGCCTATGTACTAGTTTGTTGATTACTTATACCAAAAACTCTTCACGCCCGGCTTTAATTCTTGCTAGAAAGACATCGATGAAAATTTGTATAATATATGTTTACATTTAACACAACAACGTAACTAAATAACCATTAAAATCAATTTTTACGTTACCAGTTAATTTGTGTATAAAATATACATGCCAAAAGTAAGGCTGTGTCGCTTACTGGACCGCTTGTGATCATGAAGTTCCTGCAAACAGTTTTGTTGCTCGCATTTGCTGTGCTTCTCGTTCATACAGCCGCTCATGATCCAGTAAATCGAAGGGGTGCCGGTAAGTATCTACTCTTATTATTTATTAACTAGCTTTTGCCCGCGACTTCGTCCGCGTGGTTAGAAACTATAAGTTATGATTTATATCTACCCTGTTTTTTGCACATTTTCCATTGTATCTTCGCCCCTATTAGTCGCAGCGTGATGGTTTATAGCCTAAAACCTTCCTCGATAAATGATCTATTGAACACAAAAAGATTTTTTCAATTTGAACCAGTAGTTCCTGAGATTAGCGCGTTCAAACAAACAAACAAACAAACTCTTCAGCTTTATAGACTAGTATAGAGTGTAGATAAGCGCTCCCGGAGAAAACATTGCTGTGGTCTTCATCTAAATTTTATCATCTCCTCATCTCCTTAATTTCATTTCGGTTTAACTCAATACCCGATGATACAAAATTTTAAACTGGGACTGCTGACGTCGATTTCTGCCATCCTAGTATGGGATTGTGGGAGTCACAGGAGCCGTATGAACAGTGACTAGAGAGTCAGCGCATTGACATTGCCCCCGTAGTCGTTTAAAGAAAAAGTGGTGGGAAGATCTACAGAATAGAGATCTATGAGGATACTGATGCGTGGATGTATGTGGATATATTTAGAGGAAGCCTTTGCCCAGCGGTGGGACTCAGTCGGCTAGACAAAACTTTGGCAGAAAATAACATTAAAGCTTCTTACGTAAATTCTGGTGAAGCTCTCGTCGGCAGATAATTATTGATTTCATATAGTTCAAAACGACGCAGCACACCTACAATTACAGCCAGTAGGAGTCTAACAGACTCTTCCTCTTTCCCTTGAGCGGTCAAAGTCTATGAGAATTTCCGGAAACAAAGAATAACTAACTTAAGGTGTTTTTGCAATTAATTTAGCCCATCTTTTTTTCAGTGCCGTTTTGTTTTCGAAACAGCGACTGTCCTGATATAAGCGCACAAGTGCCCTGTTTTTGCATTGCCCATCAATGCAAGTGCACTGGTTTTCTTCCTCATACTGGATAAATGCTTGCATCACAAATCGAATAAGAATAGGGAAGAGAAAGATTTCAATCTTAACACCAGGAGTCGGCCGTCGGGCATGTATTAAAATGCAAGCCAAGTAAACTTGAAGTCTAACCTATGAATAATATTTCCTTATGGTTCATCTCAACCCTACCAAACACAATCTGCTTAATTAATGATTGAACAGCTTTGTAAAATGTGGAATAAATAACATCTTGATACAATTTTTTCTCGTTTTTATTTAATCGTTTTATAACACACTAATACCATCCTCAAACCAGTCAAAGATCTTGCAGTTCTTCAGCAAATGGCGATGAGCTGATATGAATAATCAGTTAAAACTTTTGCTAGTACAAAAAAATCAAAACTTTTGTTTGCAGACGTGGAAGCAGTGGCCTTACAAGCTAAGCTTTGGATGCATGTATCTGATTCCTCTATTAGGGCCCTCTCCCAATATAACGATATTAAAGTAAAGCTAAAGTTTCCTTTCATTGAAGAACAGTTTGGCGAGTTAGAATAGTAGAAACATTTTATGATTTAAAATAAATAAATAAAATAAAAAAGAAACGTTACACGTGAAAATAAACTTTCACTATTACCTATTCAAAAAATTGTCGCTGATCCCTAAACGAATCTGTTTTTTTAATTATTATTATTTTAAATCCAGTTGGGAGTTTCTAATCACCAGCCCGTTCTATTTTGTCATCTTGACACGGCTGGTGGAAACGACTATCCGATGCGAAGTGGAATGGACCAACAAATCAGCTTTGAAAATAAAACCAAAACGAAAATTTATAAATGATGAATCATTAAAAAAGCATTATAAAAATGTGGATGTAAAACTCTGTTATGTCATTTTATCTTGATAATTTTACGATATAAATGTAATGTTCATGCTTTAGAACACAATATCTTTGCCACGCTTGCATTAATGTACCTTCATGTAGCGTGTAGTAACATTTAATCGATAAATAACTTTGTAATGCTTAACATGTTTGTACTTACATATTTAATTATAAATACATTCAAGAAATATTATAGTTATAACTAGAACGCAACAGATCGCAACATTTCAAACAAGAGAGTGGCCGTTATAAAAGTGGCATAGCATATACCTCTCATCCGCGGCTACATCGGTAGAACATTTGGCTTGAGGATTATAGCAGACTTCCAAACCACCCTCTTGAGAGGGACGGTATGCTTCAAGAGACATGCATACAAAATTTAAGCGTTATCCCTACCTATCCCATAATACATGCTGCGGTTGCGCTGGACAGGCGACACATGAGCGATAAAAAAAATATTGTATCAAATATTTATTGGCTAACAAATTGTTGTGTTCGGAATCTTCTTTTAGACAAATAACGCCTGTAGTAGAAGAATCCGCCCCTCCCTATTTTATATAGCGTGTATATTAACACAACACAATATTTGTAGAATGTAAGAGCGATCAAAACAAATAATAGAAATCTGCGCATGTGGCTTCACTGCATAGCGAGTATCACTAGCGATAGGATTTGTTCAAATGATAGACAACAGTTTTGTAATCAGGGCAACGACTTTGTAAAACTTTATTAGCAAAATTCAGGCGAATTTATCAGTTTTATTTTTTGGTAATAATTTCCTTTTTAACCCCCGACGCAAAAACGACGGGGTGTTATAAGTTTGACGTGTGTGTGTGTGTGTCAGTGTGTGTGTGTGTATGTGTCTGTCTGTGGCATCGTAACTGCCAACGGGTGATACGATTATAATGCGGTTTTTTTAGTTTGAAAGGTATATCAGTCGAGAGTGTTCTTAGCTATGTTTTGCGGAAATCCATTCAGGTCTTCAAGGTCATCAGGTAGTTTTTTAGGTCTGATAGAAATGTTTCACGCTCAGTTTACTTACAAGCATATGCGGGACCTGATATTTGAAACACTAATGTCTTCTGGAACCACTGAGCTGGTCTGCTTTTTAGTAAGCCCATCGAGTTTGGGCTCATTGAATTTGTCTTGACTAGTTCTGTTCATGTTTCTAATTTGGGTCGGAGGTTTTTAATTTTTTAATTTATATTCTTAACAGTTGTTCTTGTTTCGATGAGTACTCTTCGTCAACAGTATAAGCTAAGCTAACGTACGGCAAAATTGTTTCTTATAAAAAGTCCGTGACATAGGTATCTATCTTTAAAGATTATCTCACAGTAACGATTTTATCGAAAATATATATTGCGAGCAGCCGAAGTTAGATCTCGATTCCGTGCGATTGGGGAGGCCTATGTCCAACAGTGGACGAATACATGCTGATGATGATGGGGATTATGAAATTTTGTTTTTAAGCAACGGTTTTTTCAAAGGTGTTGCTTTTTATAATGTAGACTAGCTGTTGCCCGCGACTTCGTCTGCGTGGTTAGAAGATATAAGTTATGACTTTTTCTTCGCTCCTATTGGTCGCAGCGTGATGATATATAGCCTAAAACCTTCCTCGATGAGTGGTCTATTCAACACAAAAATATTTTTTCAATTTGAACCAGTAGTTCCTGAGATTAGCGCGTTGAAACAAACAAACAATCAAACAAACAAACTCTTCAGCTTTATATATTAGTATATAGATGCCAACGATATCTTCGCTACGTTTCATCGATTTTTAATTTCTCGCGCGGAGATTTTAATATTACGATAACTCATTACCTATTAACTTTTTTGGTGTAGTGTAAAAGGCAATTTTGTTCTATATTACATGCATAATATATCTAACTTATTTATTTGGATAAGGATTAATACTGTATTGTTAAAAATAGGTACAATAGGTACGTAAATAACCCATAATTTTACTGTATTAAGAAAACACATAAAAATGGTTATTGTGGGCTATCCTTGGAAGATAGACATATACCACCGCGGACTTTTTTGTAGATCTATCAAAGAGGTACAAACCCGCGATACATTGTTTTGTTGTAACTCAAAAGGTTTTGGCAGCGTTCTCGAGGAAAGCTCTCGAATGGCTTAATTTTTTCCGACATGTTTAACTAATATCGTTGTAATATCGTCAGTTTACACAAAACCTAAACTTATTATACACTAAAACCTTCCTCAAGAATTGCTCTATCTATTGTTGAAAACCGCATAAAAATCCGTTCAGTATTTTTCTAGTTTATCGCGAACAGACAGACAGACGCGGCGGGGGACTTTGTTTTATTATATGTAAGGATAAGGATATCACTGTTTTAACATAACTCCGAAGCAAAATAACTATTCTTGTCATGCGGCAGCTGGGCCGATTGATTAACTTTAAGTTTTTCTCTTCAATTGAGCCACTTATCATAAGATTTTCGTTAATAATGTAAGCCATACCATATTTAACTACTTTAACTATTTCTTCTTGTCGAAGATCGCTTGTCCAACTGTAGTATTAGCGTCACTCCATGTTTATAAGTCTTTCGCCTCACCTCTAATTCGTTAAATCTGCCAAAAGACACAAATTTGGTCAACTTTATGTAGGCTTGGGGTTTGAACCAACAATACAACTGCGCCGAAGTGGCAGGGACATACCTATCACATTTGATTTATACCACATTAGTAGAAGAAGCAGGAACTCCAAGACTACCAATTTTATTGATTCCTGGAAATCACTTTTTGTGAAGAAATCTGGGTCGAAACCTATGAACGAGTTTGTTGATTACTTATACCAAAAACTCTTCACGCCCGGATTATTGGCTCTAATTCTTGCTAGAAAGTCATCGATGAAAATCTGTATAATATATGTTTACATTTAACACAACAACGTAACTAAATAACCATTAAAATCAATTTTTACGTTACCAGCAAATTTGTGTATAAAATATGCATGCCAAAAGTAAGGTTATGTCGGTCGCTTACTGAACCGCTCGTGATCATGAAGTTCCTGAAAACAATTTTGTTGCTCGCATTTGCTGTGCTACTCGTTCATGCAGCCGCTCATGATCTAGTAAATCGAAGGGGTGTCGGTAAGTATCTTCTCTTAAGCATTATGTGTTAACGGAGGAAATAGTGCCGCTCCTATTCGTTGTAAAGATTAGAAAAAAAAATCTTCGAAAGCAACAGCCCCTGACCTATTGCCGCGATAGGTCTCGATGTACTCGGCGTATAGGATAATCTGGCTCTGGAACAAACAAGTCTGCGTCTTTACAAAATTGTGACTCTTATGGAAGCTAGAGGGCACGCGACATTTGAAGTTGCACGTAGGCAAAAAGGCTACCATTCTAGAATGGGATTGTGTGGGTCACATCAGCTATATGAACAGTAGCCGCTAGGTAAAGGACACCACGCAATGGGAGTAATAGGATGGACGTCGCCCCGTAGGCGGCCTAGAAGAGAAGCGGAACGATCTAAACGAATACAGCGGAGGCTGGTTCCAAGTGTCGTAGGATAAAGATTCGTGGATAGATATAGGGAAGGCCTCCGCCCAGCTCTGGGCTAGAGTAATTATAGGTATTGTAGAGTTCTAGAGTAATTATAATTATATAAGAATTATAGTAGGCTTGATAACGAAACGTACTGCATAAGATTACATTTATGTGGCTTACAAAAAAAGCCTGTAAAGCCATATATATTTTCTGCCAGTCTATGTTAACAAAAGTGTAAAGGAAGGGTTGGAGATGATGACACCGGTAATTTTAGCCAGTATGAGTCAAACAGACTGTTCCTCTTTCCCTTGAGCGGACAGAGTCTACGAGAATTTCCCGGAAACCAAGAATAACTAACTCAAAGGATTTTGTGAAGTAAATTAAACTTTTTTTTCAGTCCAGTTTTGTTTTCGAGACAGCGAGTGTCCTGATCTAAGCCCACTAGTGCCCTGTTATTGCATTGGCCATCACTGCGTGTGCACTGGTTTGGTTAATCCAATTGGATAAATGCTTGCATCACAAATCGGATAAAAGGGTAGAGAAACACTTCAATCTTAACACCAGTAGTGAGCCGTCGGGCATGTATTAAAATGCAAGCCGAGTAAACATGAAGTCTAACTTATGAATAATATTTCCTTATGGTTCATCTCAACCCTACCAAACAAAATCTGCTTAATTAATGATTGAACAGCTTTGAAAAATGTATAATAAATAACAATTTGACACGGAATTTCCTTGTTTTAATTTAACCGTTTATGGCACACTGATCTTCAAATCAGTCAAAACCCTAGGCTCGTGTTTTAAGTTCAGCTAATACCTAGACGGCGACAGGCTGATTTGAAAAGTCTGTTAAAACTATGAATAGCATAAATCAATGGAAACCTACGTTTATCCTACAACCATCTCTTAAAATAGGACTATTGCAGTTGTAGAAGGAATTCAAGGAATGAAGCACTGGCTTAACTAAAGGGTTGGAGTCCAGTAGCTGATCTGTTTAATGGCAATCTTTTGATGTAAAGGTTTAAAGTAAAGCTTTTACAATTTCACTTTATTAAAGATAGTAACCGTTATACGGTGAAAATAAAGTTTTTCTATTAGATACCTATTGAAAGTACTGGCACCTTATTCCTAAAGGAACTGGCACCAAGGATGTGGGGCAGGAACTGTTAATGCGCAGTGGGCCTACAGATTTTAGGCTTTGATAAATATAGATCATCTATAAATCACGATATAAGCATTATAAAATGTGGATATAGAACTCTATTATTAAATTTTATCTTGATAATTTTACGAATTAAATTATTTGTAATGCCCATGGTTAAGAACGCAATAAGTTTTTCTGCACATGTAGCGTGTATTTACATTTAATCGATAAATAGTTTTGTATACATAAAATGTTCGTACATGAGAAATATTAAAGTTAACACCAGAACATTCCATAAAAATTTGCATAATAATACGCAAATTTCGAATGACACTTAATGTAGAGAATTACAGACACCTCAATCAACCAAGACAGAAGCCGTTGCAAAAGTTTCAGATCTCACTAAACGACTAACTAAGAGCGACATCTCTTATCCACATTGCAACGGTAGAGTCCACCCAATTTGTATACAAAAATGTTGTTTAAAGCAATGTTTGTAAAAATATAATATTTATTATATTCATGTTACTACTATAAATTAATGGCTACTTCTAATAAGCCACTCGCGAACTACTCTTAACGTGTTTCTTATTCAATGAATCCCATCCTTATCTCGTTTTATAGCTTTGGTTGGTATCACTTCCTAAATGTCAACGATGGCAGATAAGACACAAGTGACATGTAACAGTTGACATTGTAAACTTCACGTAGGTTCACATAATATGTCAACCTCAAAAACCGAAGGAAGAATTTAGATTATTACAGCAAGTACTGTTTACTATGACCGCTATGGTTTGTAACCTAACGCCTCATCTTATTAAAGTAGCCTTTGTAAAAAACCATCTACGTGTAAAGCATTATTCAACCGCAAAGTCATACAAACTCCTTTTCTTTGGATCAGACGGCATTGCCCTCAGTAGCCTGCGAAAAATAAATGAATACAGGTACGTTTTTATATGTATAAATCAAGAAAATACAACAAAATCAATGTTTACTAAAAATATGGTCTGAGTGAGTACCTAAATAGTCTCCTAACTTTGAAAAAGCGTCGTGATTATGCATCAAAGCAAACAATTTTGTTTTTAATACTATAATAATACTTAAATTTATAAATCGTTACTAGTTAACATCTATACTCAAAGAGAGGCACCTCTTAAAATGATTTTTACGAACTTCATTTCAGAAAAAAAGAGAATCATGTGATTAGTCGTTTGGATTTGGTAACAACAAACTCTAAAAATAAGTCAGAAATATTAAAGTATGCTGAAGCAGAAAATATACAGACTATAAAATGGCCGCTGGACCACCTTAACACTGCTGAGTATGACTTAGGTCTTATTGTGGCTTTCGGTCATTTAATTAAAGAAGATCTACTGTATAAGTTCCCAATGTAAGTAAGATTAACTTCTATGGCTCATGCTTAAAAAATGCTGTAACAGAAATACCTTGAGAATTTGAAAATACCTTCAATAGGAGAATGACCGACAGACTGACACTAGATTTTGATATTGTATATATATCAATTGTTTGACATTCAAAAGTATATACTATTCTATACTAGTCTAATTGAAATAAAAAATTTGACTTTGACTTTGAATATCTAGAAGATGATTAAAATTACATAAGAGTTAGATTTAGTAAAACACTGTTTTTAGTGGCAGTTATTCAATTTTATTATTGTGTAGTTTGACTGCTGTCTGGTAGGAAATGGTTAATGTTCACTTTAATACTATTATTATTTAAGAACTTGTATTTACCCATATTCACAAATTAATAAATTATTTGAGAAATGTTTCTGTTCTCTTTGAAAATAAAAATAATATATCTTATATCTTTCGAGATATTTTCATGATCTTTAAGAATCAAGTACCAGACAAATCTTATTGATCCAAGGAGATACTAGTTCTAGTGTATCAACTTTTATTTAACTACTAAAAAGTACTACAAAATATATTTTTTAAGTTCACAATTGTACAAAGTCAAAGTTACATGAGTAGTAAATAAATATGTATGTAAATATGTATGTATAAATAAATAAATATGTAACTATTATGTTTCCAGGGGCATGGTTAATGTTCATCCAAGCCTGTTGCCGCGATGGAGAGGAGCTGCACCAATCATCCACACACTTATGAATGGAGACAAAGTCACTGGTGTCACTCTTATGAAAATAAAAGCTGATATTTTTGATGTGGGTAAGCAATTGTTTTATTATAGCCATCATTATTATCGCATTTACCTTTAAGTATCTATCTCATTATAGTATGGAGATAGTAGGTATATTTTACATTCCTCATTGAATGATGACTAATTCCTGTTTATACAATGTTACAACTTTCATTAAAAAATATCAACAATTTTAGTAGGTAGTAGTAGGTACAACACTAGGCATGATAACAAATTTTGAAATGGGTTTGTATGATGTAGGTCTAAAAATATTAATTTTAGAAAAGACGAAGGTTTTTTATCACATAATTGCATTTTAAAAATGATGTATTGTTATCAAAGTAAGCTACCATGTATCATCATAGTAGTTATTTTTGTTCCAGGTGAGATAATAAGTCAAATAAGAGTACCTGTATCTGATGATATAAAGCTACCAGAGTTGACTGAACAGTTATCAGATTTTGGTGCCGACATGTTGGTAGACTGCATAAGAACATTACCAAGGAGTTTGCAAAATACACAACCTCAAAGCACGGAAGGAGTTACCTATGGTATGTTTTGTAAATTTATATCAGATAATGCATTTATTTGTCTGATTATCAGACAATGGCATAACATTTCATAGGAACCAACTTAAACAGCGCCATCTATTAGTAAATGCTCAAAACTAGTTAGCAGGAACTGTGGGAAGTAATTCAAGGTACATGCGTCGACTGAGTCTGACATCTAGGGGCAAAAAACAGAGTTTAAATTTAGATTTATTTCCTAACTCGTAAATCATCTCTAGTTTCATTTAAGAACCTAACTATATTTTCCCTTCCTGTTATATAAAAATCTAATAAAACCTTTTTGAATGTAAATGCGGATAGTAGATAATTGAAGTTCTGACTTGAATGTCTTTTTTTTTTGTTATTGTATTAGTCTTAACCATTCAATAGGCATTTCGGATTAAACAATTGTTTCACACAGATCTTTACTGATTTTTTTTCAAACGACTCCCGCCTTGACGTGTTTAATCCTCGTATCGCGGGGTGTTTCACTAACATTCACATGCACAAATACACCCAGACCCAGGACGGGAAGCCAATTCACAGAACACATAAATGCTTGTCCTACGCGGGAATCGAACCGCGTTTAGCGTGTTTGGCGTGGTGACCCTCAACCACTCGTCTATCAGTGCAGTCAATGTAATAATTTGAATTCTTACTTATTACTTCCATCAACACGTAAATATGTTATAGGCAAAACCTCGTTTAATGAGGATAGATGCATTGGTTACCGTAAACCTATTGGATATTTTTATGTTAGCTCTCTTTTTCGAATAGCTTGCTTCTTAGTCTATGGCTTTTAGCGAGATCGCTTACTATCTTTATAAATGTAAGAATCATGTTTTTTTGTACGAATCATGACGACCTTCGTGGTCGAGTGGCGTACATACCGGTTTCAAGGTACATACCGGATCCGATCCCCGGTCGGGTCAATGTAAATATTCAAATTTCTACATTGTCTCGGGTCTGGGTGTTTGTGGTACCTTCGTTGTATCTGAATTCCATAACACAAGTGCTTTCGCAACTTACTTTGGGTTCAGTACGATGTTTGTTATGTTGTCCGCATTTATTATTATTTATTTATTATTTTTATTTCAGCCAAAAAGATAACAAAAAGTATAAGCGAGGTCAGATGGTCCCAGATGACAGCGGTCCAAGTGTACAACCTATATAGAGCTTTATATGGACTTTACCCTCTCACAACGACATTTAATAACAAACAGATGAAACTCTTCGACGCCTTCATACATACCTGCGAAGAACATTCAGAAAAGCCAATAGGGATACCTGAATATTGCGAAGAAACGAAGGCCATACGAATATTATGTAAGGATAGAAGATACGTACACTTTAGATCACTTAGAATAGTAGGCAAGAGAAAAATAAGTGCGGCAGATTTTTATAATGGGTACATTAAAAGTGTTCTAGTCACAAAAAGAGAATGTACAGTTTCTAGGAATCAATAAATTAATCAATTGAAGGGCTTTTTTTGTTATTTTGTGTCTAATTCTTCTCTTCAAAAGTTTGACAAGCGGAGGGGATTTTCAAGAAGTCTTAAAAGCTATTTCCATTTAGTTTAAGTGCTAGCTTTGACTGCTCGATTATACTTAAGAGTCGGAGGGTGGTCTTACCACCGTAACTTAAGACTTACAGTAAAGAAAGATACTCTACGCCGAATATTGTGTCATCTCGCTGTCAGAACGACAATACTATTTCTTTAACAGGTGACGAGGGCTTGTGTTGTGTGTAAATAAGTAAAATACAGTTTGATGTTTGCACCAGATGGCAGTTGAGTTTGCAATCATCCCACCATCTAGCGTACGTGCGCGCAGAACGTTCTAAGTTAATACGTCCCATGGCCCATCACCAAACAAAAGAGTCTGTTATCGTAACTCGTATGGCCTTTTGCCTCCTATGGTTATGTGTTAAGTCAGATCTTCACATCAACATATTACCTTCGCCTTGTATTGTATCACCTCCTTTATCGTGTACCTAAGACAAAACTTACCTAATTATATTGGTTGAAACTGTTTTAAATAGTATAAAAGTAAGTCTCAGTAGTATTAAAGTAAGAAAAGTTTCAATCTGCCTTCATAGAGTAAAGGATTAAGAGTATTTATTGGTAAATAAAATTAATAAAAAATAGTTGTTAAAACGTATATTAATTAGACTTCATAAACTGCTTGTACTTATAATATTATAATTTACACTACTATAATGTAGTGCTCAATATATTTATATACAAATACAATACACAATATACATAAATAATTAAATAAATAATTTGTTAGTCTGGTCTTTTGGGTGAATTTGTTCTAGTAATAAAATAATTGATAATTATTATTGCTAATTTGAAGATATTGGTTAGTAACAGAATTCCCTGTATATAAAACCAAATGTATTTTGAAACTAGCTCGGTAACTACATATTGATCTAATTAATCCTATTCATTGGCTAGTTGACAACAATGTTGTTTAACTTCATCAGACTCTTACCCTGAAAACAAAAGGAATCAAATTAAATATTCGTTAATAGAGCAGATTACAAAACATAAATAAAGGGATTTTTGAGGTGTTTTGTAGCTCTATTTTGGAAGTTCATAGAAAATTGTTGCATAGAAACAACATACAAAATCTCGTCCTGCGTGGGGATCGAACCCACAAGTCGTCGAACACTGTGGCATTATGACCTAAAACATTCGGCTATGTAGGTAGTCATTGCTTGCCTTTCTTGCAAGCTTTGTTCTTCGTCACCAGAAGAAAAACGAAGAGTAGGTAACAAACCGTAGCAATTTTCTTCTTTAAAACGACTCCCGCACCGAAATAAAGCGAAAACAACAAATAAATCACGTGCACAACAACACCCAGACTCGAACAAGCATACGTCGCTCTTCCTACGCGGGGATCGAACCCGCTACACGTCGCGCGCAGTGGGTTGGTGTGGTGACCACTCGCCTATCCGTGCAGTTGAAGATTCAAAACCTATACATTCACCTTAATTTATGATAATACTTACCTAATATAGATTGGGCAATAGGTTTTTTAGTTGTATTTATATTTTATTTCTTTCTACGATGTTAGTCTGCGATACGATCTCGAGACTAAATATCAAAGAAAGCACGTGTACAATCAGTAGTGATAAGATTACAACCTCAATAACATACTCGCTAACCTTTATCAATCCCAAATCGATTTTCTCATGATTACCACTACTAATAACTCAAATCGGGTCACATATGAGATCAGTACCTAATATCGATATTTCGGATAATCGATAATACATTTGTATTAAAAAAAACATTTGTACTTACCAGTGTTAATCTTAAACTACATACGATACGTGTATGATCTGTGCAGACATGACATACCATGGGTTCTAAATGATGAAGCTGGTACTAATGTAAAACAACTACGTAGTTAGTTCATAACATAGCTTGGTATAGTCAATTCAAATCATCTTTGCTCTCGGCTCTCTGTGTGGGTAACTCTTATACATAGCGATGTTGTGTACTTATACATCTTTTATTTGTATGTCACTATGACACTAATTTAAGCTCCAATAATAAACAATCGGTGTCAATCACTAGCACACATAGTGCAAAGATAAGTTGAATTATCTGTAAAGGGGCCACGAACAGGTATTATATATCCCAAATTATAAATTAGCTGCGTGTTATGCAAGACGGGCAAAGAAGCGCGGAGGATCATGTATTCTAGTTAAAATAGGCCTAGAGTATAAAGAACTAACAGAGATCTCACGCCATTCAATAACTAACATTTTTGAATGTTGCGGAATCGAACTGGTCCAGCAAAAATTAATTGTGATTTGTATATACAGGCCACCGAAAATTAGCAATCTAAATATGTTTTATGAAAAATTTGAAATTGTTATGAAAACATCCTGTATTAACTCTAGTAAAACAGTTGTCCTGTGCGGGGACTTCAACATTGATACTTTAAAAAAGAATAGAATGTCCCTAGACTTTGAATATTTTCTTTTGGGCTGCAATCTTAAGCTTGAACTGAGGCAACCAACCAGATTATGCAGTAATAGCTGCATTGACAACTTTGCTCACAATTCTCGTCAAAAATGTAATTGTGAAGTAATCGAATTGTCTCTTTCCGATCACACGGCACAAACTATGCAAATCAAAGTAAACAAAACATACAGATTGAAATCTTGGCGAATTAAAAAAAGAGATTTGTCATTAGAAAACCTAGTCAAATTTAATAATCATCTGAGTAGCATCTCGTTCTCCGAAATATACAAAACAGAGAATGTAAATGTAGCATATGATAGTTTTTTAGAAGATTTCTGTCTATTATATGACCTTTGCTTTCCCTATAAATTTGTTACTATACAACCGTATAAACAAGTTAAATGGGTCTCTCGAGGAATACGTGTTTGCAGTAAAAAGCAACGTCACCTTTTATGGCAATACAGACTTAGACCAAGTAAGGAAAATAAAAACAAATTTAAAGTCTATTCTAAAAAATTTCGAAAAATCATAAAGTTAACTCAAAAATCACAGAATAATTATTTCATACAAAGCTCAGATAATAAGTCGAAAGCATCTTGGCACATCATTAATAATAAAACACACACTTACGATCCAATTTCACAAATTAGACTACATGACACAACTATCACAAATCCTCAAGAAATTGCTAATATCTTTAATAACCACTTTATTGATCAGATTCAACAATCACCTCAAGTGTCATTTGAAACTAGTAATATTGCGAAAAACCTAAGCTCAATGTTTATGGCACCAGTTTTACCTCAAGACGTAATCAGATCGATAAAATCTTTAAAAAACAAAAACAGCGTTGGGTACGACGGCATAGCGACGAGAGTTGTTAAATTTGTGGCAAATAATATAGCTGAACATCTAAGCCATATTATTAATCTCAGCATCAACTCTGGTGTGTTTCCCAATAGCTTAAAAACTGTTATAGTTAAACCTCTTCACAAAAAGAATAAAAAAGAAGAAATAAATAATTACAGACCAGTAGCCTTAATTCCGGTCTTGTCAAAAGTGGTAGAGAAGTTAATCTACGAATTACTTAACAGTTTCTTATCTAAATATTACATTTTGTGTAATGAACAAAAAGGTTTTAGAAAAAACAAAAGCATCAATACAGCTATTTTCGATTTATACAGTTTTATCATAAAAAATGTAGACAAAAAAATACCGATCTGTGCAATCTTCACAGATATGTCAAAAGCTTTTGACTGCGTCGATCACAAAATCCTTCTAAACAAGTTAAGCGTTTATGGAATAAGAGGAAATGTGCTCAAGCTTATTAAATCATACCTTAGTGATCGTAGACAATACACCGAAATAACAAGAATTTGCCTTAAGACCAAGAGCGAAAGAAAATATCGCTCCGAGGGACGAATAATAAAATATGGTGTGCCACAGGGCAGCGTCCTTGGGCCACTCCTCTTCTTAATTTATATCAATGATTTACCACGACATGTTGATAATCCAATGGTTTTATTTGCCGATGATAGCACCGCGTTAGTAAAATGTAAACATCCAGATAGCTATGAACAAGACATAAATAGGACCCTGGGAGATGTCGTAAATTGGCTTAACAAAAATAATTTAGTAATAAACTTACAGAAAACAAATATTATGCACTTCCATCAACGCACAAATTTAAAAGATATATCTGTAAACTATAAATGCCAAAATATTGATCAAGTAAAAGTCGCAAAATTTTTAGGGATTTACATTGACAGACAACTAAATTGGCAACCTCAAGCAGAGGAAATTTGCAAAAGGATGAATACTTCGGCATATGTCCTTTCAAAGTTGTCAAAAAAAGTGGATATTCAAACTACATTAGTAGCTTATCACGGTCTGGTTGCATCAGTTCTAAGATTTGGTATTATTTTCTGGGGCAATTGCAGCTCAAGGGAATTAATATTCAAAGCGCAAAAACGTTGCATTAGAGCAATATGTGGCCTAAAGACCACAGACAGTTGCGAACCAAAGTTTAAGTCCCTAAAAGTACTTACATTTCCATGCATGTATATTTTAGAAGTGGCCATGTTTGTAAAGACCAATAAAAACCTATTTCCTATGATGTCAGAAACTAGAAAACGACCTGTCAGAAACCAGTACAAAAACTTAATACCAATCGAGCACTGTAACACAGCATTAATGAAAAAAAGTATCATTTGTATTGGCCCTAAAATATACAATAAATTGCCAGATGTACTAAAAAATGAAACAGTAAAAGATTTTAAAAAGAAATTAGTAGCCTTCCTTCTAGAAAAATGCTATTACTCAATTCATGATTTTTTAATAGACAACAGTTTTTAATGTGTTAATGTTGTTCTGGATATGTACTTAATTCCTAACATTTAATTTTAAATTGTATTTATTATTCACATTTTAATTGAACATTTTGTAGTATTAATTATTGTATGTATGATTGCTAAAATTCTGTGACACTTTAAATTTATAATTTTATTTTTAGATAGCTTAGATTAAAACTTTTGTAAACTTTGCATGCCTATTTCCAGGCAGAATGTATATGGCTCACTCTTATTTACTCCATCTGTATTTTAATGTAACCTACATTCATTGCAAATAAATTATTTGATTTGATTTGATTTGATTTGAAAGATGTTTTCTAAAAATAATAGACAGATTCTGAAAATGCAAAGTATTTTAATAACATTTATATATTTAGTTATGTACATAGAGATGATACTACAGACATCATAAAAAACAGAAGCCTATGTCTTACCTTTTTGTATTATTATGATATACAGCAATGGGATTTTTGGGCTTTTCTAACTATGCGTATCCTGAAAACATACAATGATTTTGTTTGCCTAGAAACCAGATGACACAATACAAGGTCAGAATCTTTAAACAATAAAAGACATGCCGAAAAAAAACAGTGTTTCCAAATAGTTGTTTAAAATTTCGACCCTGTGTATAAGGCTTCTGTTTTTCTGAATAGTTCTAATGAACCTTGTCAGTCGCATACAATGACGAGATTGTGATGGCTTGTTTAAAACGCTACAACAAAACGTTCGTTACGTAGATATGTACAATGTACTCTTAACTCCTAAAGTAGTATTAAAAAGATGATTTTGACACATTCCAAGTAGGTACGGAATAATAAAAACATTAAACTGTGAGTTTAGACTAGATGCAATGGCTCCGAATTTAAGTGATTAATTTACTTAAAAAAAACATTCACAATGAATTAAATGCCACAAAACAGTCATCACTTAAAAATGCTTATACTTTTTACTGTAAAAGCCTTAATGATTTTTTTTTTATTTCAGAATACCATTTATACCACTTTATTTGTATTTATTTCTTTTTTGTTACACTAATGGGTTTTAATTTATTTTTTCAATAAGTATCCCTAAGCCTGGCAATCTGCAGTGAGCGTGCAAACTTGGGGTCTGCCACCAAATCAAAATGAGCGGCCATCTTGCTTTTACTGCAAAGGAAATCTCGTTGATTTCCCATCCATAAAAAAGACTTACGAGATGGTGGGAGACCCCCAAATCAAAGCAATGAGGCACACTTTTATCAGCATTGGTATACTCTAAGACTGGTACCATTCGAATTTGGCAACCAGTTAAATCGAAATTGTAAAAAAACTCACATTCTCTCTTAATTAAAAATACACTGTAGTGCATACAGTCGTTCGTGACATGATCACAAGTACACAACTAATTACTAAACAAAAAGTATAACATTCGTTACGCATAAAACAATGATATTCATGCAGTAATGATGTTAAATTACATTTTTCCAATTAGATACACTGCAGTTAATTAAGATAACATTAGAAGCAATGAATACGAAAACGAAGATAATGACGTCACTGGTCACTAGTAACACCTCCATTCATTTTCTGCTTTTTAAATGTATTTTTTTTAAAGAATTGTTTACTGTACTTGGATTTTATACATCTTGATATGTTATCTCGTATTTCTAATTGGAAAAATTGTTATGTTTGTGAAGTAAAGCCGGCGTGTCGGACGAAATGCAACAGTTTCGATTGGTGTTATACTGAAGGCGCTTCACTTCAATCACAGTGAACATTTGGGCGTCGGCTGTGTCCTAGAATATTAGTATAAAAAATAGTTATTTTTAAAACACGATCATTTTGTTAGAATAACAACCTCTTCACATGTTGCGATAACGGATGAGTATACAGGAGCAAAGTGTATGGGACTCAACGAGGGCTTTTATACATTCCGACGGCATTATTACGTGTTAGTTATACGAAAACAAGTGCGGAATTCTTGATGTCAAATCAATAAATTGTATGAAATATCGTGATAGTGCAAGACAAATCATCATTAAAACGCATTTTATTAAGATCTAGATAAGAAAAGAAAACGCGTACCAATCCAGTTGTATTAAGTACCACACCTTTGCCGCTGTCACATACCCGTTTACCGGAAAATGTGAGAAGTCGTCCACAACCACCAAATTAATAAAAAAACCATTGACTGATGACTAAAGAAATAAATAGACTAGCATTTGTTATTAAATTAATAATTTAATAGCAATAACCGCAGTATAAAAACAGCCGTTCCCAAGAAAGGAAAAAATAATAGCAAAAACATGCACATACAAATATCAATGATTTACAATGATTTCATGTTAACACCATGCATATAAAATGAAGACTGTAAACAAGCCGTTAGTAAAAAGCCTTGATATTCCAAGATTGCCTTAGTATATACTAATATTCTTGGGAGCAAATCTGAAACATTCAATTAGTATGATTAGACATACATACAGTGTAGTAGGCAGGTACGCAAAACGAAGATCAGTCCCAAAAACGTTCGGAAAAGAAGACAAACAAAAACAAGACACAAGAAAGGATAATGAAAGTATTAGCAGTTCTAAATACTATATTTTATTCAACAATTACGATTTCATTATTAAATACAAAATATACTATTAGTTAACACTAAAACTAAACGTGCCATAGATATATAAGTTAAATGAAAAGATAACTACATGATATATAACAGCTTATAGGAAATAACGATCGATTTTTTTCGTATATATATATAAATATATATTAGTAGTCAGCGTTGAAGACTGAACAACATCAATAAATGCTATCTAACTCCATAAGCCACTTGAATATGTCCATTTATTTTGCAGCTACTAACCTAAAAAGTGATAACAGATCCGCGCCGCCGATATAATGCTAGCTTATTTGACAGATAATACATCAGCAAAGATAACAGTAATGACGCTGACTAGTTATAACCAACATGTATTATTATTGAAATAACAAGTGTCAGGTTTACACACAATAAGTACTACATGCGTTGTTTGTTACATACAATCAATGGACTGCATGGCTGCACTATGGTTGACAATGCAATAGTAAGAAAATAAAATGTAGGTTTATCGTTTTCGATAAATTTGTTTACTTTTTATACAAAGCATTGTATATGTCAAAAATCACTTTTCGCTCGATAGCTAATTTCATTTTCAATCAAGATTACATCATTGCAATCAAAGCGACAACAAAATACTTTGATTTAAAGATTTCAGTTAGGGCAACCACACAATACATCGTTATAGCGTTACGTATAATAATTTTAATTAATGTTTAAGTACTAGCACCCTGTAAAATAAACATACATACATGTTATGTACAATAAGTTAATCAAATCTCGTCTACATACATTATGTAAATATGCTCTAATCATCTAGTTTAAGCTAGACAGTGGGAAGCGGATGCAAGTCTTACATGTGCTCTGGGTGGCTGCGGATGCAGTTAATGAAGTCGCTGGGCTTCAGCTCGCCTCGGCAAATTTTGAACACGGCGGTGAATAGAGGGAACCTGGAAACATATTACGTAATCATTCGACATTGTTCATTATAAACTGGATCTTACTGGTTTCTTGAGATATACGCTTGTGTAGGTGGGCATAATGTGGGGTTTCCTTTACTGTACAATACAAGTAATAGACGACTATGAATAATAAGGGACTATATTTGTCTTTTACTGTTTTATGTGGCTTCTTTGCAGCTAGGGAAGGGTTAACGATTCCAACTCCATTTTGGTATACGAAGTCAATATTTGGTGTACGGCAAAATGTTTAAAAGCTCCAGAAATCTATATAAATCTATTTAACGCTAGATAAAAGTAACAATTATATTAGTCCACTTTAAATAAACCACACCCTGTCATCCCTAATGGGAACGCAACCTACACTCATACTAAATCGTCACTTTAAATAAGACCGAGTAATTCTATAGGTTTTATTTCGTGCATTTAAGACCTTTCGATATTCGCAGGTAGATCTTTACATTCCAAGAGGTCAACTAGATAGCCTTTTTGATTACGAATGTATAAATATATCCACTGCATCATAGTTTTATGACAATTTACCTATCATTGAGATTGTCGGAATGGAAGACTTAAACTGAAACTCGAGCATTAGCAGTTCGTTATTTTAGATGTTTATATAAAAGGTTTAAACCGGTTTATATCACTTGGTGGTCAGTAGCAAGTTTCGAGAAACCTAGTATATTTTTAGGGACCCGGCCTAATGGTTAAAAATGGAACCCTATTACTGAGACACAAGGCTGTATCTCATGAGCCGCAATAGCCAGACTGTTGAAATTTTCACAGAATATGTATTTCCATTATGATAATATCAATGACAATAGTGAATAACTCTGTTTGCAAATTTGTTTTGCTTTTTCCTATTTGTACGAAATACCAAAAAGGTATTTTTCTGAAAGCTTCATTTCTAAAATAGTATTTATTTCAAATACGAATATTTCTACGGTCTCCTTACACACTTTGCATAAATAAAATGTTTAACTATAATTCTCATTCAAGGAACTGATTGAAACACTAAGGTCTTGAGTTATTTCTGGTACAGCCCCAGGTGACAAAGTACCAATCTTTGAGATTGTTGGCTACTTGTCAATGTTTATATTTCAACTGCAAAATTAACACTGACTTTGACATTGACAGTTACACTTGAACGCCGACAATATATTAATAGTCGATAGTACGGAGGTGAGTAATACGTGCATACATATACATACTGTTAATGACATAATATAATATTGAAATTTCAAAAATAAATCTTAAACATTTGTAATAAGGTTTCGTTTCGTCTGGCAAAACTAATATTATAAAAATGCGGTAGCTTGTACAATATATGCAACGGCATTGAGGATTTAATTGTCCCAGTATAACTGGTTGATATGTGCATCAGAATGTCTGAACGATGTCCCAACCCATGTAATGTATGCAGTGACCTCTGTTAGTGGATTCCCGCCAAGTCGGACTATTTTGGTTCCGCCTAATTGCATCACGTAAAGATTATGATTGTCCAAGATGTTTATCTTGATTCGCGAACGAAGTGTTAGAGCTAAACTGCATTGTGCAACGCAATTAAATTGTTTAGTTTAAACGGAAGTTTCTTAATGAGCTGTTCTTCGTTTATGATGAGAAATATTGTTATCCACAACAACCTAACTTATGTGAAACAACATTATTACTACCTACTTTAAAGTCTTAAGTATAAATTATTTATACCATCGATGTATATTTCCGGTGTTAATGAACTTTTTCAATTAATTCCCTAGAGACAGTCTCACCTAATCAGTTCATCAAAAATGGAAATTTTCTTCATTAAAACAAATACATTAATAAATAATTAGGATAGTCCAAAGGTAATAACTAAACAATGACCGATAAAGAAATTAATGGTCTATTGTCGGCAAAACAAACTTAACACGAGTTCATATCACATTATTACACTCTTTTTACTAAATTATTCGATTTTAAACCTTATTTACACTGTGTTCAAGTTCTTAATTTAAATGAAAATTTCAAGTCGTTCTAGATAATTATAATTAACGATCTTGTTAATGTGAGACTGAAATATCCTGATAGTATAAATCAGTACTAACATATTGCTATGAAACAGACTTAGAAATCGAAATACTGCTTTAAAAGTACATAAAGTAGAAGTCGCGTGACTTATCGAATTGTAATTTGCATAAATTTTAGCGAGTATCGTTATTCTTTGTAGACATATGAATCTATCTAGTATGATTGGTAGTTATCTAGTAAATAGGGTATACGTTTATGTAATAGAGGCTTTCTCCTACACAGCGACATTAATGATGTCACCATTGTAGTCCCACGCTTTTTATAGGGAAGGATAGAGCATAATCACCAAGTTAGATCACTGGGGTTTGGCGATTGCGGATTCCAGCATTTGGAATCCAGCTTTCTGTACGATTTTCTTCCATACCATTTGTCAGGAGTGTCTTAAAATTATTAAAGGGGTATATTTAATTTGAAAAAGTCACATTGGCAGCTGGTGCCTACAAATATATTCATAGAACCACAAGACCGTAGTTTTCATGGTTGCATGTTTTCATATCCTCATGATTCACACAATGACTTTAACTGCACCTTATGCCCAACCAATAAGGTTTATTATCCCCAAACGAAATTCAGTTAGTAGTTACTAAATAAAAAATGTGTATCGTTACTTACTTGTTCTCCATATTTTTGTTGGCCAACATATGGTTGACTTCCTCAGCAGTGATGGGTCCCTGAAGCTTCTGTCCGTTAAGCATCTCATCCTCGAGCTCCTTAATGGACCTTCCGGTCTTCACGAAGGCTTCCGCCACTCGCCTATTCCTGCCACCTGAACAAATACGATATTTTTTTGAATGTCAAAATTACAGCAAAGTTCGGAGTTAGACTAAAGAAATACATACGTAAAATATAACAGAAATGTATTTTTTCTAAAAAATTAGGATGATACAGTTAGTTGAAATCTTCTTGTCGTCACTTACTCGCTACTTGGGTGACTTTTTACTGACTAGTAGCCCCCGCTTCCACACGCTTCAGTCAAATCATCCATAATTGGAACTAGGCTCAACAAAGATCGGCAGACCTTTTATGAGGGTATTTATGAGGTATCTAAGATCGGCAGACCTTAATAACCTACTATAACAATACTCGAATACCAAAACATCTTCGTAATTTTAAGATGTTCTAAAATATATATTTGTCGCATTAAAACTATTGGTACAGTGACAAAGATAGCATGTAGCTTAAGAGCGATTTAAAACTGATTTATAATTTATTATGCTATTCGCCGTTATATGTTCTCAGTTCTGTTCTCATTTAAAGATAAATATTTAAGGGAGACAATGGAACAGATTGTTGTACTGCTCACTGCAGTAGGCACTTAAAATAAAACCGTGCTCATAACTTGCTAAACTATTTTTATCGAAAGCTAGTTTTTTCGCATTCCCAACTGCATTAAATTTCCGCATAATATCGACTTCCTGAAACACCATTCGCGGTGTGTCACGAGCTTGGACTAATAACAAAATTATTATGTAACAGGGTTATGTTTTGATAAGGCCACGTGTTCGAAAACTGCAGACTGATAATGTCTATACAAATAACGATACACTCCACTGAAATTGAGTAAGCTATCGGTTTGATTGTTATATGATGTTTTGTGTTCCTAGTTCTTACACTACGAAAAGAAACCTCGAAGGAAAATCAGCACACCTGAGAATATTTCAAGGGTATGTTAAGTTACGGGGCCTAGAGGCGGATTGATCTCTGGAACCCAGTTCTCCATCAACCTCGCTCAGAGAAGAAGAAGTTCCAAGACCTCATTCGATTTATTTAGTTCAGAGCCGAAATCTTTTTAAGTAAATTTTGCAGTTGTGGAAGCGAAACAGCGCACTACACAGCGTAGAGCAGCGTCCCTTTTCCACAAATGCAATACTACTTTAAGAGGCTTTAAGCCTCAAGAAATATAGCTAGTTTGAAGTTTACGGCAAATATACGACCATTTCGAACATAAAAATATAAGTCATCCATTATTAGTATTTCAATAGAAAATGAATTCTGTAATTTCCTATCAGTAAATTCATTTATCGCCGTAAATAAATTTATGATGCATTAAAAGCAAAGAGCTGTTATAATGACGTGTGATTTACGCATGTTTGGCGGTTACGATCGTACGCTATGCGATACCATAGAATGACGGGCGGGCCTAAGTATAGTACAGCGCTTACGACAACATGAAAACATAACTTGCATAGGTTGGATTCTGTTTTCTAGGTTCATTTCACAACTTTTTTGCTAGGTTACTTTTATATATAAAGCTTTGAATATGTTGAATATCTGTCAGTTTATTCATATTATAAATGTATCTGAAACGAATGAAAAATTTAATGGAATTGAGATAAGCAAGAGAAGTGGGCATCCATGCGTATTGAAATTAATTTTCTATGGACGCAAATTCCTGCAATGGGTGGCTTTGTCCTTAATAGCGTTTATCTTTCATTTAGCATCAATGAAAGATAAACGCTATGTACGCATGGTATCACATTTCGGAGTATATCTTTACCTTCTGTAAGATTAGGCCCAGTTTGTGGTCATATATACTGTAGTTCTAAGACACTTTCTGATCATGAATGTGCTTGATACAAAATATTCTGCGCATTTAACAATATACCTACTAACTATTAGCTTTTTATAGAAAATTGCGTCCTAAGCAATATACTTAAGGTATATATTCCAACAAGTAATATCTCTAATGGTTCATCGTTCACGACCTTTGTCCCCGTCAGATAAGTACTACGTTATAATTGTCTTCTAAGTAAAGTGGAGCAAAGTATAAAGTTTTGTTTTCATCATATTCCTTTGTTTGCTGATTCATACTACTAAAGTATTTCAGTACCCGGTCCTATTAATAATAATGGATGTAACGGATAATAAATCAATTATTTTCACCTTTTTTTTTGGTAAGGCGGGTGAATCCTCATGAAAACCCACCTCCTGGGGGGAGGAAGCGGATAGTGACTCTTACCAACTAAACCTGAACTGTCGTGCAACGTCTCCCGCTTTTAGTCCGTGCGCGGCAATACATAGCAATTCATCACGCACCTATTATTAACACCTACTTAGGTTTTATTGTAGGTTTGGCCTATAAAACGACCAAACCTTTGACACAAATGATATTTTTTGAAGTAGGTTCCACTCACTGACTTTCAAAACGTATAGCTGTGTCTCGCAATAATTGTAACAGCTATGAGGCCTTGATTTAATAACAGCAACACTTTTACTTTGCACTCAGATCTGTATCTATATCTTGTAGCAACATTCTAGCTTCAAAAGCAGTAGGTAGTAGTAAATATTCTGAGCTAAAAAGGTTACATAGTAGGAAGATCTGAGGGCCCAGACAATGTTACATCGCATGAGAATGGGTAACGAATAGAAAACTTCAAATGTATGAAAATGAAATTCGTTTTCGACAACTGATGTCTTTGGAATCTCAGATCAGTCAATTGGAGCCATTCAACGTTAGCGACGAGCAAATGGAACTTCGCAAAAAAAAGTACGAGTATTTCAAATATAACCTTAGCTTAGAAATTCCTTGTGATAATAGAAAACAGTTCTAAGAAAATATGCAACTAGAAACAGTCAATTGATCTTCATAACACATTGTTCAACCTTACACCTAGGTAGTCTAGGCATCGTTACATAAGAACTACCGAGCTATAGTGGAAAACAACGAATAGGAGCTTAATCCTCGTTCAATGCTAAATGGATAAACTGCAATTGGATAAACACCATCTTATTACACTGCATCAACTGTCTGTTTGAATAAAACGGTAGATGCGTTTTAGCTACAGAAAAAAAGAAACATATTATATTGTGTTAGTTATTAATTTTGCGTAGCTCGATTTTTTCTTCTGTTGGAATGCTTCTTTTTTCTTTTTTTTTTGGCATTCTGTCGCCAAGTTAAGAACACGTGTGAGAAAACTCTAGCTCAGCGAAAAAATAGGAATAAACAAGGTATGTAGAGGACAATTTGTTACCTTTAACGACCTTACTGCCATTTCCAGGGACTTTTTTCGGAGGAAGGGGAAACTGAAAATTTTCTCTGTACCAGGTAGCTTACTCACCATAACAGGTAGTGATAAGATCGGCGACGCCACAAGATTCGAAGAAGGTGCTGAGCTTGCTTCCAGGGTAGAACACATCGACGAATTTGATCATCTCCATGAGACCGAGACGGATGACCGCCGCCTTAGTGTTGTCCCCAAAACCAAGGCCGTCCACAAAACCGGCCCCGACCGCAACAATGTTCTACGCATACAGAATATACATTTATTATTAAACAAGATTTTTGCCTAGCGTAAAGATGACCTTGAACTTTCTTTGATTGCGAGAATCGTTTATGTAAATTTGTTTGCAATATTTCTTTGCCCTTGTAAGGATTACGTTAACCTATGTGGTCTTTTTGCATAATCCTATTTTTTTAATAACGTGATTCCAAACTTTCTTGCCAGACATTTTTGTGCATTACTTATGTCACATAATTAGCAGGACAGGTAAGCTGTTTTAAATAAATGATGGCGTTTAAACTTTACATAAATGCATTTTACATAAATGCAACTTTACATAAATGCATTGCTTTATACAATTTCACATTTTCAACTGAAAAATTGTTCACAATCGGCCACATACGTTTTGCCAAAAGAGAGAAAATAAGCACAAATGGCTTCAGAAATGTCTACTTACTTTAAGAGCACCACAGATCTCAACAGCATCTTCATCATCGACGACAACCACCCTGAAATACTCGGTCTGGATGATATCACGCATCGTCGGCGCCAGCATCACGTCCCGGCATCCGATTGTCGTCTCACAGAACTTCTCGTCAGCCACCTAACACAAAGACTATATTCACTGAAGAGTTTATTTTATATTTTTGAGCAGATGAGAAAATCAGGCTGCCTGCCCTATGTCTTCGAATTGGAAAGTGGTTTACAGTACCTAATTTATTTGGCTTAGTATCGATTTTTGCACTCGATACCCGAATTTCGAGGATGATAAGGCTACTTAATGTTACTGGGTGCCATTAAGAGGGACGTCGATGGAAAGGCACCAGCTAACCGTTGCAATGTAGCAGATAGCGTATTTTTTTTTAATAAGTATTACGTACAGTATACTTATTCAAAAAATTAACGCTATCATGTAAAAAATATGAAATGGAAACCAGATCCTCCTGCTTCAGACCCGTTAACTTTGCTACATGAAATGATTTCATTCAAACAAAGTAATGAGGAAGGTAATGAGAACGAGTGATCTCCTAAAGATATAACGAACATATTAAAATCAATTTCCAGCCATTTTTACGAGTAGAAAAACTATATACAATATAACTATAACTACAACAATCATAAGTTCTTTCGTTTTTGTAGCCAAGGACGTCGGACGTCATTTACAAATTAATTAATTAAACCGGACAATTTATAAATACTTTTCTGAGAAATATGAATCCATTTGCTGAAATGAAAACAGATTCGCCTACGCGGCGACGTTAATGCATTTTAAGTGCCCGGTTTCCGTAATTTACACGTATAAATACGTTTTTTTCAATAAACTCGCTAATTTTGATGTACACTTACAATTATAAGTATATTTTAAATAGCGAAAAATTTGGAATGGGATAGCTTTAACTCCGACTAATTTTTATGTCATTATTTATTAGTACATGGAGAACAAAGGGGGAAGCAATAGCCACCAGAAAGCCACTTACAAGTCCTCACTTTTCACCGCAAAAATACAATATCTACGCGGGCCAACAGGCGGGAAAAAGTAGTTGGAACCATAAATCATTTCTTTCCCGGACATAACAAGTTCGTTACATAACATACACACAAGTACATAGTACGATTGCTTAATGCGCGATAAACTAGCAAAACCTAATTTACAACTTACGATAATCGTTTAAACGTGTTCTTTTTCACTCTGAGTAAAGTTTATCGTTTATCGACTGCTTAATCAACGATTAACCTTTTATGATCCTTACGCTCAGCAACAACTGTGTACACATGATGTCTAATAGTATAGTTTCCTCATAGTTTTTGGTTGCTCATAACAAGGAACAACTATGTGGGAATTGCATTGTTAAAAAAACTCCAGCACTACAGAACACAACAATTGTGTTGCCGGGGTTTCAAAACATTCAAGTCACATCCTTAAAGACACCCAGACTTGGATCAAGCATTCGTGGAACACAGTGGTTGTCCTACAAGAGGAACGAACCCACGAAATATCGCACACAGTGGGTTTGGCGCGGCGAACTATACCACTCGGTTATCCGTATAATAAAAAAATTATAAAAAATACTTTAGCATACAGATCTAGGCCAGTCTTGGAAATAAAGTAAACGTAAGGCAGGACGAAAAGGGAACATATTTAAGTTTCAGTTTCTCTTTCTTACCTCAGAAGCAATATTGGCACCCATCAACACAGCGCAAGGGATTTTCAGACACCTGGTAATGATGTGCGATATTAAGTCAATACCACCGCCCTCGGCAATGTCGAAGCCCTGTGCGACAAAAAAAATATTATTTCGTATGTTTAATGCTTGTATTAGTTTTTTTCATTGTTATGAGTTTGATACTGTCCGGCGCAGACAGTTTTCAATTGGCCATAGGGCCACGTGTAAAATATCTACAAAAATAACTAGAATTGATACTATCATGAAATTCATAATTTGTGAGCTACGGTATTGTTTAAATTGTACCATCTTTAATAGGTATTCAAGTTTGCAATGTTTTGAAATTTTTAGAGCTACTATAGAAGTAAGCAAATTTTATTGCTATCAGTCAAGGGCAAGAGTAAAAAATCGAACAGATAGCGAGCAAAGTTAGGCGGCTGATTTCATAGGTAGGTTTAAATTTTTGATGAGATGACATTTTAGAACATAACTTAGAAAAGTGTCGTACTTAAATACAGTCGTAATCAAATCTATTATAATGCGAAGAAAATGAACAGGCACGAACATTACGTTCAGAAATCATAGTATTAAAACTTCAATAGATTCCACAACACACCAACATAATAGATAGTAAGTACACAAAGATAGTTACTCGCGTGTAATTACGATCACGTGTACCTTTATCAAGGAGAGCGCAGCAGCCGTCGGCTTTATCTTTCCTAAGAGCGTGGAGCAAATAGTTCTGACAAACTGATGGGGTACGACGAAGATTAGGAGATCGGCGTCCTTAGCTGCGTCGACCACATCGGGGATGGCAACCTGGAATAAAACCTCTTTTAAATATCTTGATGCAGTATTGATGATAATGTTATGTAATGATAACAGGGCGTAAGATGTATTTGTTTAAAATGCATTAAGATCTTTAACGACAGATCGAATCAATCAATCCCATCGCGATCCACTTGAGTAGGTACAATATGATAAAATTCGGTTTTTTTTTAATTTATCCTAAAGAATTTAGTGTTATTTGCCATTTTACAACAACAGTGAATACATGTATACCAGATATTCATGACCTTGAGTAGTAGTAAAGGTTAAATGAGAGCACCATACTTATGAGAGTAATTTTTTTCTGCCCAACGCTTCCAACACTCAAAGATATAGGGAACCAGAGAACCTTTCTTGAAAGCATTACAAATGAGAACCAAGATCGTCGATCTTGACCCATAAAATTTGATAGAAAATACATAGTATAAAGTCTAGGGTACCTATAGTATATCGTGGAATGCATGTAATAAAATATCGTATCGATATGTAAACAAATTCGATGTTTACATTTTTTCAAAGGTCACACGAAATGAGAACGTATAGTAGGTATAGAGGTAAGTGTGATAACTGTACTGTAATTATTATCACGATATATCCTTACACGTGAGCTAGTATAGTTTATTAAATGGAAATATTATTAGAGCTTGTGTAATCAATGGGAAATAAGTGGAGTTTTTTGTTTATTAAGGCTAGCTGATAGAGGAAGTCTCCATAGTTATTTTTAAGCCGAAACTATTCTTATGGACATTTTGCGATAAATGAATGGCGGGAGGGTATTTTCGGGCAGGAGTTTCAATTTAAGATTATTTTAATACAGCGTTTTTTTTTTTCAGTGTTATGCTTCCATTTTTTTTTTTATATCGGCAAAAACAGATACGGCCTTTTGCGACCCACGACCAAATTTTTGAAGCGTATAAGACGCTTCTCACATTATCATATTATATGCAGAATATTTTCAGGTTGGGTTCTCGAGTCTGGATTTTAGAAGCTTTTTTTACTAGTTGGTACTAGTAAGATACAATTTTACTTCAGGTAGGTACAAAATAGGTAAAATGCTCTAGATCCCACAAAATTCTACTCTTGTGCAAATATAATTATTTAAATATCGATAAAAAAAAATCAGCGAAAATAAGAAGTTTTGTAGAATGATTACAAATAAAGATAATTTTTAAAATTTTGATAACTCCTTTGCAACTGTTTATGCAGTAGACATTATTCCATAATATCTGCAGTACCTATTACATAACCTAGGTATGCTATACAGTAAACAGTTAATTAATTCCAAGGTCGAGAAATACTGCAAGATTCCAATCTACCATACATTTGTCATTTGCCATCTAAATCAGCTTGTAATCAATTGCAATTACAACACTAGACCAACTTGTTTACATTCATTGCAACATTTAAAATAAGAACCAATGAAAAAACATGACCATAAAAGTATTGCCCATGGTTAATTTGGCTGAGCAATGAGTTTTTATTTATAGATTCATTGTAGTGGAAGACTACAGGTAACCTTACAAAATTCATTGGCACTGGCATGCAACAATGCATAACAGGGCACAATTGTACATGAACCTTGGTTATTAAATAATGCCTAAATATAAACCAGAAATCTTATAGTAATCTTATATGAAAATCTTTCAAATAGATTATATTGTAATATACATATAGGACTTGTTTAATGGAATTTTAATTATATTTTGTTTTTGTAAAATAATGACTCTTAATAAGCTCAATCAACTAACCCTTAACAATAACTCATAATGCTAAGCAGATAGTAAGATTTAATTATTTGTAATTACTATCATTAAAGAGAAGCCTGAAGATTAAAAAACAAATTATTTTGACTAAGGTATAAATATCTGCTCTAATTGTCATATTTTTAATCACCATAATGAATTACAATATGATGTTAAAATTTATCAAAACATTCTTATGGGAACTAAATGAGATTTTATCTTATATAGATGAACAAGTAAACATTCTTTATCACTTGTAAATTTTATCATGTAGATAGGCAAAAAAAATTAAGCATCATAAATTGCATAATTAAAAATAATTTATTATTATTTAATTCTGCAATTTATGATGAATTCCAAGAAAAATATTCATATTGTGTCAATGAGGACTTGCAAAATTGTAGATTAGTTAAACGGGTGAATGGGAAAAAATAAGATAACATTGACATTGCTTGTATAACAGCACTGTCCCTAAAATAGAACTAACATGTGTATGGCACATGCTTAAAACTCTTTAGTTAGATATAAACTGACGCCACTGTCTCACAGAGTATTTGATTGTTCAGGTGCATGCCAATAAGTCAATCTTAATACAAGGTTATAACACTATGTGATAAGAATGCACAAATTGTATCACAAATACTAACAATAATACTTATAAGATAAACACAGCTACTTACCACATTTGGTGGGAGTTTGTGGCCTGGTAAATATTTCACATTTTCGTGGGTTTCATTAATGATCTCTGTCAACTTTTTGCCTTCAATCATCTCCTCATAAACCCACATAGTAACTTTATCTTCGAAATTCGGTAGTCGTGCTGCATTGCGACCGACAATTTTCGCAATTGCAGATCCCCTGAATTAATAATTTTAATACATTATCACAGCCATGGTATTTGAATATATTATTCACCGAAGTTGTGTTATAAAACGTATTTAACGCAAAATAATATCGTTTTATAATGTTATGTCATCATTTTAGCTAAAGGTCATCACGCAGTCAATAACATTATATGTCCGGTACTTTAGAAGTGATCGAGTTACACATTAAAACACAAAAACCAATATTAATATAATGATTAAAATAATAATGGGCCTCACCAGTTACCAGAACCGATAATACAAACTCTGTTTTTTAATACTTTCTCTGCCATTTTTTATATATAATATTGTAAATTTAAATGTAAACTTATTTAGTAGCCGACTGCTCGAGACACAATATAACTCGCTACTAAATCGCAACGACACTGAGCGTCTGAGCCGAAGAAAAGGCAGACTGTATTGCTTGCCTGCTAAGTTGCTACACACGGCGTATGACGTTATCAACTTATCAAAATCTATTCGTTATCAGTTCCAACAACCACAAAGGTAGGCATCACCGCAGTTATACTGTCATTGGAAAACTAAAAATAAATAACACTTATGTCTTTCAAGTTACGGTTCATATTTCGGTAAATATTAATATTTAGACATTTTTTGGTAGATAAAATTACTAGTACAAAAAAATATTTGACACCGAATTTGCGTTTTGTTGTTGGTGAAGATGGTTTTAACAAAGAGTTTTGATAATGCATTTTGTAAAATTGTTCTTGACGGATTCGTGAATTGCGATTGTGTTCACAAAGTATGTATTTCTGATAATTATTATTTCAGGTAAGATACCTGATCCATTTACACCAAAACATGACCTAAAATAATTTTATGTTCTGTATTAATTTATTTTATTTTAAACAGTTTATTTATTTAAAACAACATCATTTTTATTGAATCTTTAGAACTCCTTTTCCTTTTTTTTTGTACTTTATAATCTTTCTTTAAAAACCTTATTTTAGAATTAAGCTCAAATTTAATCTCGTTATGGTCCCTTATTGACTATGCTTTTAGTTTATTATTACAATGAAATCTAAAGAAAATATAGAGGGCTTAAAATAACATAATTATTATGATTTTAGGAATAATGGATATTTGCTCTTTTTAAATATCGTAAAAGCTAAATTTTGTTGAGCAACCATAGACATTTTTTAGATCTATTGTCGATGTTCAACCGTGCTAAATATAGCAGAATAGCGATCATCTGGTGCTATACCTACCCACATGCTGCGAAACTGACATAGAAGTTTCTCGAACGTGCTTTCCATCGACTCTCGAAAAACCTTCCGTGTTCGATCTCGTTGACTCGAAACGTCATTTGAAAGAATATCGTCTGCAGAAGTGCTCGCTCGTACGGCGTGTTCCCTGCTCAACTCGCTCTAAAAGTGCTCGTGATTACTCGTGAATATTGTGAATAAGTGTTTCTGGAAACTTTCCGAACTGTGATTAAAAATCGATAACTAAAAGGAATATAAGGCTAGTTTATTTTTCTTGATATATCTTCTACAAATACCTATTTACCTTTAACAAACTAATATAATTAACGCTATTATTTCTGAAATGATCCATATTCAGTTATGTTCACCTTTTAAACTTGTGACAAACATATTATTATTGATCGTGATTATGATCGCCATAAGAGCTTAGTTTTTTCGAAATCTCGATTTTTTTTGTCTATAAAATAGGTTATATTGTAGGGTTTCATTGTTGAAAGACACGCGTTATTAAATTCATTGCTAGTTATGTCAACGTTGAGTCATGAAAAATCGTAAAATCCTAGACAAAATCACTATACTTTTAAAAATTAAGAAATTAAATGGATTTGAATCTGGAATTCTATGCATACTAGAATATTCTATGGCCTTTCTATACTTGTAGTGCTAGTGGCTGTGTACCTAATAAATGTGTTTTATCCCCATTAGGTATACAAAATGGTGAAAGAAACTACGTATTACGATATTTTGGGCGTCAAACCCACCTGCACAAGTGATGAACTCAAAAAAGCCTATAGGAAGCTAGCTCTGAAATACCACCCAGACAAAAACCCAAATGAAGGCGAGAAGTTCAAACAAATTTCACAAGCCTATGAAGTTTTATCAAACCCTGACAAAAGGCGGATTTATGACCAAGGTATGTTTATATTTTTTATTGCACCTTATTTATAAACATTGGTTCAACTAATCATAACAATATATTCATGTGCAATCTGACTTCGCATATGTCAAGTTTTTCAACATTCAGCAGGTGATGTGGACCCAAAATTATGTTATTCTAAAAATTTAAATAAACAATTATTTCAGGTGTTTTAACCTCATTTAACCCGCCACATTGTTTTGAATTTGTACCATTTAGGACTATGTGAATACAACTATTGTCAATCAATTATTGGTCAATTTTTACACAAATACGTCAAATACAAATAAAGTATCTACTATGATTGCATCACTTTGCTGAATCAAAAGGTTGTTATTTTACATACAACAATCAAAATATGACTTCTTCGCAGGATGATTAGTTGAATGTTTACTCACTGTTTTAATTTGTCAGGTGGTGAACAATCACTGAAGGAAGGTGGTGTCGGCGCCAGCGGTTTCTCCTCACCCATGGACCTCTTTGACATGTTCTTTGGTGGAGGCTTCAGCGGCGGCCGTCGTGGACGTGGTCGTGAACGGAAGGGCAAAGATGTTATTCATCAGCTGTCTGTAACCCTTGAGGAGCTTTACCGTGGTGCTGTAAGGAAACTGGCACTCCAGAAGAATGTTATCTGTGACAAATGTGAAGGCCGTGGTGGAAAGAAGGTACACAAACTTCTCTATCAGCTGAAATGATTTAAATACTAAATTGATTTTGTTACTACACTCAAAAATATTCTACTAATCATCTACATGTCTAAATTGCATCTGTCTTCTCTTATTTCAGGGTGCAGTACAGACTTGTCCCACTTGCCGTGGAACAGGTTTCCAGATCCAGATGCAGCAGCTGGCTCCTGGCATGATCCACCAGGTTCAAGGTGCCTGTAGTGAGTGCCGTGGACAGGGTGAAATTATCGACCCTAAGGATCGCTGCAAAGTTTGCCAGGTATGAAGTTTACACTAGTTGCTTATATGTCAAATTTGGATTCAATATTTGAACTCAAGGGTCAGATAAGATGCTAGATTATATAGGGAAGTCAAAATAGCAGACAGTTGTGCTTAGCATGAGGCTTTCCAAGTAATCACACACCTCCAATATTAAAAAAAATCTTAATATGTTAAATTTTAATAGTATAAGATTGATAGTTATATTGCTCTAGTGTGTCTATCAACTTTATTATTGCTTGTATTTGATTCTTAGAATATTGGAATAGTATATTGGCAGTGGTACTACAACCATCATTTAACAAGATATATTTACCGCATGATGTCACATGATTTATGCATTATGTAATGCTACCTAGCAAAACTTCCGTCTCATTTGCGCACTAACTAATATTAGAGTATCGCGTAATAGATTAGTCAACTAGATGAAGAATATTTCAAAAAGTAAATGCAGGAACGTAAATATGTAGGCGATTAATTATGTCAAAGCGAATCGTGTATTCCTGCCACCTTTTAAGTGGCAGAATAAGTATTATGTAAAAGACGCGTGGGAAAATAGACGTATAAAGTCTGGATACCATGCGTAATTTAAAAGTCGCATTCTGTTTCGATATGTAATACTTGCTCCAACTACTGTTTTCTTTTTTATAAAGAGTTAACTATAGCTGCTTCTGAAATATTTTGTACCATTTTAATTTTGCTGAGTCATAATGTTAAGCAAGTACAAAGTAATGATAACTGAAAAAAAAAAACGATTAGTAATCGTTACTTTGTAGTAAAAAGTAATGATTATAAAGGAGACATATTTAATTTAACAAGAAACAATGAACATGTAGTGATCCAATGTTTTACGTGAAATAAAGGCATTCTGACGATGAAAAACCAGATTTTAAAGATAATTGGTTCAAGGTTTATTGCATTAGAATATTGTCTTAATTGTCCTTTGTTTCCAATGAACTCTATTCTATTATGCTTAAAATGTTAATGTAACTTCATGTAGAAGTAGCGAATTAAGTAAATATCAGATCGGTTGATTAAGAAAAATAGGACTAGGCGCTCCCAAAATTTCGCGAGTACACGGAATAGTGTTTTAGCAAATCATCTCAGAGAATCCATACATGTTTCCACCACAAAAGATCAATGGTGCATAACAATGTTTATCGCACGCATGGCGGTATATACAACTTCGAACAAGTATAGTTTTTGATAAAACGTTGAAAGCATATGGCTTACGATCATGCGCCAGCTCATAAAATGGTTATATAATAATATAAAGCAGGATTAGGTGTATATAATAATATCAATATAATCTTCCACAGGGCCGCAAGACGGTGCGTGACCGCAAGATCTTGGAGGTGCATGTTGACAAAGGCATGACTGACGGACAGAAGATTGTGTTCAGTGGAGAGGGCGACCAGGAACCAGATCTAGAGCCCGGCGATCTTGTATTAGTTTTAGATGAGAAAGAACATGAAGTAAGTATTTATATTGAAGTAATAGAAATGAAACTCTATTAATGATCTAGGTCCTAGAATGAGGTATTCCTAGCTAGAAATACCTGGAAACCAGGTTAAATACCTAGGTATTTATCCTGGTTTCCAAATCATCATCTGTGTGTAATTTAATTAAGAAATGGCACATTTTTAATCCTAAACAGGCTATTCAAAAATGCCTTTAATGTAACAAAGTTTATGTCACAAATATAAGTGTGTTAATATAAATTCCTCTTTAGACTGTACACAATCTCTTTGATTAAACATATTTTGTATTTGACACGGGTTATGAAAACGCGTCAAACCTCCCGTATTTTCTTTAATTCAAAGCCTAATAATTAACCCACTTTTTCAGATATTCAAACGTTCTGGCAATGATCTCATAATTCGATTGAACATTGAACTCGTGGAGGCTCTCTGTGGCTTCCAAAAGGTGATCAGAACCTTAGATGAAAGGGATATTGTGATCACTGTTCTCCCCGGCGAAGTTACTAAACACGGTGAAATCAAGTGTGTGATGAATGAAGGTTGGTATTTCGCTTATTGTACTCAAAATATATTTCACAAAAACAGATACAACCTAAGAAAGAAGAAAGCAAAGATAGATAACCTAAACCTGCGTACTTTGTTTGTAAAATATTGCTATGCCATAGTTAGTTACTAAATTGTTACGTTTTATGTATTCCAATGCAAAAAAGTATTTTCTTTTATTGATAAAAATAAATGTTTTTAAATGTATTTTTTTTTCTCTTTTAGGTATGCCAATGTACAAGAATCCATTTGAAAAGGGCCAACTCATAATTCAGTTCTTAGTGAACTTCCCTGAACGCATTCCGCCTGTAGTCATTCCGGCTCTTGAAAACTGCCTGCCGCCGCGACCTAGGGTAAGTTCAAGACTTGAATTCACTAATCTGAATTTATTTACAGAAAAAAAATCTGTTCCTCTTATTATCTTGCCTACATTCATACGAATTTTACTGTGATGAATCCTTAATTGTAGGTTTTTATGTCCTAATCTAACGCAAATATTTACAACAATTGAATCTTGGTTTTTAATTAATCCAAATGACGTTATAATGCGTTCATGCACATCGATATATGTATCACCAAGATTATTTGTCCTCCTACATATATTCTACAAATAAATAATTAGAATTTGACGTTTTACACAGATTGAAATCCCTGAACTGGCTGAAGAGTGCCAGCTCATGGACCTGGACCCGGAGCAGGACGCGCGGCGGCGCGGCGCCCACCACGGCAACGCCTACGAGGAGGACGACGAGCATCCCGGCATGAACAGGGTGCAGTGTGCCACCAGCTAGGCCTCGCGCGTCTGGACCTCACGCACTGATGGAAATAATCATAGCAATAATGGCGAATATGAGTATTATCTTCTTAGTTTTAAACTTCACTTAAGGCCGATTTTACTGTAGCATGTAAACGTTGGATGAAACTGATTTCAGTTATCGTGCTTGACTACGATCAATGCTCGAAATTGCATTCCATTAAAAAAAGGCATAATAAAAAGTCGATATCTGAACTTAGTTTTTGAAGCCTTTTCATGTGAAATCGGCCCTGTATACTAGAATCAGTAAAATACTGCCAATCGTACCAATGCAACAATACTTAAAGAATACTAATAAATGCACATGTACTTTCAATCTATGGCTTCTAGAATTCTAGATGCTTGCAATCTATGTATTACATGTCTAACTGACGAATCTATTGCTTCACAATGCTGTTCATAGATAAGTTCTATATACTCTAAATATAAAAGGGTAACTTAATATTTAGTGGTTAAAGGGAAACATTGTGAAAATTTGATATTGATGAGTTGAAACTCAAATTATCACATAAATGTATTTGGTGTAATTTATGTATATGTAGTTGTACGAGTATGGTACTTTGAGTTTAGGTTTTAATATAACTTCAAAAATTACAATCTATAAAATTGGCTAAAATTACTGTTTGCTTGTCCTGTAAGAGTACTAACTATTATGCTATTTTTATTTCATCAGCTGTGAATTGCAATGATCTTTGTTCATTAAATTATGTACGAGACACACTTTTAGTTTTTCTGTTCTAAGTTAACTTTCCAATACATTAATTTCTCATTGGTAGAAATATCAATCGGTATCCCTATGTGTAATCCTACATAAGTTTAGAATAACAGAGTGTAGGTCCATTGTACTATGCAATCGACAATCCTCGACTGTGATTTTGGTTTTCTATTTCTTTTAGATAATTACTTATGTATTCTAGAGCTGAATATTTATAATCATCCTTTTAGAATAATTGCTGCGTACCCTGCTAAGGTATTCTAGTTAATTATGAATTAGCATGCTAATGTATTCATTTAACATATTCAGTGCCAACGGTTTGTACATCGCACGTCACTAGACTGCCACTGGACCCGTACGCGATTTAATAGTAATACGTAAACACAACGTTAGCGTTTGATGTGCTTAGTTAGAAAACTTAAACTTGTTGATAAACAAGACTGGATATGTCTAGAATTGATGCCTGGGACTGAATTATACCTAATATATCGTAAGATTCTCTAAAATAGGCATATTTATACAACTACATAAGGTACCTATTGCGTCGAGTCCGTTTTGGAGTGATCCTCATTTCAACGCGTTTCTCATTTGAATAGAGGGTATTATTTTGAAAGAGTCCCACGCATTCTTGAAGTGGTTAAATCCCTAATAATACATTATCGACGGTGACACTGAACATGTATAACGACAAGCAGCTTATTTTATAATCGTAAATAAAATATTTTAATTTTATTATGGTATAAAATGTACCAACTTAATATTTTTAAAGGAAACATTTACTACCGTCTACATTATGTAGGAATGTGATTTTATATGTTTTTGTTGGCGAATGGCTGCGCATTGCTTGCTCCATTTTTTCAGGTATTAGTTTAATGGAGGTTTAGATTTAATTAAACATTTTGTCTCTAACTATTGTTTCTTTTACCTTTACTAGTTTTACTAAAATACGTGGCACTTTCTTTACTGTTCATTTATAGTAGCAATAATGATTGACTGCACGGATAACCGAGTGGATGAGGTCACCACGCCAAACCCACTGTGCGCGTCGTGTCGCGGGTTCGATCCTCGCGTAGGACAAGCACTTGTGTGATCCACGAATGCTTGTTCGGAGTCTGGGTGTCATTGGGCATGCGAGTTGTATGTTTGTAAACCCCCCGCGTTACAAGGATTAAATTCCTTAGTGCGGGAGTCGTTTTTTAAATAAAAAATAAAACAAAAGAATGATACATGTTTCAAATACTGAACAATATTTTTTGTTGCGATGGATCATGATAAAAACGAGGATATTCCAATGCTAAAAATAATTTATTAAAAATGAACAAGCAATGACACGAATGTATAAAAATACGTAATAAAAAATATACAATCATAAATTCATAAGAAACAATAGCTTTGATTTATTAAGCTCAATTAAAATATTTACCGAGGTACTTAGTCCAAAACAAAAATCACAGGATTTAGCTTATATGATAACTTGTAATGAAATACAAAACATTTAAAATTCATAAAAAATGTCTAGGTTAAAGTTAAATTTAAAATATGATCTTATGATAAAAAAATATTCGGTTCAAAAATGTATAATGCAGAGCAGCTATAGCAAAAAATATTTTCACAGGAAAAAAAATACTCCAAGAGCGTCTTAAATCTAAGCTTCATAGCCAAGTAACATTTTTATAAATATTTTCGAAAAATATGGTCGGGTAGTTCAAAAAAATCTGGGCACAAGAGTAACGTCTTCTACTTCTCATCTGCTTCATCCAACAGTTTTACCTAATATGTAATATACTGCCCTGCGGTAATAAAAAAAAAAACATCTTGCGCATGGCTTCATGTGTTGGCCACCTTTGTAAATGTAGTGTACTAATACAAGTCTTTTACTTGTGTGTCAATGTAACTCAAATAAAAGCTGTCTTGTGTGAGCACGCACACATAAAACCGTACGTATAGACAAGGATAATCATCTCTCAAAACCTGTGGTTGAGCTGCTATTAGTTTTAATTGCTTAGGTTTTTCATAAAAACTAGTATTATCCTTCCTTTTTTCAAGGTTGTTACTTGGCTTGGATAAGATCACAATCGTATTAAAAATGCACGTTGTAAATACAATATCACTTATTTGAGTAGGTATCCATTTTGTATGATAACACTGTTAACTTAGCATATAGTTTTAGTAAATTGGTTCATCCAAAATAATATAAAACAATTCTTACTTGCTACGAATATCCACTGATTGAAAGGGTGTAATATTTAAATCAGTATACAAGAATATGTAAAGCATTTGATTTACGCCTTAAGTTATTAAGTAACATCACAACAGTCAAAAGAAACATAAGTTTCGCTATGCGATAATAAGTATATAAAGTGCGTGACGTGCGTATAACATTTAGACTACTAGCGTTATGCATTCGTATAAACTTACAATTACAAAGGCATGATGGGTAAATTTAACAACAATCTGGAGACTCGCTAAGTCCTCCAGCTCTAATGAAAAATATTTGTTTCATTAACGTCAAAAGCACCATTGATTATTTGTATTTAGAGATTTGATCAAACATTTAAATAGGTAAAGTATATGCGATAATTTACCTAAATATTGAACTTAGAGATTACATACTGTGATACAGTAAAGATGGTAACCATAGCGACGGTTGGCTGAAAGGTTGTTGAAGATGCTTTCTGGGCATCAATGACGCTCTGTATCCAGTTGGAGTAGTGCGAGACGCGAGTGTACAGTTGAGGTTTCGTAGAAATCTCACACGTGTGGTTTTGAAATAGAATACCCACTAGACGATTGTTGCAAACTAAAGGGTTGCCTTCATCACCCTGTAAAGAGAGATATTTATTCGATTTTTATTACAAGGTATGTACAAGTTAATATTGAGACTCATTATTTCCTTGTAGTCCATTAAAAATTTCATTGAGCTTGCAATTATGAGTCAGCACTTTTTTTAAATAGATGCACATCAATGACGATGGAGTTACCAGACATGGAAAAAACGGTCATTTTGAAAAATGGGGGCAACAAGTTTACCGTTTTACCAATAATTTATCACTACAAGGCGCAGAACAGTCTTTCACAACAATAACAATACTACTTTCAGAACTACTTACATGGCATCCATAAGTCATGTTCATGGTTGAAGCAGCACACACCATACTCGAGGAGACAGCAGACAAATCTACTTTCGGGTACTCGGATTCACATTCTTTCAGATTTCGAAGAGTCTTCGATACGTATTTCATAGTATTTTGCGTCTATAAAAGTAAATTATAGAAAACTAATGAGTAAAGTAAACAGAAGTTCAGCTTCGGGATCATGGGTCGGTGAAAAAGATGTCAAAAATATTAATCAATTGTGGAGGGGACTTCCTAACTCCCTGAAACACAAGTCTTTGACAGAGGCCTAGTCAACACAGCGTCAAAACCTTCCGCCAAATGAAGAAAATCACCCAGGCAGCAATCACTATTCTTTACTATTATGGCAATTGGTCACCCCTACTAATATTATTAATGCGAAAGTAACTCTGTCTGTCTGTCTGTTACGCTTTCAAGTCTAAACCACTGAACTGATTTTAATGAAATTTGGTACAGAGATAGAGTTGACCTTGAGAAAGAACATGGGATAGTTTTTATCCCGACCTTTTGAAGAGTTCTCTTGGAAACGCGATATAACCGACCTCGACGCGGGCGAAGCCGTAATATCGCGATTTAATGGAATGTTTAGATTTGCGTTTCGTTCCACAAGGTTTTTTCTATATTTTATATGTTCCTTTAATTTAAAATTGTTTTTGTGCTGCACTGTTTTTATAAAGTCACACATTACATTAGTGCTGCACAAAAAGTTTTTTTTTTCACCTTTTTGTCAAGACAGTTTATCATTCCATCCATAAAAATTGACAATTTTATTTGCCAATGATACTGTAGTGTACTAAAACTTATAAGATGGTTTGCATGTTAAGCAAACCATTATTCTCTCTTGCAAATTTGTGCACCGATGTCTATATTTCTAATTTTCTTCTCCTTTCGCAGGTCTGCTGGAAGAGATTTCTTATAGAAATAAGCAGTACCTTTGTACATGTATTTTCATATCCCATTTTTATGTGAATTTTCCGTGTACATGAATTGTTAAATAAATAAATTGTTAAGCATGACTTCATACCAACATTTCTAAGTACTTACAGGGGCAGTTGGAGTATCTTGTCCCCATCCAGGAACTTTACAGTAGACAGCACCTACCCTATCATCATATAGGTGATTCTCAGGTCTGTCATCCTGCTTTGGTAAAGGAAGAGGCTTCAGCCTGTAGTTTTCAATGAATGGTGAAGCCAACTGGAAAAAATAATGTATATGAAATCCTTGTTGGTTTAAATGCTCATCAAAGTGGGTAATGATAGACAGAACAGAACAGATTGATAATTCTTTTATAATAATAGTTCTGCTGTACAAATGTCAAATAATTTTATTATATCCTTTAATGATTATCAAGGGTCATATACCCTTGATAATCTTGTATTGTGTAATACCCATTTTAAATTACTGCAATACTAAGCTAGTTTCTTAATGTTTATCTGCATGATAAAACATATAATTGTAATATATATAACATAATAAGAATAGTCTTAAAATATCTTACAGTTAAAACAGCAATGTCATATAGGTGTTTGTCACCAGCCTCAAAGTTAGGATGCATTGTGTAGCTTTTTATCAGGCGCAGGCGGTCAGGGTCCTTGTCATTAGAAAGACCATTATGGCCAGCAAATATCCTATAGTATTTTGAGTCAATCTCTGCAGGATACCTGTAACATAAGGAATTGTTGTATTATTTATTTTATTAGGGAAAGCAAACCATAGTATATTATAGGTGTATAAAATGATGTTATAATCTGTCATTGTATTTTTTTAGGGCTGTGTAACAAAGGGTAGGCACGGAACCCTACTACTGAGGTACTGCTGTCTGCCCATCTGTCACCAGGCTGTATCTCATGAACTGTTATAGCTAGTAGTATTAAATTATTTTAGTTGAAGGGTGTATAATGTTTTGTGAGATACTGATCTAGCTTATCAGTTGTACTTTATAAACTGAAATAAATATACATATAGAAGAATATCTACAAACCCTGAGGCATCGAAAAACAAACAGCTGGCAGCGGTCAATACATGTTCTAATGTGATCAACACCCCACCACATTGATGTCCACGCTCAGATGTCTCATCAAACCTCTTTTGAAAGGAAACCTGAAAGTATATTCCAATTAAAACTGACTCTTAATTACTATGTACAATCTTCCAGTATAATTGTACAAAGTTATTATCCACACCAGGCACATTTTTTGGCAGTCTTACCGGATTAGGCTAGGTAACTATAATATTTTAGGCTAAGACTTATGCTTCCAAGGCAAAGGAGGCTGGACTTTTTTTAAAAAAAAACAGACTGTCTAAAAAGGTCCTATTATTACAGTTTATTTCCTTTTTAGGTAGCTTTACAGACCAAAATTTTACTCATTTAATTAAATAGACTACACTTATAAATATAATATTTACCATGTAAGGAAACTCTCCAATATTTGCATTAAAATGTGTACTTAATATAGTAGTTGTAGTATTTATAATTTGTGCTTGGGGTAAGGCAGATGACCCTGCTGAAAAAAAATACCTTGTCAATATATGTAAGCTCAAAAAGTACGAATATACGATTATCTAATTATTCCATATTATAACTATAAACTTTGTACGTACCATAAAACGCGAGTAAAAATACTAACAATAAACTCACAATTCTTCCCATTTTTTTTACTACTCCACCTTGCGTTATGAATTCGCAAAACACAATGTGCCGAATGAACACAGAACATATATACGTCTACAGCATTGACATTGACATTGGGAGACGCCCAAGCTCTAACGTGCCTAAACCGCAACGTAAATATAAATGAATATAAAACTTTGTATAAGCTTAACCAGTTTTTGAGTGGGGCGTTGTAGCACAAACAATAATAATCCGCACGGCGCACACTGATGCAATACAAATTATACAATATGCGTCTTCGCACACATACTGAATTAAATCTAACACTTACAGATGAAAACCTTTATGTGCTACACAATTTACGCACACTATGAAATAAGTTGTTTCGTGATGAAATTAGAAGTACGATCAGACACATGTCAAAATAATGTTAGAGGATAGAGACGTAACTCAAGGTTTTAACAAATGAATACATATGAATTAACAAGCGTGATACAAAATCTGTGCGTTCTCGTGACTAAAATAATTAACATAAAAACATAGGTACCTACCATGAAAAATTAACATACAAGTAGATAATACAATGTCATGAAACATATATTATTTTCACTGAGTTTTCATCCAGTGAGTTGACTTATTGGTGAGTTATCTATCGTTAACGTAAAGTTTTAATTAGGTATCGTAACCAACCACCGAGGTAGGTGGAACCTGTTGTTAGTTCATCTTGAAGTATATTATCTACAATTCATAAATAAGAAAAAAATACATTCAATGTTATTTACTTTTTCCAGCTTCTTCACCCGCTTTGATGCCGGCAAAAAGGAGAACATGGCATTTTTTAAGGTTTTAGTTACTTATTATAATAAATTAATGATTTAGATTTTCATTTTTTTGAATACTCCATTTCGTTTTCATTCCGTCAATTACTTATCGGAAACATAATCCGCACATCACTAGCGAAAACCATGCCACTAAAACCCTGTACCATGAGAATCAAAAACGTTTGCCACTAAAATCTTGAAAATATTATTTTGAATTTTGAAAAATAAATATGTATTAATTGTGTACGATGGATAAATGCGTGATAATTGAGTCGTTTAAGAATAGAGAGCTAAAGATCCTCGTTCGACTTCATGGTTATATGTTTCAATACAACAAAGTAGGTAATTAGGTAGGTACCTATTTTATATTCGAACGTTAAAGACCTAGTATCATACAAACCATACTGGTACGAGTATAATTAATAATTATAATGCATTGTGTTATCTACAGACTTAATTATACGTACCGACGTCAATAATACAATGCTTACGATCGCTACAATGTTTTTTATTTCTGTCATAATGACGTCAGCTATAATTGGGCGGGCCTTCTTATGATCGGTTTGCTAATGGCAAATGACGATTCTGGTTTTTGTTTCTTACCAAGGCCGGTTCTTTATTTTTTTAATTATTAGATTTTTGGTATTGTTAAGTGCCAAGTTTTAAAGGTTTAAGATAAAACAAACTTCTTCACCAGATGCCATGTAATACGCAGCTTGACGATAAAATTGTGCACGGTCATGTAGGTAGTGTAGGTACGTAATGCTTAGTGTTGAAATTCACAGATTTTGAAACGTCTATTTTATGGCAAGAACGTGGAGAGAGATCCCTATTTTTAAAATTTCTTGGAATTCTGTTTTCTAGACTTCGACGTATTCTAGTGTTTTTATACTTAGGTATGTAACGAACTCAAATTATACTGGTGGTTTCTTAGGTTTACGCGAATGTTAGACATTGAAATGAAACTACTTTTACGGATTTTATCGCGGTTTAATTTTAGATTTTAGTTCCCGACGTTTCGAAACCTTTGCAGGTATCATGGTCACGGGCAGACTGAGATGGCGTTCGTCTTGACAGAAGATGTTGCTCGTTATTATATCGTAAGTTATTTTTAATATTTACAAATGGACTGGAACCTACATATTTAGGTACACACCTGTAATACCTACTTAGTTTTTTGCTATTTTGGACAGAGAAGAATAAATAAAAAAATAGGCAGCCTGTATTTGGGCAAAGATTCGACTTATTTAAAAAAAATATAAATCAAGCAGGTCTTTCTAGGTACCCATAACCTATACACATTTTTGCTTATATTACTTCTTTCTTTCGAAAATATATAAGAATCTATAATAAGTTTTTAGATAGGTACTATATTGTTATTAATTAGCCCCTAGTTCCTTTATCCTAAGAAACTACTTCCAAGTAAAATATAGCACCCTATTACTGCCTTTGAGACACAAAGTTCGGATACACTATTATGTTACGTTGGATTGGATTAATATATCAAGTGTGGACACGCGAGCTACACGGTACAAAAGAGTACAGGCTGGAATAAATGATGCCATTTATCAACTCCTGTACGTCGTATCGCATACGAATGACACCAACGTATGTATTATTCGTATAACGGAACGTTTTGTTTGAAAAAAAAAAACGAACAGGAATTTGGTACAGGTGTTGTTAGCAGCGACATTTCATGTGTGACAATGAATGAATGCGTTGTTCCTGAAACAACAGTTTGGTAATGATTAAAAAAATACTGGCTGTCAACTGAACTTAGTTTTTGTTTTTGGTCGATTCGTTTTTGGGTGATTGTTGTGAATCATCTGTGTAATTGGTTGTGTGTTTTAAGGCTCTCTATCTAAAGGCAAAAAATGAAATCCTATTAATGTGAACAAACGGATGGACCCAGTACTAGGAATCTTGATAAGTAGATAGTTTCTTTTTTGCAGATGATGTATTTCTCTTGCCGCTATTACAACAAATAATGTAAATACACGTTGAGGTTAAGCAACGTTGGTACGTACGACATGTATTTGATGGTTGACCATTTTTTGTAGCAACCTGTTTTTTAACCTATTTGTACCTAACCTTAGTGTCACAGGTTCGATTCGCAGTTGACCGGTTTCATTAACTGTTACAGCAGAGCAAATTAAAAGCGACACTAAAATTTAGAACAAGTAATTTTATCACCAATTTATCACGATCACTATCAAGCTAATTAGTGTAAATTTTTTGCAACATTTAGATATACACAACCTATCTACTACCAAATAAAACAGCACAAAATAGGAGGAAAATCAGCATGCACTTACGTATTTAACTCAGCATAAGTGCAGTCTGAGTGCGGAATCAAAAACTTAATTAATAATTCTTCGAGCTAAGGCATCAGGACTTAAAATTATGCAGTTTTCGTGCATATCAGACTACGTATGCTAAGTAGTATTACTCCCGGAGTCACGAGAAACGGTTCCCGAACTTATAATTAACTTAAACACACCGCCTCTGTGATTTTAGCGCATAGACGTGAAAACAGATCAGTGACGTGCTGTTAGCGGCAAACGTTGATGTAGTCTCATAAAACATGCAAGAAGCTGAATGTTATGCCTAATATTTGGAGAAAAGTTTATTTTGGCTATATATGATTGACTTACGTTAAAAATTACGTTTTAACTTTGCCCATCGTCATTTCGGGGTTAAGGTAAATTCTGCTTAATAAACCACCTTATATCCTATTTTAGTTCCTTTGAATTTAAACAACAATGGAATCCAGTCTTCAATCAAAAAGTCCAAAAAATAAAGTGAAAAATGCGGCAACATTGCCTCTGGCTTTACACTCTCACAAAATAGCCCGACCGTAATGAAAGTAGTTAGAGTAGTACTTACGATAGCCTGATTTTATTGTTCTGAAAGTGTATTGAGCCGACCTGTGGTTTCACAATTGTACCCGACCGTTGTAGTAACATTTTGTCCGAAACAGCGCTCTTATTTACAAGGTACTACGGTTTAGTTTCATGTGTGTTCGTTCATACCTCATACCTGTGCCAGAGAATGGATCAACGGACTTACGGCGTGCGATTTTAGTAATGATCTGAACAATGCTTTTTAATTAACCAACAGTAGTGGCTTTTGTACTTCTTTACTGATTTTGATTAGGAGAGGCTCTGCATAATTTAAACGTGGTGTCTTCTGATATTTGTTTTACTATCGGCTAATATTTGTTCTTATAATAACCTAAGTATGAAATTATTAGTGCCGCGAAGTAAACAAATGCCTGCTGAAACGTATCTAGGTACAGCATGTGGATTAACTCTTTGTCCTGCACTTGCAAATCATCCAGTTAAATATACAGGTTCCTATTAAAAGAGGCTTTACCCCAATTTTGGATAAACCACATATTATTCTCCGTTCAAAATATGGCAACAATTTCACGATTGAACCTGTGTACGGTAAAATAAGGACCATGGAAGCGTTCGAAGGTCATAAAGAGCCACGAAACGTGTAGGATTTAACGGCTGGATCGTTTATTTATCTGCCATGGTCCCGTATAATGGGCGATCGAAAATCGCTTAGTTGTTAAAGGGAAACAGTCGAATTGTTCCCTTTAAATTGACCTGAGCTCGTACGAACACCTTTAACCTCCCCTGATAAGGTTGTAATTGCTTTAGTGTGAGCTGATAATCAAATAAATCGTTTTACGCGAAATCGAGAGATAAATGCCTGAAAAGACAAATAATACAGTTACCTTCATTTTCATGCATCTGCAAATCTTTTGTGGCATTATTTAGTGCTAACTTTAATATGAATGATATTCCAAATAGTCATTCATATGAATGGCCTGAAAGCAAAGAAGTTATAAAAAAAATCTTGTGTGAATTATTAAAGTAGGAACTTATAGGTAGTACCTACATTTATAACAAAAACAATGTCAGATACTTGTTAAATGTTAGAAATAAATGGCAAAAACAACATTTCCTAAAATTACGAAATTATATTAATAACATCATTTATAATAAAATATGCTGTGAAAGTTATTTAATCATTTCATTAGAAAATACTTTGTCTAGAAGACAATTTTTGACAAAATCAAGCTCGTTTTCCAACCGGCAAACTTCAGACGCGAAACTTAAACCGTCAAAGAAATTCTGCGAACGCCATTAAAGTTCAAGCAACAAGTAACAGTCATAAAATAAACAAAACTTCTAGAAACGCATCTCTTGAAGAGTCGGAACTACGTGCATGCTAGGAGTAGGAACAAATATAATAAAGCTAAATTGGTTGCAGCCTCTACGGGATGTTGGGAATCTGAAGAACGTATCTACAGAGCAATCGTTGTTTTCGTGTCCCTAGATCCGATAAGATTGGGAATTGAACTTTGAACGTATGAGAGCGATTACAATCTCTGTTATTGGATGTGGTGTAAACTGGTCCATGTGACGAGATCACTAGGAGAATCGGTGAAGAGCTTGAATGAGCCGATTGAATGAACGAATAGGTGAATTGTTCTTATAGTACGTTTTGAGGATTCGAAGAGATAATTCTTTTAAAATTCAAGTTTTGGTGTCATACTCTGTCTGTGGTATACATGGTATATGTGACGGTGTTGGTAAAGTGTTTGTGGATTCTCGCTTATGTTTGATTCAAATGAATAACACACGAAACATATTGTCGCTTTTTTTTTGTGGTCTTAATGATCTCAAGTTAGAATTCAAACTATTGTTTTTTTCGATTATAATGTCTAATTTTGTACATTTACGTTATTCTGAATCAAAATATATAAGCTCTATCTAATCATTCGAAATAGTTCTTTATGTATATTATGTTTATCCCCTTTTAAAACCACATCACAAGGCCATTGTGATTATCGTATAAACTTTGAATCCCAAACTTGACTATTATCTCAGTCAGTTAACTTCCAAAACAAAACAACATAAAAGGGAACGATATTTTGTTCAATTTACCTTTTTCCCTCAACTTTCCAACATCCGACCTCCATCTTGCAACAACGCTACATCTTGCGACTTAAATCAGCAATTTAATTCGCAATGGGGTTCGCTGGTGCCCAAAGACCAACGCCTTGTTACGTGTAATTTAACCTTTCGTCTGTGTGGGGACCGGATAAGGGAAACACATCCATTTTGCCTTTACCACGCACTCATTGGATTGTAAAATGGGTATACGTGTTGACACATTTAGTGTTAATCCTTGGAGCGTGAAGTTTTGGTCCATTTGGCAATGTTACCAAGTAAATGTGGCCGACTCTATTGTCTTAGGCCGTTTCGATCAGAAAGAGGGAATGTTATAGTCTGATGAACTTATTACTATTGGGCAATAGCAAACGACTTCATAGTTATCAGAAAAATGAATTTGAATTACCGACGTTTTGGAAAAGTTTTACCCAAATTAAAACATTTTCCAAATGCAACACTTCACTGTTCATGGTCTTGAAAGGTAGTGATTGAGTAGAAATATTATAACTACAGTATATTATTCTCTAAAACAATATTCTGGGAAGTGACCTTCAGCTACTTACTAATAAACTATCAGGAAATCAGAATTCATGTTACTGAAACTCGCACATTTACATTCCACTTCTTTCAAAATTTTCCTCCGACTTCCCTAAGCTTATTATGTGTTGCCTATGAATGAATTTTGAATTCTGATAGCTCATCTACTTTTGATGTTGGCTTTCCATCTCGTAAACCCGACCTGCCGTCCCTTGAGCCAGCTCTGAGGGACCAACTCCCTTGCTTAATACGACGAGGAAATTATTATTAAGTATGTTGTATTACACGTATATGCAGACATTAAAATTAATGTTCATGTTAAGAAGCTTTGCAGGAATGCTTGCCAAATGTAAATAAGGATGTAGATCAAACCAAAGGAAATCTGAAGTAAATTTTTCATTTCGTGATATTTTTGCACCATGTTTGTGCAAAAATATGAAAGATTATGTAATGTTTTGAAAGCTATGATTTAGGCTGGTAATTTAACAGTGAATCTGCTTAGTGGTTTCTTAGGTTTACGCGAATGTTAGACATTGAAATGAAACTACTTTGACACACAGTGAGCTCATACTGCGTAGGTCGGACCACAAATAATTAATTAAAATATGAAGGTAGAACGAGCAACATCTTCTGTCAAGACGAACGCCATCTCAGTCTGCCCGTGACCATGATACCTGCAAAGGTTTCGAAACGTCGGGAACTAAAATCTAAAATTAAACCGCGATAAAATCCGTAAAAGTAGTTTCATTTCAGTGAATCTGCTTTTTGATTTAATGTTTTTTGAGGTCATCCCAATACAGATTGGGAGCAGGGCAAAACAGAACATTTTCAAAAGCAATTCCAGAAAAATAAATGACGAACTGAAGACTTAAAATAATAAACTTTGTTTATATTATTTAAAACATCTTATTTTCTCACAAAAGTTATTTCCTTGTGTTGAGATATTTGTATCGCAATTCAATCAATACTACAATACTCATTCGAAGCAGTTATACTCGTAGTTATATAGAGTTGTGCAGTTTCACCACAAATTTCCAACATGCAATACTCGAAATTGTTTTGTATAGTTTGGAAAATATTGCTCACTTTTTGAACACATGTTTCCCGTACGAGAAATGTAGTCCTGTATCGTTTTTTTTTTCCAAAATACGAATGGATTTTTTGTAGTTTTTTTCCAAATCTGACTTGTTAGTCCTAACTGATATTTTCTAAACTCAAATAATAGAAATAAGATGGATTGAACTACCTATTATAACTTTTTGAACATAAATATTGGAAATGTTAATAGTAAGATAGAAAGGGCTCTCCCGGGTGTGATTTTTTATCATTACCTTCACTTTGAATGGGAAAAGTATTTTTTCACGAGCAATAAACTCGGTATGATAGAGGTTCAGATAATTTATGTTTATTATTTATATCCTAGATCCATAAAAGAGTATTGTATTTTGAATCATACAAATCCGGATTTTTATTGGATATAGGTAGACGGTACCTTATAGATATATTGAAGTATACACTTATAGATATACTTATTTATATACATACAACGTTGTATACATATCGTATACAACGACAATATCATATTGCTCTATTTTTTCTTTAAAAAGATCTCGTTTATTAAACATTATTACAATACAGTATTATTTACCAGAAAATATAACTGTACGTGGTTCTATTTTTATTTGACGCCAGCTATAAATTGTCAGAGCTGTTTAAGATTCAAAAGAAAGCAGTTCGCGCTTCAACTGTCGATTTCAAAGGATCGTGCACCATTAATATCGTGTCGTTACAACGGTGAAATAAAATCTGATACAACGGCAGACATCTTGGATGAAGGAGAGCCGATACGAAAGCCGAATCTCTTTTAATTCCCGGCAATTTATCAAAGTGCCGTAAGGCCGGCGGCGTAAACAAAGTGTTTTAATTAAACGATCAAACTGATTGCTTAATCGTGTCTAAAATGCTTCTACGGGACGTTTTTGGGCAATTTGCACTAACTTTTAATGTTTGCGCCAGGATTTGTGAAAATAGCTACGTTTTAGGTTTAAAGCAATCTCCGAAAATTCGCCGACAAATTAAAGGTTTTACCGAAATAGTTCTTAATGAAAATCATTGCTGAAATAGCTACGAAACGTTCCAAAGAGTATATTTTAACAATCTAAGTTTATGAATTTGTAAGCTTTAAGAAAAATTGCGAGAATTAAGGAATAAAAGCTAATATACATCATATAAGTCCATTGTCGTGGTGTCCTTTATCACCCCAGCGTTGATAGTAGGTCTAGGAAGGTAAAATCATGAAAAGCCTACTAATTTAAAATTAATTAATTTTCCGGGTGACAGAAATTCGCATCACTGATTTCCGTCACGTGGAACATAATTTTTATTTTTAAAGACTTATTCTACAACAATGTTGTATTAATAAGGAGACTTTTCCTGTTCCTCTTCAGGTTTCTAGGTTCTCCGATTCCATTTACCCCTCCATAAGCTTATCATAAGAATGTCTCCTGTATCGGCTAGTTAGGTACTTACGGAAGAAAGTCTTAACTTATCTTTGCTAGATACGTAAATATAAGAAGATCGTTATTCCTGCCGCATTTCAACACATCCATCATTTCTAATGAGTATGCATACAACAAAAACTTTTTGACCTTGAGTCGTATACAAGTTACATTTAAAAGCGCAGTCGATCCGGTCGAAATTAATTGAACTGCCAAGCCAAACTCACGTCACTAATTGAAAAAACATTGCCATTTCTGTAATATTAAAGATTTTAATTTGTTTTCTATTAAAATGCGATGTATCATTGTCTCTCTATCTATTAATAGAGACGACCGCCAACCGCGATAGGTATGACCCGTAGATAGACAAGCTATGTAATAATCTTGATACTGATATCTGACAACCTGTAACCTCTTAAAGTGACATTATTGCATTGGTGGAAGCGGGATACAGCATTACATAACGTAGAGCGCCGTCTCTCTTCCACAAACGCATTAATATAAGTTTGAGAGGTGGTAGGCTCTTTGGGTACTGACGTAGGCGGAGCAATAACCGCAGCGCATCGCCGAGATAAATTAATATCGCGAGCAATTCCAACCGACCAGAGGTTAGGAGAAACCAAAATCTGTACAAAGCCTGTTAATTGTACTTTGGTTACAACGTTTATGTAATAGTTTTTTGTATGCGTATAATGTGTGTAAGCAGCAATATGTCTTAAGAAGAAATCAGTCTATTTTTTAAAAAAAATGTTTACCATTTTCTACCTTAGTAATGAAATCATAATATAGCTCACTATGTAGTCACATCTATTGCAAATTTAATGTAATTTATACCGAACAACTATTTTTGTCTCAAAATAGGTTAGCCGGCCTAGTATGTTTCGCTAATTTAGTCTTTGATAGCATTAAAGTGTTCAGTGCAACTACCTACATCTCCAAAAAACAGGTTATCAATTAAAGATACATTTATTTAAACTTTTTAGTTATTATTCTAGACACTAAAGATATTAAATCAATCATTTCAGACACAACACACTTCAAATTAAATATCCTGTCACTTTTCCCGCAAATGTATAGAAAAGGAAAATCCCCAAACATTTGTTTGGAAAGAAAATTTATTCCGTATTTATTCCGTTCCAATTCTTTTAAACTGGCGCTCCCCGTTTTTGTTCATTTATTAACTGTTGCTAAGTTATTAGCCGTTCGTACCCGGAAAGTGTTTCTTATTTATATTTTAAACCGGTCATCAATTTACTTCATTACGAAGATATTGAAAAACAAACAATTTTGCTTTGCTGATGTTTATAAGATATATATTTTTGCTACGATCATTACATGACAGACTTATTTGGTTTTTTAAGAGTCCTCAGCCTGTCTATTCGTCTGACACTAGGCATTGACACTAATATCTCACGATCTGTGATAGCTGAAGATTATTTTATTTGCAAATTGTGTTTCGTTATTTATCTGTATCTATTTTATTACTTTTCATGATTTGTTTGACAAATCTTAATACCTTCACACCAATGTTTTCCAACTTAACGTAGTTTTTTTTATCTTACGTTTCTGCAGTTGTCCCTATACTAAGACTAGTTTGAAAATACTTGAAACAAACAAGACTTTCTCAAACAACAAAAGCGTCAAATAGAATTCCGAAATTAATCAGGAATAGTCATTTCATGCGCTAACGTGCAGCAAAGCTAGGCGGATTCAGGTTTAGCTCCAAAAATATTTCAGTATTACCCATTTTCCGGAATGTTCTTTGACTAGAATTGATTATGGCAGCCTGCTAGTGCAGGATGTATCGAATCTCACAAATACGTTGTCTTTTTCTAAGCTTATTAGTTGCTCTGTGTACCTTCGTAGGTAAGATTGAATGAACGTTTCTGTAAAACTACGAAAAAAATGTTTCTTTGAATTCAAATGTTCGTTATGGCATCTCTTAGAATACAGTATTTATCACACTGAGATTTCATTCACAGAAAAAAAAAACTCAATGTAAGTCGAGGTGAAAGAATTAAAACGATTATAATTACGCATTATTATCAAACTAAGACGAACACACAGATATATTACAGTTAATTAAAGTCAAATCAGGTATTTTGAAAGTAAACAATGTTAAAACGGAATATCCAATAAATTTGGACGTAAACTTTTGCGATTCAGATTTACAAATAAAACAAGACATTGTTAATTTTAGTAAGAGCTTTAAATTTAATGTTATTTGGTGTTTCGGTGGATTTTTAACCTTTCGAAGATTATAACTAGTAATCTCTTGATTATAAGGATTATGTTAGAGTTGGTGCTCATGCAGCGGGCCTTTATTAGGCCAAGCCGGTAACACCAAATATATGCAGATTGTAGATGAACGTTTGCTACAAACTGTACTGTTATAATCGCTCGATTAGGCAACTACCAAAGTATGCCAGTTGGCTTTTTGCCCTCTTACTCCAAGGGCGTAGCCAGTAATAAGGGGACAGATTTTAAATTAGGGATTTATTAGTATATGAGTTTCTGACATAATTGGTGGACGTGAGGTAAAATAAAAAAAAATATATGCGATAGTCAGATTTGACGAGTTTTCTTCGCAATACTTCACAAAATTGGTCTTAGTAGTTTCTTAGGTTTACGCGAATGTTAGACATTGAAATGAAACTACTTTTACAGATTTTATCGCGGTTTAATTTTTGATTTTAGTTCCCGACGTTTCAACACCTTTGCAGGTATCATGGTTACGGGCAGACTGCCCGTGACACACGTCGGGAACTAAAATCAAAAATTAAACCGCGATAAAATCCGTAAAACTAGTTTCATTTCAAAATTGTTCTTATTGAAGGGGAGAGAAAGTCGAGCTACTCTTCCCTTACCTAGCGACCCCTATGTCTTATTCTTTCTCTTATTCTACTTAGTACAGTAATGAAGATGAAACATCATTAAACAACATTAAGTATAATGTCAATTTTATTTGGTATCACCTGCCTAATAATATTTACACCAGTTTAATTTGACCAACTTCCCAGTGCTTGACCTTATTTGATTTAGATCATGACATACAGCTAATCTGCTGCAACAAGGAAAAAATATTTTGAAAGATAATATTACATTCTAATAGTTATCGTTTTTTGAAACTCAAAGCAACGAGAAGACCTATTCATACTCCTAACTACGTGTTACTACAAAGTTTGTGAATCCCACGTCACGGAGTACTTTCCTTTGATGATCTTCCGCCACTTATTCCTATCCTTGGTATCGTAAACTCCTTATACCTTTATCATTCCATAAATAGGATTGTCTGTTTTTTCATCCTCTTAAATAAAAATGTAACTTTATCTGAACAAATTCCAAACATTTTTTTTCCAAAATATTTTTTTTTATTCTCTTCTACTTATACCACATCTGTATCTAGTACTATTTAACTATAACACAGTAAACTATATCTACTAAAATACTGACCTACAGTCAGAGTAAACACCAAACATAGTATACCTGCACACAGTTGCAATAATCTTGAACACACTACGCTGTGCCATTGGAATTCTATGGATTCCCATGGGGTTACGGCAAACCCATGAACACGAACCAATCCAGTCGTATGAAACTAACATTTTCTGGACTCCCCAAGGAGCTATGGTAAACGTGGCTTCAGATGTACGTGCTGTGGTCAGCAAAATCCCTTGAATGTTGTTGATGCACAAAAATAGTGTAGATAACAAGAGATTGGTTTCAGGTAAGGTCGATAATAGGGTCTAGATAATGTTACATTGCATTACAATAGAAAACGATTATTAATATACATGGGGATGTCATTCCTTTTGATACGTGACGTGACGTTGTTTTTTTAATTCAATATTCATTTGAGTGATTCGTCAGTGTTAACACTTTGAGAGAATATAACTTGTCTACACGTGTATAATTTCGAATACCGCTTTTGTTGTATTTCGGGAGACCAGCACCACCAATTAAATATTATTGTGCTTAAGCGATTGATTGCTACCTCCATCATCTGAGTTTTGTGCAAATGCAAAAATTTAAAATGTGAACAACTAATTAAAATTGTTGTTCTTCAGTCTCATCCCTTAGTCACTCTTAACTTCAGAATCCCAATTTTTTGTTCAATTCAGAATTTTATTTTATTATTATTTGGTGCAGCACACTACCAGCTAATTCGCTGATGCGCGTGGATAGTTTTGTGTAAAATTTGGATTTTTGTAAAAACTTGCAAAGCATATCTAATTCATCTGAGCCTATCCGTCTGTCGACAGTTTTTGTATAGTAACTGATTTGTGTGAAATGGTTTTTTTTTGTAGTTTTTACAGAAAATGGCAGTGAGCTTCTGGTTCTTTTTAATTTTACGATATATGTAACGCCCTCGCCATTATATTTTTCGTAACTAAATCCTTAAGGTCATAGGTTTTTGAGCACTACCAACATTATAAACTAGTACACATCACATTTGAAGCGTGTAATAGATATTTAATATATTTACTTTGTTATGAGTTTACACGGGTTGACCGAACCCTTATCATGTTAAAAGCCAGGTTGACCGCCCACACCATATTGGTATTGGTAAAAATATGGTTTGTTGTGTCCTGTGTTTGATGTTGTAAGTTATCCGACATGTACAAAACTTTGGTAATGTACATGTTCTTGATTAGAATATAATTAAAAATATTAAATAGAGGTCTTAAGAATTAATTATATTAGAATCGAGAATCGCAAGACAAATTCAAGTCTGAATAACTTTACTTAATTCAATAATGTGAACCTACTTGTAAAATAGTTTTTTCTCAGTTTACTCGTAAATACGAATCCAAAATCAAGCATTAAATCAGGTCCATGTCTTGCTACGAGTATATATGCATGTGAATTTTCGGCTCATTCGGAAACCGTGGAGTATATCTTATTAACTTGCAAGATTTTATAATACACAGGAGAAAAACAGCTTTTTAATATTAAAAAACAAAACAGACACGATTGAAGCGTTTTTAAATCAAGTTTGAACAGATGCTGTTCTTAAATACTTAATTTAACCATAAATTAATTACGTCAATAACGAAAAAGATTTTATTTTTATATCCAAAACTTTTTAAGCAGAAAGTACTAAAAAGAGGTTGTAACATCTAAGAAGAACTTATAAAAGGATTTTACTGGCGTTAGTTTCATTTTGTTGGTACGTCTCGAGCTCTCCCAAGCAATGCCTTTGAGGTCGACAGCTTGTTACATTCTAAATATTAAACTGCACTCTCGAAATAGCAGTTTCCCAGCGAACTATCTTAACTTCTAGTTAATTTTAAATTTACACTTCGCTGGTGTGAACTACCAGTTTAGAAACTACTCAAGATTTTGTTTAGAAAACAAAATTAATAGCGAACCGCTTTTAATCTGTCTGCTTCAAAAGTACTTTGAAAGTCAAAAGCCGAACTGGGGAGGACAAATCTGAACTAATGTTTTATTTTAATTAAAATAAGTAGCAAGAAAGACTCAAGATTTAAATACGAAATTTGAATGAACCCTTTTGTTTGCAATATAATATAATGGAACTCAATAACGGAATATTATGAACAGGCAACACGATTAAAACTTTTTAAACCCCAAAATTCGGTATTCACGGAAAGTTTAATAATCCTCTCAGTATGTGTGATCTTATCAAGCTTACAATGCGTCACAAATCTCAAACTTTATCGTTGGTTTTGATAATTATCTCAAGTCGCCACATTTGGGAATTTTCGGGAGCGAATGAGTTTATCTTTGGATGCCGGCACTCATAATAGTATTATGCTTGGGGTCTATAAAGAACGACAAAGGGGTGAACTAGATAAGGGGAAATTTGTTCGGATTTCATCGTTATCGGCAGACTTTTAAGGCTCGTAAATAGTTGAACTCCTTCCTCCTGGGTCGTAGTAACGTCGCGGGAAATTCTTTTTACTCTCACAGATGGATCCGTGAAACTACTTCGTATATATTTTATATGGACGAGCTGGCGTTTGCGAGTTCTTTAGTATAGAATCGGCGTCATGGTTAGACGAGCTTTTTAAAAAGGGTAGAGTGCTGACATTGTAGAAGTTACGTTCACATGGACCGGCTTCACTATAAAAATAAATAGTCGTGGAAATGTGTAAGGAGTCCTTGGTTATAACAAGCCTTTACAGATATTTGGTATCAATGGAATTGGTCCTTCTACACATTGTATATTACATAATCAAAACGTAGATAAGTGAAATCAGTAAATTGAATATTTTCATTCAAGAATACTAGGTGCGTGGTCTAGAAACGATAAAAAAATTGTTTGTCTCTCCATCGGTGCATTTGTGCACATTTACATAAGTGTTTATGAGATTAGTGTATTAGGCTTATTCAATTTATATCACTGCTTTAAATCACTTCCTCGCGGACGAAGTCACGGGCACAGCTAATACAAAACAGGAATCATTTGTCATAGATTATAGCCCCGGGCTCAGCAATTACACTTGAGGTTGACTGCATTGTCTATTCCTAAAAATGAAACTGTTTTCATTCAATTCTTCATTCGTTATGGTGTTTTCAGAAACTTTCGCAACAAATACAGCAGCATATTATTGTGGCAGAGAATAAGGGGTGTTTTGAACTGTAAAAACTGTTTCTAGAATTTCGTTCGTCTTAAATAAACTTTCAGCATTGAGTACAAAGATTCGGACGGTGAAGTTTCTAATGCATTGCTGCATCGTTCTTTGTGCCCCTTCAGACAGGTAACAAACTTTCAATTCGCGACACGAACTCGTCTCGAATCAATGCAGTTTCAATAGGTATGGGGTACTGACGGAAACAAAAATGCCCGATTTATATGGTTCCTGAATAACAAACAAATACAATAACTGAGTTTTGGGACTAGGACGAAAATAAACAGTGAAAAATGCTCGCTCTTCAAATTCATGACAGTGCCAACAGTTGCTTCAATTTTTTATTATTTTGGTGTTATAGCGGCATCAGAAACACATCACCGGTGAATATTTCAACACTTTAGACGGTTTGTGCATTTGGTGCACAAAACCTTCAAAGATTGCTTTAATAATGCAATTTTACTGAAAAATTTAAAAAAAATTAATATTAAAGATGTTTTAAAACATATTCTGCAGAATAAATACTTTGTTTTTTATGGCTATCACATTAATGTTCATATTAGTCAGCGATTTGGTATTTAGGAATGCCCAAACGCAGTTTTATCTGATAATAAGTATCATGACGATGGAAAAATTAGTCAGAAAATTCATAGAAACATTGACAAAAATTATACATTAATGAAATAATAATCTACCTATTCCTGTTACAAAAAAATATTTACAATTTCGTAAATAATTCATTTATGTTTATAGCATCATCCGTCTATACAAAAGTGTATTTTTTCCTCATATTGTTTGACTATCTTATCTTGATAAATGGAATTCCTAACACGTAAGCTGTAAGTGAAAATCAGTACTTCATACATATTGTCGATGGAAAATTATCACTTCTGGGAAATAAAAGTATGATCACACCCATTTACAAGCTTTAATTTAGTTTTAACTATCCCGTTACCTGACGGACTGTAATCAAATCTTGTTAGGGGAATTTGATCCACTTACCAGTTTCAGATTGAGCTGAAATTTTACAGCATAAATATATTGCGTGACAATGCAATATGATAGGACATAAAGCTGATGCCGAAGGTGGAACGTGGTCATAAGAGTTCCCCTAATCACGATTCTAGATTTGAATGAATCGTATTTTTTTGGAGGTTTTTTCTTTTAAATAAACTTAGCAGTCTTAAAGCTTATTTTTTATGAGTTTGTTTACGTACCTCAGAGTTTCTTTTCTTTCGTTCTTGTAGCTTTTCTAATAGTGGTGACAATTTAAACCTTTCCTATAAATGTGCGTTCGTAGGAATGCTTAACGTTTGGTGAAATGCTTACAGCCAGTGAGCATTTAATTTACCTGTAACAGTTAGTTGTTTTTGTTCAAATATCGAACGTAATGCATCAACCTTGCTCGTCAAAGCAACTTTACACCAAAACTCTCGTTGCTTTGTTACAAAACGAAGCACGATCAACTTTCGGTTCCTGATAGGGTGTTACACTAGAATATTTCAGCGAACGGCTCGTCATTCAATTATTAATGTTGTACAGTCACTATAACACATGACAATACTACAAGTTTTAGATATCTGACGTTTATCTAATGACGCGTGTATTCTCGAATCTCTATGAGGTCGTACAGACAGAAACAAAAGGCCTTGAATGCTGTCAGATGTACAAGATATAATATCAAGACGATAAATCTGAAAACTTAAACTGCGAATTTTTTTTGTTGCTTGATACCAAAACTATAAAGTTCGCTTAACTTTAAAAGCAGTTGGTAATCATATGCTCATCAATTGTTTTGTTTCTGGTCATACGAAATACAAATGTGGGTTGTTGCTTTTTGACTAAAGTTTTCAGTTCACTCATATATGCTTAGAGACCTAGGTTCTGAATAGTAAATTCTCATGAAAGAATGTTTGCAAGAATGATACTACTACTTTATTAGACACTTATAACATTCTAATCACATGCACAATAAACTCAGACTTAGAACAAGTAACTATGGATGAAACAAACGATACACGCGCCCAATGGCTTTGGCCTTTACAACTCGGCTATCCATGCATTTACAGACAGATACTCAATTTCTAAATAAGAAAAAAGCTTGATCATTGAGTAAGGATGACATCCTGCCGGGAGTCTTTTTTAATACTCATGTATGATTCAAATAATGCATTGACGCGATACATGAGTCACTTCAAATATAACTCGTTAGACGATAAAATAAAGTACAATTTACAATAAAATCTTCGATAACTTATCGTAGTAAGCGGACTTTTTTGGATGATTTTTTCGATAAAGTGGATTAGATAGTAAACGTTAGCCATCCTCGCATTTAGTAGATAAGATTACTAGTGATTCAGACTTCATAATATAAATATAATTTTTACTTTACCATTGTAGTTTGAGCTGTTGATGTGGTCTTGTGAGACGTTAAAAAAATAATTGTAAATATGTCGAAAATTGTGTGTTTGTTTTTGATAGCGCTAGCTGGTATGTTTATTATTTTTATTTATAATTGCCCTTTACTGTTGTCTTCTGGTTGCTTCTGATTATTTGCGTTTTGTGTACTTCAAGAATGTTTATCATTGCCTATGACACACCGAGCTTAAGTGCTGGGTGATTTTCGTTTGTTTATTATTGTAGAACCTGCCGATTCTGGTTTAAAGGAGTTTCAATGATGGACATATGGCCCTATTAAAAAGTCCACGGTTGGTTAAATCATTTGTGACTGAATGTGATTTTAAAGGAAGATCTAAGAAATCCTCCCGAAAAAAGAATAAAAACATACGACAGTTTTTGAAAAATGTATAACTTTCATAACCATAATTTAAATTCAGTGTTTTTTACTTTTGTTACATGTTTTTTTCTATTCTCGCCTGTTCCTTTGTCCAAAGTTCATTTTTTTCTCGTTTCCGATTGAGCTGAAATTTTGTTAGCATAATATCCCTACATTACGTGACAGTACTCTGTACGTGTCTACTTTGGTCGTTGTTTTGTCATGACATGTATCAACTCATTGACTTTATTGTCTTTTAAAACCTTTTTTGATATAAATCTTCTTTTACAGGCGCGAACGCTATGACGTTCAATGTAACCAACAGGCTTAGCAGCGGAAATTTGGCGGCTGAAGCGCAGTTTCCTTACATGGTAATTATTGAACATTATTATTATTACTTGTAGCAAACGGCAACAGCCAGTCTTCTGTTCTTCCTCTAGTCAAATCATACCTATTTTTATTTTATTTTTTACTTTTCATATTTGAGTTCCTGCATCGTAACATAACGTCCGGATGATTTCGTTGCGTGATGTATCGTTAAATAACCTTGATTCGAAAATATCACAAGGTTTTTCCTAGATTATATAGGTATTTCATAGACACATATAACTTCTTATAATAAAACAATATCTAATCTAAAATGAAATACCTAATTATCTAATTATCAATATTAGGTTAAGGAAAATACAATTTTTGTTAAAAATAAGTATTATGAAATTTATGATACTTAATCGCGTCGTAAAGTTGAGTCACTTAAAAAAAACAAGGAAAAATGTTTAGACTCATTTGAATGACCGAAATATAGAGTTGCAGCTTCGCATTACATTGCGTAGCCGCTTAGCTCTGCTATTAGAAGTGATTACATCATTGCGGGCAATGTATTGCTTTTTACGCGATATTTTCGCGAACTAGCTTTATGTCAATAGGTATTGTGTCACGATTTTCGTTTACCACTTAAATAAGAATTTAGGTGTGTGATTCTAGATTTCAATTTCGTAAATGTATTTCTTCGGCTGGTTTAATAGTCCTCTTCCAAATAACTTAAATATGGGTTAATATACATCTTTAATTCAGTATGGAATAGTAAGGAATATTTTTTATGTGAAACAACAAGCTAACCAATACTTAAGGAATACTCTGCGTGGCCCAGTGCGAGTACGACTAGACACACAAAAATTTCTGAACAAATAGGCTGAAGTGAAACAAAGCTTGGTCACCCATCAAGTTTACAACAGTATAAACGTTGCTTAACTTTGATTCAGATTTTCATTATGTTTTCTGCATCATGAGATTGTATCTCATGAAGTGTAATAGACAGAGATCCTTTTTTCCGGAATACATTCTTCAGGGGTCTTTTTAAATGTGTTTCATAATCATATCAATTCAGAGTAAACAAATCAAGTCGTTACCAAAATATGCATGTCAGAATATAATCTGACACTTTGTCAATTCGATAATACTTTTATCTTTTCTTGTTATATTTTATCTACAAAGGCACTCCATTGAAAACCAAGCAAAATCAGTATAAATATGAAATCAAGGTATTAACTCACAATCTGTATTTAAGATAAAGGAAAGCCAAACTTTCGTGATAGCTAAAAACCAAGGAGGATTATAATAATCTGTGATTTTTTAAGGTTAAAATATGGCATAAGTAGGTATGTATGTAAAAGTTAGGGTTCCATACTCCAAGGCTAAAAACGTAATGGTATTACTGGGCTGTCTGTTCATCATTCTATAAACAGGCTGTATCTTAAGAGCCATTAAGAATAGAAAGTTATATTTTTACAAATAATATGTCACTTGCCGCTCAAAACAAACATGAGTGCTAAGTAATTTTGCCGTGTTTATCTACTTGTATGGAACTCTCAGTATCTCAGTTTAACTCGAACTTTATCATAACTTTTGTTCCTCCTTCAGTTAATAGTAATGTTTTGTTTTCAACATCATCAGCCCATATTCGTCCACTGCTGGACATAGGCCTCCTTAATTGCACGCCATCGAGGTCTATGTTTGGCTGCTCGTGCTTGTGTTTTAATTTTATGTTATCTGTATATTCAGGCATGATAGTATTACTGTTATTAAAGAAATGAGATGGGAACTGTATCTAGATATACAAATATGGTAGACTAGTAGTAGAAAAGCGTAGAATTTGTCATATGTTTATTATGGTCCAAAAAATTGTATGAGCTAAATACTAAATAGGTCACTGCATGGGTGGCTTCGTTCCAACTGCTTGTCACAGTAATTTATACGCAATTACGATCCCTAAACTCGACACATTATTACAGTTTGTTTCAATAAACCATGAATTTTGTGTACGATGTTGGTATGTGACAAATAGCTTGGTCAAAACTATGAGGTATTTTCTAATGGTATTTTGATTCAACTTTTCAAATAGCCGAAGATAGCTTTGAATAAACTATATCTTTATCTTTTTTACCATACTGGCCCTCTGATGGTTAAATGTCTCCACCATAGACTTCCAACTTTGTCTGTGTATTGCCCGGTAAGGGGCATTTCAGATCGTTTCTTTAATAGGTGGCAATACTCAAGTCCCAACCAAAATGCAAAAGACGTTGCACGGAGGTTCAAGTGTAGTCAGTAAGAGTCTGACACTGTCATTCACTTCCTCCAAGAAGGTGGGTTCGATTCGGGTTCGGGTTCGGGTTCCATTAGGATTCCCCCGCATAAATTTTAAATTCGAACAGTCGTGCACTCGCCCTAAAGGTTACTATTATGACACAACAATCCTACCTCAAAATTTGGAAAACATTACTCATAATATAGATATATCATAAATTAAAACTTTAATCGGAATACCCTTCTGAAATTCCACATAATCCACTGATAAAAAGATTAAGTGAATAATAAATCTTTATCCGTTTGATAACGCCATTGTAAACAATTTCCAGGAATCGAAAAAGAACTTGCTGTGAGGAAAATTATTATTATTTACAAAATCACACATATAATATCAACTTACGAGATTATTTTGTAGAAAAGACAACTCCGATTTCAAAACTATGTACGTTCATTGAAGTTCAAAGAATGATGGTTCAAATCATAAAAAAAATCTACACCCGAATACGCAAAGCCCCTTACTTGACAAATTACCAAACAAATGGCTATCGTCCTATTTTTTCGAGATCGCCTTTTATATAAAGAAAAGAGAAAGAACAGTGGAAGACAAATTTGGATCCTTACAAATTGTCTAAGATAACTGATGAGGGAAATGAACTGCACTTACTGTGTGCTATAGGACTAATGCTGTTGTGGACACGAGACGCCACTAAGAACTAAATTCGCTTTCTCGCTCTCGCAAGTTGTGCTTAAAGGTGCCATAATGGAAGAACTGAAATGATAAGATTTTATACTTGTCTTGTGCTATAAGTTCAATGCAGTATGAATGAAAACTCTGTCTGATCTTTGACGGACATATGAGTGACTTGTCAGACTAACAAAAAAACTTGCCAAAAATAGTGAAAACGTCTAGGTCTTCATATAAATAGCCTGAATTTTGGGAAATTTTCCTAAACTAAGAACACACAATATTTCGGTGGTTACCTAGTTTTCAGTGCTGCCTTAGGTAATAATTATGAACGATAATTAAACTTTACTAAACTGATGGAGAAAAAATCGTTCAATTTTTTCCGTCAAGAAATAGTCACAAATACATACATATGGACTGTATTTACACATTTTTTTACGGCAAAAGCTGGCTTTTGTTCCTCAACCACTAACATCTGGCATAGTAACAAGGCATGTTATTAAGGATATTTTTTTCTTCCAGGCATCCTTGCAGCAGACAAGTTTGGCCACGGCACCCACTAGAGGACATGTTTGCGGAGGTGTCCTGATCACATTACAACACGTACTGACTGCAGCTTCCTGCATGTTTACTTTTGGACCAAATGGGTTAGTCACCGCCAAATCAATTTAACCTTTTCGGTCGACAGCTGTCATCATTCTTTTTATGGAGTTAATTAAACCAATTAACAAAGGTCATCATGTCCAAAAAAAGACTTGAACTTAATATTCTGTTGAGATTCACTGTTTACTAGTAATTAAACTAAAGTGGCGTTAATACAATCAATCCTGAGAATCTAAATTACACTAACAACTGAACAACAACGATGACAAAACTGTGTGCGAAGTAATAAATCTTGCAGTGTCTAACTTCGTGTGGATTCCGCGAACTTATCAGATTTAGTTAAGGAAATGGAATATCTACTCTGTCCTCTTTCACTTGGTACTACTGTATGTCAGGGGTGATATCGAAACACTGACTTTGTTCTAAACGCTTTGCCTCATCAATGTTTGTATTTTCATCTTGGTAGACTTTAAACTGTACCCCCACTGATGCATTATTTTTTGGGAGGACAAATGGCGTATTTATACCCAAAATGTCGATTTGGATATGGAATGATCTGTTACGATTCTTGTCAGTCAAAAGTGACTTGAAGCCTAACCGGAGCCACTAAAAGTTTTTTTTTATTGCGTTTGTTGAAGTAGGATGTCGCTCTACGCTATGCAGAACGCTGTCTATCTTCCAAAACTACGATTAGAACTCTTTTAAACTTGTTCATAGGTATTCTGATTATTATTCTGGTCACAAGATTATTATGATCATTATGAATCAATTTAAAATTTATATTCTTATGTGTTTTTTTCCTATTTTTAATTATAGAGTGCAGACGGCGATTAACTTACAACAGTACAGGGTGTTCGCTGGCGCTACAACCTTATCTAACGATGCTGACCCCAACCGATACCGTAATTTGTTAAGCTCTAACGTACATCCAGATTTCATTGCCTCCTCACATCTTAATGACATCGCTATTATAACCGTGAGTATAATTCCTTGATAGACTTCAAACATAACTAAAGCCATGTCTTAACCGTGTTATACTTGTTTCAGTTCTTCTGTTACAACTATTTCCAATTCTACTTAAAATGATACAAACGTTTACTCACAAATTAACTCGAGTCCTTACATCCTCATGTTCGTCTCACTACCTCAACGCAGCGTCATTGCACGGTTAAGGACTCTGTTAGATTCGATACTAGGCGGGCGATTCCGATAAAACGCGTGATTAAACCGTTATATCATTTTAGTATGAATCGACCCGGCGAAAGTTACATTAAATCTTTCTGCTTTTATTTCATCCCATTGATAATGGTGGTATTTTTCAGCTCGTCACTCCATTCATCAACAGCACCAGTATCAGGGCTCTGCCTCTGCCCGGTCCTTTAGTTGGACCCCCAGAAATGTCATCATGTACCATTGCTGGTTGGGGTACTGACGGTACCACTGCTGAAGTAAGAATTACTTTCATTGAATACTAATCTGTATATTTTGATCAAATAAAAATTTAGGCATTTTCTGTAATCAAATTGGCCATGCAACGGAAACGGAACTAGCTAAGTGACGTTTTAAATTAACGTTCCTCTGTACATTCCGTTTGACAATAACAATGACAGCACGACACATAAGGTGGACTTCTTGCTGTGCGTCGTTCTCTAATACTTGTGTAGGCACATTATACAGAACAGCGACTTTCGCTATGCATCGTTGTTGACCGTTTATGCTATTGTAACCTTGATTATTTTTCCACAGGGTACTCCTAGCTTGAACCTCAAGTTTGCGAACAAGTACGTGTACAGCCAGAGTTTGTGCCAGAAGGTTTACGCCGGCTTGAGTAACTCACCCAACGTATTCCCTTCAATGATCTGCTCAGCTTCTCACGACATCATATCAACGGGATGCTTAGTAAGTATAAAATTGATTAATAATAATTACGCCATAAACTTTTATCAGGACATAAAAACTCCGATCTAGTCCTCGTCTTGGAACATAATCTTCTTAAAAAAAACAAACCCTCATTCATGAATTTGATCTTCGTTTCGTGCGAGGCGAGACTTTACAAACATTCAAGTCACATGCACAAAGACACTCAGAATCTAGACACGCATTCGTGAATCACACAATTGCTTGTCCTAGGAGATCATACCCGCGACAGGTCGCATTCGAGACGGGTCTTTCGAGAGGGTTTGGCGAGGTGACCTGAACCACTCGGCTATTTGTGCATATTTAGAGAGAAATTAGTATTGATCAGTGCTTTTACTCATTTGTGGGTTGGTGATACTAGATGGCGCTGAACAAAGATGCATTGAATCGACCATAACTATTATTCCCCACGATTTCCTGTAATTATTAAATGATGTCGGATTCGACTCGCGATCCCGCCGCGTCTGCTCATGATTAAGGACTCCGGTTGGGTCCGAAACTAGTCGGGCTACCCCGATAAATACGCGTGAGTAATTCGTTACATCATTTAATAATGAATCAGTCTGACGATAGTTATTATAAAAAGATTTCCTGTAAAGCATAATTCTTAGCTGATTTTTGTTTCATACTTTCTTGTAACAAACAGCGTAGTGTGACCAATGCGGCAATTGTATAGCGGCCATTACTATAATTTACGAGTTGTTTAGTGGTGACCCAAGAATTTACTGCTTCGAAACATGAATACTGAATGATCACGTACTAACACAAATATGTACTTAATGGGAATTGTCTCGTAAGGAGGTTTTATTTATGATATATTGTTCGAAGGGTCTAGACTTCTAGACAAGACATTGTTCCAGAGAGTTAGTAGCAACTTTATCGAATATTTCATTTTATTACTGTTTAACTACTTTATATTTGGTAACGGGTTCGCCTAGTTTTGGGACTAACCCGAGGCCTGGAATCATGAGTTTAAGTCTTGTCAGGTTGCAAGTTATCGATCGATTATTGACGATCTATCACTAAGCCTTAGATTATCAGGTCTTACTCAGATGATAACCAAAGACATCTTGAATTCAGTTAAGAAACCTTAAATAAAAAAAATGTTCTATATGATCTCTTGAATGATACAACTTAAAACCAATAAATCTCGTAATAACACAATACTTCAAACTAGAACTTTTAGTCATGAGCCTAATATAACTGTCTACTTAATACGAAAATACAGGCTTTACTTAATATCAAGGATAAATCATGATTCGGTCAAAGTAATTAATGGTAGAGAAATTTGTAACGATTTCCTCTAAATGGTCCGATCCCGCTGGTAATAGTTACAAATCGAAAGAACTTTCTCAAGAAAAATATCTTTTGTACTGTTATGTAATTAATCTTGAGACGAGGAACTGGTGGAAAACACGAAATTAATGGCGTATGATCTTTGGAGGACAGTGCTTTTATCTAATTTGAATAGTTTTCATTCTGTTTTTTTTATTGTTCTCTAACCTTTTCTGAGTGAAGAATTATTCATTTTCATTTAATATAAATGAAATTTGAAAATTTCTAACTGATAGACAATATTTTGGGGGATAGGAAAATAATTCCAGAATTATACAACTTTCACATAACGCCCTCTAGTCTCAAACTACAACTTACTAGATTTGTGGTGACGACAGTCAAATTTCTCATTCATAAATTGTTCTGACAGCCACTAATTTGAACCTTATCGCTAGTGAATTTTTTTTTTATCGTTACACCAATTCCTTTCCCATCTGTTCGCATGTTTCGTTCTAGAAATAAATGAATAACGTTATTTTTCTGTTCTTCAGGGTGATGAAGGTGGTCCCTTAGTCTGCAACGGGCTTCTCTCAGGTATCCTGGTCTTCACCAACAACTGTTACCCCACGGCTTTCCCTGAAGTGTACACTAGAGTCTCAAACTACACAGTGTGGGCACGGTCCATCACTGGCGCGGCATCGACCTTCCAACCTGGAGTGTTGGTATTCGTCTTCGCCCTAGTACAAATTTTCGTATCGAAATTTGTTAACTAAGGAGTTTTTATTACCGTAACTATTTATGTATTTAGAGTTTAATTTTATATAAGGAAGTTATTGTTCTAAGTTTACTTTAGTTTATTTTTAAATAAATATTTTTATGTAATGATGCTGTTTTATTATCAACCATCATTGTATACTAAATAAGAAAATTTAAATAATTGAGTATTACTTTTTATCATAAATATATAAAAACATATAAAATATTTCAATAATTAAAAAATAAATATAGCAACTATAACTGAGTGCGACCGAATGTAGCATTATTTATTTTAATTAAAATTATTAGCAGATAATAAATTGTTTATTTGATTTAGATTGGTTGCTACTGTAATTAGTTTCCGGAACAATATCACGCATGACTCGCGTGACGTGAATATTCATGAATATATAATAATCTCGATTAGTTCATAACGACACGACGATCTTAATGAATAAGCTTATATGAACATCAACGTTTAACAGTCTGAAGTTGTTTAGGGTTTAATCACAGCGGATTTGCACTTACCGCCATATTCACAAACTTTAGAAAGATAAAAGTCACATCTTTGCAGGAAAGTTAGCTGAGGCTGCTCGAGACCAAGCTTCATGTTTTAAAGTTATATTTATCCAGTGAAAACATGATAGTAACTTACATGGCGTGGAAAAGCGTAGTGTGGCGTAGCACGGTATAGAGCGGCGTAGCACAGCGTAGAACCTCGTAGCTACTTTCTCATTTACATGTAAGAGGTGAAGGTAGGAGTCTAGGATCTTTCATGAAAAGCACAAAAAAGTTTTCCTTTTTTGTTTTAGAATCTCACTAACCTGACTTTCCTGTCAGTGTTAAGTTAAATGAAGAGTCCGTACAACCGACCGTAAGTATCATATAAGCGGTTTAAATGGCTATTCCAAAAAAAATTGTACTTCAACCACACGAAAGGAAGAATTTATGAATAAGCTCCGAGTACATTAAAAAACCGCCTGCAATACAGAAAGGTTACCATAATTAGTACAAAGGAGGTCTGAGGTCGAAATTACTTATAGCAAAATAACCAAGAAGGTAGGTGTTATAAATTTCTTGCACGTTCATTACTCCACATGGATCCTCACCTGGCTTTTAGCTTGCGACACATGTCGGAATTTCGTAATAAGATTTCCTTAATTTAAGGCCCCGACACAACTAGGTGGGACTCATTGATGGAATTCCCGAACCAACACACCTGTGACGAATAAGCATAACAATTAATATTTCAGTCATTTTTAAACCTTAAAAAGTATACTGTAATTTCCAATTTTAAATTGTTTTTTTTTTATAATTTTTAATTTATTTCTTTTTGCAATTTTTCTATCTTACTTGTAAGTAAATGCGTATATTTGTATGCTCGGAAATTGTAGGCGTGAAATGAAGTCAAATTACAAATACGCAATGTAACAAATATCGTAGTTGTGAAACCTAGACAATGCTTTACACGGCGTATAGTGGCATCTCTCTTCTACCACTATGTTAATACAACAAAAAAGTGTAAAATTTTTCAAGAAATTTAAAGCTCTTATTTGTCTTGGGAAGGTAACCGTATCTTTAAAGAAAATCCCAGGACCCTAGAACTCCCACTCAAGGTCATCGACATAAAGAGCAATTAAAAAAATAACTTACATCATTGAAAATATCAATAAGAGTTAAATCATTTACGGGCATTTTAGTCTATTTACCTCGTAAAGTTCTGAAGATAAATATGCTTAAACTAAAGCGAAAAAACATTACCCTTCGTAAAAATTAAATACGCGTCGTCGTTTGCAATAAAAATGTTTTTCTATTCAGTTTTACGATATATTTTGTTGTTATAGTTACTGTTCGCGTTATTTTTTATCTCGTAAATCTACATATTTACGAATTATTATTAATGTAATGTTTTTTTATATCTATACCTGCCTACATTTACCTAAAAATGATTTTGTACATAAAAACACATTGAATACATATTACGACCGCCTCTTTAAGTAATTTTATGATAGCTTTGTAAGGCTTAGTTGCCTCTTTATGCCAATGGCAATTGTCCACCGTACAATTGCCGTTGTATAAATATAAGGTTTATCCATTTTCTCAATATTATTACAAACCTCATCCTTTAGTTTCTTAAAGCCTACGACTACTTTTTAAAGGAATATTATTGCATAATTATTTAAATCGTTTTTCGCACTCGTATTGATCGGAATTGTCCGACTAGTTTCGGAAACTTTTTCTTAATAATAAGCTGACGCGGCGGGATTTGAGTCGAACTGCGAATCGAGTGTGAGTAAACCGTTATTTAATAAATTAATAGAAATCCACCTCATTAAGGTTGTTACAATAGTATTATTCGCTCTAACGAAAGTTGTTTTAACAATTTTATTGACGTTGTGGAAACGTGACAGCGCATAACATAATGTAGAGCGTTGTCTTTTTCCCACAATAACATAATATAATACTTAACTAACCACAATATGTTGACAAGTAGCGATAGCCTAGATTTTAAATTAAACAAATAAATTAACTAGAAAGGTCCATTATATTCCACAACAAATTTAAAATGATCCTTTCCCACAGTTAGCATATTATTTAACGAGCGTTATTAATTACACGGATTAATTAGTAGAACGATAGCTACAGGTGCTCGCGACACGGTCGTTACCAGCGGTAACTGTTATCACCTTATCTGACTTCACTTTAACTGGTCTTGCGGAAGACGATAAAGTATTAACCGCGAATGGTTGAGACAGCTCACCGACTTACTGTTCATTCTGAGGGCAATAAAATGGTAATTTCGCTGAATCAAACCATCACTGCTTGTGAATTTTTAAAGTGAGTTGATTAAAAAAAATTAAGTCTATTAGAACTTTTTCATTTTTTTCTAAAGCCCTTTGTAAATGGGGCAACGCAAGTCTTCAGTTTTTGACTGATTCAGTTTATAACGATGCACGTTAATGTACATATATTCTGATACAGGCAAAAGTGACTTGGAGATTCCTCTAGACGCTGAATCGGCCTTTAACGCAGGGCCTACAGCTATCTTAAGATTTACTATAAAAATTAATTGTATTTACTTGGAACAGAACACCTTGCAGCACGGAAATGTTTCATCGCACATGAATTTCGTCGAACATTTGAACAGGTGCTGGCAGTGCGCATTGCGATACGAATTTGCTATAAGGATGGCACCGATAAGCTTATCACCACTATTGAGTGCCAAGATCTGTATCACATGCACATTAAAATTTAAACTGACAGCAGAAACCTTGTTTTTTGTTGTGGCGGGGGAATCTTGTTTTTTGGAGTCAGACTCTTATTGACTAAACCTAACCGCCGGGTGACCTTAGCCACGTTTGCTACCGGCACGTAAAGTTACATAATAGGTATTACTACACAGCGCCACAGCAGAAATCTGCAAAAACACCATTTTAGCGCCGTAATAGTCTGCTAAACAAAGCGACCGTTGATGCGCTACATCTCGAAAGGTATTGCGAATCTCCGCGGCTTGAGCATCACTCCCGGGAAATAAAACATTACTCTATGTGAATAACTCTTCGCCTCTCGAGCCGGCGAAGTTTTCAAGAGCCATGTTAATCTGTTCCATTATTCTTTAGGAGAATTTACTCGGCTGATATTGTGTTTAGATTTGTGAGTTTGTGTGAGTTTATGTAAAAGTCACTTTATCGTAGCTGTGACTGTTGGGTTAGCGTTAAAGACACTAACCTGATGTAAAAGGATCGGCGTTAAGTTTGTGTGTGGTATTGTAACTCTCGAACAGATGAGCCGATTTTGATTTTGAAAGTTTGATTAAGTAGTCCAAAAAGCAGTAGTATTTCATAATAAAGACCTAAAATTTCACACATTCAATGCACTAAAATTAGGTCCCCTAAATATTTGCCGATTACAAATTCTTATAATAAACTGAGCTAGAACCATACCAGGAACCGATAGATCAGTCCTTTAAATATGGGATATGACACACGCTGACTCAGAAGCATAAATTTTAAAATTTTGGGTTGGAAGACAAAAGCGTTCTAATGCATTAGAACGCGTTTTGTAAAACAGAAAATGGCCGCTTCATAAGTCATGCGGAGGCTTATGAAGCCGGCATTTTCTCTTTGCTTTGGAAATTCACAATGGCTTTACGTTGCAAAATAATATACTATTAATTGCTAATTTCCGTTTCAAAATTAATATTATGTAATTAAATTATAGTTATTTCGTACTGAATTAACCATGAACATTTATAACATTTGCATTTTCCATATTGCTTCTCTACCAAAAAACTTCTATCCCAGTAAGATCACTGTTTTTTTTTAAATACTAGGTTTAATGACTGATAGTAGTAAATATTCTTCTGTAACTAGGTATCTTTGAGCATTGGACTTGAATGTATTACTTTAAAGCTAGAGATTGTTACAAGGGTGCGTATACAAACGTCGATGACGGATGCATGTCGTTGGTTTGAACTTTGATAACAGCGTTTTTATGTTCCCTACGACAAGAAGAGGAACACAAATCGTGTTATACATTTTATTTGCATTTGCACACGTTGTAGTAATTTTTAAATTAGTACAAAGAATTACTACAATGCAGCGAGCCTTCTGGGCACGTTTCCCGACTTTGGCAGGGATGAAGATGTCTTTTTTGACGCTTTGTAAATTATGTATATTTTTCATTTTATATTGATATAGTTTTAAAAATGTAAATATTTGTTTAGTTTAATTTATTGTATGAATACACACATTGTTGAAGTTATGAAAAGATAAAAGTATGATAAAGTTAGATAACTTATATTCACTTTTATTATTTGCGAGCTACGAAAAAGGCTTTTCATCTTTTTGTTGGTCAGTCAAGTTTGTGTCAGGCACCTCGTGTTTATAAAAAACATTTTGTTTTATTGTTACAGAAATTATTAAGATTTGAAAGCACAGCAAACAAACCTTGTAATACCCTTATGAAACACGTCAATATTTTACAAGATAGGTACATTACGGAACTTGAATATTAATGAAATATTATTTGTACCATATTGTAATCAAAGGAAACGCCTTCGAGCATAATTTTCCACCCGAACCAGTACCGTTGACGACAGAATCTATAGACACTCACACACAGTCACACATACACATACAAACACAACAGCTACACGTGATTACTCTGTAAGCGTAAGATATATTTCTTATAAGATTTTATAAAAGCCAGGTAAGTACGTAACGGACTCGCAACGTTGAGTTCCAAGCCTTTGCTAAAAATCACTGTACGTAGCTTGACCTCGATTTTCATATCATTTGTTGGTATATTATGGAACCAAAAATAAATATATGTGAAAATGTTAAATGTCATCATCACGGTTTATGAGATCATCAGGTGAAAGACGGACGTACACATAGGGGCACAGACCTACAAAAAGACAGAGAACGCTTTGAACGTAAGATTCCATTTTTAGAATCGGTACCAAAAATCAGAGCTATATTAAAAAATGTAAATCATTTTTCCTCTGTACCCAAAATTATGATAAATATTTGACGTTTCCTGACGATAAAACGCAAACAAATCCTAACCTACAAAATCATTAGCTGCGTTCATAAAGCAGGGTTAACTCCGGCCGAAGTGGTTTTAATCCTGAATAACAGAGGTATAATCAGGGAAATACGGTTTCACCTCTTATTCACGGTTAGATACATAAAACGGTAAACACGAAGGAAATGTTGGATGATAGGAATGTATGGAATTAGTATTTTGATTTATGATTGTTACTGTTTGGCTCAGAATGTATGTTGTCGTTATTTGATATTTTAGGGTATTTGTTTTTTTTTTGGCAAATAGGTACCACGTTTGATTACATATTTTTTTCTAATACTAGTAGAGAGCTACATTTTCGCATATCAATGGGTTATATTACAACCCTGTATTACCACGATTATTAAAAAATGCAAGAGAAACCGCGAGCGATGCTAATTTAAAATTATAATGCGATAAGCACCAGCTAAGTTTTTGGCAATATAAAAATGAGCTGCGAATAATAATATATAAAAAGTCCCAAATAAGATGAAATAATAACAAATAATATGCCACCCATTGATCAAATTGCCTCCCTAACTTGGCAGACTATCCTTATGGGTGATGATACATGTTCACTTGTAACAGAACAACCAGCTGATATGCTCTAGTATATCACCCTTTTCTGAACCGAAGATTTCGTCAAGCTTGCACAATAGCAGGCGATGCGTTATGCGCTGCGTGAGTTTAGATATGTCAACAACAAGAATGAAATCTGATAGATAAATGCTCAATAAATTTGAGCATTTTATCGTAATACTTTTGTGGGTTGCGAGAGAGGTGGCACTCTACGTCTTGTATTGCGCTATCAAGCGTCCACTACCATCGCACCATCCATAATAATACTACTTTAAGACGTGGTGTAACGTGCATTACGCACGAACTTACATAAGGAGAAGTTCTAGTAAATTATCGACACTAATACGTTCACAAGCGCAGGGCCCCTATTCCAATATTTACAATGGCCGATGATTGATTGAAAATTGCATTAAAATGACACTATTCGTATCTCAGTAAAGGGCGGAACACTCACAGTCAATACAATTAATTTTATATAATAATGTTGGAAAAATGGTTCGAAGAAAACGAATAGTGTCAAACTAGGGGCTGGTTTTATTACCATCTATTCACACTTTTTAACATATTGCAAATGACAAAACTACTTCATGAAGCAATCAAAAGTTTTATCACGCCCCGGCATTAACGCGACATCTGTCAAGGAAGGCAAAAATATTCTTTATCGCTGCTTTCCTACAAAGAATAATGGGATCGTAAATTCGCAAATGACATTTTTCGAGGACATACGCAAACTTTTTCGTAACTTTAAGGTCACTATAAAAGTGTCAAATTGAAGGCACTGTAGTAATATATTGTGGGGAAATAAAGATATAAAGTGCGGACAGGAAGTTTTGAAGTGCAGCTTTGCAAGTTTGAATGAATGAAAGAATACTATATGACTGTCTGTATGTATGTTTTTTTCTTCTTTCGTTAGCTTAGGCCTTTTGCATAGATGAAGGGAATCCTAGAAAAACGTAATAACATTGGTTTTACATTCTAGGCTAAAATTCCGTCAAGGAATTTGTTTGCAAAACAAATAAAAGAAGGTTTGTTAAATGTTAAGTCGGATAAGTACTAAACCGGCACTGATACACACAATTTAGAATGCCAAGATGATTATTTATTATTCGGTGAACAACTCCATCAATCAACTTAGCCTATCGCGGTCCACTGCTGGTCATAGGCCTCACCTAGGTTGAGCCACACAACACTACCTATTCGTCCTACATGTGTTTGCTGATTCAAGGTAACTATTCAAGGTCTCGTCTCCTCCAATGGCCATCATCCTTCGAAAAACATGTCTAGCTCATGCCCATTTCAGCTTACTAATTTCTTCTTCTTATTTTAGTTCTGCGCCGGATAATCTCATTTTGCTCCTGATCCTTTAAATAATCTCTCAGATACATTGCTCCATAGCTCTCTGAGAGTCTTTAAGCGTCTCCACTTTAAAAAGAATCTAATCTTAATATGATGTTTTGATCAACAAAGTCTTTTATTCTATGTAAACTATATTATTATCTACTTAAATGCTTAAACAAACCTAAAAATAATCAACTTACTCTTATTCAAATCAACAACAGAATAAAACAAGAAATATTAAGCAAATAGCAAAAGATGTTAAAACATAATGTAGGAACATACAACAACTACAAGAATGTACTCGACATTACAGCACAGTAATCAAGTCCCTCTCGGGAAATACGTTTCAATCCAGCGGTTCACAAAGTTGTTTGACTTACGAGCTCCTTCTCAAAAAATAATATATTCCTAAGAGTTCACAGGGGAAATCTATTGTATACTACAAATAAACTGCGTGGGCGAGGCCTGTGGAACTGTGATTGTTAATAACCTAGCTTTTATAGTTCTTCTTTTTTTAAGTAGGTGTTAGTTAATTTGAGAAAAGGGTGACTAGGGTATTAATTTGAGTAGTGTGCTTCGTTATGGTCACCTAGTACTATGACAACATTCGGAAGTATAACGTTGCAGGTTATATTCGGAAGGGCTATTGTCGGAATTCAAAACCAAAGTGAAGACGAAATTGTCATTAAAATTCCCCAAGTCCTCGTGGGGAAAAAGCAGATAGTGTCCGACTCTTACTGACTAAAAACGTACCTCCTTTATGACCAAAATATTTATTATTTAAAGTACTCAAAATTATGTGTCGATTAATTTAAATCAAATGGCATTAATAAATTACCTTTACCATATCTATGTGCAAAGCTCGAAGCACACATATGGTAGTTTGATTTACCCGATACACCAGTGGGACAGAAACTATTAAACAAAACTCTGTAGTTGTTTTTTTAGAGTTCCGTACCCGAAGGTTTAAAACTTAACCCTATTAATAAAGCTCAGCATTCTGACCATCTGTCCATCCGTCTGGCACCATTCAGTATCGCATGAACCATGATAACTAGACAGTCGAAATTCACTGATAATACATTATACTAAATCAAAGATAAAACTATTTTTAACGGCGTTGCTGTCTTATCTTTTCCTACCGATTAAAGTTTGTTTGACCAACGTACGAAATTCTCGGTACACTATCGAAGCCGATCAATGGACAAATTAAATTTACGGCCGCAAACCGACCAGATCGCAGTAACGATACAACGACCGTCATTTATTGCCAATAAATATTTTTTACTGGCAACTTTTACAGGACCGTCCGTTCGTCTTTTCACAAGGAGCTTACGTCGTGTTTACACTACGGCACTATGTAACTAGCTGTGTTCTAAGTGCTACAGTTTTATGATCGCGAACGGGTATTTGCGATTCTTTTTCTAATGAATTCTAATATATGATATTATTTCATTATTCGATTTGTATAAAGGTCATGTCATATCATCTTAAACTTAATTTACAATGCACGCTCAAGATTTTGGTGAACCTTCATTTCACATCACACTAATACTATAATTGAGATCGTATATGAATGTGTTTGTATGTTTTTTACCTCTTCACGCTCAAACTGCTAAACCGATTTCGATTTTATAATATTAGTGTTCGACGTTTTGTATGGAGGCTGGCAGCTTCCAATTTTATATTATTTAGTATAGGGGGGAAATGTTTTTTACAGCTATACCCGACATCTAGGCGAAGCTGCAGGCAAAAGCGAGTCAAAAAGAAGATTAAATATATGTCAAATATACAAACTAAAAACAGTTTATTGCTTAACTTAATAACACACAGTAATTACATATTTTGTTACTACAAAAAATAAAATTGAATATAATAGAAATCTGCAATCGCTGTCACGTATCGCGAGTTTGATAGGAGAACGTTGCTTAAGTTTGAACCGTTTAATAACTTACTCATGTATTGTGATCCTACGAGAAACTATCTCAATAGTGCCTTAAGTGTTGAAACTTTTCTCAAAAGTGTCTGACACCTTCACGATGAGTGTCGTAGTCTGAACACGGTCTTACCCCCTGTATTATTTCATAACTGATGGTTTATTGCGGTAACGCCAGTTTTACGATATTACATTTAATTTGTACGTATTTCGGTTTCGGGTTACGACGAGATTTTATTTGCACCTGGACATGTCTTATAATATTTTATAGTTGCAACGTTTCGTGTGAGGCCAGTGTCTTGTCTGTAGAGAAGTTTTTTTGTTTGTTTGCTTCTATGCTTTGGTTATTGAAGTGTTGTTTTCTGTACCTTTCTAATGAAGAGTTCATGGCTGAGCTACAACTGAACAGCTTGATCGATCGCAGGTAAAGCTGCGCTTGATACAATCAGTCTGTGGATGGGTGATCATCTATGATACAACAAATTCCTCAAATAAATCAATGGTTTATTTTAAATTGGTTTTTATGGCAAGGCGCATTAAGATTTGAGTACACTACCTATAGTCAGAGTTCAAATCGTAGGACACTACACGTTACTCGACACGACGTTGAGACATTTTCAGGTGTGTAGTGTGTTGATTTCCTTATTAAACTAACAGTTTACCTAGTAATTATAATTCAACCTATAAATATCTTAGTTCTAGGCACATTACATCTTTGGTTTACAGAAAAGATTAACCAAATCTATCCAAAACATTTCGTAAGTAAGTAATTTAAAACATCATCTTACAAGTGAATCCTTGTTTCTGAGTTTTATTATTCTTTTATTACTTTCATGAATAAAACGAACAGCTAGCATTCTCTTTGATCTTTTATTAGCTTATTTAAATGTACATTGTTTATTTTACAAAGAAACAAAGCATAATAAGAGAAATAAATAATAAACGGAATGAAATGTGGATTTAATTTTACAGTTGGCCGATCTTTGAATGACAAGGGTGTGTGTGGATGTCGCTTGGATGTTGTAGTGTCAGCAACTAAAGGCCATGTACACTGAGTACTGTATGAATGTCTAATACTACGTCTGAAAGTAATATTGTTATGGTTGACAAAGCGAGATAGCGCTATATACGGCGTAGAGTGGCATCTATTTTCCTCACCCACAATACCATCACTTTAAGGCTACCTGAATATAATAATTTTGTATAGGATCAGAAAAACGTGGATGGAGAAAACGTGTTGAAAAATGGTTTTAGTGATAAAAAAATCAGTCTTTTACAAAATGGGACTCGTGAAACTGATGACACAAGAAAAACATTATTAGGATTTCTTCTTTACCATTTTTCTACGGATAAAATGATTTGTTTGTAAATCTGCTTCTGTTAATCAAATTTCGTTGCTGACCTTACGACTGCGATTCCTAATGTCATTGTTGTATCGAATTGCCTTCTTTGTTTTATTAACTCGCAAGAATATTACTGATGTGTGTTTTGCATTGCCCTCAACTTTTGCGTTTTAATGTTCTAGAATTTTCTTGACTCGACCCTCAAATGAATGCATTTAGTTAGTTTACCGTGGTAAGATTTACATATGCAAAGAACATCTAGGCATCACAAAAGCCGTTTAAAGCTGTCCTGCGTACACAACGAAACCTTAGACCACTTTTCTGTCCGTGCAGTCAAAAGCATCAGAATAGGTACCTTTACAGTTGTTGTTGTCGCGGGGCTTTTACAAACATATAAATCATGTTCAAAAGCCACCCAGATTCCGAACAAGCAGTCGTGGATCACACAAATGCTTATCCTGCGCGGGGATCGAACCCGCGACACGTCGCGCCCAGTGGGTTATCTGTGCAGTCATTTCTACTAATACTTAAAAATACATTGTACTTTATTTAGACTGATCGCACATTGGTAACATTGAGCACGTGCCTTCGCATCGGACGCATGCATAGTTCGTAGCGCGCATATGCACCGCCCGCATTAAATGCAGCACGTAAAGAAAGTCAACCTCATTGGCTATACCACAAGCAAATCAGAGCAAATTGAATTTTAAAAATAAATCTTTAAAGTCGAATTCGGTTGTAATGTGATTGTCAATCACGACCGTGAATAATGCGAACACGATATATCACCGTCTTGTTAGCTTTCGGCACGTTATACATGGTGTTTCACTTTAACGTTTCATGTTTTTAATAAATTGTAGATCGAATGAAATGTAGGTAAATCGGGCTTGATTTTTAGGATTCGTTATACAAAGAGTAAAACGGAATAATATTACTAAGGTGCCCCTAGGTGCCCGTGAGTCACCAGGCTGTATCTCAGGAACTGTTGTAGATTGAAAGTTGTTACATATTTGTATTTCTGTTGCCGTTTTCATAGCAATTACTGGAATTGAAGGTCGAGGTTCGTTACGGCTATAAAATTGTTGAATGATAAAAAAAATGTAGTTTAATATTTGTACCAAACAATAAGAGTCCAAATATATTCTTCAACTGAAACGATACCAGTTATACTTCTTCAGAAATTCAGACAGAAAGAAGAAAAGGAGTAAAAACCCCACTTTCCGGATTCAATGGTAAATTTATCAAGGAAATATACATAAATTGCATGACAATGCAATACTATGATGACATAATGATTTGATGCCGAATGATATTTTTTGTAATTTTCCTGTTCGTAAAATAGTTATATAATAATTTTATAAGCTAATTCAGATTACTCATACAATTTTATCAGATTTCTTAAAACAGCTCAATCACAATCAAAATCAAATCGATAATTTATATCTATTAAGCCTATATTAAAAGGGACTTTAATTAATCAAAGTTATGTAATATTTCAATTAAGATATTGGTACGGCAAATTCCCTGCTTTATGTTAAGCCAAATGAAACTAAGGCAGGCGCGACTCTCGTGTAAATTCCTCCTGGGACTGTCAGCTCTCAACTACCGCAAAACCAATATAGCAATCAGGCTTATTTAGATAAGACTCTATTACATTGTTCAGTATATTTCATCCTGAGAACTGTTATTAATGTTCCTGTATTTCGTGTTAAATATGAACAGATTGGAAGGGAGAATTGGATATTTTGATACCTTTATTAGTCTGTTACATAGATTTCAAAAAAAATATTTTGTATTTATTTATTTTTTGCCTTTTTTCCATTGGCCTCGACATCTTTGCTGCGTTTTTATATACCAAATTTTTGCTGATCTGATAAGAAAACATTAAATTTTCTTTTTTACAACATGTGACGGAGAGAGGAAATAATGTTAACGAAGAAACAGGAATTACATATAAATCTTTGAACATCTCAATTTATTTCAAAACATATTTTCTCAACAATTAATCTCGAATAACAATGTCATAAAACATAAATCAGAATATAATGAAAGATTTATTTACTAACCAATGACGTCACGCCGTCTCGACGTCTCTCCCTACACGAGACAATCTCAATGGATTATGAAAACAATTATCTTAAAAAAAGCAGTTTCCCTCGAAAATGTATTTGTATAGAGGAATAGGGAAGATTAAGATCTCATTTGTTCTCTTGCTTTTCATAACGCTAATTAGCCGTTTAACTAAGCTTTTATCACTGAACTAAAAGTCATTGTTATCAAGCAAGTCCGCCATCTTGTCTGTCTACTAAGCTTCAGTATTATTTCGTCGGACGATATTCATTTTTATTAACGTAAGGAGCTCTTCTTCAAAATGTTTATAGTAAAGTACCTTATTAACTTCGAAGATTTTATTATCATTAGTTGGAAAAACAGATTATATTCATTTGAGTTTTTTGGGATCAGATATTTCTTTGAATGAATGGGTTTCTAAATGATCTCTCTAAAAAAATGTAGTTTAAGACATATTTAAAAAAGAAAAAAAGTTCAATTGCAAGTCGTACTCGCAACGCACTTGAAAAAATAATGCTAACCCATTTTACGGCAACAGTAATAGAACTAAGTTTTTATGCTATGAGATGGCGTTGTCTATGATTGCCTGTGAATTGCACAACACGTCGATTATTTTGGTGTTATTGGATATTCAACGAAACGACAAACTAAAGGCAGATAGAAAAGAACGTTAAATATTATAAAATTAATTTATTAATTAACTTTGGCAATAAATATAAATCGAATAACTATCGCTATTCAAGGCTTAATATCACATAGTATTTGGCGATTACACCGACTTAATTAAATAAAACCTCAAATATTACAAAAATCTTGACTATGCTATAACACACACATGTTCTTAATATTAATAAAAGATATTATATATAAATAAAATATATAAAAGTAAACGCTAGATGCGAAAATCTTGGAGCTTTCTTTTATGTATACCGTTGATACAAAAGTTACAAACAGACATCCGAATACTGAAATCATAAAGACATTTTAAACTAAAACAAATGAAATCTTTTGTCAAAACAAATGCCTCTATTGGTTGATCAAGGAATAAGAAACAACACTTGGATTAAGATGAAACCGATATTTATAATTCATTCATATTTATGTAATCGATGTAAATTGACTGATTAAATATGTTTTTAGATAAAGAATTTTGAGGTTACAATTTGAATCAAAGCGATGATAGATACAAACGCAAAGGCGGGCTTGAAGGTAGAAGAAGAAGAAGGTACTTCAATGCCAGTAACTTCTGCGATCCACGGTGAATAGTGGGCGACGCGAGTGAAGACTTCATTGTTCCTATTGGCCGTACATTTGTTGCTATGGAACAGAATACCAACAAGTTGGTTGTCGCAGACCAAGGGGTTGCCGTCAAGAACCTGTAGACAAAAAAAAATGTAAGCAATTTTGTTTTTTTTTTGGCATGAACCTTTCGATCTATTTTATGTTTAGCAGGAATATACTTACAGCGCATCCAGAGGTTGAGTCTACTGAAGGTTCAGTGCATATCGTAGTTGGTGTTGTAGTAGCAGCCTCGTCAAACAATTGTGGCGTCTGTACTGGTTGTTCATCTCCTGGCTCTGAACCTTCTGGGGGAGTTTCTCCTGGGGGAGTTTCCTCTGGTTGAGAGCCTTCTGGTGGCGTATCTTCAGGAGTAGTGGAGGGTGCGGGTGTTGTCGGTACGATTAAACATTCGGACTGAGCTAACAGTGTCTTCGTCGCAAACTTAAGGATCGGTTGCAGCTGTAAACAGAAGAATGGTTAGTTGTTTTAAACATCACAGGGCATCGTGCCTTACAAACTATACGCTTGACCTTTTTTAAGCTCGGACATTGTTAGATTTCTAAATTTTTTCCTGTTTTTGAAACAGAATCAAAAGTCGAAATAATGATAGGGTGCATACATTTGTATTGACTGCTGCAGGAACCCAGCCTGAAAGAGTGCAGGTGGTCGCTGATTCTTGAGCGCTCTCCGAGTGTGGGGGCAGGCCCAAGGCTTTCAAAACAGCGGTCTGAACGAAAGGCGTCGTCAACTGAAAAAAAAAGAAAGACAAATATTAGGTTTCGGCTTATAGTTTCGTCATTGTCACGACACTTAATAATTTAGAAATAGAAGGGGTAAGTTCTTTGTATTAGTTAAGGATAGAGATAACATTTTTATTTGTAGTTTAGCAGGTAGAGTCGCGATAGCAGTGCACCGCAGTGCGTTTGGCGGAATCATAAGTATTCGGTACTAAAAGGCATACGTGGTTTCTTGTGTATATAAGCTACAATTCAGTAATTAGAAGCCATTTACACTTAATTTAATAAAAAAACTAGACAGAAAAACATATTATGAAAGCAATTTTAAATAGGATTCTGACACTGTTCGTTCACAATGAAATCAAATAATTCGAAAGTCATTCAAATAATTTGACGATAGTTGAAATTCTCACCTTTATGATAGCAATATCGTTGAGGTAGGCTGGGCTACCCTGGTATTGTGGGTGCACTGTGAATGATTCAGCAACTCGAATACGGTTTGCGTCAAGGATATTATTAATATTCCTGTCACCAGCAAAAACTCTTATATTGCCAGCTGCGATGGGATCTAGAGGTCTGAAAAATAAAAAAGGTCATTATAAACTTTTTGAAAAAACTTTTCACACGTAGATTAATATTAATTTAAAATTCGCTTTTATGTGTATTTGGAGCCTTAAGCGTTCTCACCAGTTAGGCCGATATCAATGAGTTTTTGTGTGTTCTTAAGTAGTTCCTAGGCTACATCCTACCAAAAAATTTATGACCATAATAGCTTTTGCTTAATCTCAACCTTTTTTTTTGGAATTCGTTACTATAGCGGCAGTAAAAAAAATATCACAACATACAGCGTGGCGGCAGTCGGATGGACGGTCAGCGGAACCTCACTAATAGGATTCCGATTTTATCTTATGGGAACGGAACTTTAAAAACAATTTTAGTATGAAATAAACAAACCCTTCCTCCCGTAGTTCATTTAAACAGCTGGCTGTTGTCAATACATGTTCCAAGGAGATCAAAACTCCTCCACACGCGGTCGCACTATTCGGTGCTCCCCCAAGCTGCTGCACGGAAACCTGAACAAAAATCAATTATTTAGAATTAAATCCTGCTTATTCAAGTTTCATCATCTATTGATACACGGCAAAAGAAAAGGACAGAAGCTAAAGGTCTACTGACACGTGTTTTTGCAGAAGTGAAAGCGAGGAGTTAAAGGTCAGCCGAACATCTCCTTATTTCTTGTGCACTTGCACGGCTGTCAGAATTTGTATGATTCTTTGTCTGTTTTCTTTGCATTTTCAGTTAATAGATTACGCAATTTTTACTCATAATTTTACTTATAAAATATTTACCATGAAGGGAAACTGATCATTTGATGCCTCAGCATATGTGGTAACTCCATTTTCTGTGGTTTCAGCGGGCAAGGCACTTGCACCTGTTTTAAAAATAAAATATTAATAATACTGGCCAATAAATATGTCATAGTTGGGTGAAAAAAAAGAAACTGGAAGAAATGCTTTGCTGATTTCATTTTTATAAGCTTACTGTCCCGCCTATAGATAGTTCAACGTTCATATTTAACTCACGAGACAGAGAAATGTATTTTTTTTTCAAAATAGAGTAAAACTGATTTGTAACTCCTTCATCAATGGTGAGTTGTTTAAAATTCGTTTTCTTTCTATCCCACTGGCGGCAAAGGATTAACCTTCTTACTGATTCTTTTTTAATTATTAATAAACTATCGTAAGTGTAAAGCACATCCTGAAAGCTTTCAGTCTCAGTTTCAAAAGAATCCAAGGAATTTTTTTAAATTTAAAATTGCGCAGTGCAATAATTAATTGATGTAATATTCTAAAAATAATTATTTATCATAAAAAAATATTTCTCGAATAACGAAATATTTTTAATTCATAATATTAAACCAAATATTGAAACCACATACCAATAAGTGCAAGTCCTAATAAGAGCACAATTTTTCCCATGTTTTCACTTCAGTGCTTTGTAACTAACGAATTGAAACAAGAACATCTTTTTATATACATATTTTATCTAGTAACATTTCCAATTTTATCTAATCAACGTCAGTTGGTAATTATTCGTGCACAATCAAATTATATTGATTATTTCTGCAGCCGTTAGCGCTCCGCCATAAGGTTCATTTTCGTGACTCATTCTAGGTTCGGGGAGGTGCTGGCCGACCAATATTCTTTCAACACAGTTAATTTTCAACTATCTAATCTTCCGTATCCGCATACAATAGTCCTGATAAGTATCTTTGATCTAATATGACTCACACTAATCGTTCGAGTACAGACGGAAATAGAAGTGAGTAGATCTAGTCTGCTTTTGCTGTTTGCTTTTGGATAATGTTGTTAGCAATGCACTATGTGAAAGCCTAAACCCTGCAAGGGATGTTTTAGTTGAACGTTGTTAACGTAGTTAGTTTCCTCTTTGGTCTGGCTTGTAAAGTTTCGCCAATAAGTCCGGTGGAGCATTCAAACCCTGCGCTCAGACTAACAGCAAAGAAAACTTGAAAAAGCACTTCGATATGGAGAAGAAATAGTTTTGAAATCAGATACTAAACAATAGTACAGTCTTAATATGCAAATGTAATTGAACGTTAATTGTGTTACTCCCACTTTCGAAGTCCCACAAGTCGAAAATACCAAGAAGATATAAAAATCGGGATAAAAATATCACAGGCTACTTTTCTTATTGGACAGGTTTGAGCATTTGCTTATCTAGCTAGCTAGCTCATTTCGTGGTCATTACAGTTTGGTAAGGTTGTTTTGTTTTCCTTCGCCGCTGGTCATATAATATATAACTTTGTATAAATCACATTAGTATTTCGGTCTGAGTTAGGGTCAAACCTGCACCGTTTGCATAGAAATACATACATAGAATTGCCAGGCAACTGCTACTCAGGAAACATAAAGTTTTCACTTATTGTACCAAAACTTATCTTTGTGAAAAATATATTGTGAAAGGAAAACAAATAAATTATTGAATAAATGTTAGAAACTGAATTTATTAAAGTAATTTTGTTTCGGACCGTACAGTCTCGAACGACACAAAACGTGTAAATGCGTATACAAACCCTAAAGAATTTGATAAAAATAAAGTCCGGAAGCTAGCCAATGAAAATTATATTAACGGATTGCCCAGTGGCCCAAAACCCAGCCGAAGCAACTGGCGCGACGTGTCACAATTTCGATCTCCACAATCTCCACATAGGCCTGGATGAAAAAGCAGTGGAATGGGTGTTGTGGCGTAGCTTAGAGAGTACACGTCCAGCAGTGGATTAGACAATAATGTTGGGATCCGCGAATATTTGTGATGAGTTTGGGTGTATTTGTGCATGTGACTTGTTTGTGAAATCCCTCTTAATACAAAGTTCAAAGGATAATATTCAAGTGTAAGAAGCTTGTTCCCAGTGTCTACCACGTGTTAATTTTTATTCGAATTAAATGGCTTATTCCGTTGGCTTAGCGTCCTAAAATGTGTCTTGGCCTCTGATACGAGGGAGCACCTCCAGCGATATCTGGGTAGCCCAATAGTCCTAGCTGTTGGTCGTCCCAGATACGCTATCCTTTCGACGTGGCCGAGCTAACGTACTCTGTGAGCTTTGACTTCTTCAATGATGCGGGCAAATTCTGTTCTACAAGAGCACAGGTCCCAAGATTTTGAGTAGGACCACTGTTTCTGTAATCAAAAGCTTGTTTTCTTCCTTTTGTGTCAGTATCCAAGCTTCACAACCGTATGTCAATATGGGCCTTATTAAAGTTTTATAGATTCAAACTTTAGTATTTTGACTAAGAAGTCTTTTATGTTTGGTGCTTTGTGTGAGTGTTCGTGTCTTTTATGGTGTATCTTCAATATTTGAATTTTGACACGCCCTTGTAGACGGTATCCACTCAGTCTTCTCCGGGCTTCTCAAGCTTACCTTCTGAGCTTCAGTTTCAAGGACCTTGGCAGGCTCCTGTGCTTCATTGTTAATGTAATTAAGAACCCTTACCCTGTCACCGTATGCTTTCCATTCCATTTTTTTTTGTCAAAGTTGCTTTTATTACGAATAAAATTAGAGTAATTAATTATAAAATTTAAAAAAAGGTTCCAGTAAAAAGTAATAGGTTTAATGAGGAATAAATTAATTTAATCAGTTTTTTTTATTCACTTATTCCGCTCAGTCAATGGGTCATTTGGACCAAGCCTACAAAGGTTGGAGATTTCACTATACGTAAATTACGTGAGCTTAAGCATTCAATGTTGTATGAACCTACGGTGAGTGAGCTTCGACCAAAGTCCAACATTATACGTGACTAATCTATCATGACTCATACCAATCAAATCAAAGCATCAATGTTTAATAAATATCAGCGTTTAAATAAATTCTCATCATGTAGGTATTCTAATATGACTTCAATATTAGAATGACATATTATGTTGATTTATTTATCTTTAAACGTCTTTAGTGTCTGATAAATTGTTGTGCATTGCCATGCACTGACCAACTGCAGGAAACCTTGTACGAGGACGTAAGAGACCACGAGACTTCATCGTTTATAAAAAGGCAAAGGTCTCTCAACTCTTCTAAAATCTAGAATCCTCTGTCTAGAGTTAAGTTTTTCCAGCTTTTGTAGTCGTCAAATCGCCTGTTTCTGGAGCGATGTATTTTTTCATTAAGAGGAACCTTTAGGCTGATAGGCCGAATCAGGACAGGATATCTAATATGCGTTGAATGTCCTTTCAGAGCCCCAATTCTGCTATTTACAATGGCCGATGATGAATGAATGAAATTGGCTTAAAATGGCAATTTTCGTATTCCCTTGAGATTTTTTTTACACAACAATTATAAATTCAGTACGGGACGGTACACTCAAGGTCAATTAATTACAATTAACTTTCGATTCTTGTATTGGCAAAATGTTTTAGGAAACATCAATAATTTCAAATTTAATTCAATTGCCATTGTAAATAGCAGAATTGGGGCCCTGATATCGAATTAAAGAAAGATCTGTTCTTTTCGTGTGGTTTTTTGGTGTGGTATTATTTGATGGCAGGTTATGACCCGCCAGTACTTACATCCTTGTGTTGGTTGAGTCACGACGCTTACATATCACGACGGCGAGTGAATCCAAACGATCAAAAATATCAATTGCGCAATGTTGTCGTGTGCTCTCGGTAAATATTATTAATCCCTTATATCGTAGCTATCGTCAATACACAAAAAGAGTTCGCAATATGAACAACCCTAAACCATGTTTTAGAAAAATATGATGCAATAATAATTAAAGTCCCACAAACATTCGCTCAATAATAGGGTTTTTGAAAAACCTAATAATATAAATTTGTTTAGTGGGTTAGGCAGATTTTCGCAAAAAAATGAATACCTACGCAGTTCTCACTTTATCACATCATTAAAAATTAAGATGGATTAATAGCATTTAAGATGATATCAAGTGAAATCACTTGCTAACGAGTTTTTAAATCACTGTAAAGAAAAAAATACGTATACAAAATTTTTTTGCAGTTCTATAAGACGGCTTGAACAGTTTTTTTTTAATACTCGCGCAGCTTCTATTGTTAATCCTATACAATCAAAAATATTCTACAAGGAGGATATTTGGACGATATGACTGATGTTCTAGGGCCCACCTTACATAACACCGTTGCGGGTCTCGACACTCCCTGGTCACTGATCTTAAGCTTGACCCAAAGACATATATAGCACGTTTAATGTAATGCGACCATAGGTAATGTGACGTCACGTCGTCTTTTACAGCCCTCTAGGAGTTATACCTCAGAAAAAAGCAATGTGGCAAAGACATGAGGAAAAAAGAGCTAGGTATCTTCGTATTTAATCAATCTGTTATTGACAGGAAGTCATGATATTAGTGGAGATAACCAAACGATGAAATCGATAAGAAACGTTTAAAAAATTAATCATTTCTACAAGTTCTTTAGACATGTGGTTCCAAAAAGGGCAAGTAAGTAATTTTTAATTGTGTTTTTAAAAACTACTCATATACGACGAACTGTACGTTAGAAGGGTTTGTGTGTCGGTGTGTGGCATGGTAGCTCTTGAATAGGATTTTTTTTACTATTAAGAAAAAACGACTCGCGCTCTTAGAATTTTCATCCATGTATCGCGGCGTGCTGTTTCATAAACATTAAATTGACATGCACAGACTCAGAACTGTAGCTTCAGCATAAGCGGGTATCGAACCCACGATCGTCGCGCACACTCTACGAGTATATAACTTTATCTATTTATGTCGCTGATTATTCAATTAATAACAACAAAAGGTTCACGGTAACTTTCCGCGAAAACCTTATCAATTTGATAGTTTCTAAGTCTGCTCTCAAGTGTCTCGAAAATACCTATTTTCGTATCACACATAAACAACTCAAATATGAATTACGATGCTCATACGTCACAGGTGTGCTGCTTCGGGAATTCCATCAATGAGTCCCACCTAGTTGTGTCGGGGCCTTAAATTAAGGAAATCTTATTACGAAATTCCGACATGTGTCGCAAGCTAAAGCAGGGTAAGATTCATGTGGGCCTAATGAACTTACTGGGAATTTGTTTGTGTCTTTAATTTTTTTTTTAATTCTTCTTCAACAGAACAGGGAACGGGTTGGTTGTTATGACAATTTTTCTGCTTATTAATTTTCAAGGGCATTTTTTTGAAATTATTAATAATACTAGATACTTAAAATTTAAAGTAGCGAAGTTAATTAGAAATTAGTTATTTGACGGGTGACCAAATTTTTGTTAAAATTATCCCACCAAAAACATTAATTGTAAAAAAATGCCAAATCTCTCGATGCAGTCTTTCCATCGTAAAAAGTTTTGAGATCTCATAGAAGCCAAGTCCTATTCAAAATATTTTGTAGTTATAAATCAACATTTAGTAATTGTATCAATAGTTTTCTTTATATTATAATTATAGTGACTTGGCAATGAGCACAAGAAGAAACAAATAAAACGGCATATTTGGAGGAGTTGAAAGTTACACACACCGCATGCGTAAACATTAATATCACAAAATTAATTTTCTTTTGGTTTATCCGTGTCGTCCCAACCGAATTTCGGCAACGGCAGTCAGTCTTAGTGTACTCTCGATACTTTCATAAAGCGATAGCCCGTAAAGTATTCTTAATTATTGTATTGGAGCATGTAGTCGGTAGTGACCATCATGATTCACACATAACAAATAATCTGATCACTGGTCTCGTCAGTAACATTTGCACATAATTCCAGGCAGCAAGCAGCTTTTAATTTGTGCTCATTGCCAAGATACTACTAAAATTCACATTTATTAAATGTAATCCACCCAAACTAGTCACTCTTGAAAGGGCCACGTATGCTTGACCACAGGTAAAAACTGAAGAACCTATATCCATCATTGCATTGCTTAGGCTCAGCCCCTGATTCTTATGTATGGTTATAGCATGAGCTATTCGTCGCAGGTATAGACTTGCATATCATCCCAATTCTCCACTACATAATGGACGACAGCACGCCTAATATCGTTTGACAACTGAAAACTCCCATACATGCAGTATGACAACGAATGAAATAAACACGACCCATCTCCAGGAATAGAGATGACTCTGTGTGGACTAAGGTCGCCTTTTATGTACAATATTTCACGTTCCATTACAATATATTTACAATTACTACTATAACAATATATTAATAGGGCTTGAACTTATATATATATGCATATATACATCTACTAACTTACAAACTATAACTAAACTAAACTAAATAACACGTAAAGTTTCTCCGAATGGCTTTTCATAGACAGATGGCGCTATCAAATGAAAATTATCGAATTATTTTGAAGTACTACTTAGACTGCGCTTTGTAACGAAACTATAGCGCGATTCAGACAGGTACAACGCCATCTATCGAGCGCGCATACCATATTTATCGCAATACAATGGAGTTTTAGCTTTATTAATTCAATGAATTTAGCTTTATTAATTAGCTTTATTAATTAATGATAGTCTATGTATTACATTTATATTATTCTTTTCTATTCTATGTATGTATTCATCCAATAGAGTAGGTACTTAAACAACGAACAAAGTTAACAATGCAGTCAAAATCCATACATAATGTTCTTGCTAAACCGCAAATATAAAATTGTTTTCTATTTCATATTATTTTTTAATGTTTTTATAATTTTTCCTTTATATGTGGCTAATGACCTATCTTGGTGCAAAATTTGAAGTTTCTAAGTCTGCTAGAAGTACCTTAGATTTTTGATGATCTGTCAGTGAATCAGTGAGTCAGTGAGTGACAAAATGGTGTAACTTTGATCGACCGTAACTCCTAAACTATTAATTCAATTGGCATGTAATTTTGAACTTAAGCTTGTTCTAATGCCTACTATTATTCACCGAAAACCTAAACTCCTAGCTTTGTCCACGTCGAAGATACAGGGGGGGCGAAACGGCCGCGAATTGCTTCGAGAAAAGATGGTACGGCCGTGCCCGTTTTGCTCGAGACTTGGCTGGGGCACTGCCGTGCCCCCAGATTTGTTTCTTTAGCCTTTTTGTACAGTTTTTTTATAACTTTTTTACCAGGTTACTTCGGCTGAATTCACAATTCGACTTAGGTATACAGTTCCCCTTACTGTGACTTTCATATTTCATCGAAGCAAACGTTACTTTAATTAATTTATTGAAACGAAATTTCTACTTTTAATGAGTTTAAAACAACATCCGGACTGACAGATAAATAGAAGAAAAAAATCATTGATTTTTTTATTTACCGATTAAGGTTTGGTTTCCTTCGTTTTATTTACTACATATTTCGGAAACCCCTAAATTTTATGCGGGATATATTATTATCATTGATAAAAACAGGAATCTGACTCAATCTTATATGAGTATTGATATTAGATGACATATAAGGTCAGCTTATTGAACTTAGTCTATGGATTATGTAAATCCAATCATACACTTTTAAAATCAGTCAAATTCTATCTCGAGGACAGACACAATTGCTTAAAAGTACCAACATGTCAATCAGATTTGTCGGGGAAAGTATTAAAAAAAATAAAACAAAGCATTAAATCTAATAACTTATAATTACCAATTAAGTTAATCATTTACATCTATACATTTACAGAAAAAGTCGAAAACAAAATCACATCTCATAGTATTTGGCGTTTCCATATAATAATAATGATATCGCAAATACATAAGAAATAACTTTCTTTCATTCTATTTGATCTTCGCCAAACATAGCGAACGACGTGATGCCGACTAAAGAGGCGTAATATGTATTAAGCTGAAAATCGTTCACTAAATGGTGTTGGAACTTGATACAGTAGAAGCACCTGAGGAAAAGAGATGGCACACTACGCCGACCACACTCCCTCACTTCCACAACTGCTGTAGCTTTTGTTTTTTGTAGTACGCCCCAACATGCCTGCACCAGCTAAAAACACGTTCTGTTCCGGGGCGAAGTCTTATATTGTGATATCCGTATTCATTTATTTTAATATGGACATTATCCTGTAGGTATTAAGAGCGCTTTCTACAAAAACAACGGTGTTACAGACGCTTACTCAACAACCCACAACGGAACAGATATCACAGGAATAATTGTTCCGAGGATCAAATTCTTTTAGCCAAGTAACATGCCTTTTTAAATTATTTTATACAGATTAAAAGTTATGCAATTTTAATAACAAAATGCCATTTTAATCATTGTACATTTCATTGAGCTAATATCTCTATTTATTTTGTTACTTGGCTACAGAAGGTGGTGTTTTTAAAAATAAAGAAGTAAATCTATGCTTAAATAAATGTTCTTGTATTTATAAAACCAGCCTGGCTCATTAATTCCTAGCTTTCAGTTTTTGCTTAATTTTCAAGGATCAGGAAATAAGTAGTTAGGTATATTTTAAAACGAAGACAATATTAAGAGTCTGTTAAAGTAAATTTAAAAATGCGGTTGAAGAAATGGACATTTATCATTTTCAAAATTTTGAATCCTTAAGTTCATTCATGTTCTAAATTAAAAATAAAACATACTTATTTCAGGCATTTTAAATAAATACAGAGGTTAATTTACGGGTATAAAGTTATTGTAATATGAGTATCTTTATATACAGGTGTTTAAATATAGTCCTAATCGGGTGAAGTTGTAGGAGGTCGCTACTTTCTAGTATGTGCATTAACTTTCTATGAGGGTCGATTAGTTTTACTCTTTTCTTTGATTTTAGTTATATGCCATAGAACTTTTTATTACTATTGCACACAGCGTTTTACATCACATTGTCAATCAGAAAATCGCTGCACTGATTCAAATTTACAATATTCACAATTCGTATACCCATAATTAATGTTTATGAAGAAATCCTTAAAAACTGAACGTGGCCACAAATTGTTTGACAGCTAGCATGAATACCAAAGCGACGCCAGGTTGGAAGGTAGCCGATGATGACGTAGACAACGGTTCCCCGACGACGCCTTTAGCCCAGTTAGCGTAAGGAGAGACGCGAGTGTACAACAAGGGGTCCGTGCTGATGCCACATCTCACGCTGGTAAACAGAACACCAGCCAGGCGCTTGTTGCATACTAAAGGACCGCCTTCGTCACCCTGAAAGGAAATAAATAATATAGATATAGTTTAATTTTCAGCCCCGATGTATAAAAAGACCGGTCAGAAGAAAGGTCATAAGATTGACAGTGTGACTGCTTTTGGCATTGTAGCTCTTGAACGGATGAACCGATTTTGATTTTGATTTTGTTAGAAATGAAAATTTGAAGGAAGTGTTCTTTGTGGAAGTAATGAAAATCGGTAGAAGAGTCCAAAAAAATAGTGGCGGAGTAAGTATTTTTCTGAATTAATTGTACATTGTTGTACAATTGTAAAATGAAAGTTAAATTATGCATATTACGGAAAACTACACATGCAAGTATGTCGGGGATTTTAGTTTTTTAATTTACTAATGCACATAGAAAGCGATAGATATACAATACTTACATATTTGTACTGAACTTAATTATCGTGCTCATAACACAAACATTAGTCTTTACTGGGAATCGAATCCACGACCTTCCATCTTTGAAACTTACTACTAGACCAACACACCAAAGTTGGCACACCGTAATAGCGCCTTTATAAATTCGGAAGAGCTTAAAACCGCTCTCTTTGTGTTCATTTATTGTTAAAACGTGTGTAATTTATTAATATCAGTACTTACAGGGCATCCATATGTGAGGGACCTTGTCGAAGCAGCGCATACCATATTTTCGTCCACAGCAGTAGGGATATTAAACTTTGTATAATACTCGGCTATGCATTCCGTTTGATTTAAAACAGTTTTTGGTGCGTACGTGAGAGAATTTTGCATAAGCTGTAAAAAAACGTAAATATATGTTATTGATTTCGTCTTCACTTTTACATTGATTAAAGAATATTTATTGCCGAACATCTTTATACAAAAAAAGTCTTTATCCCTGTGATAATTATGTTCAAAATCACTTCGGGAGAGCGCAGCGAGTGGTTGCCGCTGAAGAACCAAATGGTATTAGAATAAATATTCCATAATCTGACCAAACTATTATATATGTATTTCGTACAAAAAACCATATTTGTGTCAGATATTTTTTAATTTAATAAAGAAATGCATTTAGCCTTTACGCTGAATAACAAAATGATACGAAACTTATTTAATTGTTATGAAAGGAATAGAATTGTTATATTGGGTTATCATTTGTGGCTGCAGGTATTATATTAAGGCCCACATCAAAACACTACGGCTGGTTTAAACTCGGGAACCAGATTATACACCAAACAAAGAAAAAGGTGTGATTAAAATCGTCATCTATAGCTATTCTAGTTAATTATTATCTAGTATACTTACGGAAATTGGAAATTGGCAGGAAAAAGGGGAGGCCTATGCCCAGCAGTGGGAGGATAAAGGCTGTGGAAGATGATGATGATGATGATGATGATACTTACGGAAGTATCTGCAGTTTTCTTTCCCCAGCCGCAAATTGTGCAGTCGCCCTCTTGTTCGCTAGGCTGTTCATCTTGCTCGGGCAGAGGTAAAGGTTGAAGATATTGGCCGGCGACGAAAGGTGAATCCAACTGAAATTGTATTAAATTAGGTTTTAAAATTAAAAGCAACTTCTCACATACAGCTCTCTGTTCCTTTATCCTTTACCTACTTTGTATACATATATGTACATAATTCAAAAACACATTTATAGAAAATTATCAACCAAATAGAAAAATAGAGCTATGCTAAGTTAAATAAAAATGGGCTCTGTGTACGAATCAAACCCACAACCTCTGATTCGAGAGTCAAGGTATAACCACTGTGTTAATAGGCTAATCAATATTAGAATATAGATTTGAGTTATTTGATAATGAGTTATTTTTGCCAAAATTTTAGTAATAAAATCGAATCCCGCACTAAATAATTTAATATCCTTGCGATAGGGAGGGGGGGTAAACAAACATTCAAGTCAAGTGCACCAAGACTACCATATTCAGAATAAGTATTCGTGGGTCACACAAACGCTTGTTATGGGTTCCAACCGGCAACACGTCGCCCACTTTAAGTTTATCGTGGTAACCTCAACTACTGGACTATATTTGCAGTCCAAACCAAAAAATAATTATAGAAAAAAAAATGACTTACAGTTATAATAGCAATATCATTGAGGTGTTGATTGTTTCCAACGAAATCTGGGTGGATGGTGAAGTTTTCGATCATTCGGACGCGGTCTGGGTCATTCATATTATTACCAAGAGAACGATGACCGCCAAATACTCTGTAGAACTGCGGGTTTATCAGAACGGGACTCCTGAAAAACAGAAATGTCATATTTAGTCATATCAGTTTTAATATCATATCGGATCATCAATTTTTTTACTAGCTATCCGTATCACATGATTAACGAGAAGGCTTCACACTGCTAACACCTTTGAAACTAAGATTTTTTGAGCTGTTGAAAAGAGACAAGGCTTCAACGAACTACCTCGCTCTAAATTTTTGGGAGTTGGTGTAGGCCCTTTCAAAAATAATATTGACGAAACGACAGCAATTACGATTTGCTTACCCAGAGGTAGTCTGATAGAGACAGCTAGCAGCTGTCAAAACATGCTGCAGACTAATCAGAGTTCCTCCACATGTGTGCCCTAGCTGACCGGGTTCAAATCTTTGTTGAATAGAAACCTGAAATGAGATATTATTTACTAATTAATGACTGGAATACTATTTCACATAATTAACTTAAATAAAACATAAATATACATGACCATGTCTGTTACTGACAACGTCAAAAAAAAAAAATGGGTAACAAAGAGACTTGGTGATACTGATGAGACTGTGCTGGAAGCCTGGAATACACTTTTTACCGCAGTTACAGATCATGGAAGTAGGGAACAGAACATTATTGTAAAAGAAAGGCCAAGCCGCTTGAAGATAGTTTGGTTTATAAGAAAACATACAAAACAGAAACAGTAGGTATTTACCATGAATGGGAATTGTCCATCATTAGCAACAAGATGTATGGCTACAGTTGTAACGTTATCTAACGTCGGAGTCTCCCTGATTTCTAGTTCAGCAGGAGCCGCGCTGCAACCTGTTTACAAACAAATGTATTATATATAATGAATACGTATTGCTAAGTAATAAAGTTACAACTGCTTCATGTTTAATGGGCTTTTAAACATGAAGCAGTTGTAACTTTGTCATAGTAAAAACATGTGAATGATTGAAAAACAAAAGGCGATTTCTGATTTCGTTAATTTTTAGCTTGTTGTGGTAAATGTCAGATGAAGCTCAATGGATCTGATTAGGGCTCATGCCTGCAGGGCCAGCGGGTTTATCCGAAAGGGCTACCGTGGCCCAAGTACACGAAGGGCAAAGGAAGTAACATGATTGGGCTTTAGTCATTGAAAGTCTGACACTTCTTTCACGCTCAACCCACAGCGAGATGGGTCATTCGATGATCCATGACCATCCGAAAAAATGATGAGTATTTACAAATGCACATAATATTAATTGATTCGACAATATTAGTATTAATTGCTTATTAACATAAATGAATTAGCACACATACCGTAAAGCGCAATTAACAATAAACACACAATTTTCTCCATCTTTCCACTTCACGTTGAAACTCTGAATGCCAGATTCAACTCTCTTTACAGACTTTTATCGAAATCGGAACTTAAGTTATCTTATCAATTTCAACGTGTTTTTCCTTATACCGTTCAATTTATCGGTTTTATCAGTACAATTGTCCGCACATCAATGATAAAAAAAATGTTATTAGTATCAATTTTTTTAGTACCTGTGTCGTTAAATAAAAATTTATCTAATCTTCTGTGTTCGCACGGAGTCATGACAATGGGACCGGGCGTGACTGTTTGAGTATAATGACGTGAATTCCGCTAATTTTATTAAAACAAATGTGTTTCATAAGAAGATATACTGTCGCAAGAAAAATCATCAAAAGAGTGCAGCCGCATTTTGTTAAAAAAAAAAAACTAGCCGCAAATCAGGAGGTCAGTGATGAGGCAGATTGACAGTTATTCGGTTGACACGTAGGTACAAGACAATCGTTTCTGACCGAAGTAAAAACAAGACAAAAATTGATTCCGCCTACTAAATACTTTTCAACGCTTTTCGAATGTTAACCTGATCGCACACGTTTTTCATTTCGAAGTGCTCTTAAATGGTCTGCTTCATAAATGGAGGAGGAAAGCTTCGGTACGAGAGAGATTTCATCTTTTAGTTACCCTTGTCAACACTCCTGCAATGACACCCACGTCCTGTTTGCCAAGTGTGTAACGGCAAAGAAAAATAAGAAGAAGTGCTCTTGCTGCAAGAGAAGAATCAGCGCAACGCTGCCTTTTTTCAAAGGCATAAGGGTGAATTTCCCGGACCCAAAAATTGCGTGGCATCGATGAAATCGGTACTAAAATGCATTGTTATAATGTTCTAACTTTTTTTTTTAGGTAGATGACATAAAAACCTATCTGTAGCACTAAATATTTTATTAAAAGAATTAATATGTTTTCCAAAAAAAAAAAAAGTTAAAACACATAATCTTTCATCGCCGTGTTTGTCCACACGTCACCTTGATGTATTAAATACATCATTGATCAAAAATGTATCGTTATTTGTATTAAAACTTAGTTTTATTTGATTCGTAAATAGTTAAAGTATTGTCTCGGAATACATTTATTCAAATATTTAAATAATACAACGTGTGGTTAAGAAATATTGCATATTCAACGTTTTGCGTCGCTCCCGTTGTGCGTTAAACGTTGTATATAAGTAATGTCGAAAGGCTCGACAAGGAACGACGTGTGTACGTGCCTGCGTTTTCGAGCTATAATTAAAAGTATTCGATTGTTTTGGTACTGGACATTTTTTCTTTCATCGCCGTGGATAGGTCTAACTTCTATTTCAATAAGATTGAGCATTCAATACAATGCCATTTATATTTAGTTTATTTGTAAAGTGTTCATTACTGTTAATTATTACCAGTTTTTTAGTAAATTGAATATATCCCTTGATTTTCATCGCCGTGCTTTCATTGCCGTTGTTTCCGTGGACAAAATTTGCTATGGTAATGAAAAAAAATACACGGGAATGAAAAAAACATCATCGCCGCGCCTTGTAAAACAGTTTCCTTTCATTGCCGTGGCCACGTGTTTCATTTCCGTGACTTATGTTTTCATCGCCACTGGACAGGGATGTATCTATTTATAGTTATATTATAAAAATAATATCATGTGTTACTGGATTTTAACATATTTTATTCTATTATTATTGCGTATAAATTAATAGTATTGATTTTTGTTTCAATTATTAACTTTATCATTTAAAAATTCTTATACACTATAATAACATTTCATTGCCATGGACGCATGTTTCATTGCCGTGCATGCATGTTTCATCGCCGTGGCACGGAATTTTCAATCTTGTATATCTCGTTAGTTTTTTAAGCTATCTGCTAGATATTAAGCAAAACTGCATATCTGATCATAAACTTGAGTAAACACTATTTTATCTTGTTCTAAAGTTGAAGAATAAAATATCCACGGAAATGAAGATTTTATTGGACCTGTTGAAATTCACCTATAAATAATAATGACACAGGTAGAAAAAAAAAACAAATATTCGATTAAAAAAACAAATCGACTTTAGTTGAGATATTGGTTTGAGAATTGACTACTATTTTCCAAAAAAAAATGCCCATTTCCCGGTTTTATGACCAGAGTCTAGTTAATCTTTCTGATTTGAAAAAACTACCTGAAGTTTCATCAGTACGATTACTTGTTCCACTACCATGTAAGCCATTTTAAAAATAGTCACTCCATGAAAAATGCTGTAGTATTTTCATTTTTTTTTAACACATTCTTCACATGGGATCAACTAGTAATCGTCAAGAAAAATCAAGCAAGCCCAATCTCGATGGCGTTCTGTCGTCCAATTGCGAAGCTCAAATGGCCACCAAGTTTCAGTATCACATCAGCGTGATAGTGACGGATCATGTCATCATGACATTGTTTTTACGCAATATTTACATCATCATTATTTATAATTTCTCTGCTCTTATCGTTTTTTTTCTATTTGGAGTCTATACATAGGCGTATGCAGAAATGTGAATGTATAAGTATATAACTTACACGTCATATAAATTTCAGGTCAATTGAAAATCGGGTAGTGGGTTTAATTCAACTTGCGGAGTTTGATAACAGACATAAAGGCAATCAAAACTAAATAAAAGCTAAGTGTAATAGTTTACTCACGCGTATTTATCGGGAGTGTCCGACTAGTTTCGGACCCAACATCTTTAATCATGAGCTTTCGCGGCGGGATCGCGAGTCGGTTGGGACCGAAACTAGTCGGGCAAACCGTTACATCATTTGATAATGAATCAGTCTCACGATAGTTATTATAAAAATAAATAAGAGCTTGTGAAAAGCTTTACCACCCTAAAAACAGGTGGCTTTCAGATAAACTTTGAGGAAAACTCGAGGTGGTATATGTTATCAAAAAATTATATCTATCAAATTACAATGATGATTCAGTCTTCAATACACATTGTCTCTAGAGTTATGCTACTTAACTCTGCTATCAGCTTTATCGCTCTTACATTGCACAACATTATAATGTTGTGGAACGCGATATCCGCAAATAATATGAATCATTTGTGTGTACTTACCGTGATTAATGTTTAAGCTCTCTATGATGTATCATAAACCAGTTGCTTCTTTATCTATGAAAGTACATTCATATAATAAAATCGTAGAAAAGAAGAATCTGTATATTGATTTTTAGGGTTCCGTACGTCTGAATACAAAAACGGAACCCTTATAGGATCACTCGTGTGTCTGTCCGTCCGTCGCTTACAGTCAATTATCTCCGAATCTATTAGTTTGATTAAGTTTAAATTTGGTACACATATCAATTCCTGTGACCCAAACACAGAGGTGTGACGTGAGCAGATGAAATCTGTATATGGGGGGGTCATTTTTGGGGGGGAAGGGGAAAATTAAAAAAAAAATCTGAGAACTGCATCATGTTTCATATCAAATGAAAGGTCTTATTGAGAAGATCTTAAATGTATTTTTTTTGTAATTTTAAAATAAATAGTTTCCAAGTTATTCAAGAAAATAGACGAAAATTGACCATCCTTACTTATCTCCGAAACTACTGAACCTAAAATTTTGAAAAAAATACAGAAATTAGTTTTCTCCTTATAGATTATAGGAAAACCTATAAGAAGTCTATGATATTAAAATAACATGGTAAATCACTCAATATTGTGCGTACCAACTTACATTTGCAGGTGGAATGTGTGGGAGAACATATTTTTTAACTCCAAAAACATGATAGGTAACGTGAACGTGATAGGTTTAACAGTCGTTACAGGTAGTCAGAACATTGAAAGTCTGATAATTATAACCAGCCTAACCAAGGGGTACCGTGTTGCCCAGGTAATTGGGTTGAGAAGGTCAAATAGGCAGTCGTAATAAAACACTGGTAGGTTCTTAGCGGAATCCGGTTAGACTGGAAGCCGACCACAGTCTAGGCCGATGATGATGGTAACGCATCGCAAACTCACACGAATTACACTTGTCAAAAAAGGTGGCGACGAACGGGCAGAAGGACAGGCGGAGAGACAGACTCACAGACTTATCACAGAACAATCTTTTCCATTTTTGTTTTTGGGTACGGAGCCAGATTAATACATACCGAATATAATATATAAACGATAAGTATTTCGTTTTTATGGTACAGGTACACTCTCCGTGAGCATTTCATCGAATAGAGCGCCGAACTTAAGCGCAAATTTTACATTACAAGGAAAAACTCAAGTAAATTTTACATAATATGTTCTAGTGTAACCCAAAGATAAGACTCAAGAACAAGGGTATTGTACCAAAACTAGACGTTCCCTTCCTTAGAATTTAGTCAAGTAGTTCTTAATGTTTCATGTTAAATCTTAAGCGAAATGTTCTTGTTATGAACTTTTGATACATCCTTGTTAGGTCCACTTTAAGTTGGGTTTTGATGTCAGCTTCTAAGTTTTAACTAACATACGAGTTGAGCTAGTTTCTTTGCCGACGTTTAACAAGTTGCTAACTCTAAGTACCTATTTGATTCAATATTTTGAATAGAAAAAAATGATTCAAAGGAAATATGAAAACTTGTCGCTGGAAAAGTGAGTTATTTGGGCTACATGACATAATATGTGCATCCAAAATACCGCTTTTTAAGATTTCTGGTGAATGAATTGCTTTTTCTATCTATCTAATAAAATTATTTTGTACTCATTGTTGAAGAGAGACGGCGAATTTGATAGGACATAGGTGCGTCTCGCCCTCACAATGGCACGAGTCCCGCTTTTAGATGTTTTAGTCAGTTAAGATGGAGGAAATGATAGGGTTCCGGAATAAAAACGCCGACCTCCGTGGTCGAGTGGCGTACGCACCGGTTTTAAGGTGTCGCTAGCTCTGAGGTCCCGGGTTCGATACCCGGTCGGGTCAATGTAAAAATTCACATTTCTACATTGTCTCGGGTCTGGGTGTTTGTGGTACCTTCGTTGTATCTGAATTCCATAACACAAGTGCTTCAGCAACTTACTTTGGGTTCAGAACAATGTATGTGATGTTGTCCGCATTTATTTATTATTTATTTATTATTTATTATTATTATTTTCCTGATAGACACAAAGACATAGCGCATGTTAATATTGGAAAACCCATTTGACGTTATGGTTACAAGGAAATAAATACTGTTTAGTTTTTTACTATGGAACCAACAGTTTGAGTTTTTTTCAGAGAGGTATTATTATCTTTTTCTTTTTTGAAAAAGATCGACTTCCACATCAAGGAAATTATTCCTTGGGTCGCGGTGCGAGGGTATTACAATGGTTCAAGTCACATGGACGAAAGAACTTATGCTTAAACTTAGGATAAGCATTCGTGGATCATAGAAATTCTTGTCCTACGAAAAGCGGGAATCGAACCAAGCGACACGTCACTCTATAAAATAGGGCAAAGAAAAATCAATCAATTGGGCAATCGGAAATCATATCTGAAAATTTCAATCACCGCGGTTCGTGAGATACAGCCTGATATAAGACAGACGAACAGACAGCATTGCCCCTATAATAGGATTCCATTGTTATCCTCTTCTCACGAAAAAAAAATTGAACGTTTTTGATAATATAATTAAATTGTAATAATCGCTCTGTAAATATAAAGCTGATTATTTTTCACGGAAATTAATTTTCAAATTAGCCACGATCAAAATAACGGATTACCTACAAAAGTACAAATGTATTGCTTATCTTATATATATTGTTTCCTATTACATTATCTTCATCCTTATCCGAGTGAAATCAGGCAAGCACGTATTCCAAACAATCTTAAAGCCTACATAACAAAAACTGATAGGAAAGATTGCTTTGCTGATACTATTAACACTTTTGTTGTGACTTTACTGAGGATTTTTTATAAAATACAAGCTATTGCAACCGACTTCGTCTGCGAGACTATGATCCATACTAATATTATGTCGACGAAAGTGTCTCTACCCGTCTGTCTGTCTCGCTTTCACGCTAAAATTAATAGTGGAAAGAATGAGCTATACGCTACTTTTTAAGTTTAAAAATGGTGGTAACGGGGGTGGGGGTCCATTTTGAGAATATTTACTGCTTTGAAGGTTGGAATAAATATTGTTTACTAGCTTTTGCCCGCGACTTCGTTCGCGTGGAACAGTGACTTCCTGCAGATTTTTGGTTTTACTCACATAGTTCCCGATCTCGCGGGATTTTTGAGAAGTTCCCGCTCCCGCAGGATTTTTGGGATAAAAACTATCCTATGTCCAACCAAATGCGTGTAACGAAACCATAGCGCGATCTATTTCGATCCCAACGCCATCTATCGACCATAGTGACAACTCGGATTATTTATCTATACTCCGTTCGGGAATTTTCTTTGTACTAAAAGTAGTATTATATTTTTTATATGTTATTTTATTATTTTTTTCATACCTTTTTACTATTTATTTACTTTTTTCCGATGAATTAAAACAACATGAACCGAACTCGTGTAACGATCGACACCATTGCGCGTAGTACTAATAGAATTATCTATACTCCGTTAGAGCATTTTCTTTGTAGTAAAACTTTTATTATATTAATATTATTTTTTTTACACCTTTTTACTGTTTATTTACATTTTTCTGATGGATTTTCCGATGAATTAAAACAATAACATGAACCGAACACGTGTAATGACACCATTGCGCGATTAACGCCATCTATCTACGGAGCATAGGAACAGCTCGACATTTGACCAATAGATGGCACTATTATATAGTATGTCCGTAATAAATTTTATTTTTTATTTTTATTTTTTGTAATAAAAACTATCCTATGTCCTTTCTCAAGTTTCAAACTATGTCTGTACCAAATTTCACACAAATCGGTTCAGTAGTTTAGGCGTGAAGAAAAGACAGACAGACAGACAGAAAGACAGACAGACAGAGTTACTTTCGCATTTATAATATTAGTTTGGATTTAGAATAGTGACATGTGACAGTAATAACGTTCAGCTTTAAAATTTGTTTTCGGAAACGGTAACAAATAAATTAGAGTGTACTTGAAAAGCTAATAGTTACCCAGCAAATTATTGACCTTAAAACCGTTACGTAACATGGATTTATATCTATACTTCTATACTAATATATAAAGCTGAAGAGATTGTTTGTTTGAACGCGCTAATCTCAAGAACTACTAGTTCGAATTGAAAAAATCCTTGTGTTGAATAGAGCATTGATCAAGGAAAGCTGCGACTATTAGGAGCGAAGATACAATGGAAAATGTGGAAAGAACATGGAAAATTTTAACCACGTGGACGAAATCGCGGGCCAGAGCTAGTTTTCAATATTTGTTGATATTTTGTAGAAGTAACCCTAAAATAAAGAAATCAGAGTTTTCAGTAAAACAAGCTTTTCATGAAAATAAATCTTCGCTTCAATTTTATGATCATATAAAATTCTGTAGTAGATACATAATACAATTAAGGAGTGAATCGTAAATTTCTCCAACACGTTTCATTTCATTATACCCGTATAATATTCTATCGTAAAATGAAAATTGTATTATGAATACAATGTCACTTTTCATTTCTCACCAAACCATCTGGCAATGCTGGCAAGACCAGAAAATTCGCCAGCATTATTAAAAAAAATAGAATGATCACTTTGGATTTTTTTACCAAATTTTATCGAAAGTAGCAGTTTTTCCGTAAAAGTTTAACAGGTTTCTTAAGAGTCTTCCTGTTTTTATCGTTGAAAATTTATTAAGCGAGATGGATGAAATTAATATGATATTAATTGATTCCTTGTGTCGCGGGATTTTTTAAGGCATCCTGTTTGCCCTAATCCAGATTCAAAACAAGCGTTCGTGAAATGTTCAAATGCTGCGTCTACGCGGGGATCAAAGCTTTTTTTTTTTTCCGGGGTGAAACGCTAATGTCTTCAAACCACGTCGAGGGCACGGCGTGGGGATATGTCGGACTTCCACCGACTAAAAACACCCCGGGCCCCTTCTACTGCTTTAGCCACAGTCACGGGATCGCTGGCGCATACTCTGCGCGACTCTGGCTGCGTGGATCAAACATACTACTACAATACACTACAGTGGTTCTGGCTTGGTGACATACGTCAGTTGCTTATCAAAAATTCCCTTAATAAAATGCTTACAAAAATAGAGTTTATTCATTCATAATATTAGCGTGGACTTTAATCAGAAACCAAAAGAGTATTTGCGATAGTTTGAATGAGGAAAAAGCAAATGAAAATTAGTTACTATGGAAATTTTGACCCGAGTTAATGAAAGATAATGCTATCAGTAATAAAGTTATGAATGGAAATGGAATTGATTGTGCATTTTCGTCATAGGGTTATTTATTTAATCCCCGCACGAGGTTTTAACTCCCTAGGTTTTAACTGAACTTTTTGCTGAATGTTCAATGACTGACACGGGTGTTTTGTTTTTCGTATTGTGATAAAAAGTATTATACATCCTCTGATATTAAAACTCAAAAAGTTGTATTGCATTCAGTTCAACGATGTATGTTAGTATATTTCTCGGAAATTTATTTATTCTTCATTTAAAATGTTGGTATGGATTTGTAAAACGAAAAAAAGCACAAATTCAAGTAGGTACAAAAAAATACTGTATCCAGAAAAACAGTTAAATTACGTATAACCCATTCCACCATCTCCCAAAATAATATTTTTGTACTTGTGGAGGCGAGCCAGAACAGTACATGGCGTAGAGTGGCGTCTTGCTTCCACAACCAGAACAGTCGTAATTTCGCATTGCACAAAGATGTGGCAAGCTCCCTAGTACTGTAAATTTATTATTACAAGACTTTTCTTTACTTGGTTTTTATAATACATATACTTTTCAGTCCGAGCGGACCGCACTAAACAATTACTGCATAGCAGCTGGGCTCGGTATAATCCAAAATTGACTCGTTGCCAGCGGTCGGCACTGCGTCCTTGTTTCCTTTTTCACTAAAATATACTTTAAAACTAAGAACAAGACTTTAAAGAGCAGTTTTGAAGACACATATTTAATGTCGCTCGGTTGTAAAACTATACGGAAACTTTTTTGTGGTGCTATATGAAAATTTGTAATAGAAGGAGAAAGAGACTTAAATATTTAGGACCAACTTTCATGTGTCAAGACAGGAACAGGCGAATACGTTTGTAAAAACGGGGCCTATTACTTAAGTACTGCTGCTTGCTGCTTGCTTGCCTTTGTCTGACATCAGGGTATATCCCATTAATTTTTATAGTTGTACATTTGACAGATGTCGCCGTGACAACAAAATGAAAACAGAATAAAATTAACTTTTATCATTTCATTTTCACAATAAACATATTTTTTCCATTTTAATACACAATGTTATTGTGTATTAAAATGGACACACCCTTGGCAGCGAACTGATTTTTATAATCTGTGCTTATAGATAAACACAATCAACTTAATACCTAATGAGTACCACGTGGGGTGTCATCGATTTTTATCTATATTCATATAAGGAAAAAACAAATGGAAACTGTTCCACCTGTTTTATCAAATGTTTGACGTGACTATCAAAATATTACTTAACAACTAATTAGTTACTTACGTTTTTCCCTTCCCATTAATTAGTTTTCATTATTATTGTACACGTGTTACGATGGGCCTTATTTTGAATCAACGATTTTTATCTTTATCTTATCTTAACTAGTCCGAATATTCTTCTGGGTAATCGGATAAGACTCCGGACTTTACACTAGTTTTAATTTTCTCATGAAAAAGTATTATGGTGTCATGCTCAGTCATGAGAAAATTTTAAATATCAGTGAGTTAGCGTAGTGATCAATGCTCAAACATTCCCTATATGAAGAGTCTTGTGCCCAGCAGTAGGATGAATATAGGTATTATTATACACTTCAAAATCTTTTTCGGTAAATTACACCCGGAAATAATTAATTTATCAGAACAAATGATAATGGCTGGGATTTGAACCCATCACATCACCTTCTCGCGTCTTTACAACTGCAACACTCTTTTAAAAAGACGAGGTTGTAAGTGCTTTTGTCGGAACACAAACACGAGCCGAAAACAATTGTAATATAGGTTAAGGAACTCGACTCGAACTCGACCGCATTAAGAGGAAAAAACCCGGATCAATTTCGTGACATGAGTTTACGTTCCTTTAATGATTTATTAGTACCCAATAGAGTTTGGAGATCGTAAATCTTCATAACGTTGTTTATAAAGGTCGTTAGCCGTAAATAATGAAATTGTTGCTGGGAAAAAACAAATCGACGATCAATGACAGCATAAATTGACTGAATACATTGTAAAAAAAATATTAAACGTTTTAACGAACTCGAAGCTGTGGGAATAATGCTTCGATAAAAGGAAATATGATTTTTTGGACATTTTAAAAGAACGCACCAGAAATCTATGGCACTGACACATTGTTTCGATAAGTCATGCGACTTTGACCTGTCACCTCTATGCATGCGAGCTTTTTTTATTGGTGTTACCGATTGTAGAAATGTCACTTAACCCGGGGGGGGGGGGAGGGCAGGTTTTATATGTATAAAGGAGGATGTTGTTTAGAGTTTCCTATTTAAAGTTTCGTCTAATAGTGTTGATCTATTCCATCCTGGGTATTTTCTTATTAACGTTTTGTCTGACTAGTTTCGGACCCAGGCGGAGACCTAAGTCAGGAAGTGGCAAAGCGAATCTAATTGATCAAACTAGTCAGTTTGGAGACAAAACTAGTCTGGCGATAAGTTTAATTAAATAACTTTGAGTATTAAATTATTATGATATTATAGATGTGTTGATAACTTCTTGATATATCAATCTCTTGATAAAGAGAATAATAAGGCTTAACTCATGAACTGAAGATAAAATTTCATGATAATTACATTTTTTAACAATTGTGATTTGCTGATATTTATTTAAATTATTTATGCTATTTGCAAGCTATTGTCATATCTATTACGTTTATCTTATCATTGATAGCTAATTATTGGGTGGTATCAGCCAAAGTACTTCATCAATCAAGGCTACTAGATAGCACTATTTGAAAGACATAATCGACTTTATACAGCACCCTGGTTCTCCCAACATTCACCGCTTCCTAAGTGTTCAGTGAAGATGAAAAAGCGCAACAAACTCTACATAGCACACTGAATGCCATTTACAACTATAATTATTAGTAATTTGGTCCTCTATACATGTACTGTTTGTAATAATGAAATAACAGTTTTTTACTGCATGCATATGAATATATAATGTATATTCAGCATATGCACCAAACTAATTTATTTTGCTTAATTTTTGTCTGTCTCTCTCTCTGTTCGATCTAGCTAATCTGTGGTATGGCTGGACCGATTTTTACAGTCAGTTAGCTGAAGTAATATGGAGTAATTAAGGCTTCTGTTATTTTAGGAAAAAACTTTTATTCTACAGACATTAAGTAGGTTTACAAAATGCTGTCGTTAGTCATTTTCTACACGGATGAAGTCGCATGCACAGCTAGTTTATTTATAAACCTACCAAGTAGGTACGTTCAAGTACCTACTTAAGAGCGTAATCAAACGCACACATACACACTTAGTGACGTAGTAGATGTCAGTGTCGAGTCGAGTGAAGTTGTAATTGAATCCTTTTGTAGGAAAGGACGGTGAAACAGAGACAAGTAATTGAGTCGGTAGTTTGTCAAACGATTTGAATAAAGCCTTGTTTGTGAATGTAAACGGTAATGGAAAAACATGGGTGTAGGTTTGTCAAGTTTCGCCAATGAGTCCGGTGAAGAAGTCAGTTTGCGTTTAGGTTAACTACCTACCTACATAGGCTTAGGTCAAAGAAAGAGGTACTGGAAAAGCATATGCCTATGAGGTCACTGACTCCGTTATTGCTAAGTAGTAAGTGAACGAAAAAAACATTACTGAAACTAAGACAAATCACACTAGTTTTTTGTTTTAAGCTTGGATTCTTCTTCTTGGAGCTTCTTGGGACAGATTGCCGGACGATGGACAGAAAGGATAGGCCTGCAGTGAATTTCGCCATGCCAAACTCACTCTACGCGACGTGTCAGGTTATTTTGCAGGTTATAAACGAGAATGCATATTAGGTTAGGTTATTTTGCACAAGCGACTTAATGTTAAACGACAACTTAATGTTCGTAAAAACAACCCTCGCACCATAAATTTACCTTTGGTTGCGCATAAAGGAAAAAAATGCACTTCTTTCACTTTAAAACATGACATTACTAGGCCTGTTTGCAGCTTAAGTATTCCTAAGAAGTAACTCTGACGAATCACTTAAATATAAAAGTCACGTTACATAAGATATCTATGACTCACTCTCATAGATTTAAAGTTGTCTCTTTTGAGCCGACATTATAACATTGTCTAGGCAGTGAGGACGAAAGAGCTCTAATCTTTTGATAAGTTCTAGTTGTCTTGAAATGTCCAACGGTTGAGCAAAGGTCTTTATCATCGAGGCGCCTTGTCTAGTGATAACCACGCGTGCTCTGCGTTCGATATCTGGAAACCTGAAATCAAATCTATGTAACCACCATGTAATAATGTTACATTATTGCGGATCTGGAAGCATCACAGTTCACTACAAGGGGGAGAGCATAGTCTCTTTTCCAAATAACTGGAATTCTCTCTTGATATCACGGTATTGTTACAATTGTTATTTTAAACTAGCTGTTGCCCGCGACTTCGTCTGCGTGATTTTCAAGATGCGAAAAACTATGAAGTTTAATAATAACGATCATCGCAACAAATGTAATGCAATATTGAAAATGAAACTTTTTTTTTACATTTTAAGCTTGACTTTTTATTTCTAAATTTTAATGAATCTTGAGCGGCCTAAAGACTATCAAATGTTGGAATCAAACACATTTCATACGATACTATCCTGGTGTCAAATATTTCACAGCTGTTTTAATGACTTTTTCTTATTTAATCCCAAAAAGATGGGTTTATAACTTTGACATATCTGCCTGCCTGCCTGTCTGTGACATCATAGCTTCCGAACGAATTGAACTATTTTAATTTAAATGTGAATTAGTGACAAATCGAGCCGTTCAATAATGGGGAGGGGGGGGGGGTAGAAGGAAAAAATAACAGAAGGCATAACTCAGGCTTAGCAATTCTGCTAAAAATGTTTTACTTTCGAGGGTTTTCCATTTTCTAATTGGGTGGGTTATGATTTTCGAGCACGTTTGTTCTTTGGCCGGCCTACATCTGAAATTGCTAGACGGATTATAACAGTTATTATGAGGTATCATAAAATTATTATTGTACTGTAACCAAAGAGGTAAACCAGAACCATATTACTGAGGCCCCGGTGTCCGTTCGTTTGTCTGTCACCTGGCTGTTTCTCAGGAACAGTGATAGCCAGACAGTTGTTATTTTCACACACGATGTTTTCTGACGATATAAATAAGATGTCAAATTATTTTTGTGGACGGAGCTGGTGAAGTGAGAGTCGGGCTCGGTAACACTGTGGATTTTACATAGTGTCATAAGATATAAGATTTTGCAAAATTGCGCCCAGAAAAACGGTTTCCTGAAACACGTTATGTTTGATTGTCCTCTTAATATTAAAACTGATCTTCCTCACAAACATTTGGAATATTTCCAAAATAAAAAAGTTGGGAAACGTGTTATCTTGGCCCCCTGGTGTTTTGGTCATGATTTGCCTTTAAATTGGTGGTAAATAAATAGCGTGATAATAAAAAAATATCAGACACAACTTTTTTTAAAATTGACAATGACAAAAATCTAAAGTATAGGATATGTTTAATTTGTGATGTTACGACAAAGCAAAATATGAATATAAAAGTGACTTCATGCGCATGAGTTATATTTACTGCACCAATTTACAAAGAAAAATTACGTATTTTATTCGTTAACCTACCTGACGATCATTGAAGTAAAATACCGTCATCCCTACTGCATAAATGGAACTTAAATAAAGACTACATGAGGTTGGTTATGAGGTTACGCTGTCGATACCGACAGCCAAAATGTCCAGACATTGTATGACGGATGTAAGTGCTGATAGCTACACGCTATTATCATCCTTATTGGGGAAATTTCCAAAAATATGTTCCTAATCCACGTCGGCTTAGCTTTGGGATCTCAGAAACTCATTCAGTTCGTTCCTTCTCCTGTTTTTACCAGGCTACGAAAGAAGAAATTTTTAAATAAGTAGAGGTTACAATAAATTTTTAAAGGACTTTTTTAAGGACCTCGTGTGCGGTCTCTCTAATGGCGGATGTAGACCGATCATATCGTTAAAATATTGAAAAATCTCAGGTATCAGTAGACATTGTTCTATCAATAGACACATAATGTCAAAAACTGTCTAGCGTACGCTCTTATTCATTGATAGCTTTGGTCTTATAGATCTTTCACATTGCATACCTACTATGCAGTTTTTATGCAAGTTCAGGGCTTTTTTATCCGAAATACTTTTGACCTATGTAATGTTGCAAATTTAAGAAAACATTATTTCATTGTTTGAAATGCTTTTTTTGTTTGAAAGTTTACATTTTTGTTGCTAGTTGTTACAGATGAACCAAGGTAATAATTAACTGTGTCCTTTAGTAATTTATTGTTATGAATAATTATAGATGAGACCAATGCGAACTACATGCAACTTTGGGTTGAGTGTCACTACGAATGTTTTGATCTTGGAGTAGCATCGCCAACATTACCGAGCTAAAGACATAGTACACATATCGTAAATAAATACAAAATCATATTACGGCATTCCACATTTGAACTTGAGTAATTTTAGTACATCAATAAAAATAATTTAAGTTCCTTTCTTTCAAGAATGTACCGATTACGGTAACAATTGCATAAAAAAAACGTATTAGTTTATGTTTCTTTTATTTTACTTGTGAGATAGTCGCGGTAGGCCTATATCAGATTCTATTATTGCTCAGCCAAAAGTCTTAAAATAAATAGAGTGATGTTTTTTTGGTTAAATTGATGACCATGCTGCCTACTACTCAATGGGGTGAAAATACACCTCATAATTGTATTACACGATGTTACTGGTGAGTCCAAAAATTTAAAACTCTACTGCTCATGACTACTGCATTGTAGCGTTATGGTTTTTGTATATTTGTTGTATCATGTATACGATAAGGTTCATGCAAAATTTGAACGAAATATATTCAGTAGTTTATGAGATAATTTGATATTTGTGTATAGACATAAAAAGCCCCTGCTCACCCCCTGTAACGAAAAGCGAGATAATAAGTAAAAAGTATGTTGACCGGACCTCTTGTTGATATTCTCTGAAAGTATGAATCAAATCTATCCAGTACTTTCCGAGATCTTTCCGGACATACATACAGACAAACAGACAAACAGACAAACAGACAAACAGACAAAAATTCTAAAAATCATATTTTCGGCATCGGAATCGTTCGTAGACCACCCTCCAATTATTATTTTTAAAAAATATTCAATGTACAGTTTTCACTTTTCTACAATTTTATTATATGTATAGATAACGAAGGAATATGCAGTATTGAATTTAATCCTTGTATCGCGATTTTGAAAACACATACACAACACTCACATTCACAAATATACCTTTACAAACATTCAACTCACATGCACAAAGACACCCAGACTGAGAACAAGCGTTCGTGAATCAGACAGATGCTTGTCCATTGCGGGTATCGAACAGGTGGCGTACAGTTTGTTTCGTGTGGTGATCCTATCATTCGGCTATTCATATAGGAATTACATTTCAACCCACAAAATGGACCCTACATTATGGGTTATCCCAAAAACTATTCAGAGATTACAATCATGCATTGAGTTACATGATAAAATGTGACTACATTTTACGGTAAACATCAGTGATAGGATGATCGGAATTCAAATGAATCATAGCTTGTGCGGTGTAGGTGATAATCTGCGCCGTTGTTACTACGGTCAGAATCAGGTCCAAAGTTTAGGCTGAAAAAACGGTTTTTTCTATACTTTGGTTAAACCGTGGATTGCTGAAGCGTTTAAGTTTTATAGTAACGTTTTCTGAGAATCAATCTTATTTAAGTGTTAAGGCAATAGCTTACTCATGTTATATTTATCGGGATTGCCCGACTAGTTTCAGAACAGAATCGACTTTTTAATTATGAGTTGACGCGGCAGGGTCAACTCATAATTCGAAGAAACCGGACAATTCCGATTCATAAGTGTGAGAAAACTATTGCGTCATTTGAATACGCCTTTCTATTGATTTGTATTTTGACATAAAAAGCTGATAAGATGGTCCAGTGATTACCACAGATGACTCACTTAAGATTGTGAAATCTATAAACGCTTGTTTTTAGTATATCTGTATTTTGCAAGTGATTTTATTATTTGAGAAACCCCCTGATATGCAACGATAAAATTCGTAAATACGGAAGTACCAGAAAAAACCGCTTGAAAACTTACGGTTCCGTACAAATAAAACAAAAAAAAGGATTAAAAAAATAGGCCCCCATCAAATTTATAAGCGTTACAAAGGCGTACATGTTTTATAATTATATATCTGTTTCAACGGCACTTTTACAGACAGTATCAGAAATACACTATCTGCTCATGAGATACAGATGGCAGACGGACGGACAAACCTTGGAGCTTCACCAATACGTTTCCGTTTTTACCTATTGATTACGTAACCCTAAACACACAAACATCAGTAATACGACCGCTAAGCATACAAAGAATAACAGTAGTTTTGACATGTACTTTATCCACCACAAGAGTTGTACTGTTTAGGGGGTCCGTGCCTAAACGATACAAACTGTGCTTATTGCTAAGCCTTCACGGCGGTTTGTTTGTCCACCAAACTGTCTGTAAACGTTCCGCATATCGTGAACCCGGAACCGTGACGGAATGAGTCTCCAAATGAAAGAGGATTGTGTTAGAGTGAGGAAAATTAAGTGGCAGCAGTTTTTTTTTCAGATATATTCTGTGGGAAAATTTCAATTATTTATATTGCATGCTATAACGGTTTATAGATGCAGCCTAGATACAAATTGACAGGCAGAGAAATCTTAGTAACAGGGTTCCGTTACACCCTTTGATCCCTAACCAGCTATATAAATAGTGATTTTGTTAAAAAAGCCATGATGACTTTTATGTTCTTCTCCAAACATTTTATTCTAGACAGTGGTGCAGAAAAGCTTCATGAGAAAACTAGTATACCAAAATGGAATGTAAAATTGCTTACCCTTAACTTAAGCAACCGTAATCAATACTTATTCCTTCAGAAAAAATCCCGCCTAATTGTTTATTTTCCTTGTTAAATTTAGTCTTGGTACAACCTACACGGGTGTTTAAGAGTGGGAGCCACGTCAGAGGCCTTCGGGCTGTTTAAACCCTGGATCCACCAGGATGTACATCAATCATACGATAAAAAGAAGACAGCATGCGACATCCTACAGCTTTATAAAGCGTGGCTCTTCATTGGTGACAACAATTTGACTCACATGTACAGTTTCAAATAAACATTAAAAAAAAAAATATTTTAATTTCAATAAATTTGAATGGTTACGGAATTTATTTAAAATCTTAAAAACGGCCACGTTGTATACAAATCCGATTCGTACTTGACCGGATTTTTGGCATGTTTACGACTCTAAAACCGCAGTCTAAATAATATATGGCGAGGCATTCACCTATGTACGAGTAAAGTTTGACGCAGAGTGCCACGCGCGACGTACACTGGATCACAAAAACCAAGCCTTGTTTATTTATAAACCCGTAAAACACCGGGGGTATAGTCGTGTCGAGCGGTTTTAAAGATTAACGATCCTCGATAGTTATAATACAGATTATAATGCAGCTTTGTAGAAAGATGTGTTTATTGTGATTTTCACTGAATTTATTTATCTTTTAACACGCTAGAAATAGTTCTGTGTATATTAGAGTATTAAGAAAAACCAATATGATTTTTGGATGTCGTAACCAAATGGTAGAAGTAGTTTTTTCACTAATTTTCCGCTGTCTGTCCGGCTGGCACCAGGCGGTATCTCATGAATTGTCATAGCTAGCTAGTTTCAATATTGATGAACTTCTGTTGCCGCTAAAAAACAAATATTTAAACTCAAGATCAGTGGCTATTTTTTGTTTAGATTATTTGTACTTTACTGTTACCAGTGCGATATTAACTACTACTAGTTTTACCTAAAAATCATGAATTACCAACAAAACTATTACAAACACAAACAAAACACACCTGAATATTTGTAACAGCATTTTTGTTTCACAAAGCGAAGCACGGTGCTCTATTACCAGCCATTTGGTGCACTTACACTGCGGCACCACGGCTAAATAACTAAACTAGAGTACAAGTTCTTACGGGGGATGGGTCGTTATGACCCCCTAGCGACGTGACAGCCCAACCCACCGCCATATTATAAATTTACCTCCTAGCTGAGTGAATTTCTAGTGTTGTTTGCCAGTTTAATTAAAAGTATACTTCGTTTATATTAATCTTAATTATTCATGACTAAGTGCTAAGTAAGCTCTTGTTTTAGTTAGTGCCTAGCTATTTGCTAAAAGCTTTCATATTTTCTTCTATGTGTTACTGAAAGTGTCCCTGAGGGTATCATTATATAGTGTTTTATTTCAGCTGACGTAGATTGATCGTGTATTCTTTTTTTACATATTTTTTTTGTGTTTTATTTTAATTTCTTTGCAGTTTCTAGGACTCAAATTCAAATCATTTATTCAAATTAAGCTGTAAATAGTTATATTTGAACGTCGAAATAAGTATTTTTTCACCTTATTTACTTCTTTCAATGTTAAACTAGATTTCGTTTCTGTTTAAGTAGATTAGCATGAAAAAAAAATGATTATATTTTATAATAATTAATATTTTCCCGATGACAATATATTTAAATTGTAGCATGATTTTAATTTCACAACTTCATAAATACTTCCTGAGACTAGACTAAATATTCATATAATAAAACAGCATTTCTTAGAGTATTGAGTATATAAGTAGAGTAAATCGCGCCAAAGCCACGGTGCACGCTGTGTGTTCTTGTTCTGAGTCTGAGTGACTATGTATAAGCGACTTGAACGTTTGTACCGTGACGGATCAAAATTTCTAAGTAAGGGAGTCGTTTAAAAAAAACTAGATAAAATACTATACATTTTTTATCGGTCTTAAAATATCTATAAAACCTGCTATTCATTCATACTTATAGCATATTGATTTAAAACGGGCCACACTTATAAGTGGATTACGTAGCATTGCTTCATTGAATTCTGATAAGTTTCCAAAGCGTGTCAGAGCCAAGACGTGTTAATTTACTGGCACTTTGATCAATTTACCAGAACTTATTAAATAAGGTGCAAGTAATTAGCGAAACGCGTCGCACCTCGCTCCATTGATTTAATCAGGGTTTCGCTTCTAAACATTAGAAGACTTTATTTGCAGAATATCGAGTTATCGAAGGGCCGGAACTTTGATATAAGGAACTGTTTTCAAACACAAAAGAATGACGGAAAACGGTGAATAGAGACATTTGTCAGGTGTCAATTCAATTCACATTTTTGGGGTTGTAACTCTCAAACTCTAGTTCAAACATTGAAATCATGAATTACAAGCATCTACGAATGCTTGTCCTTAATCTGGGTATCTTTGTGCATATGACTTAAATGTTTGTAAAAGGGATTATATTCATTAATCATTAATTAATGTTTTTCACGTTTTACGGGACAAAGTTTTAATTTAGTTACAAAATGCTATATCGACTTCGTTATATAGACATTATTTACCTTGTCAACGATAGGGTAAATAATATTATTTTTGTCATAAGAACTTAATAGGAGAACAAAACTTTCAAAATAATTTTTACTTTGTAAATGTTACGTATCTTCAAGACAACCTTAACTAAATACTAAAATGAAGATATTATTCCGAGAGTATTTCGCTCTGCTAATATTTGACCTCACAATACACTCTGCATACGTCTCAATGGGTTAATTAAGAAACGACTACATTTGCCTTTCGTGAAATCTTGTTTCTCAAACTGTTTCTTGGTATGACGAAGAGTAAATGTTTTTGGCTAAAGTAAATTCTTAGTTTTTTGTCTCAAATAAGGTTCTAAGATTACTATTTTTTATGGTCTAAGTCTAAATCGGTAATCAGCTTTTAAGTCACTAGTATATGGCAAAAACAATCTTGTCTTTTAATCCATGGTGGTGGTTCTAAATTGAATTGATTATTCATTACATTATTTTTCGATTTTAGTCTGAAGTATTTGTTAATATAGATAATGCGTAGGTCTTTTAATTCATTACACAAGGTTATATAAGCAAGGGAAGAGCAGTCTTATGAAAAGTATAAATTTATTTACATTCAAACAGCTTTAAAAATACATTAAAATCAACCTTTGAGTGAACCAGTGAATCTTTGTTCTGCCCGACTGCGTACCTGTGCCAAATCCCTTAATTCTAATCATAAATCCCGTGGTCCGGGTCAAAGGGCATGGTTTATGTATTGTCTGTTCAGGTAAAGTGACTAATTAATGTGCACACATAATATACACATCTGGTGACACTTAATACCGCGGCTAGACTTTCAATTGTTTCCCGGTTTTAGTTACACCAAGACTTTTTATTCGGATGTGTGGCTAAGAACGAGGACAGACCTCGTGGAAGGAGATAGCTTATCAATCTAGACATTTTTCCTACGAAACTGGCATCTGTTAGCCATAAACTGAGATGACAAGGGAAAGGAGATCATTCTGCAATATTTTAACAAATTAAAGCACTCTTTGAAGACACACATGTAGGTCTTTTTTCGTACACGAAAACAGCAGAAGTTAATACATGAGTAGGAAAATCGACACCTAGGTGTAAGACTGAACGTATGGACTGGATATATCTTAAATTCCCTTGATTTTCATAAAATCACTGGATAAATAAATAATTACATGTTTCGTCTCACAATTTTTGTAGTTAATTTTCTATCACTTTAGAAAGCAAGCCGTCTCGCACTTAGTCGTTTTCTAGACCACGCTTTCTTTTTATTCTATCAGAAGAATTGCTCAAAATTTATTTTCGTAACTAATAGATAACATTTAAACTTAATTCCTTATTATACAAAGCACATACCTATTAACAAATATTACATACAACATAAATCAACATACCTATTCAAAACAACACCCTGTATAGCTTCAGAACTAATCAAAGGCAGCATACTACACCTCATTACCCACGTTAGATCAGCTGATTGCAGTCTCGCCTCTCATTATGCTAAGATTAGAGCAACATTATAAGCAGTCTGTCTGTCAATCCGGCTTACTAGCTTGCGTAATCAATACAGACGTTTCAGACGTCGCTGTCTGATGCACACATCTGTAACGCATTCAGGCAAGTAAGTTGCGTGTTTGATTGTGTATGTGTTGTCTTGTCATATGTATAAATTGACGTGGCATGTCTTAGAATGGGAATAGGAATGCTTTTTTAACTCCTGGCTTGTTTGGTTTTTTTTTAACAATGGAATTTTATAGAAGACTAGCTTTTCCCCCGCGGCTTCACTCGCGTCGAGGTCGATACATCGCGTTTCCAAGAGAACTCTTCAAAAGTCCGGGATAAAAACTATTCTATGTTATTTCTTAAGGTCAACTCTATCTGTGTACCAAATTTCATTAAAATCAGTTCAGTGGTTTAGACGTGAAAGCGTAACAGACAGACAGACAGAGTTACTTTCGCATTTATAATATTAGTAAGGATTACACAAACATTCAAGCCACTTGCATAAAGACACCTAGACTCAAGAAGACTGGGATATAACTATCCATGTTCTTTCTCAAGGTCAACTCTATCTGTGTACCAAATTTCATTAAAATCAGTTCAGTGGTTGAGACGTGAAAGCGTCAAGACAGGCAGAGTTACTTTCGCATTTATAATTAGTAAGGATTACACAAACATTCAAGCCACTTGCATAAAGACACCTAGACTCAGGACAAGCATTCGATGGTCACAGAAATACTTGTCCTATGCTGGGATCGAACTTAAAATGGTAATGAAAGTGACCGATTTAGTTTAAAACTTTGCTTTGAAAATTATTTTTTTATACGTTACGTTCTGAATAAAAAGGTTTTAGTTTTACAGGAAAATAAAATAGTAAGATATTTGAACCAACTATTGTAGAAGTATATGCTTTACTTGCACTCCTAATTGTACACATATCAAATACTCTATTATGTAAATCTAATATAACTCCAAAACAACGAAGGTTGTTAAATCTTAGGGTTTTCTGCAAATTTACAGGATTTGCAAACCACCTTTACAGTTAGATATACACTTTATTACTGAAACTAAAGTTCAAATGAGGAAAAATATTTTTGAACTCACCTATAAATAACTGCGTGTTTAATAGCGCTTGTTTAAACATTGGACTAATTTATATTACTACGCAAACACATTTCACTAATGGAATTGACATTTACTTTGATAAATTGCTATTTTCGGCTAGTGGAAAATTTTAACATTACACAAAAAAGCCTTTAACATTTTACGTCGCAAATATCAAGCGATTCAAGGCATCTGACGTGTTACAAATTACATCATTAGTGACGTAAATGTCACCCGCAAGAACCTAATATTCGATCAGATTCGACTAACACCTAAATCCATGGAGCTTAGATCGGAGGGAAATGGATATACTCTGCCGTTGTACTAGGAGCGTACGTCACCACGTCCATCACCACTAGTGCAATCATATTGTTTTATATGCTAAGTTTCATAATTTGCTGCGCACCGATCAAATGCTTTTCACAATGGCTAATTTTTAGGCAGGAGCTGCTGACACTACACGTTTCCGCTCACAAATAATATATATGAGGATTCCTACACCTTGCCGAAAAAGCACCCTCTGGACCCAGTGTCATAATTATTTATTTTCTGATCGTTTTTCTGCAACTGTCAAACTTTCAAAATTCAGCCTTGTTTGTCGTTATTGACCTACAAGAACGGTCCCATGTAGGGAAGTGGTTGACTGTCTTGGAACGCACAACAAAATGAATCAGAAGTTGTAAATAAAGGAAGAAAAATAAAAACCTTTTTTTAAGGGAAAGACAAAAAGAGATGATCTGAATCAGAGCCACTTGCCAAGTAACCGAAAAAATTACCAGGACGAACTTCTTCAAAATACTACACGTTTATAATTTCATCATCATCAAAAACATCATCATCGTATTGTCATAATTATCGTTACTTACACTCCCAACAATCAAGAATACCACTTCCTCCCACAGTTTATGTTCTATGCACATATCTATAGCTACAATTCGTTTGCTTACATATTCACGAAAATATTTAAAGTTACACGTATTTTACTCCAAGAATCACCAATTAATCTCGCTCAGAGTACAAAGGTAAAGGCATATTCAACATTTACAAGACATTTGACGTGTCTTCACTCGACTCTAACCCTGTTAAGACATGACCAGACAAGTTTAATAGAATATAACGAAAGATTGAAATTCAAGTAAAAAAATACTAACAATTTCGACTTTGCAAGACAAGTTTAACAGTAGGTTCCGAATTTTATTCATATACTTACCTTTGGTAGTTAGAAAGACTTTTAACCAGTCTAAGTTCTAAGACGTGTATTCGTGTAAAACACTGGTGTAAACCCTTAGCTACCGAAAAGTCTAAGCTAATGACAAAAATCGAACTAAAAATGTGGACACAATTTTTTTTGAGTAAGTTATATACATTAAAAACGGCAACAAAAAAGCATGTACTCGTCATTCTCAACGTACGAAGCGAACGTTCGCCAACCACCGATCGTGTAGCAACACCTTTACACACCTTCACACACTCGTTGATGCACGTTCATTAAGTGTTAAGTTCACTTTAAAGCGGCGTCAGGTGTTCGCGGCAATTCTTCTTGGGGCTCTAATGTTCACGGTACATAACATCCGGATAACGCCCGGGTAACACCGGATAAGACGGATATGGTGAGAAAAAAGATCTCTGTAATCAGGAGCTTATTACTTTTAAAGTAAGACTGCTGGAGTTTTAAAAGCGAGACAGCGCTGTAAGCCGAGTATGGTGCTATCTCGCTTCCACGTCTGCAAGAAGTGGTGGTAGAACGTCTGGTACATGAAATTGTATATCCCATATAAGAAACTTTAGTACAGATAATAAACACAACAAAAAAAAAACATATTATTAGCAAAGTATTTCTAATTTGCTAGTAATAATTATTTTTTTTTGTTAATAAATTGGGGTAAAACTGTTAACGATTTTACTTTCGTAGGAAACTTAAGATACATTTTGATTTGATGACGTCCTTGGAGTTGGCAGTATTACGGTATACCATTTTATCACTGTTATTTAAGCTGAAAACTGACCCAGTAGTTTTATTTGAGACTGCAGCAGAGACTTTTTTTATGTCGTCTGAAGGTTTTAAATGAGCTGGCGACAAGACGGGCTTGATTTGATTTTTAAATCAGGCGTTCATTAAGTTCGTTTCAAGTTAGTTTCTTAAACTTATTCCTGAGGTAAATATTTACGTTTTATGATGCTAAAAAGCTTCCTTCAATTTGAGCAATGTGAAAATTAATATTAATAAATTCAAATGTAACAAAACTTTGATTACTATATTACAACGAAGGGCCATTATTGCGGTCTAACCATCTAAATAGAAGATCATGTTCGTCTACTTCATAGTGAAAATAAACGAATGCCTTAAAAAGGGGGGCATTAAAAGCAGCTGAGCATAGCCAAGGAAAGAATTATTTATTACCATCAACACTCATACACCGTAAAATGCTTGCCATGTAGGTGTGATGGCAGTATAAATTGTAATCTCGCGCACAATTGCATGCACTCAGTAGCAAAGTAATAATGTTTCGCTTCTAGCCTTAGCTCTTAAGTAATTTGGTTTTATTTCTTACGATTTATTCACTGACTGTACTCGGTTTGCCGTTTAAGAAAAATCGTGATCAAAATTGAATTGTTTGACAATAATTGAAATTGAATAATATGAGTTTGAGTGACAAAAATGGATGACAGGCACCCAGACGCAGGACAACCATTTAATGACTTTTTTTTGACTATTACCATTTTTTACCCAGGTAAAACAATGCGTCCTTGTTGGACGTATAGTTTAACCAAGGTCATTAAGTACAACAACAAAATATGAAAATAAAAATCTAGATTAAACGACGGTTCATGCGGTCATAAAGACAATTTACTCATTTTTTCAAACTTACAGAACTCACAGTGCCGCGAGTTTTACTTTTGATCTGAGTGTTTGTTTTAACACATCTATGCAGCTAGCTTGAGCGCAGCTTTCGTCTGCTTTACCACCATTCACCGAACCATTTGGCAAGAGTTTAGGAGCCTCCAGGCAAAACATCCCGTGATAATACTTAAAAAATATGACATTTTAAACTATTCGTATGTGGTAAATGACCATCATTTGGCAAGTTATGACACCCCAGAGGCTAATTAGATCAGACCCGCACCAAGCAAAGTATTTTCTTGTCTTTTTTGTTTAATTTTTTATTATGCCAGAATTTTTATTTTTTAGTGCTAAATGCTGTGGAAATTAAAGAAAAGTATTCATGGCTTAAAGAATTTGGTCAAGTGCTATTCAGACTCGCGACACAGAGGGTTTGGTCAAATAGACTAAAGATAAACAAATCTGTTGTCCATCCTCAAATCTCTGTCACTCACTAACAAATTTACGACCGTAACCATCATTACTTATTGCCTCTTTAACCTCAAACAGGGTAAAAACATTTTACATAAAGTATCAAATTAAATCTTATAAAATTACTAGCTGACCCAGCAAACGTGTTTTGCCAAATTTTTTTTCTAGTTGCATGTATTTTTAATGCCACATTATAAAAAAAGAAAAACAAACAATTTCGTCCAAAAAATAAAATATTTTTTTTTAGTGTGAGCAACCCTTATCACTTAGGGGTATGAAAAATAGATGTTGTTTTATTCTCAGACCTACCCAATATGTATACAAAATTTCATAAAAATCGGTCGAACCGTTTCGGAGGAGTACGGTAACTAACATCGTGACACGGGAATTTTATATATTAGATTATCAACCACATTAATACGAAATCATTCTTTTTAAATCAGCTTGGTATTCTTTGAGAATGAATTTGTATCAAAATTAAATAATAGCTATCATATCGCAGCTAAGCATATAAATCCAAAAATCGTAAGTCCGTAGCCAGTTATGAATAAAACTAAAAGATGCTTGGGTTAGAGGTGCCCCATAAAGTTGGCTCCAACCATCGTTATAGGGATCTGTTACCGGAACTGGGTCAATGACTCCTCACTAAACCTCTTCACAGAATAGTCATTCAACGAACGCATTTAATACAGAAACTGCAATAAAATGGTAATAGGTATTTTATAGACCAAGGCCGTTATGCAATCTACAATTTTTGTTAACGATGTTTATTTATTTGGGATAATAAACACGTAAGATCTTTTAGAGTAAATATGCAAATACTGGATGGTAAAAACGTTTCGGTTTCTGTATCTTTCACCAGGCACGAGTCCTGGTCACACTTTCCCTGTTTATTTTTCAAAAACTGAGGTTTTTGAAAATCAATATTTTCTGGTTAATACCTTGTGATCAGGCATCATGATATGCCACAATACGCTTTATGAAAATGATAATAATAACTATCAAATGATATCAATTAAGTCCTGGTGCGTCACAATATTACACGTCAGACTAACTCCACCTTCTTGGAAGTTTAATGACGTCGATTCAAACACCGAATATATATCCTAGATTGTCAAGTAAAACATGCATGAGGTTACTTGCTATAGATAATTTTATACTTAAAACAATAACTTGTACATCAAAATCAATATAAAATGTCCTAATTGACGAGAACAAGGCTTACAAAGCGGTTCATTTCCACTCAAATTTTATAAGTCAATCGAACAGCGTATAATAAATTGAAAACTTAACGACAGATGATTTATGACAAACAGGACCTTTCCCTAACAAATAAAGGGTCGTAACGAGCCTCCCATTTGACGTCCGCCTGTATTCATCTCACGAGTTTCGTATTACCAAAACTGTATAAGTAGAGATGTCAGACGACCGATCTTGAAGCCTTTGTAACTTTTGCTTTGATACCAACGAGAATCTTTTAAAAGTTTTACCGTCAAACCGTCAAACAAACAAACTCAAACTCCTGGGCTTGACGCATTGATCGATTACCTTTATTCAAAATTAGTTTTGTTGAAAAACTGTGATATACTTCGCTCCGACCTGTCGCCACAGGGAACGCCAAGTGATGAAGTGACTTGTCTACAATCGTTAATGTTAGAAAACTGAAAGAATGGGAATTATGTTTGGGTTCGGAAAACTCGCGAATTGTGGCCTTATTCTCAAACAAAACTCAATTGTTTAATGACCGAAATTCAAAATGGCTTACAGTTTGAAATCATTGTTGAGCTCGCATTGACACTGGTATTTGTTGCTACCAAGCTTCGTTATTTCGTTTTCACAGCGGTTAGGTTACGAATCTCGAAGGAAACGTCAGGAACTGCATAGTTGTTAGAGTGAAGGAGTCGTAAATCTTATGCTGTATTTAATGAGTTAAAAAAGTAAGTGATATGTGAAAGTATACTAAGATAGCTGACTAAAATAATAAAATTAGGTAGTCAGATAGATACTTAAAAGATGCAACGGTTTTCTCATAGCCAGTCATGATTAAAGACTCCAGCAGAGTCTTGCGATAGTATCGTCAAATAGTTTTCAAAAAATATTTGTTACGTTTTTCCTCTTATACAATTCCATCCATTTTGACGAATGCTGTCTTCGTTTGGCAAAAAAAAAGAAAAGTTCATTATCGGGAATTCTATCTCAGTCATTTTGACACCCTATAATGTTATGCTTCTTTTTGTTATGAAAATACTTATCACTTACTAAAACTTAGTCAGGTAATGTATTAAGACGAAATTCAATTTTAAGTTAACATGACGAGAACGAGTTTTCTACGCGACTTGTTTTCAGCGAAGTTTTGAGACACCGTCTAGACAAGAGTTAGGCACGCTGTTAGTGGTACTTTAGTGTCATTGAATTTGCTGATGTTCCTAGACGTGCGCAGTGCAAAATGGCATTTGTGAAGTCAAAAATTTTAAATAAGTTTTTTTACTTTGGAGAAATAATAAAGAGTTTGTTTCGAAGTTTTATTTTTCTTGAAATCATGTGTGACAAATATGTTTTTAATCAGTTAAGTAATCAAGGAGTCTTTTGATAAGGTAGCGGATCTATTTTTATGACTCATCGAACGACCAAAGTTTATTCAAAAAGACTTCGAAAAATGTTCGATAGACCGATAAGTGAGGTAAAGTGTAGATGATATTCAAATGTACATGCTGTTTATCGCAATTCAACATTAAGCAAGAGTTACTGTGAATCCGAATTTGAAGTATAACTTATTAAATGATGTAACGGTTTACTCACGCGTATTTATCGGGGTAGCCCGACTAGTTTCGGACCCAACCGGAGTCCTTAATCATGAGCAGACGCGGCGGGATCGCGAGTCGAACTCGACTCGCGATCCTTACTTACTTACTTACTCGCGATAAATACGCGTGAGTAAACCGTTACATCATTTAATAATGAATCAGTCTCACGATAGTTATTATAAAAAAAAAAATTGAAGTATAACTTTATTTTATTTTATTTTATTTGACGATTTTTTAAGGTCTGAGGTGAATGTTGGGTTAAAAATGCTAAATTTAATTTAATTTAAAAACCAGTGTTTGTGTTGTGATTAACCAAACTAAGAATAAAGAACCAGTAAATGGCAAGACCACTGGTACCAATGGTAATGGTAATTGAGTGGAGACCACGTTTAGGCAAACGTAGTGTAGGACACCCTGCGGCACGATGGACCGATGATTTGAAGAAGGTGGCTGGCAGCGGATGGGCGTGGGCTGCCCAGGACCGGGATGGTTGGCGCTTTTTGGGGGAGGCCGACGTTCAGCAGTGGACGGCGATAGGCTTAGATGATGATGATGAAATGGCAAGAGTTGATGTTCCTCATATATCCTCAAAACAGAGACCACTGTGCTCAATGTATAGTTATTCTAATTCTAGGCAGCGATTGAACGTGATAAGTGTCACCCACAAATGTTTGCTCTAAATCTGAATGTGTGTTTTTTCATGGTACTGTATTGAACCCTTCCCAAGGTATGTATTCTAGATCAAAAGTAGACCTTTAGTAGTAAATATTAAAAGTTTAGAATCATCTACTATACTACCCATTTTAATGATCAGAGTTCAAAGACGGAACTGCAATAAAAAATAAACACCCATTAATTAACAATGTTAAAATTATTTTATCGTTTCTAATTAAATGTCAAGACACTAAGTAATGAGACCGCGTATTAAAGGAGACTATGTAAATCTCTGTTAATTAAATGAGAAGGATTAAGCCTTTCGAACATTGAAGCTTAGTTATTATAGCGCTGAAGAATATGTCAGTGATTTTTTCAGAAAGTATAGCCACTGTAGTTATGTCTTTAGTGTTTTTGTTTGTGGCTGTTTTATCTACATAAAATCTAATAATTTGAAGGTTCTGAAAAGTCTCTGTTCTTGAAGCAAAAACACAGACTTTGCTTTTTTTTTTAACTCTAAAAATTGAAATTAAAATTGCCAGTTAAATCTTATATAAACGATATAAGATGTAGATTTTATACGACTATAAAAGTATTTTGGATTTAAGAAAGTCGTGCATTACGTATACCACTTTCAAAATTATGATCTGCATGTAACTACGATCTAAGATTTTCAAATTGACGGCAATGTTTCGTAACAAAATTTACCTAGTAAGACCACGAAAAATCTGAATGAATATTAAATATTGAACGTTTTATTAAAGAGATAGAAAACAAAACCTCAGTTTACTGGCATAAAACACAGACGATAAACCAGGAACCTGATAACGACTTGCCAATTTATGAGGCTGTGGTAAAAATTTACGACTATAGTCAAGAACTTACTATATAATGTCAACGATTTTCCTTGAAAATGATCATTGTGAAAATGTTGAAGTTTATTGACTGACTTTGATAGAAAAAGTTACGTGGGTGATATGTCACTTGGCGGTAGAAATATATCTTCTGAAATATCATTCTGTTAATGTTATATTATTGCAGTTGTAGAAGGGAGATGCCACTCTACATAGTGTTGTGTGCTACCATGCCTCCAGAATTAACAGTTTCAACTCGAAATTTATCTCACAAACTTTAAGGAGTGAATCGGAAAAAGAAATACGATAAAGCACCGAACATAAATGAATAGTTAATATGTAGAAAGAAAAATAAACATTCACTTCATTAAATTTAATATTTGAATTGCTTTTGTGTAAATTCTTAAGCCATACATGGGAAAAATAATTTTTTTCAGGGTGCAATGTTAATAACTTCAAACCACGTCGAGAGGATTTTTTAATTTTCACCTCCTAAATATCCCGACGTTTCGACACCTTTGCAGGTATCATGGTCACGGAAAGACTCGGTGTCGAAACGTCGGGAACAAAAATCAAAAATTAAACCGCGATAAAATCCGTAAAAGTAGTTCCATTTCAATACGTTTTTCATTTAGTACCTTCCGACATAATGTTCAAAATAACACAGTCAGAAATTACGCAAATTTCTTTCAAATATAGATAACACACCTAAACAGATAGTAAACCTTAACTCTACCAAGTAACATACGCCATAATAGTTTAAAGGTCACCGCAATACTGAAAAGGGTAAAGTTCGTGCTTTCTTAATCGCCAATCTAAACCCTTATTAACCCACGGCTTTCGGCGCTTCTAAACTATATTTCAAAGGTTAATGCAAAGGGTTATGCGTCACTGGCATCGGAGCGGTGTCGCTAACTATCTAAACACTACCTGTTACCTGCAGCTTTGCCTACAGAATTAGGAAACAATTATTGCAAAACTATTTGAGACTGACTTTGTTAAAAAATATGTATCTGTTAATTGTCTTTGTAGCTGATTCTATAAGTAATTATGTTTGTTTAAATTGTCTCTGTACATAAATTGTTAAATAAATAATTTAACATCGATCTTAAATAGGATATAGTGATGGTTTTTTACTGACGCGTGCGTTTTATACGTGAGGACTCGTAATCCGCTTGCCGTTGTCTATAATGTCTTCTTCTGATAACTATTTATATAGTTGTAACTATTCCATTTTCATAGATACATAAAATGATAGATACATATAATTCTTTATCAACAACCATTGCAGTACAATATATACTATTTCTCTATGTTAAAATGAGTTGTTTTCCTAGCCCAAAATTCTTAATTATATGAGATACAAAAAAGATAAAATATAAAATAAAATCATTTTTATTTTATTATAAATTACATATTGCTCATAAACAAATATACGAAACCAACAGTAAAACCATGAACCAGTTCCAAAATATAAAACGATACTTAAAAAAACATAAAATTACAAACATACATTTTAATTCGAACTCTATATAGATGGTTTTAATGAATCACACACTGAGAATTTATGGTGTGTTTTATCACGTTAGTAACCTCTGAAGGTTAGTTCGAGGTTATATATACATGTAGCGTTAAAACAACGTAAACTTTTACTGGTTAGTATATAGGTTTTATTTATTACAACTATTCGAAGAATTTTATTTGTTTAGGCTACTGACGCGAAGCAAATTACGTCGTACATTTAAAATAAGTACGCTTTTAACATAAAAATGTACATTCGTTTATGGAGAACGACTTGAATTCTCTAAAAAACATAGCGGGTAGAATTTAGAAAGAAGTAAACGCCAGTAAGTTATCGTTGGTTTGTAGACAAGCTGTATTTCTTCCAGCACTGATGTTGATCAATAAGTATTGAACTAAGTTTAAGTTACGTCACTTGTTGAAAAGAAATGACATTCCCATACATTTTAATATTTTTATTATAATGCGCTAAAACATTATCTATCCCACTTTAGATAAACCAAATAAACAGAAAATATGTTTTTCAATTAAAACTGGCATTTACGTTTTAAGGTCACCTCACACAAATCTTTAATAAATCAAATGGTTTTAATTTAATATCTTTATATTTTTAAGTGCCACTTTAGAATGTAATTTGCTAATTAATTTTGTTTTTTTTTTGTCCTGTAATTGGACTTATGAAAAGATGAAGATGGAGTTTGTAAAGAAGTGTTATTTATCTTTACATTCATTAAAATAAATAAAGTTCATTTGATTTTGTTTATTTTACAAATGTGTAGTGTCCATCCTCTTTAAGTTTGTTAAGTTTTAAGAGATTTTAGAGGATCCCTGCAATTTAAATATCTAATGGACTTAACAACACCGGCATTTGCATTCGGTTGGAACATGCATTTTTGTGTGCAAGGCTATTAACAAAGTAAGTCAAGCAAGTCAGATGTCGGCAAGATAGTTAGTTCTTTAACTAGTTGTTTTAAGTTTAACTTTGATTTTAATGCATTTTATTCGTACTTATAGTCGTAGCATGATAGCCTTTAGTTTCATTCGGATCCGACACAAAAAAATATTTACACATGTAGAGACTGACATAAGCGGGTAATAAAAAGCAAACAAACTAATATTTTTCATCATCAAATATAAGAATTAACGTTAAGATACGTAAGTATTTTTTAAATAAATTTAATCGAAGAGAATGTTTGCGACTCTCATCCTTTGTGACCGCAACCCATGAATGAATTAACTGACCAGACCCATGCAATTTTAAAACTCAAATCCGAAGTTAACCCGTATTAAACGTATCGGGCAAAAGGTCAGAAAAGCGGTTAAATAAATATCGAACTTTTTAGACAATTTTAAATTAATTAAGTTGGGAAGGCGGTTTGTTGATTTTTTATATAATTAATTGTTTTAATTATAGTAATACTTATTTAAATTGGACGCATTCAGATTTTATACTAAAGTGCAAAGTGAAAATAAAAATAAACATTCCAAGAAACAACCCAGCTTATCGGGCGTAGCAAACCTACGATTTCGTAGCAATCGTAGCCATTTGTTAGCCTACGCCGTAGCGTTTATAAATAGCACATGTCTACTTCTTTGGGGCGATCTAAAATGGTGGATTTCGCAAATCGGTATCATTTTATACAACAAAGCTCTTGTCTCACCAATGTCGTGGATATATTTAATAGATTTATGACTGCAATATGAGAGCTTTTCTCGCCTCTAGCACGCAATGCATGTATATATAAGTTGGCATATATATCACAAGTCCGGACAATTTTGATGTATAGAGCCATCAAAGCATACTATTGGTATGGTCACTGACAAATATCGTGTGAAGGTGGACGTCGATGGAATTTTGTTTGTATTGAAAATTCCTATTTCAGGGCGAAATACACAGCGGGAGCATACGCGCGAGGGAAACCAGTATTTGTTTTTGTGCGTATGTCTGTATGGATTTTGAGAAATAATAAATAAATAAATGCGGACAACATCACATACATTGTTCTGAGCCCAAAGTAAGTTGCTTAAGCACTTGTGTTATGGAATTCAGATACAACGAAGGTACCACAAACACCCAGACCCGAGACAATGTAGAAATTTGAATTTTTACATTGACCCGACCGGGGATCGAACCCGGGACCTCAGAGCTAGCGACACCTTGAACAGGTGTGTACGCCACTCGACCACGAAGATCGTCATAAGAATGTAATCTTTCATTTAAGTAAATGTCCATTAATGCTTGTGAGCTATGTAGGGGTCTGTAATGATTGTGGACTATTTTCTTTCATAGGCGGATTAAAACATACTTGATGTACATATTTATTTTTATTTTTAGATTAAATTAAATCACCACTACCATAAATTAAATGTGTTATGTATTTTCGCACGTATGTCAGCGCAATTCATGACGCAAAGATTCATCTCTCTTCTAGACCCCGACATCCAAAGAATATACATAATAATATCAACTATAAATTATGAATATTACTAGAAATTATGAATCCTATGGGCACAGCAATGCATCAACGAAATACTTCTACATTCACGAGGAAACCAAAAAAAACATACAAACAGACACCACTACCCACACATGATCTGTGCTACGTGACGACAAGAATAGTATTCAATGATCTGTGTAGTTTCCAGAAATAACTTTCCTATTTCCAGGAACTTTTCTATTTTCTAACCAACCTTAATCTTAACCTTGACAAAATGTTGATCGAACATAAGCTCAAGGCAACGAACTAATCAATCAACGGGCTAATTATTAACGATTACCAGGACTTAACACTAGAATATGGCTCGCACCGAAGATTGATTACCTATGGAAGTCAGATTGTTCTAAATATGCAAACATTTTTATTAGGGCTGTTGTTGGTGGTTGTTTGTAATTAATTAGTCATCAACTACGAGTTTCTTTCTTAGCTGAATCTTTGTAGTCAACATATTTTTTTTGTTTAATAGGTACGAGGCAACTGAGCGAAAAGGAGCGAAGATATTATGGAAAATGTAAAAAAACAGGGTAGGTATAAATTATAATTTATATTTTCTAACCACGCGGACGAAGTCGCGGGCAACAGCTAGTCATTAATAAAAGTAGGTTTTGGTTAGATTTGAAAACAAAGTAAACAAAAACAATTATATAAATGTAAACGAATGATAAAAAAAATATGAAAAAGAAGAAAATAATCTACAAGTCAATATGGAAATTTTTAACGTTCTACAATACCTTGACTTGAACAAAACTAACTAAAAAAGGACCAGGTGTTTTAACTTACAAATCATAGACATTTTACATACGAATTAATAAAACCTCTTTTTAATTACATAGATAAAAATACGAACCCTCCATTGTATGTAAACCTTTTTATACAGCGATATTTGCGCGAGCAAGCCATAATTGTAAGATGCCTATCAGCTGTGCTCATTATCGAAGATTGCAGCGCTTGCAGTGTTTTCGTACCTTCGGCATTAACGGAGATTTCCTCATTCAAGCGGCCATCTTGGTTATGACCATATTAAGCTTAGCCAGCAAATATGAGGTTACTGCTGAACTTGCGAAATTGTCTAAACATCTGGAAAGGGCCTTATTATCTACCTACTGAAGATTAATAGATAGTCTTGTGACTGAGATCAGGATAATTACACCTAACTTCATGAATACCGATGAAAGCAAATCTTAACTATTAAAAATACAAACAATAGCAAAACATTTTTATGGAGTTCTAAAAAAAATATTTATATTTTTTAATTATAGAAGTAATTCAGTTACTCTGTAAAAGCGTGTTAGCCAAGCATACAGCTTTAGTTGTAGTTTATTTGTTTATTCTAAGCCTTGACTCTCAAGCTCGCTCTCTGAGCATCATCAAGACTTACTTCACGTTGTAAGTCAGTACGTACTACTTTACTACGTAATTCTACGTAACAATACATTGAACCAATTAAACACAACCTACACCTAATAATTTCATTGTTCTCCTGTTAACTGCTACACATGAGGCATAAGAGAGGATTCCGTGACGTCATGAGCGCAGATGTAGCTTGATACGTGCATGGATTATCTATTTCGCAGCGTATTAGACCGGCGCATACCAAGTGGAAAGCGGATAGCGTTGTACCAGGGAATGTTCAGATAGTATCACCGTTTACCGTTAGATTTTACTGTGTTACATGGGACTTTCTCAGCTCAAAAGCTACCAGTGACATGGTGTTAGAAATGTCTGGAATCTTGAACGATTTTTCTTGGGAAACATAGAGTTATCTTCATGATATCAGTCATAGAAAAATTTATTCATTTTCTCTTATTTCACTTTAATAAAAACTATTTTGCGGTTCATTAGGTTTACGCAAATGTTAGACATTGAAATGAAACTACTTTTACGGATTTTATCGCGGTTTAATTTTAAAATTTAGTTCCCGACGTTTCGACACCTTTGCAGGTATCATGGTCACGGGCAGACTGAGATGGTGTTCGTCTTGACAGAAGATATTGCTCGTTCTACTTTCATATTTTAATTAATTATTTGTGTCAGTCTGCCCGTGACCATGATACCTGCAAAGGTGTCGAAACGTCGGGAACTAAAATCTAGAAACTATTTATTTATCTATTACAAATTGTTTTCTTTGTACTCACTGAGTGTGTTGGTATCTAAAATCTCTATATAAAGCTAAAAACTGCTTGTAACCGAAACGTTTAAGACTCGCAGCAAGTTAGTTAAACAAACATTAAGTAGACAACAGTCAAAAGGTCAACCGCTTAGCTTAATTTCATGCGTGTCTCCACATCAGTTATTAGGATTAGATTTAGTTATAAGCTTGTTTATACAATCTCTTTATACAGTCTGGGTTATTTCTAGCACTGTCTATGTCATCTTACATTTGTTCTATTTTTAGTTTAGCTTGGACTTCAATAGACGTGTTAGCCTAGTGGAAGATTGCATTAGTGACAAATCAAAGATCTCGAAATCAATCCCAAGGTAAGCCTGAAATTTGGTAATGAGAACTTCTTTGATAAGAAAAGTTCAACAAACTTAAACAAGATACTATAACAGTATAAGACGATGTTACTAATGTCTTATATTAATAACTCGCTGACAGGCTTAGATAAGGGCAGCGCTAAATAAGGCCCAAGAATACAACCCACTTTATCACATAATTATCGTTAAAGGAAATTGTTCGCGATCAACCTAAAACTTTCCTTAAGTAGAAACGTACGAAAGCGTAATAAAATTAGAGGTTGTTGATATAAAGTAACACAATATAAAGAGAGAAATCTTTGTCGTTTATTTTGTTGAACTACAATTTATCGTCTAGCAAGCCTTTGTAAAGATACATTTGAGTTCCAAAAATCAAGCCGTATTGAGGTGCTCACTCTTTTTGAAGATAAAAGTTTAAAAAAATCTTTGTTGTATATTGCAGCTTTAACATGATCCGGTATAATTCAAGGCAGTAGATAACATTTTTTTGTAGAAGTACTTAAATTATTTTAAACAGACAGCCATGCCATTTGTTCATAAGGTATGTCAAAACATTAAATTTATTTTGTAACTCTCTAATACTTTTCTGTTATCAGACGGTACAAATATTTCTTTCAACATTATGCAGGATTTTGCACGAACAAATAACAATATTTAATCAGCTACTCCACAGACTATCAATCAGAATTTGCACGCAAATAATTACCAAGTTCTTTGATAGATCGGGGAAAGATTAGGGAAGATAAAATGGAAGATAAAATGGAAACAATAGGGCTTGAAGCTTGATTCACTTTCACTACCATTCATAATTACGTAAATGATCAAATTATAGATATTATGTAAGCTTTTGTTATTGTTCGCCATTTGAAATATGTTTGTAATATACATATGTTATAGTTGATAGAAAATAATGTCATGTCCATAAGTTGGATAAGTTGGAGGTATGGAGAGGACAGGGCAATGTCATGTGACTAAACGAATTGGAATATCATTTCCATACACTTCAGAGATTTCTATTGACTAAGGATGGTAAAAATTATACTTAAAAAGGCTTAGTAGAAACACCAGCTAAATACTGTGACCGATTCATTATGTCCGTTATTATCTGTAACTTATTTTTATAAAAAAAAATAAAGTCTTATATAAGGCATTCGTCCAAAAGCACTCTTACGGAATACTTGAATATAAGTGCATTTGACAGCCTCACAGGGAAAAAGAAAATGTGTGACAAAGCATCAGTCATTCCTTTAGCAGAAGAAGTCGTCCCGTGGTATGGAATGACACGCTCTATGAGAATGGATAACGATAGTACCTAGTAAAGAATACATTTCTCCTCTCTATAGAGGCTTGTGGAAATCAGAGTAGAGAGTTTATTATTATTTCTTGGCCTCGAATACTTATTATGTATAAAATAAAATAGAAATTATGTACAAAAGGCAATGATCAATCATACATTAATGAAGTTCACACCTTTTTTTTTACAGGAAATTCCTATAAATATAATATTGAACAACCCCATTTACGTACCATAAGGAATGAAGGAATGAAGTTTCACCGCCCGAATAGACTCAGTATTGTTACGTTTAACAGATCTAATTGAAATACATGTTTTTGATTTTTGTATAAATTCAACATATCCAATGTAAGAGTATAGTGTGAGCTTCTACGAGCTCCGAAGGCTTTCTGACAAGAAACGAGACGCAGTTACATGCAGTGTATTACGACGTCTCCCTTCCACAATGGTAAGTCTTGTCTTTAATCTTTCCTTGTATATTTGTACAAGTACAGAATGCCAAGAAGGCTACGCTCTCGGCTATACATTCCTTATTTTCTCACAAATTAAATTGAAAATAAATCCCTCGTAATATTTTATATGGAATGATATCAAAACACAATAAAATTCTTATGATCTTTGTTTCTGCGGTTCAACGTTAGGTAAGGTACAAATACGAGTATTTTATAGACATCACATTAAATTCTGAGATACAATACTGCAATAGCATATAGCATATAGCAGGTGCATATACTTTTATTATGTGCTTTTCGATCTATTGTTTTTTGACTTGAATACATAAAATTTCAGTTTCCGAATAGTTATACGGATATCATTAAAAATTTTGGTTGCATGTATGGTTATCTAATGATAATAGAACAATTTCGTATAAAAAAGCTTGTCACCCTAAACAAAAAAAAACATTATTCAGCGGTATTCCAATTCGATGAAAGTGGTAGTCAACACAGGCTAGATAGAAACAAAAGGCTAGACAGAAAGAATTACTTTCAAATTTTCGTAAAACGTAATACTAAATCTTTTCTCTCAACAACTTTCAAAGGTGACCCCGTTTCAGCTTGGCGACAGCCCTCCTCCCTCCTCACTTAACATTCAAGTTGTTAGTTAGTCATCAATTTTCTATCTAACGAAGTCTCTTTAATTAAATTATTATGACCCTCATTCCGCCTCTTACATATCAGCTGAGGTCCTTGAACTTAAAGTTATTGAAAGATAAAAAAATATCAAGCAAGTGCAAATCGGTCTCAAAGTCAAAGAACATACAACCGAAAATATGTCCTTGGTACTTGCTTGACACCTCGATCCTGTCCTCACGAGTATGCGATGACGACGAAAACCAAAATCAAAATCATTCTAAAATCAAGCTCTATAATTTTGCATTACCCTACGGTTGAATACTAGAGAATGCGCCAGGCATAGTATGTTGTACATGAATAAAAGAAGAAATAAATTTTTTTTTTATCCAAAATTATTTTTATTTATGTGAGACCAAATGACAGCTACTCCTCATTAAACAAAGACACAATGTCAAAAATCTGGATCAGACATATTTTTCTTTACGAAGTCAGTTAAGAGTTAAATGAGTCACATTAAGTCGTTGATCTTGACAGTTTAAGACGTAATAAGTCTTCAACCAAGAGTTCACAATAATATGTCAAAGTACTTATGAGACTTTGAAATTCTTTGAGCGTTCTTCATACTAAAGTTTCAGCAGATTCCACTACCGTTTTCCTCTTAAATTTTAAGTTAAGTTGAGCCAAATTGTCGGGTAAATAAAGCTTAATGAAAGTACTTAAGAAAGCTAAGGAATCTTTTAGTTTAACAGTCTAAATCGCAGCTTTAAATAAGTCAACTCGCTACACTAATGTTGGCGTAAGTAAGATAAGTCATACCCTAATTTTTAATACACTGGAAATTATTTCATATTTACAGTATCAAAAGACTCTACAAATTTCCATAAGAGACTACCAGTTTTATACCACTCAAAAAAAAACTACATTTAAAAAGCACACAAAATAAATAACTCAAGTCTAGCCAAGCAAACACGGCAGGACAGTAACAAAAAGAAAAAAACAACTAGAATGTTCGCACTGTGCTGGTTTTGATAAACTTTTAACGATTTATGACAGAAGTGGTGACACAACGGCGGTTCAGACGACATCTCTATTGAATGCACTCGAACAGCTCCACGGCTCAATTTAACTTGGTTTGCTGAACAGAACTTTACAACAAATAAATGTTAAGGATTTTTATTGCGTACGTAGTCAAAGTTTGGTAAATTTATATTGTGTTTAAACTGTGGTTGGAAACCGGCAAAACATATGCCAAAATTGCAGTAAGTACAGTGCTCTGTTATGCAGAGAAAATACTTTTAAGTATCCCATATTAAAATAAAAATGACGACCATATTTAATTAATTAACTATTATCGTCTATTATATATCTTACGTTACCCATATCGCTTAAAGTCATATTTTTGGAATCGTTTAAGAGTGACAGCGCTCTACACCACGTAGGTATTATTCTCTCTTCCACAATACTGGACTTTAATCTTCGTATTTAATAATCTTTTGGGCATTACAATTATGGCAACCTGTCTTGCTACGAGATACTGCATAGCACAGAAGAAGGCATTGGTTTGAAGTCCATGTACTATTAAATAGCAACCTAGGTGCGACCGGCCAAGATACTGGTATTATCCATTTGTAGGTAAATGTCAATAAGGTTGATATCAGTAGATACCATATCACTTTTTCCTGGTAAAATCACCCTTGTTGTTTAAAAACGCTTGAATGATTTTCAACCTTAAGGTGACAGACAAGATAGTCTTCGCTGACCGTACTATTAACGTCAAAGTGTTCTCAATAAAGCGGTGTTTCGTTGCTGAAATTTAATTCCTGGTACTCAAATATTTTGTTCACCATTATTTAAAACAAATTTAAATCGATGAAGGGGATCTACACGATCAAAGGAGCTTTGATAAAATCACAAAGCTTGTCAAAGGAATTGTTGACCGCAGCGTGTTCTAAACAATAGACCGTTGGCTGCTCATCTAGATGCCGTAGTGCTTACACTGAGATTGACCTTAATAGCGTCCTTATAAAATTAATATATAAGTATAGGACCTCCTTAGAGCGGTTTATAAAATTTTGATAATGATATTTTTTTGTGAAAATTACGTACAAAGAATGTTGAATGTTGACTGCGGGACAGTCACAATGAATTAAAAAAAAAGACATTTTTGGGAAAACATGCCACGATTGAATAAATAAATTGCGTTAAGTTCTTGCTGATTCGTTATTATTGTTCACAAGAATTGCAATGATGAGCTATAATGGCGGGCTTGTCCCAAATCTATTAATGAATGTTATTAAACTTCATATTCTACATTCTGCATACTCTTTACAATTTTATAAGTGCGTCTCTACATCTTTAACATATTACAAAATATATTCAGAATCGATAAATTCCTGAAAAAAAGAACAAGTCACTTCTCGCGCATAGCTCTCTACACAGAAACATTTGACACATTACTAGAAAATATTTCATTTAAGACATACTAGTCATGGTTTAGGAGGCATTTACTCTACTTTCCAAATAAAGTAGATTCTGTGTGTCATTGTAGAATAATTACGAGCCTAGAGGGCCTGAGCGACACGCTGTCAATATGTCCTGCCTATGTCATGACACGAAGTACTTAGTGTCTTTAAACCTCACACGCACATATGCACAGTGTATGCGTCCATCGTAAAGTACGACAGTAGACTTTATTGCTTTGGAATAAAGCCGAAATCTGCTAAAAGATAGAGCTGAAATGATAGTGATCAAAAATGTGAAGAATGTAGTAAGACTCATTTATTAACAAACTTCTTGTATTTAATATCTTGAATACTGAATATGGACTGTTTTTTGTGGGTCGTCATTTTATGTTAAGGACAAGATGTATGCGGAAAGTTTTATTATCTATTGTTTCGTATCATGGTTAAACCTACTAACCCAACTCTTTTATTAAGGCTGTAAAGTCTGTCTGTCATCAGCCTGTATCTCATGAACTGTAATTTGTTTAATTGACTTGAATATTTTACATTTGCTATTTGATATAGGGAAATGTAAATGGCGCATATCTCGTTGTAACGTCACCTTTTTAAGTGGTTAGACTCAATAAAAATAAAACTTCACTTTTAAATTTATAAAACATTCAATATCTGCAATTGCAAACAGAAACAAAAGTTTAATTTTATACGTCACTGTCATACGTAAACGAAAGCAAATTTATTCGAAACCATAAATGCCATAAGGGGAGTTGTTTATTCATTTCATTTTTCCAGTTTCATATTCATTGTTGAAACAACGGGAGCAAACATGCAAAAGTTTTGCGAACAGCCAATCAAAATTGTAAACACAATTTCATGAAGAACAAAATCTTAATCCGTTCCATTAAAACCTCCTTCACATATATCCTCGAACGTCGAAAAATTTGATTACTTTGTTATCCGTCATCCTATAGCAATTTCCGATCCTGCTGGTGACGTCACGAATCTGAGATACTTCAGTGTTGTCAAATTAGGATCAGTCCGTGTATCAATGGAACAATGATAGTATGAGATGGGGATTTTGGGACACAAAGAGATGGTGTAACCTTAATCAGATTGGCGGTATAATGCTTGTACGATTACGTAGCAAGTTTTGTATCATGTTCTTGCGATTTATGTACTTAGATACGTATTATTGGAATAACTTTTTATCGATTACTAGCTGTTGCCCGCGACTTCGTTCCCGTGGGTAGAAGATATAAGTTATGATTTGCCCTGTTTTTTTCACATTTTCCATTGCATCTTCGCTCCTATTAGTCGCAGCGTGATGTTATAGAGCCTTCTTTAATAAATGGTCTATTCAACACAAAAATGATTTTTCAGTTTGGACTAGTAGTTCCTGAGATTAGCGCGTTCAAACAAACAAACAAACTCTTCAGCTTTATATATTAGTATATATCATATGGTTTAACTTACGCTGATAAATTTTCGCATAAATCGAAAATGTGTTGTGATGTCGTCAAAAGAAGTATTAAAACGACGTGCATTAGTGTCTCACACACACAAGACTGCTTTCCATTTGGTATTAAAAGGGCAAAAAAATATGTGGTACTGGAATAAATACATATTTCTTTTTTACTGTTCGTCGCTAAAGGGGAAATAGAAATTCGTCATCAGTGAAAATTTTACCTGTCTACCAAAGTTCGTGAGATATATCCCCGCGACTGACGTTCATACAGCTCAGTCTTAGGAACACGATCCTGGTTTTACCTTCTTAATCCCCAACCCAAAACTGATAATAACCAAAATAATGCACATTATTTGTACTCATCATATTTGTTTGTATTGACCTAATTTGTTTTCCTTATGGTGTACAAGAAAGAGTATTCTATCTATCTATCTATCTAATGTTTTGAAAGAAAAAATGTACTGTCATTGAAATTAATCAAAGAGTATTTAAAATAAGTATTAATATAATTACGGAAACACTACATCAAAAAATATAATGAAGTACATGAATACACCCCTGAATATCCATGTATTATATTAAAGCTTATTCGCAGCCAATTCGACACAGTCAATTGATCGACTGACCCAAATTGCTATTTTCGAAACAAATGACGATTTAATGTGTATTACTGTAAACAGATTTACTATTGAGACCCATTCGCGCGTCACTTGTTCCGCTTTCAACTTAAGGGATACGTTTTTGTATGGAATAATTAATTCAGTTAATATGCTGTATGGATTCTATTATAGTGACAATCATATTGAAATGGATTTCCTTAGTTGAAACTACCGGTAGTGACTCTATATTTAATAATGAAAATGAGAAATTAACGCGTACGTGCATTCTTTTAATGCCTTGAAGTTTCTTGCAGGTCGTTCTGGCTATGGTCGCAATTGGACAAGTGAAACGTGTAGCAGGTCCTGAAGGAAAGGATATTTTTTTTAGAGTTCCGTACCTGAAGGAAAAAATCTGGTCAAGTGCGAGACGGACTCGTCTCACTGAGGATTTTTGTACAAATTGACTTAACAAAATAAATAGTTTTGAACCAAATCGGACGGAATGCATTCTACTATATGCAGTAGAATCGGCTTTATTTAATAAACCTTGATATTTTGTTTATTGACGGAAGTGACGACAACTTGACGGAAACTGATACTCGCCGCTATTTGATGTTTTCTCTAATAAAATTATGAGCCCAAGAATAACTTTCATACAAATTTAAATAATACCACTAATACTGAACTGAAATAACGGTTATTGATGAAAACATTTATGAATTTAACTATCAAATGTATGAACTATTATTCTACATAAAAAGGCAAGCATCATTAAAAAATAAATTCTTATAAAAATCAAATAAATTAGAAATAATTGGGCTCTCAAAACTACCCTTTCTATTGTAAAACTTCAAGCTTCTATTCTTCATAATACCTTTATAATAAGCCTGAGTCTGATTCCAAATAGTGAGCAAATAACTGTCTTAAATAAGATGACAGATAAACAGACCCTTGTTATTCACATCTTTACACAAAGCCACGCTAGATGCCAAAAGCTCTATGGATAGAGGAGGGTTTAAATTAAATAAGACCGGCTTTCTTGCATTCATTCTTAAGACATCAAAGAAGCTAGGTTATTTCGAGAAAATATGTATACAAAATTCATGGCATTTAAATTCATAATTAATTAATATGCATAACGATAAAAACTGCAGTGTACTATAATGTTTAAGGGCATAACGTGCGAATGACATAATTTGAAATTCCAAAAAATGGAACGTGATTCTTGTTACTCGTTAAATTTATTCTTAAAATTGTAGTTTCATTTTTATTACCAGCCAGTCGCAGATATAAAAAAAGAATAAATTTATTGTCTCTTATCCTTTTTTTATTTCTTATTAAAACTTATTAAATCCTAATCTCTTTTCTTTATCAAGATGCCTTAGTTTTTTTAAGCAACTTCAAAAAAGGAGGATCTCATTTCGATTGTTTGTATGTATGTTTGTCAGCGATTATCTCGCGTTTGGCTGAAGCGATTTTGATGCGGTTTTCAGAAAAGCGACAGCTAGTGCAGAGATACAAGTAAAACTGTGATAGATATGTAGGCTTCAACATATATATATGCAGCCAGATACGGTTATCTCATTACATCCATCAATCACAGTTTGGTGGATCAAGCTACCTAAATATACCCATGAGATTTCCTTTCACATATTTGAAATAGGATTACACATTACCCGATCAATCTTATTGAATGACAAAGGTTATAACGCAGCATTTTATCCTTTTTTTCATTTTTGGTAACCAGTTTAGACAACTCTTTTTTTTAAATCTTTCGTTTTGTAAATTTGTTTCGTGAGGATCAGGGAATTTTATTTAAACTTCAGATACACAATATGTAAACATTTTTACTAAAATAAGAGGCTTAAAACATCAGATTCCGTATTATATTTATGTGTAAAGCTTTCTCTATTTTTTTTCAATACAAATTAAAGAAGAAAAAAAAATCAATACTTCAAATTAAACACTTTCCAAACGATTTCAGTAAAATTTTGCTATGGTTTAAACTAATTCAACAATGTCTTCAACATTTAGTGTAAACCAACACTTATATCATCGGTTTAACTGAGAATCCAGCCAGTTTGAGCCACATTTCATAAGCAGTCCACGTATTGCGTTATCGGTTCACGAGTCATTTCGCGCCCATGCGACACTCTGGCGCACACTGCACCTTACTACCACGACTTTAAGTAGTTATATTGCAATTGTGGAAGCGGGACAGCGCATAATATGGTGTAGAGCGGTATCTCTTTTCCACAAGTATAAAAATATTATTTTTAAATGAGATGGTAGGCCCCCGCATATTAAGAGTCGCGAACTATATTTTACACAGATGTAAGATAGTTTGTATAAAGTTGAAAGCTTTTGCAATGCTAGTTCATAATGTAGTCTATGTAATCGAGCCGTTCGTGTGTAAAGCCCTACTAATATTATAAATGCGAAAGTAACTCTGTCTGTCTGTTACGCTCTCACGTCTAAACCACTAAACTGATTTTAATGAAATTTGGTACAAACCTAGAGTTGACCTTGAGAAAGAACATAGGATAGTTTTTATCCCGGACTTTTGAAGAGTTCTCTCGGAAATTAATTAAAAATTGTCGTTTATTTTGTTTATGATTAAACCTCCTTGACAATCAAAGAGGTTTGGTTCAAGCATCTCCGACCTTATTTGATTTGAAAAGTTTGTCAAGTGTTCACATATTTCGTGCTCGTTTTATAAAAATGTACTTGAGTGAAATTAGTCGTCTTTATTTAGAAAAGTGTGCTTTTGTTTTTTTGTTGGGTTTGAGTCATATTCAATGCGATCAAATGGACTACTTCACTTATGATTCGTCGGTAAATTACCTGCACGAGTGATGTATGTCTTTCATAAAATAAAATTAAACAAGCCTCTAACTGGCCATCAATCTACGAATCATTCTTCAAATAATTTCAAAACAGATTGCCTACCAATAAAGCGAGACAGGCCATTTAACTGCTTACAGCTGCGTTTCTTTTTCACCAAGATATTAAAATGTTACTTTAAAAATCATGGTAGGCCCCCATGTCACTATAAGAAGGTAATAAACAACAATAACAATTTCTGAAATCAGTGCCAAACCGACAAACAATAGGATTCGGAACAAATTGTCCCATCACTCATTTACTACAGGGGTACCAATATAACATACAGGCAACCCACAGATAATTTATGCGGAATCAGATTAAATTAATTTATTGGTTTGGCAAAGTTGGCAGAGGCCCGACAACAGGCCGAATTAATTTGTTCTTATTTTGAATTTATGTCGAAGGTAGCGTGTGACGTTTTTTTGTCACAATTTTTTGTTTTATTCTATCTAATTATAATTTTCGTGTGACATAACAAAACAATGTTCCTAAGTCGTATCCAAATTTAATCAAAATAATTACAAAAATAGCTCAAATTACAGGAATGACGAGACAGAAAATGTCAAATAAGAAAAACCAGTTATTTCGGATAAAAAGATATTACATTTTAGATCTTTGAGCCCTGCAAATATTTCTGTAAGAATCCTGTTCGGAGCGAAAACATTCGCGGGCAGACACATGTCGGAATTTGTCAATTATTTACCCTTTGAATCTTCAAAAAAAATGTATAAGTAGAAAGAGTGTGATGTTCAAATTAAATAGTTTACTTTTACAGTAAAGAAAGTAAAAGACCAAAGATCCGCCTTTAAATATCAAATTAATAGATGTATTTTTTTATATGAGAGTTTTGTTTCATTTGATAAGTAAATTAATATTATTATATTGCTAAATGAATCTTGATAACTACTGTAAAAACATCGGATGTTTCCAAAAATAACAACACACTCACAAAATCACTCCCAAAAGTAAATTAAAGACATCATAAGGGAACCGACACACTGATCATTTTCAAAGGTACGTTAAACGAAGTTAGAGGAACACATTCGGCTAAATACTGACAACAGTTGTACGTCAACCTCACGATAAGAAGTATTCGAACCTGGTCAGAGATTGACCAATTTTTGGTCACGCAATATCTTTATTTTTGTGACAGCCACTACAAAAATACATTTTCAAAAAAAAAAATGGACTGTTTAGTTACTACGGTTGACGAAACTTATTCTAGTGACAAACTCATGGACATGCAGATAGACAGTGATGCTCTTAGTAACAAGGTTTCCTTACCGTCTTATTTTAATCTGACAAGTTCCGTTCAAATCTCTAAAGACAAAACAAATGACAATACTTTCTCTGTAGACATCTGTATAGTGAATATTAGACAAAACTATGTGAGCGTGAGCCTTGAGTTTACTTGACTAATAAGTCACTGTGTTAAATAGATACGGGACGTTTCTTACTAAGTACAGTTATCGGTAGTGTAGTCAAACAATAACTAAATTAATACCGGCACGGTGTAGTTTAATAGAGGTTTTCTTTGAAGATGTTTTCCCTTGTTATTAAATACTAAGAATACGTATTAGGTTGACTTGCGTTATTAAAATATACTAATTTAGCTTGAGGAGGGATAAGGCTTGATACAATAATTTAATATTAATAAGTTCTTCTTGAAGCGAATCAAATGAACCCAAACTCTATAGGGTGCGTAGTTTTTTAGCGGAGCTCCTGTGACTACTTTTATTCCATTTTCACACAATAATACTTAATATTTCATTTTCATTTAAGACGATCTATTTATTAAGTAAATTAACAATAACAAACAGTCCGCAATAGCAATAAAAAGTAGGTACATAATATAGATCGTATTCATTCTTTAGGTACTGCTGCGGAAACAACACCAAGGATAATTACTAATTACTCTAAGTAAAAGCCTTTTAGAAAGATGAAAACACTTGCAAAACACCCAGTTTTTTTCCTTCCGATCCCCAATAGAAAACAACGGGACGTAATAATCTGAAGAGTTTAATATTCTACCGTATTAATATGCAGTAAGCAGGAAAACGTTTTTTTCCTCAAACATAGCGAACACCATAAAATTTTGCGAACCAAACGACGTGCCTTTCGCAATTCATGCAACGTTGCCAAACGATACTACGATGCGGTATAATGATTAATTAAAATGCAGACCTGTCTGCCGTTTATAAAATACCTATTCGTATAGATTTCCACCTCAATATTCGCCTTCCATTGTTTTCGGGGAAATTTCAATTTCATCCCATTTGGGCGCTTTACGATGCCTACACGAATGCGATACTCGTAAGTACCACACGGTCTTAAATGGGCTTACCGTAGCTAATAAAAGAAGGATCGGGTGAAACTCTAAATGTCTTCGCTAAACACCTGTTTGTTATTCCGTATTTTATTCCGCTGAGTTTCGACTTTTTATTTGGCGTTTGTTCTTTCAATCTACGAGGAAGTTGGCCGTTGTTTTTCTGTTTTGCGGAGTTCTTTCTTACTTTGAGATGCTTAAGTATAATTGCTTTCTTTTTGACAATAAACAGTGATAAAAATACGTTTAAGCTAGTTTGAATTCAAGAATTGTTTATGAGTTCCTTATGTAGAAAACAGAAAGATTTTTGAATTACATTCACATTGAAAATCCTTCTTTACAGAAACATGTTACAGGATTAAACAAAATCTAAACACGCTTATCTTAACACAGTTAAGCAGCTTACAGTCAAACAAATTTGGACTGAAAAGCGTCTGACAAATGCCTAAAACAATTTTAGAAAGACTACGAACTTTCTCCCGTTGCTAAGTGACACGAAATGTAATGTTACACTATACAGGGTGTCACAAAACTCAACGATAATCTGAGACCGGATGAAAGGCCAAGTGATAACAGATCAGGGAAAAAAAAACTGTTTCTATTTTTTGAAAAAAAAAACAATTTTTTTTTCATTGCATTAATTTATAGTTTCGAATAATAGAATCGTTAATGAAGATCCCGGAATTAAAATACTCACAGCGAAATTGTCACATTGGTGATCACAGGACTTAAAAATGCGACTCGGGATGTCGAATTTCAACTTTTTAAATGTCTCTTATCGCTGAACTGAGTGATATGGTTTTTTTTTTATATTTTTCCTTGATCTGTTATCACTTGGCCTTTCATCCGTTCTCAGATTATCATTGAGTTTTAGGACACCCTGTATATAAATAAGTTCGACTCGCGATCCCGCCGCGTCTGCTCATGATTAAGGACTCCGGTTGGGTCCGAAACTAGTCGGGCTACCCCGATAAATACGCGTGAGTAAACCGTTACATCATTTAATATATATAAATACACCAACTTAAAAATATTTATACAATAAACTTAACTTAATATTAAAATTTTTAAACTATATCAATACAAAAGAAAAAATATACATAATTTACAAGGCGTCAAAAAAGACAATATCAAAATACAATAAAAATCTTATTAAATATACCTACAAATTGTATTATACGACCACGGCACTCATCGCCAGCTTATAAAGTAACGATATTGTAGTTGTTAAAGCAAGATGCCGCTCTACATTTTGTAGTGCGCTGTCTCTTTTCTTCAACTGCAATATTCTCACTTTGAAGAACATTCGGTATGGCTTCTGTCGGTATTGATAACTAATATCACGAATACCAATAAAATTGGAAACTTTCAAGATTATTGACTTCTAGAGATTACGTGTCGGTTCTCGGTTGTGTTTAATGAGATTGTGAAGTGTGTTCTCTACATTGCTTTAATATATAACATACGTAATTTTATACATTGTACACACATTCTTCAATGTGTTCAAGTTACATCGTTCAGACTTTAGAGTACTACTTTTTCAGACTTATTGGGTTCAGGTTATTTTAATAAATACGTCCGATTAAGTAAGATTTCTTTTATTGATCATTCGGAACAAAAACTACTGACAACTGAACGGAACAAAAAAACAACAGCACTTCAAGCATCAGAAAAAAAACAAAACATTTTAAATTCAAACTTGTCATCTATGACAAAAGAGGTCAATCCTATTATAAACTTTATAATCTGACAAGACTAAATAAATAGCTTTAAGTACAGACAGTAGGCCATCTGAAATATGTCTGCTACCATGCAGGTTTCTGAAACAAATAGACTAGGTATTAGGTGCTAGTCAGAAGTCAAATTACAATTTTATTGAGACCAACTAATATGGTACTTTTTGTAAATTGATTTTAAACGAGAAATTCGCTGTACTAGGTCCTTTATTTTGAACCCAAATCAAGGCACAAATTTGGTAATTTTAATAAAAATGATATTTATTCCTCATATCTTCTTACATCATTATAGCTAACTTTTAATTAAAAGCAGTCATATAACATCTCATATTTTACATCCAATTTATCCTGACCTTGTTTCGAGAACATGAAATTTTTTATTGGTTAAATACTAGCACTCGCTCCATTTACCCAGACACAAACAATACGACATGTTTTGCTTCCCTTTATGTTGGCTATATTATTAATATTGTCTGACATAGGGATATAAAATACTGAATACGCACGAGTAAGCCTTTACACGATGTATGCTCACGGACGAATCCTGAACTGAAGGCAAATATATAAAGATGGTGATCTTCTAAATATTGTATATATAAAAAAAATACCTATCTTCCTACGTGATTTTTTATCGAAAGCCTACTGAACTACCAAAACTCTTTGCCTTTTGCAACTATTTTGCTGAATTATTTTTAACCATTACGATCAAATATCCTGTTGTATATTACTACTATTTTTAACCGGTAAAGTCCCGTTGGAAAATCGCTAAGGAACAAATCCACAATGGAATCAATTTACACAGCTCAGCATAAGCTTCATATATAATTGTAGCTCACCAAAACATGAAAAATTTCACTATCTAATTATCTTTTAATATTCAAAACCAGTCTTAAAAAATAGATAAAAAGATAAATCCAGGCCGAACTTAAAAAACCTTTTGTTTATAATTGATGGAGCTAATACTACACAGGGCTATAGTAATAAAGTTATTAAAGGAGTTCTACAAGATTTCCTTTAATGAGATCTTTCTATTTATACATTTCGTACAACAATAGGTACGCAGATGGTTTTCGGAATAGAATGGGCGTTTCTTCTAGTGGCTAAAGAAAACAACCCCGGGACTATTTGGAAGGAAAAATACTTAGGCGGCAGGAAATGAGCTCAAGCCACGATAATAAGGCACATGTATTTATAGATGCAGAGACCGGAAACAAGCGGATAGCCGAGTGGTGTAGGTCACCACGCCGAACCCATTGTGCGCGACGTGTCGCAGTTTGATCCAAGTGGCAAGCACTCGTGTGATCCGCCAACACAGTCTGAGTCTGGGTGTCTTTGTTCATGTGATTTGAATGTTTGCGGAATCCTTCAAGACACAAGCATTAAGTTCCATAGTGCAGTATTCCTTTTTTGTTTTTAAATCTAGACGACCTCCGTGGTCGAGTGGCGTTCGTACCGGTTTCAAGGTGTCGCTAGCTCTGAGGTCCCGGGTTCGATCCCCGGTCGGGTCAATGTAAAAATTCAAATTTCAACATTGTCTCGGGTCTGGGTGTTTGTGGTACCTTCGTTGTATCTAAATTCCATAACACAAGTGCTTTAGCAACTTACTTTGGGTTCAGAACAATGTATGTGATGTTGTCCGCATTTATTTATTATTTATTTATTTATTAATCTTGACGTAATAAGTACATCTTCATACATATTTTCGTCTTTGCCGTCGTCATGTCGTTATATAATCGTTTAGTATAATGCGAAGAGGGTCACCATCTTCAAAATATTAAAATTAAATGGTTCAGGATAACACAATTCACGAATATATTCAAGCGCTATTGCAATTAGACGTCCTTTTGATAGTTCAAATTTTAGATTTGTCATAGGAAAATATACCAATTGGTGGTATTTTTTTATATATAAGACGGTACGCCGCCATAGAATCTTTTTGTTCAGTTACCGATAATTTAGACTGAAACCTAAATCTGCCTTGAAAATATCTACTTCTGCCACCAATATAAACATTTTCATTGAGTAAACCCAAAATTGCCGACACACACTAACGCGATTCCGTACTTATCACCCTAATTCGTTGATGTACGCACATACATAGGCGCCTAGTACGTTAGCGAGGATGTAGGGACTATTACGGGGCGCGGCAACCCGGAAAACCGAAATTACGTAAACGGTACATTGAATTTTCCTATAATCGACAACCAGTCTCCCCCAGATAGATTTGACGCCACACCATGTGAAACTTATACGCAAAATTACACCTCCAAATTGTTTGGAAAGGTGTTATTTATAAATAAACTGCGACTGCTCGTTTGAGATAACTTGTGATCCTGGATTCTGATCTGATATTGAAGAAAAACTGTTTATACTAAATTAAATATTTCAAGGGGAAAATCAGAAATATACTTTTGGCATGACGGGCTAGGCAGGTTCATTACAGAAGATTTTGGCAAGAATGAGTGCTTCGACCATTTAAAAATAATATTTTCCAAAAAAAATCCTTAAAAGAAATATGTCTACGGCTAATACAAGCTATTTCCCTCAAAAATTTTCACAGATCAGTGCTTTCCAAAAATAAGTTTAAAATCGCAACAGCAAAGTCTAAACTTAATTGCTCTTATACTCACATGTAGCTACGTAGGTATAGCTCGGTGGGCCCTAATTGCCGTCTGTCGGGTCACTTTATATCATTAATGGTACTTCGCCTGGGACACGAATTACACCCCTCCATGAAATTTCCATGTAATTGGGAATCCCTTGATATTTTGCGGTGCCTGAAGGATTTTACCTTCGAATATGAGGTTATGTCATTTGGAAGATTGATGCGAAAGTGCCGTGCCTGCTTCTGTTTAGGTTTTATTGAATGTAATTAATTTTGTTACGTTATTTGCACTTAGAGAAGCTTAAGGCTTTGCTATAAATTTGTTTTTTGGTACTGATTTGGGTATTAACAAAATATTAGTAGTAGAAGCCGAGTATTGGGAAGATGACAAAAAAACAAAGACTAGGGTTAGGACAAAAAATAGGGTTACAAGTTATTATTGACCCAAGAATTGGATACCTGACTTCCTTTAATCGACTTTCAAACCGTAAATCTTTTTAGATTTTTTTTGCATTGCCAAAACTTAAAAACAATGTTCAAAACAAACTTTCCGATGATCTTAGTTTCATTTACAATATCTTTCAAACATAAAATTAGTTTCAACAGTTAAATCAACAAACGCTGATAAATTAAATTGGCATGATTCCATCATTTCCAGGCTTATCCCATTGTGGGGACGCTGTAGTTCTCTGGCTAATTTGAAACATTTTTGCTGTACTTTGACCAAATTAATCCAAGGCACTTTGTATAATTACTTGCTCGTTCGCTTGCAGTCGCCGGGAGACGGATTTTTTGTTGCCAAGTGATTGATAAGCTTACAATAGACTTATGAAGCGTGTACACAAAAAAATCAGATTCATCTTGTAAGTACCATTTTTTGTCGTGTTTGACTACTATCAACAAAATATAAAGCGTAAACATGGAAGGCATGGCACCGATAACGTATATATATCAAATTGTTTATCTCACCATTGTTGGTAATCCTATTTCAAACGAAAAAACTCATCTGGGAAACACGATACTCCTTAATAAGTCGTCTTGTCAAACTTTCTAGCTATCTGTTAACCGGGACCTATAATTTATCCTTGCGAAACACGGACCAATGTATGGTCGCCCATCCTAGGACCGACCGTATCAAGTGAAGCGTAACCTGTGATCCTCAAGCTCCCCAAACATAAAAAAATCTTTGTAGACTTGTAACAACCTTTTTTTTTGACCGAAATATCTTATCTAAATCAGTCCAGTCATTTAAAAGATTATCCCAGACAGACAAAGAACAAACAAAACGCGTTCTTGCATATCTGAAGTTATTTGAAGTTATTTGCTAAGCTTATTATTGCTGTACAAAAAGTTTTCCGCTGGGTAACTCGCCTGTCATGGCAGCCGTACAATATATGGCATCAACTGGAATAAACATTGGAATAACGATGGCTGCTTCAGTAAATTATGTGACGATTTATTTGTTAGGCTTCGCGTATTTACTGGCTGATTACGAATAAGTAGAGCCGCTGCTGAGCTTCGGAACAAGTGCACGGTTTATAATTGTGTATTTAAGAGCGTTTATCATAATTTTATTTTGTGTTTTGGAGAAAACTTGTTTTAAATAAAACACGTTTCGTAATTTTTTGTTCTATGCCCAAAGGGTTAAAACAAAGCTTTATAACTGAGGCTACGCTGTTTGTTGGTCCGTCCGTCACCAGGCTGAATCTCAAGAACAGTGATAGCTAGGTAGTTGAAATTTTCACAGATGATATGTTACTGCCTCCGCTATAACAAAATACTGTATATACCCATTGAGGTTGCTCAACCTTTAGTTAGGGTCATATATTTGATACCCAAGGGAAAAGGCCTCTCTACCTACAAGCCTACTTTTCTGTGTAGGGCTGTAGTGTGTCTTACTGACTAAAGATAATCCCAGACCCTGCCAAATCTGTCTCACAACAAATAAAATCAACAAAATTCACTGTTCAAATCAAAACAAAAATAAGCCATAACGGATTATAAAAATGAATTCAAAAAGCAATAGTTAGGTACCATTTTAAAACTGTCAAATATTTATTTTATGTGTTTATCAGAAACAGAATTTAAATCGCTTTTACAGTGATATGAAATAAATCCCTCGTTTTTGGACGAATCGTTTTGAATATGATGGATTATAAACTATCTACGCGTAACATATTCACACCGAATCCGTTTCACTGGCGGCTAGTATTAACCGCATCAAAAAGGCGTGAAAATAAAATAAAATAGACATCAGAGTGGACTTCTGGTCAATAGTATTGATTGCCTTTGGATTTTATCTAAAAACTAAAAAATATTTTTGAAAACACACATTTTTAGATTCGTATTATATCTGTACGTTAGACTTTAATTTTTATACAGACTTGATTGAAATGAAAAACCAAATACTATTTTATACTTTTTTTTTTATTACAACCTACCCACGTGTCGCGGGGCCCCCCGGAGACAAGCGTTTGTGTAATCCGCGAATGCAGGTAAATTGAATGTTTGTGAAACCCCTCGCGGATCAAAGTCCTCATTGCGGGAATCGTCGAAGAAACCCATGTATTATCCTGTAACAAAACAGGCACAATATTTAACGTTTTTATCTATGAGCTATCAAACTTTATTCTAACAACAAAACCATTAAATATTTATCAAATGAATCCCGTATTTATTAGATATGGCCGTAAAAAGGGGAGCAAACATATTGCCTTGTTTTACGCCATTGTTTATACGAATGGTAATCCATCCAGACATACATCACGTCGTTTTATGTGTAGATGGTACAATTGTGTTTTGTGGTGCTTCGGTCATTTGTCAGCCATCTTGTTTTATCCAAACTTGTGCATTGTTTGGGTGCTTAACACATATGTATGTACATAAACCCTTTGTTTTTTTTTATTGTATGGACGAAATAGGCAATGGATTCTAAAGCGAATATTACACAAAATAAAAAAGTTTTTTTTTGTCACAAGCATCCCATGCTTTAATATTCATTTAAAAATATTAACAAATACCAGGTTCACCAGCATTTAAAAAAAAGAGTGCTATGTTATTTTAAAATGTTAATTAAATACTTCTAATAAAACTACCTATAATAAAATTAAATCACCGGAAGACAATTTTATTAGTATATTTTTTTACAATACATTTTGAATAAATTTATTATTTAATCAACACCTATTTTAAACAATAGAAGCACAAATTCTCACAAAGTTAACGCAACAAAACTGTCCCACAGAAGCATTACATTCTCTTATCTTTTAAAACGAAACTTAAACCAAGGTAAACATGAGACAGGTACACAAAAAAACATTTCTTCCTGAAAATCTACAAATAAGAGATACGGTTAGCAATGAATTCAGTGAACATTGATCAGATTTCAAAGAACTGTACATTCAAGTAATTTCTGAGGTCGTAATGTGCTTGACATTTATTATCTTAATACAATGTTTAACTCCAATTGTTTTTCATCACTGAGAAATACGGGGACTTAATTTTTTTCACACTCGCATTACAGAATTTAATATTTGTAACGCCGTAAACTTGTTTGCTTAAGCATTCACAAAAATACTACGATGGAATGGAAGCATTCGTGGATCACACAAAATGCTATTCCCTTGCGCGGGGATCGAATACGAGACACTGCATGGCGCAAGGATATTTCACCACGTCTTAAAATAACGTTCAAAAATTTGTGGAAGTGTGACCGATACACCGCGTGGAGTGTTTTTCATAGAATTTTGTTGCTGACTGTCCTTTCCAAACTTCCCTAAACCTAAAATAATGCTGTGAAAGCAGAACAATTCCCTCGAGGAGGGAATCCTACCCTGTTTATACAAAAAACGAACTCACATTCGTTGTGACTGTATCTCCTTTCAAACGTAACGAAAATGTATTCGTAATGGGAACTACTACAATATCGTATGTCGTGATCCTCAACGATATAGAATTGGGAACGAAAAAAACTGTATTTTCCTTACATACAAACGATACAGTAAAGCAATACAAACCACAGCTAGGATTTGAACATGCGATTCCGGGCTATACGCGCTAGTCGCTTTTTCGACTAAGCTTACGTCTCTCACCAAGAAAATTTAAAATTATAAGCAGAAATGTTCAAAATATTCTCAATATAATTTAAACACACTTAAACGTGTATTTGACCTTTGTCTCATGAGCTATCTGCTGAACACTTCAACTCAAATACCCTTTTCAACGTCAAAAATAGATATAACGTTTAATTTCCGCAATAAAATATAAAAACCTAATAAAACACTAACTTATAATTAAGCGTTTGACCTTTCTAATTTAACCCTTCTGGCCGACAGATATAAAGTTCAACTGTCTGACTTTTTACATAATTTAATTACTTGAATTTTAGGCAGTAACGGTATGATTCTGCGATAAGAAATTAAAACGAATTAACTGACAGTCCTTACTTAATAAGGATCCTTTAGATTTATTTAGTTAAAAGTTTAAATATATAGTTTTATACGAAGCAAACAAGCATTATTTTTAACGTAGTGATTACACTTATCGTCTTAAACTGGATGGTATACCTACGTCAAGTGAGATGATTATTGGACTCCAACGAATTTTAAGTTTAAGTCGACTAAATTTAATCCTGCTTCTATTATCTTACCATGATATCATTTTGAGTGTCGCTGATCCAAGGGATAAAAAAGGAACTATGTTACTAAGGTATGTATGTTACCGGCCCTTATCTCATAAACAGAGGAGGTTAGAAATTTCACAAATAGTTTAATGTTGGTCCTGCTATAGAAACAGAAAAAGGGACTTAATAAAACAATCTAATACGATAGATAACAGTAACAATACGCAGTCCAGCGTTTAAGACTCTGAATCCCACTTATTCAATCAGCATTCTTACATACTATTCGTGAAATCATCTTCATTTAATATGCTATTCAGTACCTAATAATAAAATGCAAACTAAAAAGAAAAACCGATAAAGACCAATAGCTTACACAAACTGTATTAGTTTCAACTTTCCGGACCTAAGTTACGTATTCGGAAAATGTAATAAGTGGAAGGCAACTTAAGTGATTGATTTATAAAAGTTTCGTGAGCGATCGTAGGTACCAGCTGTCGAAATAGTGACACATGATACTTGATGGCCGGTACTTGATGTGGATTAGGTTAGAGTCGTTAATCCCTTATCTATAGATAAATAGGTTTAGGTTATTTTTGTTTTCAAATGGTTATACGTTTTAGAAAGTTTTCGTTTTGAGAGCGTTTAAATTAAGGAATTATTTTGTGTTCTAATTATCTGGTATTGTGAATCCAAGTGAAACAATTTACTATAAATGTAAATCTCGTAAGATAAGTGAGTGTTTATTAACTTTATAGAGGTTATAAGTTTCGTTTTGGGTTCGGTTCGTATGTGTTTTGGTTAACACGAAAATAATTCTAAAATAACTTTGTAGAGACAGCTCCATCAAAATAATTAGAAGAAAATCTTTTAAGTCAAAACTGTAATACAGCTTATAGCATCAGTTTAAACCATCCGTATTAATACCTCTTTGGTTTGCACTACTTAAATGAATTTACAACTAATAATCTACAGAGGGCACTATCATCACCTTTTAATTTCATAGCAGTTGTGAGAGAGAGTCATCACTCTACATCATAAAAAGCGCTATGACGCTTTTACAACTACAAAAATATACCTTTAAAGAAATGGTGTAAGATTCTCAGGTACTTCACAGCAGGTTCTATTAAATTAATTTCTTACAGCTCTTGTCTAAGTCTAATAGACGAACAAGTCGAGTCAAACATTTATGTTTGACTCGACTTGTTCGTCTATTGGCTACTTAACTTTGCACGAACTACAAACTTTATTAATAGAATAAAAACTTCTTGGAAATTAGATTGGCTAAAACTACTGTAATAGGAAGATAACTTCCTTAAGTTCTTCCATATCTTCGTAAGTGGGGATAAGTGGGCATTTTTCTTATTCGATCTTTGTATCTGTTTCTTGCAAGTATTGGAAATATTAGAAAGAATGTGTTTAATTTTCTATGATACGCCCAGTTTGTGTATTTGTTGAGTTTGGCTATTAATTGCTATTGAACAAATTATGGTTGCCAAGCGATTCACTGAAAAATACATTGATTAGTATTCTAAGGATTTAATAGTGAAAGAAACGAAGCAAAAAAAATGAATGAAATCCAAATCTCAGCTCTTGTTTCTCGAACTTATCAATAGAAGAATAACTGAACATCAGTTAAGGGTTATGTAACTTCAGTCCTTGCAGCCTTAAGTTCTAAGTCTTGGTCCAGCAATTACAGTCGTCATTTGCCAACAGAATAAGTTATTCAACCTTCAAATACTTGTAGGTCAAACTCTGATAAAAGTCAAATTGGGACCCGCAAAAAACAAATTATTCGGAATATAGAAACCTGTCAAGTATGAGTCAGACTAGTTCCGTACAAGTAGGCTAATAAAGTAGAACAAATATGTAAATAACTAAAACCTTCATACATACCTACATACATACTTACAGGTCAAACTCAGAACCTCCTTTTTTGAAGTCGACTAAGAAGTAGTCCCGCGTCAAATTTATGACCGTATCAACCGTAGCTTTTGGTTTTTTCCTTCATTTGTTGATATTATGCCCAGAATTACATCAACCGGGAAAAGTATCCATAGTCTATCTATAACAGTTGACGAGATACAGCCGACTGATGACAGATCGACGGACAGAGAGGAGAGTCTTAGTAATAAGGTTCCGATTCTGCCATTAAGCTAAAGAACCCTAAAAAGGAGAACTTGTGAACAATGCCTAGTCCATTCAAGACGAACCGATAAGATTCCTCGGCAGTTAATAAATGCCAGTGTTCAAGATACTTCCAATTCTAGTTGCGTGTCGTGTACCCTTATAAACGGTCTAATAAATTAATGTCAACCTAAATTAATCCGCGATTCGACTACTAAGTCCTTGTATTTATATTGGCGACTATCTTGAGACTTCGTTCTGTTACATGCGTACTAGAAAGATTTTTGGTAAAGGGTAAGCAGAATATGTAAATGTCTTGTTGTTCTTTTTTTTTAATAATAATATATTTTCATAAAAAAATAGTGATGATGAATTAGTTAAAATTATTGAAACAAGTACTTGTTGAAACAATGTATGAATGACTAGGTTCGGAAGGTCAACACACAGAGTTTTTTTTTATATCATGTTCAATATACGCAAAAGAAATCAATTTAATTAAACTAAAATGTAAATGATAATGCCAATCTTTCAGAACCAAATAAAGAATGAAAACTCGAGAATTCAATTCTATGAAAACCCTACTTAAATCAACCCGAACCTATTAAAAAGCCAACACTCCTTCAAAGGGATTTTATTCAGAACAAATTGTCGGAAAGTCGATCACATTAAAAAACATCGGTAATGAGCTAGCTTATCTTTGAGTCTCGAGGCTATAAAAATTGATGAAGCCTTCTCAAACGCCCCTCTAACTTCCTTTAATGGGAACGATAATTGAAAACTTCAGTTTAATCTGAAACTCTTGAAAATTGAAACTTGGTGAAGCAGAAAACAGATAATTATTTCGAGTTATGAAAAACCACTGATTTTGGTTGGTACTTTACTATGTCCATAGTATGATCTGATTTTCTCAGCTATAAATACATACTTGGTATGCAACGTAATTAATTAAAAAAATATATTTCTTTCTACAAACAAGTTTAAAAGTAGAAATAAATTTAATTGTGGTGTGTTTAACAAACATTCAGGTCTCGTATACGCAAAGACACCTAAACTCAGAATAAGCTTTCGTGGATCACACAAATGTTTTAAAGATGTCTGGTCTAATAGTAGCTAGTCAATCATTATATTTTGCTCATGCAATACAGCACAGAGTAAATAGGTATCCGATATTTTTGAAAATCTATTTCTCACAGAAACTAGATTGTTTTCATTCAAATTAAATTATTCAAATTAGTAGATAATCAGAGAATTAATGTTTGTCACAGTTGTTCCAGTTTATCTAGAGAAAATCAGTAACTTTTAAAGTCTTTGTGGCAATCAATCGCCACCTTCATTAAAGAAAATTCCTAAAGCAAACCATAAAAACATATCTAAGTACTTACTTGATCGTTTAAAGATAGTCTTCGTGAATGATGTGAGGAAGTTCCCAAGCTTGTATAGACGCAATCAGGAGCTAGTCCCAAAATACACTTGTCTTTCATTACGGTAATGTAATTAAGTCTCTCTTAATGAACTAGGGAACATGTCTCCGGTCTGTATTGTGCTTAATGACTTTGATTAGTCTAGTGCTTGTCCGGAGTTGGGATTCTACGATTTTTAGTGTAGACTTTGACTTGCTTTGATGGAGATGGGTTTTTAGTTCAGAAGTACTTTCAAGTTTTTTTTAGAACTCTATCCAGATATAGAGTCTAAATCTCTTTAAAGTAAAAATTGCGACACTGAGGGATCAGTATAAATAATCTAAAAATGCAAAATAATAGACACCCTCTTATGGCCAGTCCAAAATCAACGGCTTTGGGGTTCATTTTTATTGTTTGTTATTATAGCGGGACAGAAAAACCTATTCTGTAGAAATTTCAATACGCTAGCCATCATCGGTTCATTGGATACAGCCTGTTGATAGACAAACAGAAAGCCCAGAAAGCAGAGACTTTACTTATAGCTTTACTTTTTTACCCTCTGTTTACGCAAGTCTACAAATTATAACATTTAAAGTTTTAATGTATGAAATTGTAATCACTGACGTCTTTTTAAGATTTATTTTGAGATTTCATTATAATGGGTGTGGTTTGAAGTATTTAAGAAAATTTCCTATCTGCTATACTCGTACAAAAGTGCTTCCAAATACATGTCAAGATCATTTCCCAATATCTTAAGTTAACTTACATTTGCTATTAAATTTGGGCACAGTTTACAAGTCTACTTTGAATTTTTGACTAAAATTAGATCGTACGCTCAAAACTCTGAGAATCTTACGAAATATCGTCAAAATGGATTAGCTAGTAGATTATGTAATAATCCGCCTTATAATATTTATTCCGTTATTATAAATTTTCAAATTAAGAGTCTAAAAATAAACATCCACAACTTTATTATATTTTCAAATATTAATTTCGATATTTCTGTTAAATTTTACCTTCCTTACATTGGGGCGACATTAAGCATAAATAATTTCGTGCCCTCATAACTTACAAATATAAAATCAAAGGTAGAAGCTGATATAATTTATTAAGTCGAAAATCCTTGGGCCGATTTTGTTGGTATTCCGAGATACCCATTACTGTGGAACTTTTTCCATTATGAGAACAGAAACGATGTTATACCGAACGATTGTGGTCATTTGGACAGGATTCCCCCTCTCTCGTTTTAAATCCTGAATAATTTGATTAAGAACCCAATGGTTGGGAAACGGGAGATTTCTTATTTGAATACCCGCGTCAACTCGTCAGTTTTATGAGCTCGGGCTCCGACAAAAATACTCATTGGATATATCTAGAAGTATGAATACGTAGCAAAGAAAAACTGTAGCAAAGAAGTGTTGCTGAAGTTGGAAAAGGGTGATTATAACGTTTGTTTCAAGTATGTTTTTATTTATCCGTTTAATTAATCTTTTTTTGTAGATTAAATAGAGAGATATATAAAGAAGCTATAGACCCGACAGAGTGGAAGAATTAAAGGAAGGCCTTTGCTCTGCTATCGAATAAAACATCCCCTTAATGGTACATCACATCAAAATTAACAAATAAAACTGAGAAAATCAAAACATGTAACTATTTAGACTGCAAAGTTGAAATTGTGTCTTACAATGGATTAAACCTATTGTAATTTGTGCAATACTTAAGCAGTACACATAATACATATCCCACAAATTTTGATAGATTTCGAACCTATCTAATTGGTGTAAATCTGTTTAAAAATAATATATGTCCTAACAGCAAAAAAATCTGAATGCTAAACTACGCGGATGGAGTAAATAACGATGACAAAACTTTTTGTTTGTGTGCAAGGTTGCTCTCAGAAAATATTCACGTACTCCCTAATAAACAGAGACCATTAGGTTGCTTTTTCTATTATAACCTTTATCCTAAACTGAGTTTCCGGCAAACGATGAAAGTGGAGGAATAACATTCAATAGATTGTCGATCCTTATATTCGAAGCACGTCTCTGCTTTAGTTGAACAATTCATTATTCTTTTTCGAACATTAATCAAAGACATTTTTGGAGTTGCCAGGTACCTGCGAAGAAAATTTATGGACCATTATAACCTATTTTTCAGGAAATATTGTATTTATCCACTTCATTTTTTGAGCCATTCAAATTCTTGTACCTTGAATAAACTTTATATTAAGAAAAATCACCTTACCAGGAATAAAAATCGACTAAAAACTTAACAGGAAGGTTCACAATCATTAAAGACAGACGCACAAATACACCCAGACTCGTGGATCACACAAACGCTTGTTATAAACCAGGGAATCTTCGCGCTCAGTGGGTTGGGTTAGGTTAGGTTAGCGGAATTTTTGAGTATTAATTCCTAAACTATCACATTCTAAATAATACTGACACACACATACTATTAATTTTTAAAAATACATTCTATCCCACACTTGATCACAGGCTCTCTTTATCACAACCTCTTAAAGTATCTAATATCGTTGCAGTTACAAGAAAGGAAATATGCATAAAGTTACATTATCTATTATATTTTAAAAGATAGACCAACGTAGTCAAGTCATGTCAGTTTGAACAAAATACAAAGGAAGAGTTAAACGGTGTTAACAAAAGTTAAATAGCGTCACAATTCAATTCATTATCTGGTGTAAATACTGATCCAAAGTTGGTGCGAGATTTAATATTGATGGCGTTCCTAAACAAAATATTGATGTTCGGGTAAGGGTTAATTAAAATACTTAGAAATTCTCAGTCTGGTTTATACAAATTGTTATAACATATTTTGGTGGTAAACAATGCAATATTGCTTTACTATACCTTTAGTAGTCTTCATTTTCGTATCACGTCACACGATATGACTAAAAGTGACACAATTCTTCTACGTTTTAAAGGTTTAATTATTTTATAAAGGTAAGTTAAATACGCGGGGCGCACGTGGCCGGAACTTGCACAAAATAGAGAAGTGTGGAAGAGAAAGGGGGAGGCCTTTGCCCAGCAGTGGGATCTAAAGCAGGCTTCATAAAAAAAAAAAGTTAATCAAAAGGTCTTACAGACTGGTCACATTCTTACAGCTGACGAAAATCTGACAAATGGTACAAAATATACTAAACTAACAGCTTAAAGTCTCGTCACTTGTCAGAGAATAATAAATGACAAATAAAAAAAGAAGAAAATAAATATCATTCTTATATATTTGAAGTTTCTGTTCTATTGTGATGCAACTTTGTCCAGACCCAATGTCCTGCGTTTAAAGAGCTCTAAATTGTTATATTTTTCAACAGATCCAGTCTTGAATATACAGCAACGTAAAAGATTTTTAGAGCACTCAATGTTTTCCTAAAGAGATCTACCGAGATCATACCTTTTTCGTTCACAATATTTTTCGTGCTTTTGCATACATTTTCCTTTAATATTTTTTATGTTAGGTTCCAAAGTATTTTTATAACCACATAATAATTTTCAGGGATGTTCGTTTTTGACGTTAAACGGAATGAGAAGGATTTCAACGTAATAGGTATGTGGAATTTCGTTTAAAAATATATTTGATGGATGAGCTTTTCTTTCAAACAAAACACATTATGTGGTTATTTTGGTACATAGTTTTATCGGAATTTATTACATTAAAAGTATCGAAAACAATATTTTTAATTTACAGTCATAATTGGGATGGGGAAAATACCTATCCAAAGCCTTTAGGCTAGGTTTTTTGGTGTTCAACCAAATTCAAAATGTGATTTATTTAATTACATTCATTTTTTGACGTCGAACGTTCATTAGAAACTTGATGACACTTCTGTACATGAATAAAAGAACAACTTTCTTCTAAAAAAACAGTTCGATCTCAAAACCTGGTCTTATTATATACTGTCATCAGCTGATCGATGTCACATCCTATTTATAACATTCTATAAGACCAACACGTTTTCTATTCTCATTCCGCACTGTTAAAGAGTTTTATTAGTTTTTGTGTTTCTTAACGCCTAGTCTGCACATGCTCTCACAGAATCCTGATCTCTGGAGTTTGGTGGGTGTCTAAACGTATTCAATTACGCGATTTTCCTTCTTTTTATGGCCTCTCGGTCGTAAACTTGGATCTCTTCTGGCGTAATTAAAAAAGTTTGTTTTATAAAGGAGTAAATGGCATTTTTGAGGAGCCGCTTGCCAGTATATTTTATTGGATATTGTAATGGTTTTTTTGTCATCTGCCATAGAAACTTTTAGCCATATGACGTTAAGTTCGTAAGTGCCTGCCAAGGTTGGTTTATCGTGTTTAAATTATCTTATCAAATTAATATAAAGTTTTATTCTAAAAGAAAAACTATTCTTATTAAAATTACGTATTATTAAAATGTTCTATTAACAGTTTTTATTAAAATCGCTCTTACTTAATTTATGTAACTTAGATATCCTAGGAAATCTTAGTTACATAAAATTTCTAGGAACCCTATCCTAAGAAAATACTCAAACAATAGATATCATTGGTGATGTAATACACTACTTAAATAGAATAAAAATATTGTATTTTTTTACTATATCTCTTAACATATGACAGCAAAATATAAAATCATACCAATTGTTTTCATTAAAAAGGTCAAATAAGCCCTGAAAGGTCAATACAATTGACCTTTATACTCACCCAGATTTACAACTCATCTAAAACAATACATTATGTACCTAATAAAACATAGAGTACCTTTTACCCACAAATATTATATCGCCTAATAGAGCACTGACCACAATCAAACACTACTGGTCCATTCACACTATTCGATAGACAATCGGCCGTATTTGATAATAACTCTGTTGGAATATAGTCTTTGAGTGTCATGCTGTCTTTATCACTGTGAAGAAGAATGTAGAGACAAATATACATTTTTGATCATTAGACTTTTTGTGGAAACTTTTAATTGGGTAGCTTTCCTTGTGAAATTAGGTATAGCACATTGTTTTTGAATTAGCACGTGACTAAAGTTGTCACTTCCTTATGTAAGAGCAAATGATACATGTTAAGATTACGATCGTCCACGGTTCTTAAGAAGTCTGTGTTGTAGTATAAACATGCCTTAAGAATGAACCTCTTAAGGCTTGATTTATAGGATTGAATGAGGTCAGGGACGACACGATACCGATACGTGTATCGACCAACCTTCAATGAGAGTACAAAAATGTTGGAAGACCCGAGACCAATAATAATACAATGGATTTTAGGGTTAAGTCATCTTCGTAAAAGGGTTAAGTTAACATTCATGACACTGGTTAATTTATAAATTGGCTTTTTTAATTTTGCGTTGCTTGTATATATTTTTTTAAATTATAAAAAAGAAAATTTAAATCTAGCCTACGGAAAAGTATTTTGTTCCAAATATCGATACACGAACTGTAAACTGGAGTTTATAGTTTTCTTTTATTTACATTTATCATATATCATAATGTAAATTTACTTCACAACAACCTGGAGTTAAAGATAATGCGGTAAGCACATGTGATGGGCTACACGGCTTGCATTGAACTGCTCCCAAAGGTAATTTTTCCTTTTTGCGATTCTTTTTTTCCTTTTGGCATCGGTCTGTACTCTGGGCAACTGCAGTGCATTACTGGAATGTGTGCGCCATTGTTTCAAATGAGTTGAAAGCAACAGGATTTCGTACGTTTTGGGAGTAGCAATGTGCTTTTATTGAAGACATAAAGAAATATAATTTTATAAACTTTTTATTATTATTAGCTACCATTTATTACATGTCCCGGTGACGTATAGATTGATATCCAGTAGAGGAAAATAATTTATTTTATTTACAAATTTTTATCATACTATACTTGGGTATCGCATACTTTGTAAAATAAGAATTCTTTCAATATCGTAGAAATGCTGGATAAAACGAAATTTTGAAGATCAGTAGTCAACACGCAACATCATCTATCGAAACAAATACAAACGTAGACTGATACAAATAAAACGTGAAAAAGCACGAAGTTTCAATCAAAACCCTTTTTGGACCTTTCCCCAAACCATTAATACAAGTCTACGAGCTACGAGCTACGCGCTACGAAACACGAGCTCGTAGCTCGTTGCCAAACGCCGTCCACACAAACGCTACGCATCCTCACTTAATCAATGAGATAAGGCATCATGTTGACAGTTTCAGTCGCCAAAATGCCTGCAAAACAAAGGGACGTGTTATTAGAAAGTGTAATTAAGGTTTATCACTTCTTGACAACACCAACGTCTGTATTAATGGATGTATTTCGGAGATTAATTAAGATTAACATCGCATTTATACACATGTCATGTCTCAAATCATAAGGTTTATTTAGAGCAATATTAAGCTATCGTAAAGTAATATGAGATATTTAAGTTTTGAGCCGAAATTCATTTATTTTGCTGCAGGTCAAGGACCGACATGCGTATCATCTTAATTTTAAATTAGTTTTTTTTTTTGTGAAAATATCATTTTGATAGGGCGCTACACACTACATCTTGTCAGTTGGGTAATCTTAAAATGAATTGAATTGAATTGAATAAAATAAATATTCAAACATTTTTCAAATGCGTCTTTCAGTTTTTTCCAATTTTATCATATGTATGTGAGATTTCTAACTTATTAATTTTTAAGGGTGAGTTTATAATAATAGTACCAATGATAAAAAAAACAGCATGCCGATAAAATATACACGTGTCTGCTGATTTGTGTGTATACATATACATATACACACAAATCAGCAGAAACGTGTACTATTAATAAATAGTCGAGCCGCGAGAAATCCCGAACATTCCGCGCTAAACAATAAACAGAGGACAGTCGGGGTTCGATCCGAAGCGAGATAACCTCGACAATTGGAACCCTACCTTCGTCAAACTAAGGACACCGCAATAACGGCGACATTGGAATTTATGTCGAGTCCAGGCACCCCCTTATCCAGACAAAATGGTCACTTTCACTAAAATATTTGTCATTCGAAATAATAGTGAGAGCTAAGTTAAGCATACTAATTTAATCTTGTCTCTTGTACATGTCACGTCGTGATTGTGAACCGAATGATCGTTTGACTGTGGTTGGAGGTTAGTGATGTTCCTTTTTTACCCGACTGTGTAAAAGCAAAGAGGTTTGCAATTTGATTTATAAATTTGTTCAACTTACGTTAATTATTTGCCGGTTTTCTTCATTCAGCATGACTTTTCTCGATATACCTTTAGTTTGGGATACTTAACAATCACTGAAGTTATGCTGGTGATTTAAATTGTATAAAGTAAAGCAATATATTTTTTACTCAAACGATTTAATTATTAAAAAAATAAAAAGGAACATAATGCGTTTATTCCTTTCCACGCACGATATGTAGCATTTTCAGAAATTCAAATAAAGTATTATAAAATATAGTTCTACCGTAATATATTCACCACTATTAAAAACAATTAATTGGCGTTTATAATAACGCCGCGACATACAACCTCTAAGCTTGGGTTTGGAACTGACATGGGTTCATTATATCTATTCAGATTACGCTTAAGTTGTAATCTTAATCAAGGGAGCCTACAGGTTCATGCCAATAGTTCACTCTCTCAAGTGAAATAATATTCGCTGAAATGCTTGAATCCCAAATCAAATTCATGTAGTTTGAACGGTGATTCGGTATTTGGTTTCTAGAAGGGATCATAACTAATACGCCTAGAAAATGTTCTTAATACAATGTAGACTATAATACCACAGTTTTTATTTATTTTTAAAACAAACTTTTTTACAACGAAAATATAACGTTTTTGAGGAATGATGCACCACAAATTTTGAGATTTAATGAATTTAACGAACTGAAATAAATTATATCATATATGTATATATTATTAACTTATAAAATGTTTTTTTGCTGTTTTGATCATCGATTTCTCAGAAATAGATTTTAGAACTTTGCATAAAACCTTCACAAAATAATTAATAATAATATACTCATACATTAATATTGATAACACGGCTTTACTCAATAAACAAATATTGCTGGAGGTCAGTTCTTAGGTCAAATAGATGTCACAGGGTCAAAGGACAAAGTCAGACTAAATTTTAGAAATGTGTCAGCTAAGTCTATTCCACGGCTTAATAGAGTCATCAACGAAATGTGAAGGAATATCTCACAAACCAACCCTTTGGCAAATGTGTACGAAAATACATATAAGTAATATTAATTTAGATGAAGTATCATATTGAGTAAGCATTTCGCTTTTATTTGTCGAAAAAATGTTCGTAAAAACGTGAACGTAAAAAAACTTACGTTTTCAAAATTTGTTAACAATTTTAATTTTTATAATTTTTTATTGGTTCCATTACTATTATTCGGTATTTTCAGTTATTCACCTTCTTATTGGTAACATATAAAAACGATTATAGCTGACGCTAAAAGAACTACATGGAAAATCATTACCTCACGCTTTTCAACACATTAGTTAAGATTATTATTTCATTGATACGACTTTTACACTAGCACTACTGTACAATACACGACTTCAAATCTTACTCCAAAATTAAAACGTACGAAATTTGACAAAACATTGTCATTATTGCTATTCACACAAGTTTCAAAATCGTTAAGACTAATCATAATCGTCGCTTAGCAATACACCAAATTGATTCTTAGACGAATAAAACCTGTTGTGTATCTACTGTGATTATGATTATGAATAACGAATTTAAAAAAAGGCAGCGTTCGTCATGTTGATTTGTCTAAAATTGAGTTGACATGAAATAAAACTGTATGTAAAATGTATGACATTTTAAATTCAATCTTTGCTTATAATTTCAAGTCTCTCGATCAATCCATGACGCAAAAATTTAATAAAACTGACATAATTTCATGAACGACGAAGACGATCAGTAAACATTTTTGTCCCAAGTGTTTGTTGGAATACTTTGCTGTCTCTTGAACACAAACTATCAAACAGCACAAATGGGTGTCTTTGTGCGTGTGAATTTAATGCGTTTGAAACCTCGCCGCGGCATAAGAATTGTATTTCTTATTGCGGAAACTATTTACAAGAAAATTATTAAAATTACTTTTTTTATCGCGGATTCATAATAATGTATTTAATAACTGTTAACTGTGTAGTAACAAAAACAAAGTATAACAACAAGAGATTAACTAGTCGGGCTATTCTGATAAATACGCGTGAGTAAACCATTATTAATTTTAATAAACAATTAAAAATATAAGAACTGACACAGATCAGAATCAGAAATGTATTTTTTAATTAAGCAAACCAGTTGCTTAAAAGATCCAAATTTGAATAAAAGCAAACGATTTCATTTCGTAAATCAATTTGATTTACGTAAAACTAGATGGCGCTACTGTGAGTACTTACCTACCCCTTAATGGCTTCGCAAGTTCGCACTGCGTGGTCGTACATGGAACCTGTTTTGTTCGTTTAACGTGCTAGGCGACCAGCCAACTGGTTTTGTTTCTATTATGGCACCCTTTGTAAGTGTAAAGCTATTTGAAACAGGATTGTGGATGGCGGAGCCAATTCCAGATGTTTAATGGCGGTTGCGAAGCAATGTATGTTTTAGAAAATATAGGTGTTAAGTTTACAGATTTTGAGGTGTGTAGAAAATAGTAGATAGTTTTTAACATAAATTAAAACATGCAACAAAATCTTTATAATAATAATATTCAATGAAGAAAAAAGAAGGATTACAGTAACCCATTTGATCCAGAGTGTCTTTTGCACACATTACACATAAAAATAATAATGCAAAACTGATAAAAAGCATTTATCAACGAAACTCTATAAAAATATAATCTCATACAATTTATTTTTCATATCACCAAAATGACGTCAATAAAATTCCTTTACCGCGCAAAAGCAGGCACTTCGCATTCGCTCTGTGAAATAAACCAGATATTTTGGCGATAACATTCGAATAATACATTGAAAAGCTTCATAACGTTCTTGACATGACTTAGTACGAGCTTTCGCCAGAATACGGTCTCATGCTTATAGTAAAATCGCAAAAATGTAGTGGTTTCTTAGGTTTACGCGAATGTTAGACATTGCAATGAAACTACTTTTACGGATTTTATCGCGGTTTAATTTTTGGTCACAGGCAGACTGACCGATTCGAAGTTCCAACCGCAGTAGACATCTATGAGAGCAAAACCGCGGGTAAAAGCTAGTTTAGTATAAACGATGTCAACGCGTCTTAAGATATAGAACAAACTCTGGGATATAGCGAAGACCAATTCTATTGTGTAACGCACATCTGCGCCCAAACCTTTCTCGAGTGATTTTCTTATACACCGCACGCTGGCGAAACTACACAACTATGGAAGAAAGAAAACATATTGGTAATATACAGCGGGTGCGGCAGCGTTTTCATATCACTATTTAATTACGATGAGATATTTTTCTTTCAACAGACGATATTAGGCAAAATCTTTAGACTGAGAAGTTTTCTCAGTACAAGCAAAAGATTCTTAAACACACAAAAGGAAACATTTATGAATCTCATCAAGGATATGTGGTCCGGTCTGTAGTACGTCAGACATTGATAGGTAGTATGCATATAGGAGGCATAGTAGGCAAAATGAAAATTTGGCTATTGTGTATTGAAACTAAAATATCTTAACAACATCACAGATATATTGTCAGTATATTAACATTCTTTCCCCATATTTGCCGCTTTCATCCAGTTCAGAAGTCACAATATAATTAAGAGAATGTGAGTTCTGCTTCAATTTCATTAGCATGGGTCTTGACCGAATTTTTCCCTATTTCTTAAGGAAAAAAGTAGCCATTTACTATTCTGGCTTTCCCTTTGTTTTCAATTCATTTCCATATAAGTACACGACCTCCTACATTATGCAAAAGAAAAGTGTACATAATCAATGAACGTAATGTATTAAGATTACTATTGACGACTCAATGGCGGAGCCTAGCTTTTATACGAAATCGAAATACTTGTATTTCGACGCAATATAATGAGTTAAAAACAAAAACGGTTTACTCACGCGTTATGGGGATCATCAGACTACTTTAGGTCTCCGGCAAACAAAAAATTGAATACGCGATATGTAAGGAAATTGTTGCAAAACTGAATAGCTGTTGTACAATTTTATGTACGTTGTATACAATCAGCAATATCTATCAATGAAATTAATCAAAACTAAAAACACGTATTGATTACGACGTTTCGATACGAATACTCCTTCGATAGTTTTCTTGCTCAACAAAAATAATAAAGCATTATCCTTATTCCAGTAAAAATGTGGTCGCACAACAAAACGGGCTTAATATCATAGTGTACGTTTGACTTCTCGTAATCCTGACGACACACAGAACCACAAAACAATTTCCGCGTCATGGAGTTTCGACTGACCACAGCATGGTGGGGTGTGGTCACTCTTTACGGGATGAACTTCGTTAACCAAACTCCCGTGTTATGAACCATTGTTATTTTGGTAATCGTGTTGGAAAACTTGCGAAAATTTTATGGAATATTTATGTGCATACATAGGTATTTGGATAAGATTAAAGATCCAAATATAACTCACAGAAATTGGAGGCTTATCAATAGCCCTTAAGTCTGTTTTTAAACCCGACTGTTTTTACTGACAACACAAAAAAAACACAAATTCTAAATTCTGCTAGCGAAGTATGAATTAAATTAAAATTAAACTGTAAATGTAAATGTAATTAACTAAATAACTAAAGACTTTAACAGCTCTACCCCGTACCCGCTCGAGTAAACCCAATCCGTATGTTTCCTCCCTCTTCTTATTTTCCTCTATATCCTATATTTTTCGCCTCCAATGAGCCCACTTAAGTACGTCAATCTCATAAGTAATACGTTATATCGGGATGTTGGAAAGTTCCCATTGATACTTTGCCTTCCCCTTATTTTGAAGTTTCGGGGAAGTTGCTAATGTACGCTTGTATTTAAGGGTCCGCTGTGTAAACGATCCTTGGCAATTTATTGGTTCTGGTGAACGTATTTGTTTGTTAGACATCAAATTGAGGACACGCTGCCCATATGAATGTATGCTTCTTGGAAATGTTTTGTATTATTAGAATACGAAAATAAGATTGAGTAATACTGTATTTTTTTTTAAAGAATAAGCAAATTAATTTAAAATCAAAGACAACTAGAAACGCGTTATTCTTATTGTTCCAGGAGCACTTGGTCCAACGATAGATCGTCAATGTCTTTTAGACAAAATATTTTTGTCTTGAATTTTGTTCTCGCCCAATATTCAATAAAAAAGCTAGTAAGATATATGAAGAGTACAATAGTAAGAATCCTTAATTAAGAGCCAACGCAGTTACTATGCGAACGAAGACGAACACTTTAAGTAATCCATTGTATTCAGAAATTATTCTTCATCTCTCTCAGAAATGTCTGAAGCTCTCATTCACATAAATATTCTACATCTAACTGTTGCGTATTGCATTGCATAAATGCTTTACATGCATTTGAATTATAATTTATTTGCAAATCAAATATCCGCAAACTAAGTCCAGTATATCCCAGTTCATTTCCTATCAAAAGTGAATACCGTGAATCGAATAATTTAAACAACATATGCCTATTCGTAAACTAATATTTGGCTATCACAAACACACGTGCGTGGAAGACTGTAACTCAGTTACCGCGCCAATTGGTACGACAACATTTGTGTACGCTAACGCAATTTATTCAAACTAATATTATTAACCAGCTGCGCCCCGCGGCGCTATCCCCGGATAAAATGTTGCTGTTATTTAGGGTATATCTGGACAAATTTTGATGGATTATTATCTTATTACATGAAAAAGTGACTCGGATAGTATTTATTGAAGTATCTTTTGATGTTTTTCTATGACTTGCCGCTACAAACGCATCAACCGCAATAGAATTGGATATTAAGCCGTTTTGAGTTCTTCGCATGCAAACGCACAAACCAAAAAAAAGTTTTTCCTTTCAGCATCATTTATAGATCATGCAGCTGGTATTAATAAAAAAAACTGTACAGATTTTACTTTTCGTCGATTTATTGTATGTCATCACAATCCTAAACGAAAAACAACAAACTTTAAATTCAGCAATTATATTCCACATAGCAAGAGAAACATATAAACTAAGTGACGTCATACAAAAACTCTATCTCAAACTTTATTAATAAAACACTCGACAAAAAACGGAATAGTGAAACTAATGGCGTAACATCGTACGTTGCAGTGCACCAATAACAATTGGAATCGGTCCCGTTATTGCGTCCGGGGTAAGGCGGGCCAACACCGAATATGGAGGTCGACACGACTCCCGGATAAACTAGTATGCTACACTGTGGCTATATTTTATGTATTGCGCAAATTTGAAGATCGTTTAGTAGAGATTGTCGTATTTTTTTTCGTCTTTTTCTTTTTTCGATTATTTGATGTATAGCCTGAACCTGAAACCAAGAAATGTTTCCGACATCCTAAGTGTCAATAGAAAATGCTCTTATGTCGGATGTCAAATTTGATTTAGATAATTAACGTGATTTTGATCTGTAATTTCCATACTTAAGAGCGTTTAGGTCAACGATAGCGATCGTCGAATTGTGTCTTAGCTCGATCAGGTGTCTCAGTTTATTCAATAGATAGGCCAATCACGTGGCTATTAATTAAGTCTGTAGATATAAGATAAGTAAATAGTTTTGAATGTGGTCGCTGAGAAACTTGACAAACTCATCTAGCAACAACTTAACAAGTAAGAAAAATATAAGTTTGAAATAGTACGACCACGAGATAAAAGGACACTATTCAAAAGCATAGATGAATTAAATTCAAGTGGCCGAACAGTCCATTCATTTAGAGCTAGTCTGATAGTCGTACGATCTTTGTAAATTACTCCTATTCTTCCAAAAGTCAATTGTTAAATACGTACCCATTTGCATTATTCAGAGAACTAACAACATATTTTCGTTTCCTAAACATAAGCAAGAGAATAACTTCAACCCTTTCTCAGCAGTCTGTCAACTCTACATTCTGCGAAATAGTTTTACAAGACATTGTTACTGAAACAATGAACGAATACTAAGGGCCACATTGCTTTTGCCTAGCGTTCGCCTTAGCTCAGCAAGAAAAGCTTTGAATAAGCAAAATAACGCCAACTTAATTCCACTAAGTATGTCCCAGAAAAATATTTGGGAACGAATCTCTGGAATGGCTGGCAAGTATTTCTAATATTTACTTATATAGGCTTTTTCATGTTGTTGTATATTGCTTTATAGCTTCGTTTACCAAGCTGTGTAGAGAAGTTACATTTTCTGAGGTAGGTATATATTATTTAATTTAACTACATAAAGACAACTTATAAAAACCATTCTTAGAAAAAAACATAAGGATCACAATCGAGGTTAAATAAAGGCTGCTTCAGTAATAAATTTGATTTAAGCCTATATATTTTGGAACTTTTGTTTTTCTTTAATCTAAAAGTACAGAGTCCTCTGTGTAGAGTTATAAGAAAAAAATGTCTATTTTAAACTTTGACATTTTAAACTTTCTATTTGCACTCAAGAGCTTGGTGACCTCTGGGCTAGGTCAACAAAGTGATCATATTTGTTCTTAAAATCTCTTGCTTCATAATACGCAACGATAGAGAAACCGCAGCCTAAAACTAGTTAAATAAAACGTTGTATAATTTGTTTTTGTAAACTCTCCCGAAATATTGCGATACGCTGTCATGTTATTTTGGGCTGTCAGAAAAGGTTAAAACCCCTTCTCTACTTGTGAGGGTTATTTGGATTTAATTTAAAAGTTTTTGTCATACAATGTCAATCATAAAATAAGGAATTTGACTAAAAAACTTATAAATCCGTCACATATTTTCAAAAAGGAAAATCTATTAAACATTCTTCGGCGTCTACAAATCTCATCATCACAGATTTACAAACATGAAATACTTAATATGTTTCGGTTCAAGCTTTATTTGAATACCATCTAAGTCTAGAATTTTTTTTAATAAAAATGCAGTTGTTTGTTACGGACTTACTTTATTTTTATTCTAATTTAAGTTCTATTAATGATATTATTCATGTTTTTTTGCTCTGTGAACTGCAACTTCAGACAATCATAAACAGGCCTAAAAAAATCTCGCCACGTATTACCAAAAGTGAAAATCCCAGGTCGACTATAAAACGAATAAAAAGAGCTCTAAAATACTTACTTAAGGACTCACCACTGAATAACCCTCATATATCTTAGGCAATTAAAGTGAAAAGCCGCGATGCTATGAATGAAGTCTGAGACTAGTTCAAACTTAACCGACATTCGTGACTACTGAAAGTAGAGTCACACACGAAGTGGATGTTGAGTACCAAGTTCCATGTTTGATACCAAGAACTATGAGGAAAGCGAAATCCGATGGTGACAGAAATGATTGCTTAGGTCTGAACAGACCTTAAAATAGGTTTAGGTAACATTATTTTTTGTTTCTTTCTACACTGTGAATTTTCCATGTATGAATATAATAATATGTATTTTTATCGCGGAGACAAAACCTATATTAGAACAGTGGGTATCGTTGTATACTACAGCAGATTGTCCCGGGTAAGAAAATTCGGAGGTCACAGGCTCTACTTACAGACTTAAGAAAAATCAGTACTGATTTTGATTAAATGTAACAATAAATTAAAATTTGAAATAATAAATACGTGGCGTTTATATTCTTTAATCAAATTGCAAACAATTTGTTGAACAAATAATAATCTACTAGATGTTAAACATGCAAGAATCATCTTAAATAACTCACTGCTTTACTAGACAGTAGGTAAATATTAAAAGTGTGCCCCAGACATTTTTATCAATACAGAATAAATCAAATGAATTTTATTTTCAAAAACTCAACACTCGAGAAACTTTCTGATACATTACCATAATTCATCTACTTATTTGAATCACAAAATACAAAGAGTTTACAAAGTTTCGTTCATAAATTGTTCAGTGACCTTGTTTAGATCGCTATAAAATATACACATTTTCATTCGACTAAATAAAATCGATTCTAGTTCTGACCTCATCTGAAATTCTCGTTTTATCAAAGGAATATTTAAAACGTGATGAAAACTTATAATACACAAAAGGAGGTTTAATTAAGTTACGTTACAGAGGCTAGAAACTTTAAAATGTAAAGAATTTCGATGAGCATTTTCGAGATTTGTAAAAACAAAACACTGACGTAATTTGAATTTAATATTTGTGTTAAGTATTTGTATTATATGAAGTGAACATCCTAATAAGAAAATTATATGTTACATTGACAGCTTTCTCATTTTTAGTCGAGACAATTGATTCAGCGACTTATGGTTCCAGGAAAGATTGGAGGTACCAAGCCGTATGTGGTGAACTGAACAGTTATACATGAATGTACGAGCAGGACGGCCATTAGATGCTACCTCGGCGGTGTATTGTGAATATTGCCACCAACACCTGAGGTTACGACCAGGAATACTCCATCTAGAGTAAACAGGCTACAAAGAAGAGAAAAGTGTATAAAGAGCATTTGGGTTTTACCTTTTTAATTCTGAATATTAATAGTAACGTAATATTTTATTGTTTTCGTTAATTTTCCAAGAAATAATAAAAATTGAAAATTTGACTGTAACTACTAAAACATGTAGAGTCAATTTTCTCTAAATGAGTCGAACAATAAAGCAAATAACCTGGAAATTCGAACGTCTTACTACAATACAATATTAACTGACCGAGAGAGACATAAATCAGTCGGCCTTTGGACACTTCTAGCCCTAACCGTTCTATTCTAAGTTCAACGGATCAAGACATTGACTTGAATAAGATTTATTCTGATTAACTGATCAGACCTTGAATACCGTAAAACGGTACGAGTTTATCTTAAGTTTATATTAAACCTGTTAAAATGGCGATAGTGAAAGGTGTCTAGGTTCCGTCCATTGTAGTTTATATTATACTTAAAAAGCCTGAATTAGAAGCCTATTATGAATTAAAGATTTTGTTTGACATAGACGAATTTAATAAATATCTTCTATCTATAGTTTTTTTATGTGCCTGAGTCTATATAGCGCTGCCTCATAATCATTTATTTGTTTGCAAAGTGACTGTAGCTGTAGCTGTTAGCGCAGAATTAATGTTATTTGATCGTTGTTATACCAATAGATGTAATAAATGAAAATAAAAAGTCAGTGCGTCTTGGTGATTTGAATGCTTTTGAAATCCCTCGCGACGTTGAGATGAAATTTCTTAGTGTTGGAGACTTTTTCATCAATTTTAAATAGCCTATAGTTTAATGTGAAGGTAATATTAACCTTTACCGACTAAATTCAATAAATAAAAATCCACTTAAATAAAAAAGCGTGTTAAATAACAAGCCTTCATAATACTTGAAAGTCGTTCTTCAAGAAGATTAATATAAAAACATGGATGAACAGAATGTTCACAGAATTGTTAATGTGAGCGTTTACTGTATTTTCTGACGTCACAAAAGTATTTTTATTTCCATCCAATTCTTGAATTTACTTTCAGGTACGATCGCTTTAGTTATTGTCTTTGAATAAAAACGTCTGAAGGAAAATAAGGTATTACATTTACATTGTGAGCTGGTGTTTTCTCAATAAACTTTTCTTGAAATAGGTATAACAGTTTTCCTTTGATAGAAGTATAAGAAGTTTCATTTTCTTTGTGTTAGTGACTTAAAATAATAATATGGGCATAAATTTTATAATTCCTTTTACTCTACCTTTTACTATTGGAATCAGAACGGTTATAATGAAAACCATTTCTTGTAAATGTTAACAAATAGGGACAAAAAATATCCTGTTTTTTTTAATGCAAGGTAGTGTTATTGAGATTAATATATAGGCTTCCTGAGTAAATAAGCTTTTTAAATGAAGAGTCTTTTAGTAGTTGTTTTTGAGTTTAAACAAAAGAACAATTTTAGCGTGATTATCAGTTTTAATGTATATTCGTATTACAAATGTTTGCTGTCTACAATACAAACTTTTAAAAGAAAATAAATTGAATACTTTTACATGACATTTTTTGAGCTTGGAATATTACCTAATAGGTAGTATTTGTAACCAATCGGTACGGCTATAAAGTTTAGCGTCGTGTGAAATGTATTTTCTTTTACACCTAAAATTTCCCGTACGTTGTTACAAAACAAATTGTTCTACTTTGAAACAAACTGCGACGTTGTACCGATTCATTATTGAATTTAGTTTGAAATAAAACAGTTTTGTCGCAGTACTGTGGTTGGAATGCAATTTCTAATTGAAATTTGGTCGAGCAAACGCAATTTCATTTATTGCTTTTATAATATTAAAGAATTTAGATTTTATCTTTTTGTTTCTAAATATGCACAATTAAAATAAATGAAGAACGTTTAATCAAAAAGAAATCGACGACAGCTTTAACTAAAAAGCAAAGATTTTGTTCTGTAATTATTTCAATCCTTATGTCTAATACGTTTCAGGTAGCAAGTCTAATTTTTTAATGGACACGTAACAGTCTACTTCGAGAATGTATTATTTGTCCCAATATTACGATATGTAATAAATTTAATACCGGTATACACGTTCCACTGCTAGACAAAGGCGTTTCCTCGTTTAGGAAAGGTTTCGACTAGCTCCTTGCTGGTTTGCGATTTTAGATTCCAATATTAGGAAGCCAGGTGACTTCACCATGTTTTTCCACAAACTCATGCATTGAACTGCAAGGCCAACACAAACTAAATAATAATTCATACTATACACAACCTGTATTTTTGAGGTGAACAGAAAAGCAAATCATTATTAAACAAACTTCTCTATTCTAAAGTCTTATATTTAATCCGTTTGGTCCACGCAACTATTCTGCATATCACGCGACAGAGCCAATTTAGTATGATTAATGAACGCTCAAAAACACGCGTTCTGTTACACGCGGCCATAAGCATAACTGATATGAGCCTACGCGGCTACGAGCCTACGGCTACGGTTTTGCTACGACTCTTCATTATCATAGTTCTGTTCTTGTTGGGATTTAGGTAATCTTAATATTATTTACTATTATAATTATAATTAACATTAAAAATCAGAGCAGAATGAGGATGAAAACAGTTTTCATAAAGTGAGTTCCACAAGTATTATTAACTAAGTTACAATTTACACATCTTGTTTTTGTTGCCTTTGATATTTTATTACTATTGGACATTCGAGCTTGCCGTAGCAAAGTCAGTAAAATTATACACTGCGGCGTAGTGGCGTAGTGCGGTCGTAGCAGACACTTACGTATCTACGTCGAAATAAATAATACACTATGAGTGCAGCTTGGGACAAGTCTTTGCTTTAAATTGCGGAGGACATGGTTTTAAAAATACTCCCGTTGCGCTTCAAAAAATAAATATAAATATTTTTGACTATATAAATAAATAAAACACTGGTGCAGATAATATTTGTAGATAGATTTAGATTTTGAAGTCCACTTAGAGCCGTTTAAATTTTATATCTATCGATGGATATGCCACTGGAGATATGATTTTAATTAATCTAACGACATGTTTAAAATAAATTGTTTGATATTATGATTTTAATTAACGTAAATCTAAATTAATTACCTTCAAACAAAATCATTACATCAATTATACCAAATCAAAATAAGCCTATATTACAAAAAAGAATACAATTTACTAAAAACAAATAAAAATACCTTTTTAAATTAAACAAAGTATTATAAAAATAAATCCCTGTTTCCCCAACACAAATTAACTAGAGTTTAACGTTGATAGCTGTGGGGGATATAAAAATTTCCTCGTGCAGGCGCCGCCGGCCGTCGTGCTATAATGAGGTGCGAGGCGAACATCGATACGCAGCCTATTATAATAACCACTCGGTTACCAACGCCAGTGACTCCTCTTTCCCCTGATAGGTGCTTTTAATATTAAATTATTGTAGAGCCGACTTGTTACTTAAATTTTCGGTAGACTTTTTTTTTCGGTTAAGTTGTCAATGTGTTGTTTTTTTAATGAAAATTGAACTACCACCGTGTCTACTGCAATCAGCCTTGAGGAAGATAATTTGATTTATTCTTTGAATTAAATTTTATTTGGTATAATCATGAAGTATAAAAAAAACATTTGCATCGGTCAACATCAATGCTCGTAATTTTCATTTACAAATGAGACCAAATACCATAGGTTATTATAATAACTCGAGTGAAACAGATTTATATTTGCTACATAACGGTTACTCAGGCGTATTCGTCGAGAGTCCCTAATTATGAGCTCTTTAGCCGATAAACATACAAGAGTAAACCGTTCCTAAACAGTTATGAACAGTTGTGTTCACCTATTTCATTAAAAACTAGCCACCTATTTAAATGACCAAGAATGATTTTTATAACTACATAATATAAACAAAAATATAACTTTACGAAAACAAGACCGTTGCCAGTTTAAACAGCAAAACGACAAACTTTAACAGCTACATTAAAATTACAGCGACCAAAAACCTCAGAATAGCCAAACTTTCCCGACAAATTAATAAATACCTCACAAGAGGAAAATTATTCTTCATAAAAACTTCAACGAGATTTTATACTTTCGAACATAACTGACCCTTAAAAAGGGTTGAAGCGGTCTTTAAATTTTAGTGTACAAACCTTTTTGCTTACACGTTTTGGGGGTAATTTTTGATCGTGTGTTTGAATAGCTTATAATAATAATACACACCATTACCGCCCCAGTTTCGGGTCACTTCACAAAGTAAGGCATTCGATTTCAGGTACTACCTATATAAACAAAGTTGGTAAACAATTTTAATCTATTCTTTTTTGTATCTAAAACTGTTTGATTATTACTAGTTATTTTGCTATGACTTTTTTTTGGAAATGGACTTTCATTTTTATTTGTGTGAAATACTAGATACCACCTATTTTAAGATTTGTCAAAGGTTTTCATTACTAAAAATCTGTCAAAATATTTTGGAGTTGTTTATGAATGATCAATATGACGTGGGATTTTAATATATCAAGTTTAACTACGTAGCTGGCCTAAGTTAAACACACTGATCAATTATAGACTATAAAATCTCATTTAAGATTCAAAAAAAGAGGCTATAAGTGACTTAAAAAGTTTTTGTAGGATAAATTAGATTTTGTCCTTTGTTACGTGTAAGCACATTATAAACATTATTCCACGAATTATCGTGATGGCTGTGTATTATTTACCCGGAAAGCGTCGAGAGTCATTCACGGGAATTATCATTTCTGGAACATCCGCATCCTTTAATACTGTGGGAATTTGTTTTGTGTTATTAAAACTCTGCACTGCATACTTTATACACACAACATGTCTGAACAAGTCTGTTCGTATTTTCAGAACATTAATACTTAAAACGAAATATTTGTTTAAATATAAATATAATAAGTGTATAAAAATCGGGATTGTGCTTAACGTTCAAAATTATAAGGATAAGAATAATATTACGGTTCCTTACGAACGCAAAAACGGATCAATATTGCTAAGTCTTCGATATCAGTTAGTCTGTCTGTCCATATTATCATGCCCAAACGTAATTTCTATCACAAGTTTCTTTTTTTTAAGAGCTGTTCTAGCTAGACAGTTAAAATTTTCATTATTTATGTATTTTGAAATAAACTTCAAAAGCGGGGGATCAGCAATGGTTGAGGCATAAAAGTGGTGACCGATTGATTTTTTAAAATTTTTCTTCTTTTAATTATTTGTGCGTGCCCAAATGCCCCTTTAAATACGTTTATAACTTATTATAATGATCGATTAAAATATTTGCACTTATCGTAACACACTTATTTTATATGCCAGTTCCAGTCTGCCATAAATCTTGCATAACGATAAGTAAACCACTTCAGCGTTAAAACACTCTCCAATGGGGCTGTTTCCTACAATAGCACACCTGCCTGACCTCTAACTCCGAAAAACACTGATTACCTCTTAAAAACATCTAATGAAAAAAACAAGAACCCATTTAAAAAGTTTTTAAACGTAATAGAAGGGAATTTTTCTTTTTTCTTTTCAGAGTTAAATAGCTTTCACCGGACTTAGTGGGATCATTCGTTTTTTTATTCAGTGTCGTGCCTCTTTTTACTTGTTAACTTAAACAAGTGTGGTTCTCGGAAAAATGTATTTTGGAAATGTACTGGATGATGGCCTAATATTACTGCCCCTATAATAAGCAGCTTTCTGAAAGATTACACATCAAATATAAGATTTTTTAGTGTAAAGAATTATTTTATGTACAGAATTATTGTAAAGTACTTATGAGAAAATTTGGAATACCATTTTAATCACAACTTTCTTGAGCGAATTTGATTAATTTAAAAGTTTTGTATAATGATCTGAGAGCCTTTTCAGCCTGTTATGCTACCAATAGAATACGACTTAAATTTGATTGTATACAGTTGTAATAAAATCTCGTTGCATAAATCTACTTCGTTTGCTAACCCTAACTTGAATTGTCCTCTGCTACTGCCTAACTGCTAGCTTTCACGCGAATGTTAGACATTGAAATGAAACGACTTTTACGGATTTTATCGCGGTTTAATTTTTGGTTTTAGTTCCCGACGTTTCGACACCTTTGCAGGTATCATGGTCACGGGCAGACTGAGATGGTGTTCGTCTTGACAGAAGATGTTGCTCGTTCTACCTTCATATTTTTAATTAATTATTTATGGTCCGACCTATGCAGTATGAGCTCACTGTGTCGTGATGTCTTGCAGCGCTGCTCTTGGGTTTAGCTTTGAGTTTTTGTATTATTGGGTCCCAAGTAGGTGATATCTTCCAGCCATCTTCTCTATTGAAATTAGGGTGTTTTTTAATCTCAATAGCCTCGCGAAACATCCTTGGTAGGAATTTGGATTCTTTAGCGAGGATCTGTGGTTGATCAAATCTAATATAATGGCTGGAGCCTTCAGCATGTTCGGCGACTGCAGACTTCGTTGAGCGGCGGTGTTTGACGTCAGCTATGTGTTCTTTTACGCGGGTCCCTATGCTTCGTTTAGTTTGACCGATATAAGAGAGGCCGCAGTCACAATCTAGTTTGTATACTCCTGCATCTTGTAGAGGTATGTGACACTTGACAGATGGTAGGGACTGGCTAATCTTCTTGGGCGGCTTGAAGTATGTTTTAATTGAAGCTCGCTTCAGGATGTAACCAATCTTGTCAGTGACTCCTCGGACGTATGGTAGTACAGCAGGCAAACGATCAACTGTGGCTGGCTTCACTCGGTTTCTGTGACGGGGCCGTGGAACTTGGAGCTTGTTGTCTCGCAGTACTTGCTTGACGTGTTGAAGCTCAGCGGCAAGGTGTCTGTCATCACAGAGTCCGTGTGCTCTCTGAAACAAAGATTTTCCCACGGTAGCTAACTGTTTAGGGTGGTGGTGAGATTCACCGTTTAAGTACCTATCTGTATGGGTCTTTTTGCGATACACGGTGTGACTTATGGTCTGATCAGGATTCCGTTTAACTAATATGTCTAGGAAGGCAAGAGATTTGTTATCCTCCAACTCCATAGTGAATTGAATTTTGTTATTTATGGAGTTGAGATGTTTTAAAAATGCATTTACTTGGTTAGATGGTAAAATTGTGAAAGTGTCATCTACGTACCGTTTATAAAACCTGGGAGTGAAAGGAGCTGTTTTTAAGGCTGTCTCCTCGAAGTCTTCCATGAATATATCAGCGACTACAGGGGATACAGGCGAGCCCATCGCTACACCATCTACTTGTACATAGAAATGATTGTTCCACAGCAGGTAGCCAGATGTGAGGCAGTGTTCTAAGAGTTCTGCATATGCTAGAGGTAAGTTGTTCTCTGCTAGCTTCTTGGAGACAATTTCAATGCAATCCTTAACTGGTAGGCATGTAAACAGGGACTGTACATCGAAACTAACCATTACTTCATTGTCATGAAGATGTAGATTTTTAATCTCATTGACAAAGTGGTATGAATCCTTCACAAACGCTGTCGTGTTGCCTCTGAGTGGTGAGAGTGTTTTCGCGACGTGTTGAGCCAATCTGTAGGTTGGTGTGTCGATTTGGCTTACAATAGGACGAAGCGGGGCGTTTGGTTTGTGTATCTTAGGCAACCCATACAGTTTAGGTGGTTTCGCGCATGTAGGTATTAAGTATGTGACATCTAGACTTAATGCTTCGGAGTGTTTCTTAACCAAGGCGGTGGTGGTTGTTAACACCTTCTTGGTAGGATCAGTTTTCACTGCTTTATATGTACTTGAGTCCGACAATAGATCTTCTATTTTTGCATTGTAGTCTGATGTATCCATGACGACCGTAGCGTTTCCTTTATCTGCACGGAGTATAGTTACATCTTGTCTGTTCTTGAGGTTCTTTAAAGCGAGATGTTCGGCTTTAGGGAGGTTTGGTTTGGGCACTACACTTCGACGTAGAACAGATGATATATCTTGGCGTATCGCCTCCAAATCTTCCTTCCTCACGTTATTGTTGAACAGGCAAGTCTCAACATTGCAAATAATGTCCTCGTACGGTATTCTACGCGGTGTTACAGCGAAATTTAAACCTTTTTGTAGTACTTGCACGGTCGGTGTATCTAACGTTTGTTTTGACAGATTTATAACTGCGCGTGATTGGTTGACGTTTGGCGGGCGCGTTCCGTTTTCGTTTATTTTGTTTGACGCGTTCGATTTTGATTTTAATTTTTCATATTTATTTATTAAGTTTAGTTTGCTCTCGAGATATTTGGTGTTTTCGCGCTTGTTTAGTTTTTCTAAGCATGTATCAAAATCGAAAGTTGATAAAACTGTTTTCAAATCATTAGTCACGATCTCAACGGTTTTGTTTAAATTTTGTAGGTCGGAACGAGTTTCGTGAATTTTTAGTACGAGTAACTTTTTGCTTGCCTGATGGAGGATCTTGGCGCTCCCTCGTATGTCTTTCTTAGGTGATATCTTGAGACACGTTGGGATGAGATTGTGGTCACGGCATCTCTTCAAGAATGCTAAAGATGTTGTGTATCTTGCGCGCTTAGTTTTGAGATCTTCCAACCGGCGTATTTTATTTGCTATGTCCAGTCCGTACTGGGTTACATAGTGGTATGTAACCCAGTACGGGAACAACGTGAAGGTAGAACGAGCAACATCTTCTGTCAAGACGAACACCATCTCAGTCTGCCCGTGACCATGATACCTGCAAAGGTGTCGAAACGTCGGGAACTAAAACCAAAAATTAAACCGCGATAAAATCCGTAAAAGTCGTTTCATTTCAATGTCTAACATTCGCGTAAACCTAAGAAACCACTATGTAACCCAGTACGGACTGGACATAGCAAATAAAATACGCCGGTTGGAAGATCTCAAAACTAAGCGCGCAAGATACACAACATCTTTAGCATTCTTGAAGAGATGCCGTGACCACAATCTCATCCCAACGTGTCTCAAGATATCACCTAAGAAAGACATACGAGGGAGCGCCAAGATCCTCCATCAGGCAAGCAAAAAGTTACTCGTACTAAAAATTCACGAAACTCGTTCCGACCTACAAAATTTAAACAAAACCGTTGAGATCGTGACTAATGATTTGAAAACAGTTTTATCAACTTTCGATTTTGATACATGCTTAGAAAAACTAAACAAGCGCGAAAACACCAAATATCTCGAGAGCAAACTAAACTTAATAAATAAATATGAAAAATTAAAATCAAAATCGAACGCGTCAAACAAAATAAACGAAAACGGAACGCGCCCGCCAAACGTCAACCAATCACGCGCAGTTATAAATCTGTCAAAACAAACGTTAGATACACCGACCGTGCAAGTACTACAAAAAGGTTTAAATTTCGCTGTAACACCGCGTAGAATACCGTACGAGGACATTATTTGCAATGTTGAGACTTGCCTGTTCAACAATAACGTGAGGAAGGAAGATTTGGAGGCGATACGCCAAGATATATCATCTGTTCTACGTCGAAGTGTAGTGCCCAAACCAAACCTCCCTAAAGCCGAACATCTCGCTTTAAAGAACCTCAAGAACAGACAAGATGTAACTATACTCCGTGCAGATAAAGGAAACGCTACGGTCGTCATGGATACATCAGACTACAATGCAAAAATAGAAGATCTATTGTCGGACTCAAGTACATATAAAGCAGTGAAAACTGATCCTACCAAGAAGGTGTTAACAACCACCACCGCCTTGGTTAAGAAACACTCCGAAGCATTAAGTCTAGATGTCACATACTTAATACCTACATGCGCGAAACCACCTAAACTGTATGGGTTGCCTAAGATACACAAACCAAACGCCCCGCTTCGTCCTATTGTAAGCCAAATCGACACACCAACCTACAGATTGGCTCAACACGTCGCGAAAACACTCTCACCACTCAGAGGCAACACGACAGCGTTTGTGAAGGATTCATACCACTTTGTCAATGAGATTAAAAATCTACATCTTCATGACAATGAAGTAATGGTTAGTTTCGATGTACAGTCCCTGTTTACATGCCTACCAGTTAAGGATTGCATTGAAATTGTCTCCAAGAAGCTAGCAGAGAACAACTTACCTCTAGCATATGCAGAACTCTTAGAACACTGCCTCACATCTGGCTACCTGCTGTGGAACAATCATTTCTATGTACAAGTAGATGGTGTAGCGATGGGCTCGCCTGTATCCCCTGTAGTCGCTGATATATTCATGGAAGACTTCGAGGAGACAGCCTTAAAAACAGCTCCTTTCACTCCCAGGTTTTATAAACGGTACGTAGATGACACTTTCACAATTTTACCATCTAACCAAGTAAATGCATTTTTAAAACATCTCAACTCCATAAATAACAAAATTCAATTCACTATGGAGTTGGAGGATAACAAATCTCTTGCCTTCCTAGACATATTAGTTAAACGGAATCCTGATCAGACCATAAGTCACACCGTGTATCGCAAAAAGACCCATACAGATAGGTACTTAAACGGTGAATCTCACCACCACCCTAAACAGTTAGCTACCGTGGGAAAATCTTTGTTTCAGAGAGCACACGGACTCTGTGATGACAGACACCTTGCCGCTGAGCTTCAACACGTCAAGCAAGTACTGCGAGACAACAAGCTCCAAGTTCCACGGCCCCGTCACAGAAACCGAGTGAAGCCAGCCACAGTTGATCGTTTGCCTGCTGTACTACCATACGTCCGAGGAGTCACTGACAAGATTGGTTACATCCTGAAGCGAGCTTCAATTAAAACATACTTCAAGCCGCCCAAGAAGATTAGCCAGTCCCTACCATCTGTCAAGTGTCACATACCTCTACAAGATGCAGGAGTATACAAACTAGATTGTGACTGCGGCCTCTCTTATATCGGTCAAACTAAACGAAGCATAGGGACCCGCGTAAAAGAACACATAGCTGACGTCAAACACCGCCGCTCAACGAAGTCTGCAGTCGCCGAACATGCTGAAGGCTCCAGCCATTATATTAGATTTGATCAACCACAGATCCTCGCTAAAGAATCCAAATTCCTACCAAGGATGTTTCGCGAGGCTATTGAGATTAAAAAACACCCTAATTTCAATAGAGAAGATGGCTGGAAGATATCACCTACTTGGGACCCAATAATACAAAAACTCAAAGCTAAACCCAAGAGCAGCGCTGCAAGACATCACGACACAGTGAGCTCATACTGCATAGGTCGGACCATAAATAATTAATTAAAAATATGAAGGTAGAACGAGCAACATCTTCTGTCAAGACGAACACCATCTCAGTCTGCCCGTGACCATGATACCTGCAAAGGTGTCGAAACGTCGGGAACTAAAACCAAAAATTAAACTGCTAGCTTTCACTTGGCCAAATGATTCATCGTTTTTAAAATACTCCTTGTGGGACAGTCAAATATTCAACGTAAAACTAAAACAAAATCAAATCATTCATCAAAATAAAACAAAAGAGTACACAATAATTCATTCTTCCCTTCTATAAAATACTATCTCTCCTGTTCGCGTCACCACGATAAATGGATCCAATTCCATCCAAATATGTGGATAATAAATGACGTCATTTCAACAGTATCCACAAACGATCGTTTACAGCTAACATTATGGCCAATATCATCGGAGTGTTAACACATAGTCATACGTCATGATCAACGATAACTCGGTGTTCAATTTAAAGGGCTGAGTACATAATGTGGTGCTTCGGTGGCATCTACCTATTTGTGTGAGCCTATCCTTATTTCAGAAATATCGGTATTTTGATATAGGAGCTTACCATCAAGTCATAAAGGATGCGGAAGAGGGACAAGGGTCTACGGGTTATAGTGTGCTGTCTCGCTTTAATAACTTTGTTTTTACCCTTCATTGATATGTAACTTACCGTTTCTGATAAACCACCCAAATCAGGGTACGACTTACGTTCAGGCTTGAAAAACCGGGCTTTTAGGCTTACGTAAAGGCCTGAGGGCCTATGAACTACATTTAAAGTAATATTATTGCATATGTCTTAGAGACATACATGTCTACGCTGCGTATAGCGCTGCCATGGATCCTCCACGGCTAAAATATTACCTTTAAAGCTGTTGAGAGGTATTTTCATCACTATTTATGTAATCCAGACTACATAGGTCCTTTCGTTTGACACCAACAAAACTCCAGATAAGACCACATTATACTGGCTACATGTTGTCTGGGTCTTTTTGGTTAATAAATATTTAACGAGTTTAGTGAGATAAATTCGTTATTCAACTTACTTTTATGTATATTCAATTCATTTTATATGTGTACGTGTAACGTTTACTCATATATTTTCTAGACATCAACGTGATATAATAATGCTAGAAAAAACAAAATATATTTTTATTCAAAGTGTTTTACAAGTTGGAAATTTTCTTATACATACTATGTTTTATTAAAAAGTTCAGAGCTCCTAGCAAGAACATCATTAAAGAAGGTATTTATGTTTAACAGATTTGTCTTAAAATATAAGTATATGTACCTATTAGAGAGTAGTATCATTATGTGCCTTATCAGCTACTGTAACTGTTATTAAACAGAAGCCCAAACCAACAGTGTCAGTTCGAAGCCCGGCACTCAATGTATCTTGTCGTAATCAATTATCAATTTCTATAAACCTGTCAAGAGAGAGTCAGAATCACGACATTCAGTTAAACGTACAAAAAAACTAAAGAAAACAAATTGCAAAAACCGCATCAACCGTTGCTTCACTCAATTTTTATTCTTATTATTAGTTATTAAAGCTGCAATTCAAATAGATCATCGGTCTGAGCCTGGCGATAGACGAATGGATAGATGTCAGAGGCTAAGTAATCTGGTTCACTTTTACCCTTCGCTTATAGAACCCCTAAACGATGAATAAGGAATCAAGCACTATTAGATATTGTCAAAAGTGTGTTAATCCACATAGATGCCTACCATTTCAACTCTAACACAGATTGTACATCAACCTTACAGAAAGGGGGAGTCGTCATCAATCAATACGGTAGCTATCTTAAGGCAGGTTTGTCCCTGTCTGACTGCATGCACTCAAGATTGACATCCCAACCTAAAGATTTCCGCATAACATTCTAGAGACTCAATGCATCTGTATTCAAGAAACAAAATTCACTAAAACATTTAAAGTTTAAATGCAAAATACAGATAGTTTATTGTAAAATAAATTGCTCCATGATCCGCCTTGCCGATGTCTCATTTCTGATTTAGAATAGTATAAAAACTACCTCTAAAAATAACCAAAGCGAACTTTCCGTTTACGAATTTCAAGAAAACGGTTGCATGTTCAATAAAAATAATAAGATTTAATGTAGAAAATTCATTAATAGCATTGAGCACATAGCATGTATATAATACTGAGAAATTATAAAAAGGCTTTTGTTCAGCTCCACCTGCCCCTTTATCAGTATCAAATCTTGAAAGTAAAGTTTCAGTTTTATTCTTGAATCCGGTTGATTTTTTGCATATATGTATTGCGCAACAATAAATATTATGATTGACACTGCTGATCTCACTGATCTGAACATGGCTATAGGAGCTCCGAAAGAAACCGACACAATATCATCAAGTGCACCTAGCATTTGACTTGTGTTGACGAGAACGATTCTTTGATCCCAAAGCAACAAAGCATGTAGGCTGAATATTTCATTTTTGGAAGAAGCAGCTGGTTATGCAATTGGTTTTAACTGACACATTACTCTGCCTGTTTCTATACCGGTTCACCAATGATCTGTTTAGCTGTCAGACAGCTATAATATCTTGGAGGTAATTCATGTGAGAAACCGCTGTGAATCGGAATACCTATCGCTTACATTACTATCCTGATTAATCATGACACACTGACAGACCAAACATTGTTCTACCAATAAATTATTAGCACTAATTCTACGCTTATTTCTTGGAAATTAGTATATTAGTACTAATTATACAATTCTACGCCTATTTTGTCGAGCTTAGCTTATGTGTATAGGACATTTTGAATTGTCATTCGAGGTAGCACACACATGAAATGACATTTTGAAAAACATAACTCTTCTTCAGTGCGGATGTAAATTATCGTGGGTTGCAATACGTCCTTTTTAGAAATCACGCCAGCATGAAAATCAGTGATTTGAATTGGATGTGCAAGGGCAACAAACGCATATATTTACTATAGTGTTACAATAAGGGCTTTAGATCTTCGAAAATACAGCCGTAAATCAATTTTTCATTACGAATTCCAGTTTCACCGATTCAAAATCAAGCATTACTAAAACCCCTATCAACGAACAAAGCTCTTTAACAATTATACAAATACGTTTACACATGCGGTCATAAGCCGACCGTGTGCACACACCATAGCAAAACTGTTGTGTTTATACTCGGCCAGATTGCCACGCTTGCATCAACGCCATAGCGCTGACAACTCCTAAATAATATCATTTTAATGACAATGCGACATGTTATGTTTACGCAAATTAGTTTCGGAATGTACTAGTTAAGCATGTGACGTCACTGGTTCAATAGTTGCGTTAGCTTAATCTAGCATTAGTGTTTTGTTTTGATTTATGAGTGAATTATTGCAATTGTTTTCATGTTAGCTATTTTGTTTATTGAGGTGTGTGTTATCGTAGCAGATAACATAACAAGATATGGTACTATTTGGTTGAAAGACGATGCAATTTTCAAAGCGCTGGAGTATTTGATAATCAGGAGAAAAGAGGATACACTCTGATTCTCCTGCATCCGCAACAATCTGGGTTTAAGGCGTGATGGGAGGCAGTCTGAAAACATCTTATGAATTGATAATATATATCTTATCTAGTTATAGCCGAGTGGACTTGAAAGTCCATGGAAAAAAAAAACTTATTAAAAAGTCTATCACCGACTAAAACAGTGAAGAAAAATATCGTGAGGAAACCGGCAGGGCTTAGTCATTTAAAATTTAAGTACTAAAAGTGAGTTCTAGATTTGAAGACCACGCTTTTCCAAAGCTACGAATAGCGAAGATCTACGTCTGTCGACAATCTCTTTGGTCTTTAAATAAATTGCTTAATAATTTTCTTTTTCAAACGGTTTCTTTTGTACTTTCTTTTCTCATCTTTATATAAATTGGTTCGTTATGTTTAGTATGTTAAAGGAAATACGGCTCGTACAAAAAGGAATGTCATTACGTTTGTTCTGAGGCGAATACAGAAAATTATGGCCTTTGTTATACTTACAAAAAAAATCCTCACCCATCGACTTTATGACCGTAGGTTGCATTAACATTGATGTTAATTATAATGTTATAAGCGCAACTGAGCAACATAATCTTAAATTGTGAAAATGTCAACAGTCTAGAAATTCACAGTTCATGAGATACAGCTAGCTGCCAGACGGACTGATAAGCGGACCTAAGTATTAAGGTTTCATTTTTACGGAACGCTAAAATAAGGAAAATTCAGAAAAAATACTTCAATCAAAATTCTGTTATTATTTAATCATAGTTTCCATTTTAATTTACTTTTGAACTAATATTGACATCTTAATTGAGTTTCTGTCTGAGTGAGTTTCTTGGAGGCAAACTCAAGGGTTTCCAGCCGACACCGTCATTTAATCACACCCCCCTTGCCAACGATGAATAATATTCCCATTTGTATAAGTAACATCAAAGTTTTATGACCTACTTCGTAGAAAAATCAATTTATTTTTCTTCCAGAATCTAATTTGCGTTTTTATTTTTAATTGAAGTGAAGCTATTTAATTGTTGCTGTAGTACTATAAAAACTTCTTAAATGGAATGCGGATAGTGTCAGACTCTTACAAAGGACAAAGTACCTAGTAACGTGTCTATTAGCGACGACGCGACGGTCAGCCTTAGCTGTGTTTATAAAAAAAACTTGTTAAGTACGAGTCAGACTCGTCACACTATGGATGCTGTAAAACTAGAATAAAAAAAAAACATTTTTTCAAAATAATTGTTCACCGATCAAACTTCAGGGTGTACCAACCGTGCCATTGTTTGCGGGGCCTTTAAGTAGCAAGTTTTCGATTTCAACAGTTCGATACGACTCTCTAAGAACTTGTCATTTTAGTAACAATCAGATTTATTTTTAGTTCAAAATATTTGTAATTACATAAACACAACTAAAAAATTCCGTCCGCATCACTACGATACGCGGCATTGTTCGAGTAATCAGCGCGCTCGACGAAATAACACGAACGCATTACACGTAGCGAAATGACGTCATAAACATTTAGGACGACATTTGCATCAAACAGGTGATGCCGGCTCTCTTTTATTTATCTGCGGTCAAACCAAAAAATTAACGAAATATTTTCTACGAAAAATTTGAATAAAAAAAATTAAACCGCTACATTTTTCCACTTTGATTTTTATGTGTAATGGTTTTACAGTGTTTTTCACCGCTAATTGGTTCGCATAAATAAATAAGGACTTTTCTATGAAATTGAGGTTTAAAAAAAAACTGACATTCAGTACGTTATTTTGATTTTCATTTTACAAAATGCTCGTTTCTTGTCAGATGTATTGTATAAACATTGTATAGGCAGCAATTGAATGTACTGTATAGATAAACCTTACATTTCGTTAAATTTACTGCCTGTCAACCAGAATTACTTAAAGTCCAAAGGAGGCTGTAGGTTAAAGATAAAATCGTATTAAAACTTTGCAGGCATTTGCCTCCAGCCCTCAGTCACTTTGGCTGACATAAATTCTTTGAGCTCTTGAAATTAAATCAGAAATTAACATCATGAGGCTTTTACTGTCTTGTAGCCAATATTAACGATTCAATTCATAATCCTCTTTGTTGAACACGAACTTTCATTTACGAAAACATGTTTTTAGTAGTGTCTTAGTGACCTTGGTTCTATGTACCTATAGATTTGTCTGCACCAGTCGCCGATTCGATTTCAATTTGGGCAGAGTACTAATGTATTTTTTTAATGTTATGTGTATAGACTGACACACTGACAAACGGTCAAGTAAGACTGGTTGTCATACTTTCTTTCTTCTGACTATAACGTTTTTGCAACATCACAGCGACGGCTTCTTCGTTGTAGCATAAGATTTACTATGTATTACAATCAGTTTAGACCCCCTCCCCCCCCTAGAATATTATACGTAGGTAAATCCTACGTATAATATTCAGCTCAAATGGAACTAACTAGGTATGGATAGTAACGGTTTACAAGCCACTAAGAACACTTAGACGACCCAATTGGCGTGTTCCATTTCCAACGAGACAAATATTTGTAGGGTCCACTATGCAGCTGTTTCCGTTTGCATGTTTGCGCATATGAGATTCAATAAAGGATCCCAGTACGCGAGATTTACGGGTGCTAGGTTATATGAGGTGCATCTCTGTGAAGATTATGGTTAAGAGACACCAAAGAGGTTGAGTGATTTTTGTGAAGAACTTTTTCAGCTAAAACATTTTTGATTTGAGATAAGTAATAATATGTTTTTTTACATTAAGTTTTCAAAAGAATGAAATAGAGTACAATAATTTGCGATAGCATTGTGGAAGCTGTATGTCCTTGAGCAAATCAGTTTTAAAAGTCAAGTAGTTAGTTAAGTTGCTATGCGGAGAATATAAAGTAAAGGTCTGGCTAGCAGTAAAATACTAGGCATACTTTAGTATAAATAAAGGTACGTACATAAAGCGATTAAAACTGTTAAAGCGAAATAATTTGTATTGCAAACGAGATTTCGAATCGACATATCACCAATTAAGATACTGTCAAAAACACTTCAATTAATCTTGGCAGTTAAGAGTTCAACAGCAATACATAGCTGTTACGACTGCCACGTATTTCTCTCTCAAAATCTTCACATGTACACAAGTCAGAATATTTAGTACTTCTAAACTGTGAGAGCATGTGACCTACTTACAAAACAGACCCTTATTTATATAGGAATGACGCTGCATTCATGTTTATTTGAAGGGATGTGACAGCAATAAAGAATGCCGTTTTATTTTAGTGTCAGACTGAGAGAGGGGCTTTGTATTAATATTACGTTGCCTTGTAAATATTCAGTAGTTGCTTTCATGGTAGATTGCGACTTATCCCCTTATCTTACGCTGTTATATGCCAATCTGGACGGCAATAATTATGCAGTAAAATTAAACAAAAGAAGAACAATGGTTCGGTATACTTATACGAATATATATTTTGCACTAGGTGTACTACGTGTAATGAAAATTATGTGGGTTTTCATTCGATTAGGTTAAGCGATTATGTAAGGTCAAATTGCCATCTGTGTACCGTAATAAAAGCTTTAAGAAAATTCAGCAATGTTCTACAGTAATTATTTAAAAGCTAAAGATTTCTCTAAATCTCAGAAATGAATATGATATAGCGTAGCAGACGCAGACTCACAGACGCAGGTTGGCGTCTAACTATACGTTGAGTTTTCAACACGGCCTCATTATATAAAACTTCCGATGGATAAAATCTATATCCTATATGGTGACGGGTCAACGCTCCTATTTAAGGAGAGGCCATAAAAGATCCTACTCACCATAAGATATTCTGTAACGTCTAGCATTGTCTAGTTATTTAGTCGTAAATACCTATTAATGAGTATCGTAAGCTAGAATCATGACGGACCTTACTCGTAAAACTCTCAAGCTTTTATGAGTACAAGGCATCTGTTAAAGCAAATTCTCCATTCTTTATTCTTGAAGCATCAAGTTTATTACCTAGGAAAATTGGCTTGTAGGTAATAATATCTATTTGAAAGACTTTCATGGCATCGGTTTTATAAAGACTTATAGGGTCCAGCCCTAATACTGAAATTGATTAGCCTTTGATTGGCTTGTTTTCAGTTTTCTGCTGTTTTGCTTTTGGGTACTGGTGAAAAATACTAGGAAGAAGAATGAAGGGAGAAACGAAGCAAATCAAACTCTACATAAAATGTCGCCTTCTCATAATAATTTCTCTAATTTAATTTTCTTATTAACTGTAAGTAAGGTATATTGTTTAATACAGACATTTTTTTGGGCTACGGTTTTGTAATAAACAATTCCACGTATTTTCATGACCCTCTTTGCCAATTAAGTTCTTTATTTTAATTAGTTAATTATTACTTTTGAAGAAAATAATTTTCCTTGAAAGGGAATAACTGTAATTGGGTCACTAATGCGTCGAACTTTGCTTTTGAATTTCAATATCCACCATTCAGGGAATAAATGCCGATGGATGAACACAAAAGTAATTTTATAAGAATTCAGAGTTTCTAATGGTGAAATGCTGTTTACATTTGGCGTTAATCTAAAGGGTATTTATGGAAAGGCGCCTATTATACAACCATGTGCTGTTATTGAACTGTAAATAGGCTTTCAATTTCTCATTTTGATTCGATCAGTATTGATTTTCCACAGCGTCAATCATGAGATTTTATGGTTTTGAAATAGGGAAACGTATATTTTCGTTTTTTTAAACGTCATTCGATTTAATGGTCTTCTAAAGTAAGATAAGTGCAACTATTTTTTTGTTTTGATATATACTTTTATACTTTTTAAATTATTTTTATAGAAACTTTTATTTATATCTATTATTAAATTATCTATTGATAAGGTTCGACTTGCAAACATCTATTTTTTTTTTGTCGATTTTGTCCGAAAGTCGTCTAGCCATCTCTGAAAACACGCGAGAGTAAACCGTCATGAAATAAATAATCACACACAATTAAAATACTTACACGTACCTCGACAATGAATTCATGAAACACTTGGCCATAAATTAAGTCTATGTCATAAAATTAGAATGCATAATGAAAACCAGAATACCAGTTAACTGCATCAAGGATCTCATAAAATTATTAATTGCAACAGTTTAATGACTTCGGCTGCACAATTAAGGTCTTTTATGATGTCTGGAGAAAGCAGACTTCATACAATCTAGTCGTAAAACCTCGTCTCGTACTGAGTTTATATTATATGATACGATTAAGTTCTTAGTCCTGTAGACAAGATTGAGGAATTTTGAGCGGTCATTTAGAATAATATGATATGGATATCGTCTTTTCTCAAAACAGCTGGAAATATTTGTTTGAAATTTCCAACTTTTTTTTCGGTTCCTTTGTCACCAGGCTGTATCTCTTGAATGTGATAGCCACTCAGATGATGAGTAATCAGATGAGTAGATCATAACACATGATAAAATATTTTTTCATGGTTAAGCAACATGTATATTATATTGATGTATATTCATGATGTGAAGGGTGACTTTTAATGCATTTGTTTATCTTAGCCTATTTGAAAGGATCTCTTAGTACTGCGAGTCTGACACAGCGGAGATTCTGTTAAAGAATTCATTTTTATCCCTTTTGGGCACAGTACCTACCAACATCAGTCCTTGTTGAAATTAAAGGCTTAATTTGGACATAAAACCACTGGTGTATGTAACTATAGACCTGGGTTCTGTGAAACGTTTAAATGTTGGCACTATACTGCAGTTAATTGACCGAGCCAATAACAGAATGGATGGGGTCTGAGGGGTCGTGGTCTCTTGGTCGATTATTCATGAAATATTGTCTTGGACATTTCAGTGTTTCAAGTCTAGATCGGGTTATAGAACAATTTTGATAGATGAGTATTTTTTGTTTATAGTAGAAAATAATAAAAGGGTTCCATTTTTGAGAAACTTTCTTCGTCGAAGGAAAATAATAATTGAAGAGCCTACCTACAATTATTAACCAAAATTTCTTGCCTTAAGTTAATCCGTACCATGACGCTATTTTCTATTCAAAAATGTAAGATGAACTATTATTTATTACGCACCTTATTGTAAAACCCCGAATCACAAAACATATATCTGGTAACAAAAAGTCAAAATTTTACTCCTGCAATCCATATAAACAAAATAAGGCACATTAATATTTATTCAACAATCATAGTTCACAATAACAATGTTTTGCTTACCTCAATTATGAATAAAAAAATATACGAACCAGTTACAAAAATCTAAATGCATTTTTCTTTCAATTTATCATAAAAGAATCTCGGAATGATTTCCATTGTAAAATCTGCATCATTTCAGATTTTAAAGCACTGGAATACTAAATGAATGGTGGCCGTTTTTAAGGCTTTCGAACAAAAAAGGTTTTATATTTATCCCTATTTAAAAAAGGTTTATCTCAGGAAACACACCTGCTGGGTACCTTTAAAGATTTATCACGTTATTATTCTAACATTTGGGGAGGACTTCCTTTTTTATTAAAAGTTTTTTTCCGAGTCATGAATTGTGATGTACTCGTATGTAGGTCGACTGTCTTTTTTTGAGGTGATTTTTTGTTAGGGTAATAAGGGGTGGCATTCATAAGAGGTCAATTATCTTTGATATTGACCATACAATACTATGATCATTCCCAACATACAGAATTGAAAGTAAAACTATGTGAAGACACTTTAATTAAACCCTTTAAGTGCAGGTAAGTCTCGAAAACCTGAGGGTTCTGAAAAAGAAAAACAAATTTTGACAAATAAATGTTCACCACATCAAAATTATTATCATACCAACCTATTCTTAAACAGCTTAGCTGTCTTGTTCGAGCGTTAAAGGTAGGCCTCTCATCATCTGTGAAAATGTCAACATTCTAGCTATAATGATTCACAACAGCAGCCTTATGACAAACGGACGGACAGCCATACAGATATCGAAGCCTAAGTAATAATATAATGCACGTTACCTACACACTAATACACCGTGAAAGTAATATGAATTCTGAAAGTTCCCAGGAGATTCATACAATACAAGGCATATCATCATCATCATCACCATCAGCCCATATTTGTCCATTGCTGGACATATTCCTACCCGATTGCTCGCCATCGAGATCTATCCTCTACATAGCGCAATACAAATATTTTTAAATCAAATACGTCATGATTTATTCAACAACGTTAATTCCATTTGATTTTCCTATTAGTTGCGGTCGGTGTGTTCATTGCTGTTCAGTGTTCAGTTAATGATTTGACTGCGAATGACAAGTTGTGTATATAGCCGCTAATGTTAGTTTCATGTAGAGCAAATATGATATCTAAATAAGTAGATAGGTCATGTGGGAACTGAACTAGATAGGACAGTTTAAATAGTCAAGGCTGGTTTTGTATGATGTGCAATGAATTCCTTTGCATTGCACGCACTACCTAAATACGAGGGACGTTAAGCGTTTCTTTTGTCGCTTTAAACAAAAATACAAAATTGGACATCAAGGCTAAGCGGTTTTTAGATTCATAAAATTGACAAATAAATTGGGCGACAATACTTGTCGCCCAAGGGATTTGTTATTTTCTACCGATTGTACGCGAGTCTATGACACTGATTAATTTTAAGTTGGTAGTAGTATTAGTTAAATTAAGAACTTTGTATCACACGATGTAAGGTAAATTCGTCTCTGATTTAACTTCTTCGATAGTTATTTGTTGACTAAGAACCTTTAGGATTTGACATAATAATTAATACTCGCCTGAAGCAAGTTACGCAATACCTAAAACTAAAAAACTTTCTCAGAAACATTTAAAGAGAGAGCATTTTTCCTTCTCTATCAAGTAGGATAAAACTAAGTAATTCATCAATTATTATCAAGAGGTATATCGCTAGTGGATTCCCGTGAACTCTTCCGAATCCCTTCAACCATGAGCACTCAAGTATGTAGGTATAGTCAACAGCAAAAGTAGATGATCAAAATGAATGGAGTTGGAGTTAGAACTATGTGTCGTGGAAACGATTATGTGATCCGAAGTACCAGGTAGTTCTAACTTCGTTCTAACTCTAGGTTCTCACTCAAAATCCTTTCACTAATTTTGAAATTGTGATTTCGAAATCTGCTTTTATTGTTGACTGTACATCTTTTCCTCGTTACAAGTGCCTTGCTGAAAAGGTGCAGCCATCTTTTATATGAATCACAAGCTGTCTATTACTAACACTCTATGGACTATCTTGGTCTGAAATAAATTATTATTATTATTATAAGTATAAGTTATATTATAGCAGCTGTTATTGAAGCAAGATCGTTATACTGTCTTGTCATACAAATTTTAGAAAAACTACATTCAGACAAAACGAATGATCGGGCTCATCACACAAAGATTTGTTCTGGAGGGGAATCAAACCAACAGTCAAATATTATGTGAGATCGCTGTTACAATAAGGCTGGTTTTCGAGGCAACGTTATGCTTTAAGATGTCGATGTTATTGTCCAAACAAGTGTATCCTAGAAACTTAAAGAGGTTTAAAGGCAAGAGGGGCGAAGTCTTCGAGTGTCGGAGACGCTGACTTATGTCTAAAGATAGAAGTCTATTTCAGTAGTCTATCGTATCGGTCAACAGTGTCCATCGTCAAACGATTTAGACCCTCATCCTAACTTCAGTTGTGGAGCATAATGTTGAAAAGTAATATGTTTGATTGATCTCCACAATACTAAATCTATAATACCTACATAGGTATGTTGGAAGTAAGAACAAAAAATAACTCCATCATAAAATGGTAGGCAGACAAAAAAAAACAGCAGAATGTCTGCCAATTATTAGCATTATTCCACTTCAGTGAAAAAATATCGACAATTTTCTTTCAAGATAAAAACGAAACAACAATCCAAATTTGCATAAAAATCTCCAACAAAATATTCCTTAAGAGTCCTTAAAAAGCAAGCATTTATATTGAAATAGTAGTTTAAACCTCATGGGCAGACTCATTTTAAAGTTTTTTCATTACTTGCTCAATGTGAACGAGAGCCGTACTGTAAATGTGTTCGCGTAACCAAAACCACTCACAATTTGGGCGTTTCGAATAAAATTAGCATTTTCCTCGCATTACCTAGAGGTTCAACAACTTATGAGGCTGGCTCAAAGCGTCTGTAATGCTCATTGAAAATATTTAGCTCGCTTCAATAGCCTTGAATGTATTGTGAAATTGAGGAAATTAGATGTGATGTCAATTAGGGTTCAGCTGTGTCGAATACAGATGTTTTGCTTCCATAAGAAGATCTTTTACTTTACAATAGGCATACATTTTATGGAGCCCAACAGCAAGTATTATTTGGGAGAAATCTTCGATTTTCAGTAAATTGGAGATCTTTTTCGTGTTCTCTGTGATTTGATTGAAAAAATAAAACTATGGTTAATAATTTAGTATAATCATTCAAACTTTAAACAAAGTCTGCGTTCATTTCGCTCATACAGTAACAAAGTTTGAAGGACTCTTACCAATAAGCCAACTTCAATAAGACTCTTAGCTAAAACATGTTTATTTGTACAAATATATTGACATTGTGGAATTGTTTCGGTTCATATTGAGGTACGAACTTACTAAGTCAAGTAATATGTAAGAACTTGGTTCAATGTACGAAGTAATATCGAACTAACATTGTATGTTTACAGTAAATATTATGTGCTAGTGAAGACCCGCGGTTTTGCCCGCGTAGTTCCTGTTGCTATGGGTACAGGAAGATAAAATGTAGCTTAGAATAGTCACTGACAACGTAGCTTTCTATTAGAGCCTGAATTTTTAAAACCAGTTTTGTCGTTTACGTGTAAAATCGTGACAAACAAGTAAAATATTAAGGTACAATTTTACTGAACTTTATTTGGAGTGTTTTTGCTGTAATTACTCACTTCAATTTTAATAACACTTTGAAACTGAATGGGTTTTAAAAGAATTTAAGTAATACAAATAGAAATACCTGCCATTTTTTTTTGTAGATATTCCATGTAAAGATCTCATTTTATTATGTTCAGTTCATTTTTTACACATCAATCCATAAAAAGCTTTATAAAAGAGAAATGTATAAAAACCATAAAGTATAATGTTGTCAGTGCTAGCGTCCGCGGTAATTGGTCCTTGAGATTCTATTTTCCGTCGCAAAGGACCATTTATAAGCAGAACCACTCTGAGTTTCTATTTTTGTGGTGATTTAGAGTAATTGAGCTTGTGTCAACAAAAGGTACGTTCTAAGCTTGTTTTCTCACTGAAAGGTTTTTAGGACACGTGTAACAAAGACAACATAATATAAGATCATACCATCATTATGCTACTATTCCCAAGTGGATATAGGTTATAACTGCGAGAAAATCTACTCTAACCAACCCTTTTACGCGAGTGAGACTTAGCCTATTGGTTGGTCCAGGGTATGAGCTTACTCATGTTGCGGCTATCTCGTAGCGTCCCTGCCTGGGATCGCGGTAGCTTGAATTGCGTTCCCGTGATCTCAGGTACAAGGGAAAGGTGAAGCCCCGGTGGTTTTAGCCGGTAGGAGTCCGGCGCACCTCTCCGTCTTCCCCAGGGCGGAGAAATTCCATGAGGATTTCCCCGGGAAAAAAAAGGTATGAGCTTACTAGATTCATCAAAATAAATTTAGGTCTTTGGGCATAAATGGGTAAAAGGCATCTAAAATTTTGCCTTAAATATCACAACACTTCGTATTTTTTTATCTTAATATTAATAGGTATGGACTAAGAGGCTATCTGCCTTTATACGTAAGTTAGTAAGAGTGTAGTCTCCTATAAACACAACAGCCTGTCTAGACAAGCAACGTTTGTACAAGCGAATTGCTTAATGTATTGAAAAAGCTAGTCAAGTGCGATTTGGACTCACGATACTAACAGTTCCATGTATGTAGGCTTAAGTTAAACTAAATTTGAACAAAACAGATTACAAAAACACTAAAATTGCAACAAATTTGATTTGTGACAGCTTGGCTTAAATCATTTTTTTTTTTAATTTGATGTTATCGTGCCAAAATTTGAAAACTAACACGGCTGCCGTTTCAATCATCTGTTATAGATGTTTGAGGACACTGATGATGAAGATGATGATGATGTTAAGCTAAAACTCTGTAGGAAATATAACTGGTGATAGTCTTCCTTGTAATATGGGTTTTATTCTTAAAAAGCACCTTTTGCTGCGATCGTAACGTAAACGTAAAAGCAGCCATCTTATAAGAGCTGTTAAGGGATGTCATTATTCATTCAATTACGTCAGATCCGTGTATCTCGTAAACTTTTTTCCCTCCAAAATGAAACTGGAGTGATTTAGTTGATGTAATGACTTGTTATTTTTTAACTTGTGTCTTGGTAAAAGCAAACTAATCTAAAAAAAGTATTAAGATCTTTTCGAGAACTTATTTTGGCATCAAATTACTTAAAAGACGATTTAAACGAATCTCATTATACACTTACATTTGTACTTAATTGGCCCAGCCTTTTGGCAAATATGTTGGGGTCGGCTACCAGTCTAACCGGTTTCAGCTAAGTACCAGTGTTTTACAAGGAGCGACTGCCTATCTGACCTCCTCAACCCAGTTACCTGGGCGATACCCCTTGGTTAGACTGGCTGTCAGACTTTTCAAGCTTCTGACTACCTGTAACGACTTTCAAAGATGTAGGAATAACAGCCGGGACCCACAATTTAACGTGCCTTCCGAAACACGGAGGAACTCGCTATGACACAGATGGTCACCCATCTACGGACCAACCGCGTCAAGCATAGCTTAACCTGTGAGCGTTTCACTTATGCGGTTATAGCTTAGCCACGAGCTCCTCCTTACATTTGTACTGTCAAGCAATATACAAAGCTTGTAAACCTAGAAGTAAATCACATTAAATTTGAAAGATTTGATAAACCGACCGACATATAGGCAAAAAGACAGAAAAAATATTGATTCAAGAAAAACTGATAGCTATTCAAAATCTACAACAGTATTATATTGCTGATTATATTAGTTCTTCATAAGAAAGTTTATTGGTTGGATTGAATACGCTAATCTCTTTAAATTAATTTATGGGAGTTTTAGTCTACATGTACCAGTGTAAAATATCAAAAATGACTAGTATAAACCCTTGAACATCAGTAAATTCGTTATAATAATCTATTACAAGTCAAGCACCTCCCTGTAACTTCATTAAGATGCTAGCCTACACACTAATGCATGTAATATATTCTACAAATACAGTCGTACTTGTAATTATGCAGAATAGCCTCAATGGGCCATCAAATATAGGCGCTAGTGCGTATAATGACATACATACATAATTTCCAATGTGTATTCCGGGTAATAACCAGTCTTATGACTGAAATACTGACATCCCAATCTGTTCTGAGCTTATGTCGGACTTATACTGGCTTTTAATTTTTCAATTTCAGTGTAGAGACAGAGACACGTTAAATCAAAGTAGTAAACCAAATTAGATTTATTATTAGTTGTTCTATTGATTTTCTAATTGTGTTATAGTCCCGAAGTTAAGGAAGATAATTATTACAGCAGATACATATTTTTTTTTATTTGTAACCAAGTTCAATTTTCAAACCATATTTTATTATTATGAAAGCTAGCAACTAAATTCTCTTTCATGGAAAAACCAATTATTTATTTAAGCTAAAATGTTTTTGTGTGCCTTTATTAATGCATTAGATAAACATTCAAAACATCTCAATATTTCGCATTGACAAACAGTATTTTCATAGATTTAAAATTTAAATTAAATTTTCACTCGTAATACAAAAAAAAACAACAGAGATGTAGATAAACATAACACCTGTAAACTCAACGATCAACTTCTGCCCATAATTCATAATAATATATTTCAAAAGTTTCATATTTCGTTTGTCGTTAAGACTACGGAATTCTTCAAGTTCCCTTCTAAAATAACAATATTACTGTCACGCAATTTGTCGCCCAGTCAGTTTGATAAATGGACAAATAAAATACGAGTTACAATGCTTGGGGACTCATACTTGGCAGCTGACAGCGTTGTAACTCAATCACTGGAGTATAAATCAAACAAACGGTGGATCTTGCTTTGTTTTATAGCAGATTTTGTTTCACTTCTTGGTTAAAAAGGGTATTATTTTACTGTTTGATTTGTTCCTGAGATATAAATTACGTTGTATATTTTACTTATTTATCTTTTGTGAAGGTTGACGAACATTTGATGTTTAGACTACAGATTTGTTTGAATTTCTTGAGTTTCAATGTCAATGTATTTGACTGAGAAAACAATGATTGCTTTTGCTTGTTTTTCAGATAACATACGCAAAGTGTCAAACGGAACCTTATTACTAAAGATCCGCTGTCAGTCCGTCTAACACCAGGCTGTATCGCTTGAACCGAAAGTAATATCTAGACGGTATCAATATTTACAAATGTTGTATTTGTGATGCCGCTAGAGTAAAAAGTAACAAAAACTAAATATTGAAGTCAAGTAAATTTCTTACGGTCATAAATTTAATGGGTGACCAATATCTTTTGCAAATTTATAATTATTTTTCAAGCATTTGTGTTCGGACTCTGTTAGGAGTATGATTTGCACTTCACTGGTTTTTCAAATAATGTAAAAAGTAATTATTTATTTCTGCACAGATATAGTGTGAAAATATTAAATAAACATCTATTTCCTTTACTAAAAACAAATTACATTTATATTGATCGTAAAATGATTTTCGGTTGCGTTTATAAATCACTAACATTATTTATTAAAAACTGCAGCAATATTCAAGCATCAAAAAGTTGAATATTGACTCCATAAACATAAACTATAGGACTTTTTCGGAAGCTTTACAATAGTCCCTTTGTGCCTTACTCCCGGAATGTGAATCGAAATTCAATAAAATCTAAATTCCGCCGAATTTCGGGTTGAATATCGCACTATTCGATTCCGCTTTTTTAAAATTGGTTCCAATTGACGCCTAGAGGTACTTTTTAAATCTCAAATGCACAGTCTTTTGGAGTGGTTTTTGAGTCTAACAAATAACATAGACGCATATAGTATTTAGGGTATTTATATATATTTATTTATTTATATATATATTACATATGTATTTAGGTTAATGTTAGTAATTATTTTTAGTTATAGCTTCTTTCTTTTTTGTTTTTTTACACACTATCTGCATCTCTTCTTATTCTAACTCTCCCATAACGGGCCTGCTGGAAGAAATTTCTGTTGAAATAAGCTGTGCCTATGTACTATGTGTTCTATCTTTCTTCTTTTCTGTACTCTGTGTGTGTATCTGTGTACATGAACTATTAAATAAATAAATAAATAAATGACTGGGCACTACTTACTATTACTATTTTTCTTTGACAGATAAACGTTTAAATCGACACTTTTATTGACATTTACAATTTTATGACAAAATAAAATCCTTCTAGTATAAGTTGAAAGCGTAACAAACGAACTTACATAATCATGAATAATATTAGTAAGGATAATTTTACAAAATACCAGCTGCAACTTTTAATACAAGTTATGTTTTTCATTGTTTTATTCGCTCGCGGAAAAACAATGTAAATGCAATCTATTAAGGTCAGTTTGTTTGTTTGTTTATCCTCTAGGGTAATTCTCTCTTCTCCCCTTATTAACAACTTCAATTTGCTTGCAAACATCTTGTATACATTTTACTCTGATAGAAAACTTAATTTATATGTTTTTAAAGAAATGTATAAACGCGGTACGCGTTTCTGAAATGAATGAAATAAGACAATTTTTTTCACTTCTCTTTAAGTATAAATTAGTACAAATAGGTATAAGTTAAAATAAATATTAATACATAATTGTATTTGAAACTTATACTAGTGTATAGTTACTATAGTTAGTATCATTTAACAAATTTATGATTATACCATACACTGCTGAACCTCGAGTTGGGGGTTGAGGAGGTCAGATAGGCAGTCGCTTCTTGTAAAAAAGTGTTATTTAGCTGAATCCGGTTAGACTGGAAGCCAACCCCAACATAGTTGGGAAAAAGCTAGAACGATGAGGATTACAGGAGAAAATCCGGCCCTGGACGATAACGAATTACGACAGTGTATAATAATAAGAAAAAACTATCTAATATTTGTTTTTTTCATAAATAGAACATCATAATAATCTTCAAATAGCTATAAAGTAAACAAAAAAAAAAAAAAAAAAAACATACAATAAATATTAAAGCAAAAATTCTTTGTATTATGCCATCTGTCATATATAGGCCACCATCTCAAAATGTAGATACTTTTTTAAACTCGCTTAGTATAATCTTAGAACAGCTTTCGTCTTATAATAATATCATACTTTTAGGCGACATAAACATAAACATTGTTTCTGGGAAAATTAACACTCATGCACATAACTACCTCAATATCTGTACATTCCATGGACTATGGCCAGCTCATGATTACCCTACACACCAAAGTGGTTCATGCTTAGATCACATATTTATAAAGTCTAAATTACCATCAAAAACTTATATTACGAATTCATCGCTTACTGACCACCAAGCAATATTACTAACATTACAAACCTCGTTACCTAGAAAAAACTGCATGCGTAGCATAACAAAATTAAACATGACGACACTTGAAAACGACATACGCGACTTAAATCTTGACCGCGTTTACAGTTCTAGTGATCCAAATATTAGTTTGCAGTATTTTGTTGGTTCATTACAAACTTTAATTAGTAATAATACCTCTAAGAAAATGATACCTAGAAAATACAGCAATATTAAGCCGTGGATTACGCCTGGCCTTGTCCGTTGCATTAGACATAGGGATAAACTTCACCAAAAGCTAAAACTTGCACCTGATAACGAGATGCTTTCCATTACTTACAAACGCTACAGGAATTTCTGTAATAACCTATTGAAAAAAATAAAAACCCAATATGACAAAGTTCAAATACAAAAAGCCGGCAAAAACAGTAAGCTGATATGGAAAGTTGTTAAAAGTAACACTTTCAGATCTAAGAAATCAGACTCTGCTCTAGAACTTTTAGCAACAGATGTAACTCCAATACTAGCGGCAAATAAAGTGAACAATTATTTTGTCAATTTGGGTAAAGATTTAGCTGAAAATTATTCCCGAAATTCTTGTCCACAAACTACACATATGTCGCCTAATACCTTATATTCGTTTGTGTTATTAGATACGGACGTTAAAGAGGTTGTTAGTATTATAGATGGTTTAAAAGACTCTTGTGCCGTTGGATGGGATAACATCCCAAATAGCGTACTAAAAAGATTCAAGCACATAATTGCACCTCCACTAACTTACATATTTAACTTATGTTTATCGAACGGTATATTTCCTAATCTGCTTAAAAAGGCCTTAGTAACCCCAGTTTTTAAAGCCGGAGACAAAAACAATATTACCAATTATAGACCAATTGCAGTTCTATCAGGAATTTCTAAGATTTTGGAGAAAATAATTAACGTTAGGCTTATTAAATATCTTGAGAGCAATAATTTGCTTTCGGATCGCCAATTTGGCTTTAGATCAAAAAGATCAACTAACCAAGCGGTGCATCAGCTAACTAACTATGTATGTACAAGTCTAGATAAAGGTATGTACACAATGGGGATCTTCTTAGACCTTGCCAAGGCATTTGACACCATTGCTTGCTCTCTGTTATTGTATAAACTGGAAAAAATTGGTATAAGAGGAACACAGCTCAAATTATTCTCGGACTATCTTAATAACCGTGAGCAGTGCGTAAAAATTGGTCAATATAGAAGTGCGGGACTAAACAGCAGTAGTTACGGAATCCCCCAGGGTAGTATATTGGGACCTACTTTATTCCTAGTTTACATAAACGACCTGTGCAATTTGTCTCTGCAAAATGGTGTCATTATATCGTATGCTGATGATACAGCTCTTGTGTTCTCAGGCAAGTCTAAGGATGAGGTCTATCAAAATGCCCAAAATGGTTTTAATGTAGTGTCTAACTGGCTTAACAATAATATTCTAACATTAAATTCAAGTAAAACAAATTACATGTTATTTTCAATGAGAAATAGTAATAAGTCGACTACTAACCTAAATATTTATGCGCATAAGTGTAATACGAGCGCGTCCGCGGCGACTGCATGCGCTTGCCCTACATTAGTAAAAACTGACAATACTAAATATCTAGGTGTCACTATTGACAGTCGCCTTAATTTCCGTAAACATATTGATTCATTATGCACCAGAGTACGTAAATTAATCTATATCTTTAAACACTTACGCAACATTGCAGACTTTAATCTAATTCGCCAGGTGTATATGGCTTTGTGCCAATCCATTCTTACCTACTGCATAGGCTCATGGGGTGGTGCATCTAAATCTATTATCTTGCCCCTAGAACGTGCTCAAACAGCAATCCTAAAGGTCGCCACCTTTCGTCCTTTCAGGTTTCCTACTCACCAGTTATACAGGGAATGCAAAGTACTTACAGTACGCCAGTTATTTATTCTACATATAGTACGACTCCAGCATACTGAAATTGGTTTCAGCCCGGTACCTTCCGGCAAGAGAAGAAAGGATTTAGTTTGCACTAACCCACAAACGCAACATGCTTTTACTAACAGATTTTATTTATTTCAAGGACCCTATTTATATAACAAGTTTAACAGGCTACTTAAGTTATATAATGTAAGCTTAAATAGGTGTAATAGAATGGTAACAGAATACTTACAGTCCCTCAATTACTCAGATACGGAAAAATTGCTAGAAATATTACAATAAACTGTTTAGCTTAGAAATTATAATAATAAGTACAGGTAATGTAATTAAATAATTCAGGACAGCTTGTCCTGCTTAGTCTTTTATAATACAATTAAGTGATAGAATTACATTAAAATATCCATCAATCATTTTTCTGCACTGATAACCCGAAACACAGGTTTAAAACAAACCTAGTTCGGGTGTCCCTATATTATCTTTAGACCATCCTTCTCGTATATTATTATGTTTTGGTGTAGATTAACTCAACTCCTATGATTGGGAATGACTATTAAGATATTTTTACTGGTTTTACATCCGAGTCATTTGTATTCGTACATGTATTTAAGTAATGTGAACTATGTTTTTAATAAATATATTTTTAATTTAATTTTTAATATAGTACCAGTCAATGCCGTCGCTACCTTCGGATGTCATATCCATTTCATCACGTATCTATTTCAGCGTGACTATGAAACATAGCTGAACAAATTGGGTTTCACTTGTCAACTGTATGTGAAGCTCGGTCCTTTGCTATAGGAGTAGGAAAATGTGTTTGTTGTTGGTACGTACATTGAATATAGCAATGTGCATTTTAAGTCATGGTAATACCAGAATGTATATCCCACTGCTGGGCACAGGCCTGTTCCCGTAAAGGGCAGGGTTCAATGCTAAACCCTGCCCTTTACGGGAATCACCACGCTAGCTGACTGCGGGTTGGCGATTTCACATTGCAATATTTGGAATGAAAGTTTTCTCACGATGTTTTCCTTCACCGTTTATCTGCGGTGTCTTATAATAATTAAAAAACTACATATACTTAACTTTGGAAAAGACACATTGGTACTTTGCTTGTGTTAGGATCGAACCTGCACCTCATGCATAAGAATCCATGTATAAAACCGCGAGGCCACCACGACATAATGATTTTACTTTTCTAAATAAGCAATCGACACAAATCAAAGGCAAGAATTAGCGCTCCTTAAAAGTTTAATGAACTACGTACCTATTTGCTAATCGGCCAAAGAGGTTTATACTCGCAAGAGGAAATCAGCTAATAGAATATGATAGTATAACACAACTTACACAACACACTCAAAATGATAACACATCATAATATGTTACTTTTTTAAATTACAAGGGGTTACCACCCTGTCAGAAGCAACACGCGTTACGTCACTCAGAGGTTTCTGACGAGCTCGCCCCAGGGAAATAGTTAGAAGCAAAATAAGCACTTTACTGCATTCATAACACAATAAACTTATTTTGTTTGCGAAACAAACTCATTTCAATAGTACTTTATGTTAATATCTGTGTAGAATATAAAAGTTTGTGATTTACGGCCGTTTCTCTCTTTGTAAGGACTTTTCTTTTTCTTTTCTTTTAGCGACAAAAGGGAATTTTGTTTCAGTGGCACGTTGTATTTGATTAGACAGAAAGATAAATTACACATTGGATTAAGCTGACCGCTGGATATAAGGGATTAATGACGTCACTTAGTAAATAGTATCTCTTGTCGAACATTAATGCAGGCGGAACTTTGTCAGCACATTAAAAATGCAAGAGAACAAGCCCATAAATACGAGTAACACGTTACATGAATTCTCTTAATTTTGATTCCTTATTTGTATTTTTACCATAGTTGCAGTATTGGTGATGAGTTCAGAATTAAGAAGAGAGAAGTTTAATAAGCCCAATCTTGATGATGGTCATTTCAGATTCAGTTTTTATGGACACGTGGCTTCTCTAAAAATATACGAAGGATTTTTTTACACTCTCCTTCTTGTTAACAATGCAGATGCTTATATTAATCTTTTTTTCAAGAAGAGCTAGTAACGTACTAAGACTATTAATAGATAAACTAATAATGATAGTATTCAAGAAACAAATAATTTTAAAACGTGGTGAAGATTATGACTGCCCTAACTTGTTTCGGATAGTAACATACTAATTAGATTAATATTGTACGGAAAAGATCACTTAAACTTATTAAAAACTAGCTGTTGCCCGCGACTTCGTCCCCGTGGGTAGAAGAGATAAGTTATGATTTACATATACCTGCCCTGTCTTTTTTTACATTTTCCATTGTATCTTCGCTCCTATTAGTCGCAGCGTGATGATTTATAGCCTAAAGCGTTCCTCGTTGAATGGTCTTTTCAACACACAAAGATTTTTTCAATTTGGACCAGTTGTTCCTGAGATTAGCGCGTTCAAACAAACAAACTCTTCAGCTTTATATATTAGTAAGTATAGAGTATAGATTACATGCAAATAAAACCTACCACATGAGCCAATCTAAATTTATCCAAAAAGGTAATACCCATAACCGTACTTACCCAATTTCGTTAAATATACATTCGAAAAGAAAAAACCTAAAAATTCAATTACTAAAGTAAAGAGAATTAGTAGTAAGCTGAAGAAAAACATTTTACGTCGATGCCTTTACCTAGGTTTAATCTAATAAGCATTTTGCGGTCAAAAGAAATTCTGTATTTTAGCTGGCATCCTTGGGGGAGTACCGAATCCCATGATTAAGGTAATGGCTAAAACTTTCCGATACGGCAAATATTTGCTCGGAATCCGGTTGTTTGTGCATGGCATGTTATAACGAATGTCCCCACGAGACAGGACGGTCTCGAGGACTTTGAGTCCGCAGGTTTTATTTATTATCTGTTTTGCCTCCACCCCTTCCTGCGGCGAGGCTACAAAGGGTTGTATATCCGGCTGAAACATCCGCTTGCCTGAAAACAGCTTACTATTAAATCTAGTCGTCTTACCCAAGGTATTTGTGAAGAATCCTGAATAAATAATTTTGTAAAGAAGTGTGTTATTTACTTAATAGGTATGTAAGACGCGATTTTTAGTGTTATGTGGAGAGTGTTAGGTGTATCTCTTAATAACATAAGTACCAGTTTGTTGGAGACAATCCTAAAGATCAAACTTGAAAATGAAAATTTTAATTAGAATCTTCCAGTCGTGGGTGCATTGACCTACAATTTTCCTTCATATAATAATCTTTAGAAATGTTACTAAAATCCATTAAAAATGTTCCGTGCATATACGTAAAACACGGTTACAGTCGACCAAGCCTTACTGGACAGAAAGACAAACAAAAATCAACTTTAATACTTCCGAATAAATTCATTATTAAATTGAAGCGTATCTATTGATTTACAATGGGCAGTTATCCTGCTATGTTGTGATGGGACTATTATTTTCTGGCCGCAAGACTCTCAAAACAGCTCACAAATAGTAACACATTAATATTGCCTTTCAGACTTCGCTGGGCAGACATAAAAAGAGTATTAATACGACCAATGCCTTATTCAGAGAATGTTATATCACTAAAAGAATGTATCTCCACATCAAACAATGTCTAACAAGAATTTTCGACAATCCCATAAGACGATCGAATTGTTTTTGCGTTAACGAAAGGTACGCCACAAAAGTTAAACTTCTGTCTATTATCACGTATGAAACACCAATTACAGTTGATTATGCTAATAAAAAATAAAAAAATGTTTTTTTTTTATTTTTATATCCTATTCAAATTTTATCGAACTTGAACCAGCCTTTTATAGTTTTAAAAACCTAAATTGTAACGACATTGGCTTTGAAGCTACCCCGAAAATTTCAGCCTATTGTTATCGGAAAGTGCCTTAAAATTGAGTTTCAAAATCCAACCGGAACGACAAACAAACAAAGTTACAAACAAGAAAGTGAGTGTATAAAAACGTGGGAAATTTACCTAAAAGTTTAATTTAAACGTTTTTCAAAACGCCAAAAACATGAACAATGTTTATTTCAGATCTCAATTTCGTGTCGTTTATGTTCCAAAGGTTTCACTTCATTTAAATATCGATACGGTCGCGCTCCATAAAATGCAGTTGAACGAAAAACACCGAGTTTACACTGCTGAGGTCCGAATGTTGATAGAATTCAGAGCGCTCCCGTCAGAGCGTCGTCCGTGACATAAATAGACAACTGCTATCACGTGGCTTTGTTTGTCGAGCTAAACTTTAAATAAATAAATAAATAAATAAATAAATAAATGCGGACAACATCACATACATTGATCTGAACCCAAAGTAAGTTGCTAAAGCACTTGTGTTATGGAATTCAGATACAACGAAGGTACCACAAACACCCAGACCCGAGACAATGTAGAAATAAGAATTTTTACATTGACCCGACCGGGGATCGAACCCGGGACCTCAGAGCTAGCGACACCTTGAAACCGGTGCGTACGCCACTCGACCACGGAGGTCGAGCTCGTAAAGCTTGTATACACAGATTTTAGGTCAATTCTGTTCGCGATCGGTATGGGGGTAGGCTATAAAACTGGTTTAAAAACATAGTAATAAAAAGTTTTAAGGTGAACCATTGTAAAATGATAATATAAGAAGTGAGATTTTATCAACAGTATTGAAAATTTTAAAGCTGTATTTATTTCATTGTTAATGATACCCATGTGAAAGTTCATATATTGTGTTGATACCATTTTACTTTCATCAATCTTGGAACTCGTTTATAGCCAGATAGCTATGTAAATTACTTATTTCATTTCTGGGAATTTTTCGACTGCACACGAGTCTACTTATTTCCATTTTTTTCCATCTTCGGAGAAAATTAAAGTAGTTATGCGCAAAACCCATCATATTGCTTTAGAATCAACCCAACATTTAGCATATAAAACTAGAGCATTTGTTGTTTATAAAGTTATTTAGCCTTGGGACAGAAGGATGACAGACAGCGTGACTGACAGCCGTGGGACAGACAGCGGTGCCTTAGTAATAGGGTTAAGTAAGCCTTAGTTATAGTCCTTTGGCTACGTAAAACAAAAAAATAACAGCAATAAACGACATTTATGCCAACGAAACCAGTAGAAAAAGCTAGATATTTATAAAAAAAAATCATAGTCTTCAACAAACACACCGAAAGTAATTGTTGTGTAAATAATTCCTCTTTCGTTTAGAAGTTGATTTCACGGATAGAATCACAACCGTCACAGCGACCGCGACGTACGAGATGTTCATGTAAGTACGTCAACGTGATATATGTTTACATAAACCCAAGTAAAAATATGTCATGTCGGAATGTGAGATGAAATATACTGTTTATTCACTATACGGCTTTTTGTTATAGGCTGAATACCGAGATACCTACTGTGGTTTTTCGAGGCTGAATAATGGACTGATTATTTTGTTTTGTTGAATCGTTATAATGCACTTTTAAATACGGAATTGTTATATTCTTCTCATCGCATGGTTCATGTATAAACTGGTGTAAGTTTAAGCTGTCTATAGGCCCCTAGCGTAGCTTTAACAAGATTTAAAAAGGCCCGAGAATAACGTCATTAGGGTCCGTATTACAGAAGGCTACTCAAGTCAAAATCTCTGTTTAAAACTAGATTTGAGTTGAGATTTCATTTTAGAACGCTCCTCAAGCATAGATTCGGTGATCATAGTTCAGCTGAGTGTAGATCTTATTCTAAATCATTACTCAGTTCTAGATTACTACTCAAGTAGAGATTTGATGTGTGATTACTCAAGTGTGGTCGACACCGCGCTTGAGCAGAGATTTCCCTTTGAGTTAAGCAAATAATTTTGTCGTAATAGAAATAATGGATATTTTTATTAAACGATATTTATTAAACGTTAACGTTACGCAACGTTATTTAACAATAATTTATTTAAGATTTTAAATAAAACCTTCGGTTAAAAAGCTTAATCGTCTTTAAATCAAAATATAATTATTAATTCGGTTTGAAACTAAATTCTTATTTTGCGTATGTTGAACCAAAATTTCGGGAAAGATACATTTGTAAACGAAGACAGTCTGATTCATAGACAAGGCATATTCTCTGCTTGAGACGCGATTTGAATCTCGATTCAGCTGAGTGAAGTTTGAATAATGTTCTGAAATAAGAATGACCCTCAAGTGCAGATTCAATATTTAAACTATGATCAGGTGATTTAAGATCAAACTGTTCTTGAGTAGCCTTCTGTAATACGGACCTAGGTATTCTGTCTAAAAATAGTCTATCAAATTTACCATTAGAACAATCTACACTGAAATCGCTCATTCCGTTCGAGTGCTATGATGCCACAGACGGACAGGTAACTCAAACTTATAACTCTATGTATGACTTTCTTGCTTCAAGTTTTATATTGAAGAAATTGGATCCATTTTGTTAATGTTAGCTGATTTTTTTGAAACAATTGGTTTTTGTAAACTAGTTTGAGTGCGCAATAGTAACAATTATGCAAAAATACTCTAAAAATTTCTCAAAAGCAAAAGTTTAAATGAACACCATTAAATACGATCTAAAGGGAATCATAGCATTAGTGGTTAAATTAGTAAAGTTAGAGCACTAAATTTGTGTCTAAAGTCTGTCTAACATTAGCCCATTTTACTGTATAATAAAGTTGAATTAAATTTTTTAATATATACATAATAAATATCCTTAAAACATATTGCTGTGTTAATTGTGTTCAATTCAGTTCATATTATGCACTAATTATAATTAAAATACGTTTTACATTTTTGACCAAAAAACTATTGATGAACACCACTTTGTACCTACTTTCTTGTACTATCACCAAACAATTTTCATAAAACATATTTGTCTAAGAACCCTTGGGTGGATAGCAGTTTCCAAATAATAAAAAACCGCACTTAAGTAAACATCCCTTCGAAGATAAAAAATAATAAATCCTTTTCTATTATTCCGACATGTTTTTTCCTATTCATTTATCCTACCTGTTTTCCAGACTATCCCGTTTTTCTAGTATACCTACTCTTGAATAAAGCGCAAATCCACACCCTCCCATCTCAAAACAACAAACAATTACGAGTATCTATCCATTTTACAATAAGACAAAAAAGCATTTTATTTAATTACATAGCTTTAGGTATTTTCACGACTATTGCGTAACATTATCTAGCTTAATTAATTAAGTCAAAACTGACACTACATTTCCATATACGAAGTCATAAGTAAAGATTTACGATCAGTCTTAGTGCCGTTAGTAAACGATTAACAAAATTCACGACGTATTGCCTCCTTGTCTAAGCTAGGCTAGGAGTCAAGACGTATCGTATGTATTTAATATAACTCGTATAGTGAGATTACTCCCATTATATATTGCTTGGGAGTTATTGTTTGTCCTGTCTATTGGGAAGCATTAGATTCAGGAGCGTACATTTATCAAAATGATGTGTGGGTAGACCGGATTTGATCAATATGAAGCTAAGTATACTGTCCTAGTATGTAGAACGGGTGATGTAAGGCAAATATTTGATTTTACAGTTAATTTTCGCTGTTTTCCCTGGTGGGTGTCAAATTTACATTTGGGGAGGTGTGGGTGTCACTACTAGTACCTATATTTTTATTTGGTCAATATTTAATAAAACTTTATTACCCACCTTGGATAAAATATTTGTTAGTTATAGTTATAGTGATATTTGTGAGTTTTACCTGAGTATATTTTTTTGATAGAAACTCTACATAATTTTCCTAGCCCAGCTGATTATGTAACAGAAATGTCGTGCTCTGTAAGCAGAACATTCTAAAAGTTAATATTATTTAAATCCACCTAATTACGCGAAGTATTTTAGTTTACGTGTACAAAAAATAACTTACCTCAAGGCAAAAGTGTTTTCTTCAAAACCAAGAAAATATTAAATAAAGAATTTGAATATTACGCCTTAAGGTAGCGAAAAGCTTACAACGCCGTTTTCGGCCCAAATTTTTGTCCTAAGGATTTTAGAGAGATTTCTTTAACGTTAGCAAAAATTTTGTTCGGTAACTTTTTGCCATATTTTGTATAGAAAATGGCTTTTATTTAGTTATCTACTGAAATATTTGATGTATCTTGTATTTTATTACACTTTTGATAAACATGAAACATTATTTTAATTGACTATTTTAAAAGAAAGTTAATTTGGGCGATAATTGTTTATTAAAATATTCGTAGAGGCATCCATAGAGGTTCCATACGTTAGGATAAATAGATAGATAAAAAGAACATGTGTATTATACTTCTTTTGTTATGGCTTCGTATAATAATTAAATCAAATCAATGGATTTATATGCACGAGGTGCTGGTTCGAAGTAGTAAGTTAAGTTAAGTAAAATTAAAAATGCTTTCTTAATTATTCTTAGACTCCATGACAAAAGAAAACGAATGAAACGAATGGATGCAAACTGCATTTACATTATTGGAATTTGAAATCGCCAACCCGCAGTGAGCTATGGTGATCAGTGCTCAAGACCTATGTGGGTAGACATAATATTTTTATGAATATTATTATGGGAAAATGCCTGTGACCAGCAAAGGGACGTATCTATACTAATATATAAAGCTGAAGAGTTTGTTTGTTTGTTTGTTTGTTTGAACGCGCTAATCTCAGGAACTACTGGTTCGAATTGAAAAATTATTTTTGTGTTGAATAGACCATTTATCAAGGAAGGCTATAGGCTATATAATATCACGCTGCGACTAATAGGAGCGAAGAAACAATGAAAAATGTGGAAAAAACGGGGAAAATTCTAACAACGTGGATGAAGTCGCGGGCAACAGCTAGTATACTATAATAAGCTAGTAATATATACAAAAAAAAACAATGTCCTAGCCATACCAGAAGAAATTTCGAAATCACAAAATACTATTTTTTCAACTATCCCTCAATGAAGACGGATTATGTAAATATAGAGAGATAGCAATCAATATGTGTTGGTCGAAATGATCGAGTTGAATTGATGAGCTGTCGTTATGAACGATACATCAGCACATTGAAACCGAGTGACGTTGCTAACCGCAAGCGATCCCCACGAGAACTACTGAAACGTCGACAAAGGCACACAATATATATACATGGAACAGGTATACTATATTATATATTCTGTAACTTTCAGACAACGCCATCTAGTGTATCATGAGACAACTGATAATCATACTTATATTTTCTAAATGCGTGCATAATATTGATAAATCGACGAGAAAATGCTTCAAGTCGTTCGTATAAACAAAAGTTCACAATAGCACGGCGTTAATTTAAATACTTTGTGTAAAGAAATATTTTTTTTCCAAGAAAGTGAATTTATTTATGGTATTTTGAACTTAATTGTGCAAAATTTTGATTTTTGTTTTTCTACTGAAACATAGTCATGTAATATATGTATAAATCAGGTATAATAATAGGAGTGAGTGAAATATGCTTATATCTTTTGATAGCCTAAATAATTCACAAACACACTTAATAACTCCTCAAAATGAGGTTTCATTTTCAAAGACATCGCAATGATTTAAAAAACGAGATCCTATTTCTTGCTTCCAATTTCTTCAATACAATTAAACCTTGCAATGTAAATGCACGTAAGTGTACAAGGCGCCTGTTTCGGTACAAATCCCGTGTAATTTGCATATAAAACTAACGAGACTTTACATGTAAACAGTTCTACAGGATGTGGGTATTGCGTTGCTAAGCAACCAAAACAAGATTGTGCTTTAGTCCGCTGATATTTATTTTACAGCTGTTTTAAATCGTTTTCTTACAGTAAGATAAAATCTCCCCTTGTTTTTTAAATGGGGATAGGATACCTTAATCTTGCAGCTTGCAAATGGAATGAAAATGGAAGTTATACATAGTGATTCGTGATTCCATTATTCAAATCAGGAAGTACCACCGATCCAACTAATTTTAGACCAATCTCAATTTTGCCCACTTTGAGCAAAATTTTTGAGAAACTAATTTTGAACCAAATGTTAAGACATTTCAATAGACACAATCTTTTTCATTCCAAACAATTTGGATGTACCAAGGGTCGGTCTACTACTGATGCGGGTGTGGAGTTACTCAAAAGTGTGTATGAGGCTTGGGAGAATTCACAGGATGCGTTAGGTATATTCTGTGACTTGTCCAAAGCCTTTGATTGTGTTTGTCACGATACATTAATCAGAAAACTGCATCACTATGGCATTAGAAATAAGTCTCTTAGCCTACTAAGCTCTTATTTAGAAAATCGAGTTCAAAGAGTAGATGTAAATGGCAAAAAATCTGAAGGAGCTCTTGTAACTATGGGCGTTCCGCAGGGTTCAATACTAGGCCCTTTTCTGTTTCTAATCTATATTAACGATTTACCCTTTCATGTAAGGGATAATCACAAGATTTTATTATTTGCTGACGACACATCTCTTGTTTTCAAAATTAAGCGTCAGCTTCAAAACCTTCAGGAAATTAATGTTGCCCTTGCAAAGGTTGTCCATTGGTTCAATATAAATAATCTTCTTTTAAATCCCAGTAACACTAAATTAATTAAATTTTTAATGCCGAATGTAAGGCAATTAAGAACCAACGTACAACTGAATGGGCTAGAGTTGGACCCTGTTGAGTCCACTGTCTTTCTTGGCATAACTGTTGATGCCAAACTACAGTGGGGCCCTCACATAAACAAGGCAGGCTCAGTTCAGCCGCCTATGCTGTAAAAAAAATTAGACTGATAACTGATGTGGATACAGCTAGAATAGTTTATTTCAGTTATTTTCATAGCCTTATGTCGTACGGGATTCTCCTCTGGGGAGGCTGTGCAGATATTCATTCCATCTTTGTGCTTCAGAAAAGGGCCGTCCGCGCTATTTTTAATTTGGGCCCAAGAGTTTCTCTCCGAGAGAAATTCAAAGAGATAAACATTCTGACTGTAACTTCACAGTACATATTTGAGAATTTAATGTTTGTTCATAAAAACGAATCAAACTTTGTAAAATTGTCCGATGTCCACTCAATCAATACAAGGAACAAACATAATTTAGTCTACTCGTCTCCATAGAGTAAGCAACTCGTTCATGGGTCAATGTATACGTTTCTACAACAAGCTTCCCATTCATGTTTGTAAGCTACCGACTAAGAAATTTAAAACTTTTATTAAATTAAAACTATCCGGAAAAGGATATTACAAAATATCAGATTATTTAAATGATAAAAATGCTTGGAATTGAACTGCTCGCTTATACAGCTATCATTATTTGTGTACATAATTATTGACATGTTTTGTGCTTTTGCATATAATCTTATACATATGTGACATTTTTTGTGCTTTTGCATGAATTTATTTTTGTTAATATTAATTATTATTTGATTTAATAACATGCAACTCATTTGCGTTATTATTTTTAAATCTTTTTATACATTTTTTTTTGTAAGTATAAACCTTATGCAGGTATATTATCAATTTATTGAAATACTCTGCATTAGTTTATACACTCGAATTTGAAAATTGTCCGGACTTTAAAAGAGACTGCGACCCCTGAGTTTGTTTCGACATTTCTTCTTAGGGTAGTCAGCTAGGAAATGTCGGCTTCATCGTTCTCAAAAAAGACATGTAAAAGTGATAAAAAATATCCTATTTGCAGAATAAATAATTCATTTCATTTCATTTCATTTCAAAATTTTGCCTCAATTGTATGAAATACATAACAATCGTTGCATAAAGTTGAAATTTATTGTTTTATTTCTTGTTGTAGCGACAAAAATAACATGATGTGTGACAATTTAAACTGTGTAGCTATGTCACTTTATTTAATTCAGCCTGGCGATCGACATATGCATACACAGACTTTTTTAGTTATAAGGTTTTTGGGTGTGAATCACATCAAAAACGAATCATCCATTTGTAAGCTAACAGCCACAGACAAAAAGGCATAGAACTACCACCTCAATTTTGTCATAGTCAAAAACAATACATCGTTTACCAGTCCATTGTCAAGAGTTCCACAGGACAAGCTTCACTGTCTATATCACATATACCTCCAAAGTTAAACAAAGTTGTTTACTAAAGCCGGGCAACACAAGCCGCAGTATTCAAAAAGGTATGGAGTGACCACCTCAAAGGGAAAGTTTTCATGTAATTTGTGTAGACTGCACACTAGCGACCCCAACTATGGGTCAATTATCAAATTGTGTTACCGTATTGTGGAACATGGTCCGTTGAGATAGCTCAAAAAAGACAAAGAAAATGGCTGAAGTGCAAGTAGGATGTCACATTCAGGGCTACGTACAAACGGATTAAATTTACGTTATGTGTAGGACAATCATTGCTTAACCTGGGTTTTTATATCTTCGTATTTGTTGTCATAGCTGCAGCGTTCTTTCTCTACAGACTCTTTATGCTCAACTAGAGTAAAATAGAGTGAAACTGCAGGCAGAATTATTATACTGTCCAGTTTTTAGGGTTTCATACGCAAATTGTAAAAACGAAACCTTATTATTAAGGTCCCGCTGTTTGTCCGTCCGGTTCTCTGTCCACTGGCAGATTTTTTCTCAGATGATGTATTTCTGTTTCCAATGTAGCAATAAATACTAAAAATAAAGATAAAGGAGAAGGTAACGATTGTTTAGGTCATATACGTCATGGGTGACCAATTTCTAACTCCATTTGAAATTCATCACGTGTCTACGAATGTTACTCGCACTTTACCAGTTTTCGAAGAGTTCAATAAAATATCAGCGAATTATGGTATTAGTCCATTTATAAAGTTTACCTATAAGGAAAATACATATATTTGTGTTGTCACAAAATGTATTGGTTGTAAATGGAGGTTTTTTACGGTTCCTTACTAACTTGAATGGTTTGCTCTCACAATAGACCGACAAAGAAGTACGTGTACCTCAAATAGATATAGAAAGATTTGATTATAGATTTATTGAATGGAAAAAATAATTCTCTAATCTTGATAATTGAAGAAATAACTAAAATTTTGAGAGAAAAAAGCTTCAACAACAGTTTTGCACTATATCGTAAATTAACGTTAACTAAATAAGGTTTAAATTTTGGTTTCAGTTTCAGCTGAATGCCATATTTTACCAAAAGAGCGACAAACATTTTATTGTGTAATGTACAACCTCAAAATATGCAAGTTCCAGCAAAGCCAACATGGCCGAAAAAATGTAAAAACTTTTGTCTAGTGCAGCTCGAAAGGCTTTTTTCATGAAATTATGACGTAAGCAAAGTACCGCTTACGTATCCTGTCCCCGTCACAGCACTTTAAAACAATTTATGCATACAAGTTTTCGAAGTTTTTTTTTTCGACAAATTAGCATAAAGTCTGTTAGCAGCACTGGATACAAAATTACACCAGAATTTCCCAAGAACTTTGCATAAAATGATACAAACCACCATTTTTATTTCAAAAGTGGTTTGTTACTGGAATTGCGAAATAAATTTAGGATAATTAACCCAGCTAGCACTCTAGACTTACCAAATATTTATTTAGGTAATTTAATTGTGCAGAAATAAAGACGGCAGTAAGGTTTAATTAAGTACAACTTGACATTCATAATGGTTGTTTTACGGGTTACCTCACCGCCTACCCACACCAAAACATTATAAACTTGTGTAATTCAAATTTATATTTAGGTACTTACATGTGTTTTATCATTTTGTTTTATTACGCATAGTTAAAGTGTATTGTTTCAACATTTTTCTTCTCAACCTCAAAAACATTCCAAATAGCACATTAATAAGCCTCAGGTTCGACAGAAAAGTAAAAGGAAATTGATACTACATTACCCAGAATATTGCTTTGCTAACGATTCCCGTGATGCAAAGACATAAAAGCAAATGACGAATAAATATCAAATGCAATTCAATTCTTTATCTTTAACACGAACAGAGATCAAAATCCGACACTCCTTCAAAAATAAATTGCACAATAAAACCGTGTTACCCACGTATAGATCAAGATTTTACCTCAACGGATACAGTCAGACAATTCTATTTCCAATGTATCTCAATGGCCGATCTGTTTCACCCGAGGGACTTGGACGCTACTGATCCAAATCAAATTACATATTTTATGAATCCACTGAGAATTTTATTGGGCCGCCTAACAAGACATTCGCTTACACTATCCTTTGTATGGGATCAAGTGACTCATCCATAAACACGTGGAACTTTCCCGGCCTTATGACCTGTTTTTTTATGTATTTCGATAACTCGAGGTGAGGTGTTGGATTTGATGTAAAATGACTCTGTATGAACGAGTTCTTGACTTTGTTATGGCAAAATGGACCTTATCTACCTTCGATAAAGGATCGTAATGTTTCAGTTTTATTTCATCAGATTCTATTTCCTTATTATGCTGTTTGTAGATGATTGCGAAATGGGTAAAGAGAATAGGATTTATTGCAATGAAAAATAACTAAATTATGGGCTTTTTAGGGTTTCATATCCAAAAAGAAAAAATGGAACCCTATTACTAAGGTGTCGTTATCTATCCGTCTGTCAAAAGTCTGTATCTCATAGCCCATGATAATATATGAAATTTGAACTGAAATTTCCACAATAATATTTTTGTGAAATGCTACCAAATGCGAGTATATTCGGTCATCGAAATAAATCAATGACTGATACTCAACAGACAATTTAAAATTAATTTCGTTTACAGAAATCAAATCGAAAATTTTCGTCGTTCTAATAAAAATCGTTTTGGCCGTGATCTCAAAGAATCGTTATCCTTCAAAGGACGCTTAAGTGCTCACAACAAAGAATTTAATATCAGATAGATCACCAATATTTTTAAAAATAGAGATCAAACGATCATTTAGTAAATCGTACGAGATACGTGACAATTGCTTTTGCAAATATTGTTACTTTTTCATTTTATTGAATGTTCTTTTAGTGATGGTAACATGTTTTTCGTTAATGGATTACAGCTGTTCTTTAAAATGTATTTTTCGTGTTGCCGTCAATTTGTTTAGTTTTCAACCATCTATGTTTTTATGATTTTGTTTTTGGGATTTAGGGAGAAAAAAATGTATTGTTTTAAAAGCTTTTAAACATATTTTTTATTTTCATCACTAAGATACACTATTTTCCCAAAGATAGTTTGTTGGTAAAAAAGGGGAATGGGGAAAATAAAAGTTAGTGAAGCGTACATCAAAGAATGTTTTGGCGCTAAAATCTTGCATGGGATAGTTACCGTAGCAAACACTTTCCAACGTTTACAACAAATTTCATGAAAATTATTAAATGATACAACTTTTCTTACGAATACTATATAAAAAAACTCGATAAAAATAACAATAACCTTAAATTATTTTAGTAAATCTAGTCTGCTGTTGTGTCAGTTTTTTAGATAGGAATTAAAAGAAAAGAAAAGGGAGGCTCTGACAGTGCAGTAACCAAGAAAAAAAAACCAAAACTAAAAACTAAGATTAATCTTAATCTAGAATAATAGAAGTAACTAAAAATATTTCTCGAAATTAAATGACGCTTTCAGTAAATAGTAATTAAGTAAGTGATTAAACCCATCACATTAATATCAGTGCCTAAAGCAGTTAAGAAAACAAACGCTTCAGACAGATTAATTGCCTAGTTTAGGCCTTGAGTCATAAACGAATTATTATAGGTTGTTATACTAATAATGCTTTATGAGATAATGCTGTAATTTTGTGAAACGGGCAATTTCATAATCAGCTTTGTTAAACTGATCACGATAAGATATTACTCACTTTGAACAGTAGTTTTTAGCTTACTCAAAAAATAACTACGGATTCTTTGAACGAATTTAATTTTTTGTTCGTTTTAAATATAAATTGTTCATCTTCCAGTTTTCGCAAGGCATGTGCTAAGGTATGCGCCTGATCACTCTAATGTTGTGTTGGAGCAGCGATCGGAACAAAAACTATCCTATGTGTAACTATTATGTTACTATCCTATGGTTCAAAGTTTCGTCTTTGGTGGCTTTTGCATGAAAGAGGATAAACATGCTTAAATCATAATATACACGGTGATTTTTTAGTCGTCTTACAAAAGTAGCCCAGTTCATGTACCCGACGTAAAATACCCCTAGGCACGATTATTATTTTTTATCATCAACTAAGATAATAAGTACGAAGAAAAATTAAACAAGAGAAATCTGAAATATACTCTTAATGATGATAAAAACGCCACCGCCCGCGCCCTTGACCATTGTTACAAGGCTCGGACCGCGCTTGCAACAGAGCTGTGTTTCTAAAAAACTACGAATTGCATCATAAAATTGAATAAAATTGCATTTTAAGTTTATTGAAATCTCATAAATACCTATTTTTTTATCATGAACGTGTTCTAGTCAATGGATACATGAACAGGGCTGCTTTTGTAAGACGACTTAAAAATCACGGTGTATATAAACTTTCGAGGCTTATTATATTAGTAGGAGAACAGAACATACCAACAAACAAGCTGCCTACAGATAGGTTGGTACATGAAAATCTTAATTTGTAACCGAGATCCCGAAGTTTTGATTAATTTGTGTGAGCATTTGAGTTCAAAGCCAAATTAATGCCCTTCCGGTAGACCGCCGCACTTCATAACATCAAGTTTAACGTGAAATTGCGTTATAGCGAAATAGCCAAAGTTTATAGGCAATATCAAAAAACATTGGCAACTTATTTACATTAAAACTTGTAACGAACGTCAGAATTGGCTATTTCCGAAATTCCTTTTTCTTTAATAATCCAATTGCTTTCCTATCTGATTAATTTTATTTAAGATCAGGTTTTCAGGAGCTGAATATGAAACGTCTCCATTTAGGATAATATAATTAACTCATACAATTTGTTTGGCTTTTATTTTATTATTGACCGTTGTCGTCGAATAACGAAAAAGTAATACATATGATAATTAAGACAGTTTGTATAACGGTCTGTTTGAATAACTGTTTTAATTTATTTGGTTTGCTATACATGCATGTGCGTCTAATTTTGTTAAATAAAATTATTAAAAATAATAGTTCCAGCATACCAAAAGAATAATACATGATAATTCCAAGATAAATATGTCGACCTCAAGCATGAATCTAGTACCACCCATATATTAACTTCAAGTCACTATGACATTGTCATGCAAGGAACATTTAGCAATAACATACGAGACAATATATTGAGCTAGCTCCTGGTCTAATCTAATTCAACGTACCTAAATGTACCATAATATATCTCCCTATCCACTATAACTACTAGAGTGGAGCTCTATATCAACTGATTCCCAATAGTTTCGTAAATTATTATCGATGCTATTGTCTAGATGTTCATCATTCTATGGTCAGTGTGTGCATTGTCTCTCGTCTCAATAGAATTGACTGCAATGGATCAAGATCTAGTAAATGTAAACAATTATTAATTTATCGGTGTCTCTTAGTTCTTAATATTTTTAAATATAAGTAATATATTTTTTAAGAATTTGATCTTAGTCATTTACAAATTTACTAAACACCGCATATCATTGTAGTTTTTTTTTTAAATATTCAATTGACGTAGACTCTGAATCCCAACTTTTTTTTTTACATTTTTTCAAAATGCATGGAAGTTAAAAAAGAAGAAAACTCCGAATACAAAACAAGGTAACAGAAACTGTTACTCCATTACCATACATCAAAGACTGTCTGCTATGTGCACACAAAATAAAACTAATTGAAACCAGACAAATGCGAGTCGGACTCGCGATGCCAAGGGATCCGTACCATTTGACTAGACAATTTTATTAGTTAAAAATGTACAACCAACTTCAAATAAAAACTTCTGATCCAAACTTGATGGAAGTCAATTTAATTTTACGTTCTTTTTTATCTAGCCTACTGTGTCCCACTGCTGGGCAAAAGCCTCCCCCAAATCCTTCTACGATTCCCTATTCTGTCCGTCATAGAACCAGCCGCAGCAATTTTACGTTAAATAAAAAAAATATCAACAAAATTGGTTGACACAGTGTGAAGTTCTGAGGTATTAACATTAAAAACGTTGGTTGAAAACAAATTGGATATTTGTCACCCATCAACAAGTATGTAATATTTTTTTATTTTATTATTGTTTAAAAATACATCATGATCTATGAAAAATAGGGATGACGACTGGGTATAAAAAGAAAAAATCTCATTAGTCCCTCAGTTAGATAATTGAAAAGTATTAGACACGGATTTTTTCCTTTTTCAGAAAAACTAGAACTGACAAAGATTAACTGTTTTAAAGTTTAGGGAGGGGGCTTTTGACGTAACGATATGGTAAAATTTATACACAATCGTGACGTCACGCGTAAGTTTCATTCACTGTAATTTGGTTAATTTATGTTTGCGGGACAAATTAAAAAATACATATCCATTATTATACAAAAAACTACAAGACGGACAATGCAAAAAAAAAATTGTCATCATCCCTATTCAACTGTCTAGTTATCACAATTTCTGAGATACAACCTAGTCACGAACGTACACACATACAGTGGAGTCTCTGAAATAGGGTTTCAATTTAGCCTTTTCGTATACGGGACCATAATAAAAATCTGGTCGTGATATAAAAAATGAAATGCTTTCTATTCCTCTGTCGAAAGCTAACAAAACGTCTATTAAATGCAACCGACCGAAGCTTTGTGGCCTATCGAGGCTTCATATTTGGATGTATTCAATACTCTGTTTGCGTATATTCAAGTTTTCAGCTTTCGTTGGGAATCTGGTAGTTGTTTACACCTTTCTTGGTATAGGAGAGCTTTAAGGTCGATATTTGAATAAACGGTAGTTGAAGCTGATATACACCGTGAATTTTTAGTCGTCTTATAAAAGCAGCCCAGTTCATGTATCCAATTACTAGAACACGGTCATGATAAAAAAATATGTATTTATGAGATTTGAAAAAAAAAAATGCAATTTTTATTCAATATTATGATGCAATTCGTAGTTTTTTAGAAACACAGCTCTGTTGCGAGCGTGGTCCGAGCCTTGTAACAATGTTGAGGGGCGCGGGCGGCGGCGTTTTTATCATTATTAAGAGTATATTTCAGATTTCTCTTGTTTAATTTTTCTTCGTACTTATTATCTTAGTTGATGATAAAAAAATAATAATGGCACCTAGGGGTATTTTACTGTATCTGTACTGTATCACCGTGTATATATTTTTTTATACAATAAAGCAGATTCTAAATATGAAAGTATGAATTGGGTGATAGGTTTGAGCCTACATTTATGCAGAGTTTGGGTCATATTATGTCATCAGATCTATTGAAATAATTATTCAAATGTTTTTTTTTTACTTTTGTACACTTTAAGCATTGTGTCGCTGGTCAGGCTTAAATAAAGTGCATTGAAATTTAGAATAAATTGAATGTAGTTTTTACTATCATATTCAGATATTTTGAGCAGAAATCAAAGGGAAAAGTGACCTAAGTAATTAAACATCATTAGGTAGCTATTTAAATGAAAAAATAATGTGACAGTTCATATATTCCTAGATGGTGTATATCTGCTGAGGTTATAACTACAACTAATAAAGGGTAAACCGATATCTTACGGGCATAAACTTGACGGAAATCCAACTTTATTGCCTATTTATGTTTCTATGGCCGATTTCTACGAAACCCACAGTATTGCGAGACCGACTCGCACTTTACCGGTTCTTAATTTTTTTTACTCAGAAAACTGTAACGTTTGTTTGGATATCAACGTACAAATATTGACTATAATGTTTGCGTCCAAATTAATTCATGTGACTAAGTAAATATGATCCGATCTTCATAAATATCAACAAACTTTGTAAAATTGTAACATTTAAAATGTGGATTTTTTTTTAATTTGTCGGTAACAAATATTATTTGTTTGAATAAGTCATTCACGCTCGCAATGAGGACTAAGTGTGTGTCACTGACCTATTTATAGTAACAGAATTTAATATAATTTTAGTATCATCATCACCCTAGCTGTTTCCTAATTAAACCTAACTTCCTAATCTATACCATATTATTTTTATTAAAAACTAAAACATGCTATTCTTAGAAAGCCTAAAAACCTACTTTAAGTGATAGAGGCAAATAGTTTTTTTATATAGTTTTCTGTAGCTTCAAATGTTTATTATTTTTTCCTATACCAAAAAATTGTACACGTAAGGTTTGTTTCTAACATTTTTTTTACTTTTAATCACTTTCAGAAAGTCATTTTTGTTACTGGATATTGACTTCACAACTATTTAGAACACTATACTTTATGCCTATATCACGTTATCAAAGAAATAAAACAAGAAAGCGTTGAAACAAAAACCTATCATCCATCATTACCATGCACCGTATTCGCCAAATACGTCAATTGTACAAAACAATTAGCCAATATCCAACACGGGAGCAAGTCTCTTCACATACAAATTACGTATTCAACGCTCAATTCATTAATTATTCAATTAGCTATCATTGTTCACCGCTTCTCTATCAACCGACGCAGGCAAACATATTTATCAGTCTCCCTTAACACCAAATCAGGAAGAAATATAGCTGTTCCTCATAATTTTAAACTGGAGTAAAACAATACGGAACGCTAATTAGACCATCCGTTCCGATTTTAGTCATACGATTGGTGTGTCATCGGATCCAATGTAGATAACTGATTGACAGAATCTATTTAAACTCACATAGTGGTTTTAGTACCAGTTGAATTAAAAAAAGAAACGACTTTTCAAATATCCCATGAAATTTAGCATTCAAAGGAATAGTGTAAATCTGAACGAAATATGACACAAAAGTCAGTTCAGTACCTTTCGATCCGACAACTTTCAAACTTCTACACAAGTATTAGATGCAATTGCTAAAAAACTTGTTGAATAATGAAATGAAAACAAAAATGCTGCGGATAATAAAGACGTTGTCACTTTTACATGTATTTTTTAATGTTTAGACTTCTTAATTGTGAAGAAACTTCAAAACAAACTCAGGGGGCATCACTTCTTTTAAAGTTATCAGACATCGACGAATGGAGGAACTACGGCACCAAACCGACCCGATACTTAAAATCGGATCGCAAAGTGAGATTATTATAAAACCTTTTGTGTGTCTGTAAGTTGATTTACTTAGGAGCGCTTTATTTCAGGGCTTTGTTTTAACGGGATCGAGTAAACGATTAAGCCTAATTCGGGAGTTGCTTTACAAATTCTTATCGGCTAATATTAGATTCGTAAGACGTTTCCAAGTTACGTTTTGGTAAGCGATGTTGGATGAGTAGAGTCAAGCTCAATGTTGTTTTAATTTATTCCGGATAACGCCATCAAGTCTCAAACTGAATACAGCTCGTTTTATGATTAGTAGAAATGTTACATATCTTTAATAACAAGCAGATAACAAATGATTTTGCACATCACACAAACATTTTGTCCTTGAATCGAACCCACAATCTTCAGTATAGCATTCAGGCCAACCACTTGACCAACAGGCCAGTCAAAATATTTTATTTGGTAATTTTTTCATGAAGCAAATGAAAATACAATATTGCTAACGTAATGCAATGCAGCAATATTGTATTTTAGAAAGCAGCTTAGCAGTTCTTAGATATCTATCAAAGCGAAAGTAATTTAAAAAATAAAAGGATTTAGGAATCCATTATTTTTTTCACAAAGACAGACTACTTGAAACAGTATTTTTAATGAATTCATTGTCATAGTTCGTATAACATTATTTACTACCTTGTTACTGAAGATTGGAGATCCAATTTCCTTTTAAGACAGCGTAGGTTGTGAGTCGATAAGAGACCATGTACCTGTTTCATTATGCTACTTTTTTTTTAATAGCCAAGATGCAAAGGTTATAGTATCAATTTTTAATGAGAGTCCTCCTTGAAAGGTTGCTGGTAATAAGTTTCGAGAACTCTTTTATAGAAAATACAGGTCGTTGGAGCAGAACCTCTTAAAGTTTCATATTTAGTAAATTCACGCAACGGCCACTTATGACGGTATCCTTAATTAACTTTAATGACTATTATGTGTAAGAACGACATTAAGTTCGGATAAATAAAGTGAATACTTAAACAATTTTTAATTTAATTAGAATTTAAACAAACAATTATATAGAAACTTATATAATTATATAAACTTATCGTTTTGAATCAATTGCTAGCACGGCATAACACGGCGGCATTGTACTAAAACCCGATAAAATTCTTTTAAAAACTTTTGTTAAATAATAATTTTGGTATGCATAGTTTGGTGTTGTTTTAATTCGCTTTTGGTTGAATACGTGACGCATTTTTGCACTACAAATAATTCAACTTATCCGTGCGTACAATTGTCATCGATTTTTAGCATGAGAACATTCATTTTTATACTTAAATGTAGGCTATGGGCGATGACTGTATAGTTACCCGCACATTGCGCCGAGTGCAAAGGTGATTTGGCGAGACTGCTCTTGATGGTGGTCACAAGCAATCTGAAACATGTGACTATCATTATTTAGAAGCTACGGTTTTTGGCTTGGTTTATTTGTTATACGAATCTACATCTCTCGCTGATGACGCGCAATAGGAAGGATATTGGAGTCCGTCAATCTGGGCCTATCTGCAATGAAGACTATTTAACACAAAAATGATTTTTATCAATCTTATAGGTGAACAAAATGGACATTTTAGTTATATTTAAAAGTGAAAGAAAAAGAAATATTATTGACACAAATATTTTTTTTTAACAGTGATAGATAATTAGATCTTTAATAAGCTAACTCACCATTTTTGTTTTCCATACTTATATATTACACCAAGTGTTTCCATTCAGCACCTTCCTCTGTTGGAGACGTAAGCCTTTCCCAAAGAGAACCAACTATCTTGCTTTAAGAATAAAAAAAAAGTATTTATTTCTACCTAATCTTTCTGTACGACCAGCAATAAACCACCTGAAGTAGAATGCAGTACGTGTTGAACGATTCCCGATACTTATACGACCTGTAAGCTGCAAATCTGTTTGAAGCTTGGATTATTGAAGACCTCTTTTCATTGCGACCTTACCAAGCCCTATTGTCTGTACAGGTATCTGCTTAATACTTAAGATCCGAACTGTGTTAGGAATTAAGTATGATCGGCAACTAAAGTTTTTGAATAATAAGATTTACAAAGCTCTTAAATGTAAACAAAAAGTAGAGTACTTTTGGTTTAGTATACTTCGAGACAAATGAGCTTAAACACCAGAATGACTTCAGTAAAAACTTGATGAATATCAATTTTATTGTCATTTTATTGTCATTTTTAAACTTTCCGATCTAAAGAGTAAAACGGAACTGTATGATTTTGCTTCACTTTTTGGCCGTTCGTTTGTCACCAGGCTGTACCTCAAGAACTGTGATGATAGACAGTTAAATTTCAATAAAATAATGTGATGTTATTGCTACTATGACAATTAGTAATTGAAATGAACTTCGAGATAAAGCAATGATTGGTGAGGTCATAAATTCGATGGGTAATCAATATTTGTTGCTCATTTTTTTCTTTTGTATTTTTAGAAACCTTAGTATCACGAGTCTGACCGTTTTAATTAGAAATTCCTAAATCTGCATTTGTTTATAAACTCTACTTGCTGACTCTACTTTTTTATAGTGCAAAGCATTGAGCAAAGTTTCTAACACTTCGTTTTTTAAAGCTTTTACCTCGAGTTAGAAATCCGTATACATGTCTCGAGTGAGCTGTAAACTAGGAGTGGGGGAAATAAGATTGTGTGGTGTAAGCGGTCTAGCCATCTGCTGTTTCTCAAACACTTGTGAACAACGTAAGTGTTCAAGAGTGCCGTCTTTTTCTATCAAAAATGAAAAACTATGCTGGTATATTTTATGATTCTACTTACTTGTTACTTATAAATTACCACGAGGACGTCCTGCCCACTTTATAATAAAACTAGCTGAGGCTTGCGGCTTCGCCCTGCTGGATGTCGGTCATTGCTGCATAAACATTTCAAGAAGTAAAGAAGATAAAAGTCATTTTAATCCAAATTGTCAGCTACTTCCATACCAAATTTCATCAAAATCAATACCGCTGTTTCGTCGTGAAGAGGTAACAAACAAACAAAAAAACACATGCAAACATTACACTGATGGTGTGATTTCCTTTCATTCAAATATCATATGTCTTCTTTCTTTATTTGAAAGTATAAGAATGAAAACCATCTAGCAAGGCTTAAAGTAAGACGGCCGAGGAAACGAGATGCAGCTCTACGCCATGTAGTCTTCTGTCTCACTTCTACAACTGAATTAGTATAACTGCATGAGGTGGTAGACCCCCGAACTCGCATTGTCTCGATGCGCATACATGATATCAAAAACTTCAACTTTCCTCAAAATTTCTAGATTTAACTAGTTCGTTAGTTTAATTACAGTTTTAAACCATGCGTGTTTGGGACTTGTTTCCTTTGAGACTAGAAAATTCGTCCAAAACATAACCTTTATTTGTGGACTGTTTGGTGAGTTCAGAATAATAATTTTGCTTCATATTTTAGATATTATATTAATAATGAAGGTGTGAACAAAGCCTCTGCGTGCTGGACCTGCATGTGCATATAAGCCTTTAAAGGGGTTTTTTCTTTTTAAGTAACCCATTGTATGAAAATCTAATATTTAAAATTCTCATGTCACAGTGTACTCAATTGAACTCCTCCAAAACGGCTCGATCGACTCTCATTAAATTTTGTGTACATATTGAGTGACTTACCTAACCGACTTACCGGGTGAAAACCGGAAATATCTATTCTCATCCCACTAAGTTTATTTTTCTGCACCTCGGCAAGATGACATTTGACGGCAGTTAGAAATTCACAATTTATACAAACGACATTCACCCTGAAGACGTCCCGGACGTGCTGATCACAGGCCTCTTTCCATAGCCATACTACCCTCAGCCAACCGGCTAAATTATTAGCTACTTGAGTAATAATTTAGATAAAGGTAGATTTTTTTAAATTGTATTATCTATATTTAATTACAAATATTATCCTATTCTCAGTGTACTAAATAACAAAGTTAATCTAAGGACCTCTTAAGTACGTGGTCTTGGGTCACTTCCTCGATAAAGCAATGTCGTTATTGTGTTTATCAATTAGGAAACTTTCAGTGGCTGGTGGGCCGTAAATTTATAGGGGCATAAATTGCAAAGTTGTCGCCTCTGATAATATAGTACTAATGCGATCGTTAGTCAAACAAAAAGCTTCTGTTATTAGGAGCGTTTTGTATTATGCGTTCAGGGACTTAGTGGAGAAAAGGTGTAACCAGCTACAATCGAAACAAAGCCTCTCTTTTAGCCATTAAAAACACAATCTAACATAAAATCGAAATGAAAATGTTTTTATTTCTAATATCTAAGCCTAAAAAGGTGCTTAAGAAACTTGTAAGTATAAAACTACTGAATCTAATATTGAACTTGTTTAAATAACTGGTTTTGACATAGTCAAAGTCACTACACTATGGGAGCCAACGGATGGACGGCGTCGTCGTGGGTGTCAACGGTGGTCAACCTAGGAAGCGGTGGCGAGACGACCTTAACGCTTACAGCTCTTCATGCGGCCCAGAATAGAGAGTCGTGGAAGGATTTGGGGAGGCCTTTGCCCAGCAGTGGGACACAGTAGGCTAGAGAAAAGAAAAGCAACTCGTTTTGACATGGATAACCCATGCACGCTCCGATGGTATGAAGTGTAGTTCCATCTTTGATCGATCAACTTGTGCACTTGAAGGTTAGCTTCAAGCTCATCAAAAATAACGAGCTCCTCAAAAACAATACTAAACTTAAAAAAAAAAAACAAAATAACTTTCAAAAGTTTTACATCATTCTTATAGTTAGCAATCTACAACGTTCTAAGTGTTCAAAGTTCAATAGAGAGAGGAGATCTTAGAACGCCGTTAGCTTGAGTTCATAACTTAGTACTCACAACTTGATCGATGCAATGCTTTTGAACTTCAATTTCTAAGTCCGCAGATTGTTTGATAACTTAGTACGGTACATACTTAGGACTAATGGAACGTATGTTAGCTAAATTTATAAGTACAAATGAAGTAATCCTTGTTATAGAGAAATGTGATTTAAAAATAAGTTTTTAATGTCTGTCAGTTGTTTCAAACGCATAAGTGAAACGATCACAGGTTAAGCTATTTTTGACGCCTCAACCAGTCGAACCCAGGGGTATCTTGTTGCCCAGGTAACTGGGATGAGGAGGTCAGATAGGCAGTCGCTCCTTGTAGAACACTTAGCTGAAACCGGTTGGACTGGTAGCCAACTCCAACATGGTTGGGAAAAGCCTAGGCCAATGATGTCAGTTTTTTCATGACACATGGGAGAGAATGAGATGGCATGCAGATTTTCGCTTTCCATATCGTTATTAGATTTTTCCTTTTTTCTATCTTTTTAAAAATGTTCTAGAAACATTCAAGTCAAATACATAGACACCCAGACTGAGGACAAGCTTTCGCGGATTACACAAAAGCTTGTCCAGCGCGGAGATCAAACCTGCCACACGTCGCGCAAAGTGGGTTTTTCGTGGTGTTCTCACCCACTCGGCTATCCATGCAGTCAAAGCCAGCTATAAAGTATTAGGTAATTAATAACCTCGATATAACATTGAAATTTTTATAGTTATAGTTTTAGTGAGTAAAACATGCGTAAAGTAATTAGAATCTTCTCTATGCCATCTGATGGGTCAAAACACTCGGAAGACCAAAAATGAACGACGGAAAGGATGGATCCGGCTCAAAGGACCAAAAAATATAAAGGACGTTCCTTGCGTGATATAATGATAAAAGGATAAGCGCATAACCGCCTTAATGACCCCTTTTCATATATTATGTATGTATTGTATACACTAGTGTATGTGGAGACTTAAGGCATGAATGGGTTTTTTAGTTTCATGTTTCCTTTTTTAATTTTTACCATCAATAAAATCTTTGAAAGGAATTATAACTCTTTATTTCATTACTTAAATTTTAATTTTCGTATAAATAATCTTTATAGAGAAAATTTCAACAAGTTAACGATATATTTAGCCTTAGCTCTAGCTTTTTTATTTTAGTGATACAATCTGGGTTAGCGATTGTAATAATGTCATTTGTCTAACGCGGATGACAAAATTCAAGGTCTAATTTAGGTTTTTAGCACTCTAAAGGACCTATTTTATCTTTGGAGGGTACAACACAAAGGATATGTCATAGACCAGTAACAAGATATGAGATAAGGAAAATCTTTTGCAAAATATAGATAAGTTTTCAAACACTTCATTTTAAGATACTTAACTATCAGGCTTTGCAGGAAGACAGGCCATAGAATTCATAATGGTGATGGCATTTATTTATTTAACAACTAGCTCTTGCCCGTGGGCCCGCCCGCTACAAAATATAACAACTATCCTATGTGTAAATTTCGGTTATAAACTATCTATGTACCAAGTTTCGTTCAAATCCGTTCATTGGTTTTTGCGTGGAAGAGGAACAAACATCCATACATACAAACCGAAGAAAGTAGTATTTATGTACACAGAAAATTTACAAAAACAAATGATTCTAAAAGAGATGTTCAAAGGTCCATTCGGCAGACTTTTACCGAACTACCTGTGTACTAAATTATTGAAAGCAATATTTCTGTCTGTGTCTGACCTATTTTTATCTGTATCACAACACGAAGGGCACTGACAGAGACCACTGACGTGTTATCAGATTTGGAGCGGTGAAATTCCGGTGACAAGCGCCGAAACAGTGCTGTTATTTATTGCATTGTTTGATAAATTGAAATAAATATTCCTTTTGAATTTTAAATTTAAATTTTTGTTATCATTTTTGTTGTTGATTGTATAAAATTGTTTTTGTTTTAGTTGTAACTGTTTATGTTAGATTTGATTGGATAGTATTTGTTAAAATTTGAAAATTTGCTTACTAGTTGTGTAAATAATACATATGTTTTTTTTGTCATGGTTGATATTATTTTGATCACGCTTAGCTTTCAAAATTAGAGAAACTTACGAATAAAAAAAAATGTATTCACAAAAGCGGTTGAAAGAAAAAACAGGAAGCTGGCGTGAAAGGTATACAACATTCGCACTAGCGCTTTTTATTTATTTTAAAATTATCCCTGAACTGCTATCACTCACATGCGGTGTCCAAACATTCTGATTGACGATATTGCGATGGCAGAAAATGCAGCCAAAAGGATTCTGTCATAACAAAAATAAAAACAAAAAAGCGATGGAATCATTTTAAAAAAACAAAAGAAATCAGAACTCGTAGCGTAGTACTGATACATAGCCTTTCAGTTTCCACTGATGCTATATACCAATATACATTTTCAAGTCAAGAATATTACACGATAAAGTATTGATATCAGTACACACTTGATAATAACCAGAAAATTGTAGTTACCAATACAATTCAATCTTGCATAGATTAGTGTGCAAGAAGTTCGATTCCAACATAGGCAAAGTAACGGTGTGACTTTTTCAAAGTTTCGTGTACTTTCTTAATTATTTTAAGACACACCCGATAAATTGGATGTGAGCAAAACCTGGGTTAGAAATACCTACTGGAATTTGGAATCGCCAACCCGCAGTGAGCTAGTCTGGTAATCAATGCTCAAACCCCTCCTATATGGGAAGAGGTGCTCTGCCTGTGGACGTATATAGGCTGCTATTCATATACAATTCAATGTCTTAAAGTAAAAATTTAATTTAAATTCTCCTGCCTGTTCAATTACATTATAAACCATAATTACTCACAACAAAACACATTTTTCGATGCGAAACAAAATCAACAATTTCATACTCATATTTTCTAGGAGACGGTTTCCCAATAAATAAGTCCACATTTTTTGCCAATGTCGTATATTCAGTTTCATTTTTACCGTAAAATGACAATACGAACATTAATTTTAATATCACAGTCCAAAAAGATTACGATTAACACTTACATGGAAATATCTTAGCTAGGAAATTCACTGTGGTTCTCAATACATTTATACGTGAAATTATAATGTCCAAAGAACGGTATTTACAGCGTGATCAACGTTTGTAGCTCTCGTACTACAAATAAATGCGGACAACATCACATACATTGTTCTGAATCCAAAGTAAGTTGCTAAAGCACTTGTGTTATGGAATTCAGATACAACGACGGTACCACAAACACCCAGACCCGAGACAATGTACAAATGTGAATTTTTACATTGACCCGACCGGGGATCGAACCCGGGACCTCAGAGCTAGCGACACCTTGAAACCGGTGCGTACGCCACTCGACCACGGAGGTCGTCATAGGGCTTGTCGACGGAAAAAAATAACATTGAAAATACAGTTTTTCTTTTAATCTAAATGAAAATTTTGATTATACATAAAAAATCTTTGATTTAATACCAGTAAAACAAAAGGGTACATTACATCAAAATAAAAAAAAATAACAAAATACAAACGAACACACATTTCGTTATTAAATTACTACGTACCAAATATTATGGAAATCAAATCACATTTATACTAAATTGGAACGTGGTACTCTAATAACAATTAATTATTAGACGTGTAAATTTGATTGAGCATGTTATAATTTAATAGTAGCAAATGGCAAATGTTGTTCATTTAACATTCAAAATCACGTTTACTTGTTCACTGTATGTTAAATAAGTATGGTAGCTTATACTGATGAAAACACATAATATTAATGACATTTTGAATGAATTTGAATATTCTGAGATACTTCATTTGTAAAATATTTTCGTGATTAGAGACCACAAGCATGCACACAGAAAAATAAAAACTTGTAAATTTATAGTTCAGAACTTATTTGTAACAAAATACAGCAACGTTGCATCGTATATTTTAAACTTGTAGACAGACTTAGCAGAAAATAAAATTGCATTGAATCGAGAGCTTATAAAAATAGCTTGTTAAGTCCAGAGAGTTCTATTACGTCGCGTCGGTTTTACACGAGAATAGAAGATACAAGTACGTACAGAAAACCGGACAGGACAAAATAACATACCGACTTAATTGGAGATGTATTTCTTTTTGAGGTCTGTGTCTCGAAAATGAAAAAAAAATCTACCCAAAATGTCCACATATTATATTTTAACAGTATGATGGCCTGAAAAAGACTCTTAAGACATGTATGTAAGGTATGGATTTGTGAAAATTGAGTTTGTATCACCATAAACGTTGTATTGAAGAATGTTCATCGATTACTCTTGTTCGTTTCTATTTAGTGAGTTTTGGTTAACTTTTTGATCGTACGAGAGCCACAAAACAAAACAATTGAATAAAGGGTCGCATGAAATTGATATTTTTATTGATTTACATACAACTTTATAAATTTTCACTAACTATACTATGTTCAGTTCTTATCAATGGTCATTTTCACAGCCCGTTCACTGCTACCTGCGGAGGAAAAGGCAAGGTTAATACAAGATAAATGTTCGGAATGCTCTTCAAAAGACAGGATATGAGTTCGGGGGAAACGGTGAAAGGCCCTTTGGACGGAGGCATAGTTACTTCAAAGGTCACTGAGCTGTCAAAAACTGTCGTAATAATTTTCCTGTTTAATTACATCTAACAAAACCGTTCTCACTTAGACCAACCTGAGCTTTCTCTAACCCTAATAAATAAAAAAATATTTAAAATTTATTATTTATAGTAACTGTCTTGAGGATTATTCATAATAAAATGATGCACCGATATACTTCACATGAGTACATCGTTGCATCATTTTATTAATTTACATATTTTTATCAATCGAGATTGCTCGCCTAGTTTCAAACCCAACTGGAATCTAATCATGATCCATCGTGGCGGCGAAGTCGCAACTAGTCGGGCAAATACGCGTGAGTATTGCATTATTTAATTACACATTCATTATTCATGCTCATCTCGTGTCAAATTAATATTTTTTTTAATTAATATTTTATTTCCAAAAAATCAACATCTAGGAGCACTCAAATTATATCCAGGTAGAGTTTCAAAGTTTTCCTCCAATGTTTTACTCCTAGAAGGTGTCGCTACAGGTAAAAGGCCGTAATGATCTAGTGACTTAAAAAGGCATAACTCTAAAAACAAATGAGACAACTAAAACAGCTTTCCCTGCTAGTTTCATAATTGCGAAAGTTGGGATTTTTACAGTATTTTTATCATCATCGTCGCTGCTGTGGATTTGAATAATTTAGGGAAGGTAAAATATTTCTGGCTTCACATTTTCTCTAAATAAATACACTTTTGCAATGAAAACCTTACTTTTGTCTTTGATTAGACAAAAAAAATGTTTGTTATTTTTTTGGCTGGCTCGTTTGCTGTGTGGCACAACAGGGGGATATCTATGCCCAGTTTTAAACCGCGATATGCGACATATTAAATTGAATTAAAATACGTTTATTTTCAGGTATACATCCATATTTACACGAAATGACAGACACATACTCATACAGACAAATAAAACAGAACAAAAACAACTTTTATAACTATTTAACATTATTTAGTAAACATTTATTTAATGTTTTATATAACTGAGTCAGATTTATTTTTAAGGCTATCCAGAGCTCGGGAAAATACAGTCACAAAAAGGTAGGGTAATATTTTCAGAGTCTACTTATACATCCTTGGGTTTTGTAATTTTACCCCAACTCCTAAATGCTTGATCGAGACTCTGAATTAAAGTAAGTTTAGATTGCCTATTTGATAAAATCAATAGAAGTCATAAAACCTACAAAGAGCGGATGGAGTTATTTTGTTAACTGTAATGCCATCTTCAAATATTTACTGTATTTTACATACACCCTACAAACTGCTTCCTTAAAATAAATAAAGGGGGTCGTACAAATTGTCGACCAACCTTTTTATTGTGCCAATCTCATCCCTTAGTGTGTCCCTACTTTCCTGTGGAGTACGGCATCTTATACATTTTTAATCGCCGTCCAAAGTTCCCTCAAATGTTTGTTGTTACTCTGTCAACTTGTAAATTTCTTAACATTTAACTTTACCCGACTGAATTATACAACGGAAAGTTAACGTTTAATAAAATATTAATTAGCAGCTTCGTTCCTCGTGCCAAATGGAGACTTAATATTCTTATAGAATTGTAGCGATTAAAGGCGTTTCAATCGTCTGTTGGTGTTTTGTATACGATACGTAGGATTTTAACAATACTGGGAAGCTTATTTACTATCTGGCATATTCATTTGTTTGTGAACATCATTTATTAATAGAAAACGACCCAGATTACTTAAATTCAAAATATCCCTTAAAACACTTTTTGACAGCTGTCATGTTGTGAAACTGACATAAGTCAGAATTGGCTTCGTTTCTGGCCTGGAGATAGAAATATTCTGGCCGTCTCCTATTTGGTTGAACCGAAATCATTTCAAATAAATAGACTAAGAGCCATTCCCATAATTTACTATCTCATAAATGACTTATAACGTTGTCCTAACATCTCAACCGTATGTCGGCATGTCGAGTGTCAAATGTGATTGCGTTTGGAGGTATTCTCCATAATTAATGGGTTCAGTAGCCAGGGTAAGCGGCTAGTGAGTTATGTCCTAGCGACAGCCGGATAGATGGACGTGGTTGCACAAACAATAAGCCAACGGCTTCCATTTTCCGATTAATTCCGGGTATCGAGTTTCGGCTTGAATTAATCTCGAGAGCTCCTCATGGCTCTCTCTTTTAGCTACCGAAATTACTTTTGATTTCGTAAGTATATTGCTAGTAGTTTGTTTTAGTACAAGTTTAATATTAACATTACTGTCGTTTATAGTGGTAAAAAAATCCTAATATGTCATTTATAAAAAATACTCATGCACAAAGGAAATGACGCTGAGAGTTTCACAAACCTTTCTCACAATAATAACATTAAAAGTCTATTTCATAATTTTTTCGTATAAATCATTAAAAAAAAAAAGTATAGTAATAACCTTTCTTTAACACAAAAATACACAAGTCAGTATAAAATATGTACTAGAATTCCGCAAGTAGAAACTACCTACACGAGAAAAACACAATAGTGGGACAAACACAAACTCGTAAACTATGAAGGTTTAGGATGCCTATACAAATTTCAGCAGTACAATTGGACAATCTAATTCCCTTTTGAAAGAAAATACGTGGAATGGGTTTCTGAGACAGTAAATTGTTCTCTGCGTACAACGAATTTGCGATATTTTTCGAAGCTATGTAAGACTGTGTGGACTTTTCTGCCTTTTCCCAAGATATTTTGGGTTTGGTCTCCAGTCTTACCCCATTTAGCTAAATGCATTACAAGAAATAGAACATACTTTTAAATGTTACATCATATTAGTCATTTAGCACGTTATTGCAATAATAAGTAATATTTCCCTTCAGAAATTCAATTTACTTATATTTTATTACGTTACGATAAAACGACGAGTTAGAATGTTTTTGACGACCCAATTGGTGGGAGTAAGTAATTGGACTGATGTGCTATAAAATATTAAATGTTACAGACAGCTTAAAGGGATCGGTGCCTAATAGGATTAAGGACTTGTATTTCGAAGTTGAGTTACAGAAAAATATCGCAAAACTTAAGAAAGAGAATCAGAATGTGATATAAAAAAATTAAAGCTTGTAATAGACATTGATTATTTAAATAACTCTCAAATAGCTGTAATGGTTCATGAGCTACTTAATAAACTGATTAATTAGTAAAAATCGAAAACACATTTCGATCATTAATTGACTGGTAAATAATGCTTCAGCTGTCTTTGATGGCTATCTATTCGCCGACGCGACTGTAAAGTATACCTTTTCATTAGGTAACATTTTCCAAGAAATCACACATGTCAGGAACGCAAAAAAATGCTGGTCTACTTATACTCTATATTTTCAGTCAATGCCAGCAGGCAGCTTTATATATCGAACAGATCTATGGACAAACCGCTTCACTTGTCAGCTTGTGGCACTTGACTACTAGTTTAATTCAGTCAGACGGTAAGTAATTTGAACACAGCCCCAAAAATTAATCAGCTAAATTTTCAAGTCGTGAACTTCATCCAGGTATTTTCAGCATTAGGAATTACTGCCAAAAGTAATATAGTGCCATATGTGTGACTCGCTCAGGTTGAAATAATAGTTGTTAATGTGAACCAATTTTCAGAAGCTGGCGTTGAGCCAACCAACCAAATTCTAATGTCAATATAAGGGAACTGAAAATTTGAAATACAGTTGACTAATTCTGCTAATTAAATTTTCGAGATAAGGAGTAATACGTAGTATTTGTAGGTAATACAGGCAAATCAACAGAGAACCTAGCACAAAATTGTACAATATGGAGATTAATAATAAATTTAGAATTATGTTTTTCACGAAAATTAGCACACTTTGATAGGATAAATTCTTCAATAGCAATAAAAAACGGCAAAAATATATAACTAGCTAATTTCAAAGAAAATTTTCTGGGAACTATGATGCTTCAGAGAAATTTTATATTTTGGTAGTAAAAATTTCTAAAATCTCATAATCTCTCGTTCTTTCGAAATAAACATACAGTCGATTCTATTAAACCGAGTGATATAAAACCGTGGTCCGAAATTGTCAATAAAGAATCGACTTTAGTTAATAAATAACGCCGAGTCTCATCCACAAATGTAAAAGAGGACAGCATCCCCTAAGAATGCTTTAAGAAAATGTATCCAACATTTGTTCTCATCCTACATTCTGGGATGTTCGATACGTGTTTATTTCCGACCGTTGCTGTCTCACCAGCAGTTTATACTGTTTCTATAAATAGAGAAGGGAACATTTTAGAATTGGAATCTATTACTTATTCTTCACTGGGAGCTTTGAGACAAATGTCACTGCAGGGGACTGTTTTTGTTTCATTGAATTCTGTCGGCGATAGGGTATTGGTTTCTATTTGTCGTAGTTTTAAAATTTCAGTTGCCGTTTGTTTTATGACTGGCGCGTAACATTCACAAATAAACGTATATGTTTGTAGCAAATAAAGCTTTAAAGCGTCTTTCGATTATTTATGCTAATCAAGTTTCTTTAGTTTTCTATGAAAATGTTTTTCAAAATATGAATCATGAAAAACGGTTCATTTGAATAAATAAATACTAGATACATTTAAAATTTGAAACCCAAACTTTCTAATTATAAACATAAATTAGAGTCTGAACACTAAACAAAGTTAAACCCCAAGAGTGACAAACATGCATAAATTTATTCGCAACTGAAATGTTATGATTATAAAATAAACGGACTGCATATAAATGAAATTTACTTATTTATAAGTACATCGAATTTTATATTACTATCATATGTAGATCTTTACTTTTGGAATTAAAGAGATTCCAGCTGTTTACAGCTGTGTCACTATAAAGAGATAACAATTGTCATAATACCAACGAGGGATTCATTTCACTGACATGACAAAAGTTCAGCATTATATTGATCAAAATTTATATTTACATAAAAATGGTTATTTTTCGGGGTCGCCCGACTAGTTCGGACTCGACTAGAAAAAGAGAGGAGAGTCCTCCGAGAGCTGCTTCCATGAGCTGACGCGGCGGTAGGGTTGTGAGTCGATCAAGAGACAGAGTTACCCCGAATCTCATGGTTAAACCCTATGGTAGGGTCCGCAACTAGTCGGGCGACCCCGATTTATAAGTAAACCATTATTAAACAAATAATTCCTAAGCCGCCTTACTATAATAAAATTATATTTACTGCGTAATCACGTTACAAGTTATTGCTGAATTGACGCCATTACGAAGTTTGTCCCGTGAGCCTAAGATAGCACTAAGTTCTAAGAAACTACTAAGAGTATTACTATTATTACTAAGAGCTTGGTATTTTGCCAACGGATTGTAGTAGATACATTAATTTGATTTTACAAACAAAACTCCTGGTAAAATTTAATATTATTACACGCTCTTTATTACAATTAACTTGAAATCTATTCAAAATTAATGAATATTATGTTTGTATTACGGCAATGTGATATGGAAATATGGTAAGACATAGAAAGAGATGAAAATAGAGAAGATACTATGATATCCAACCACTGTTTTATAAATATGACTAGTGCGTAGTCCGATTAAGAAGACCTGAAATCAGGCTAACAACAAACCCAATAAATGAGGCTTATAACATTGAAAATGAAACGGTAGAATATTTTAAGTCTTTTGATTTATCTGGAGTCCATACAGTTCATCTAACTACCCTCAAAGAAATATCAAAACACAGAAAAAGAAAAAAAAAGGTTTCATAAAAGGCTCATAATACTCAATACAACTCACCTTGGATACATACTATGTAGATCAGGATGTACAGGAACGGGCCTCGCTCGCGGTGACATGGCGGCCGCCGCGTTGATAGCTCGGATGCGCGCGCGCAGCCGCTCGTACTGCTCCGGCTGGTACTGCGCCGCGATGTTCACTGTCGCACCTGAGTACTGCTTGGAGGCAAATGTAAAAGTTATATTGGCGTTAGGAGATATTGGTAAGATTAACTATGAAAACGTATTAATATTGAAGATACCTTCAGCGCTGCTGCAGCTTGTTCATGCGTTGCCCTCGTGAGATCTCTGCCATCTACACTCAGGATCCTGTCTCCTCGATGCAGCATACCATATGCCGCTCCACCGACTGACACTCCTGACACAAAGACTCCGCAGGCGTCTTCCTCCGTAGTCCCCTCTACCTCCCCTCCGAGGCCGCCGACGATGTCCATTCCGAGACGAGAGCCGGAACGGACTAGTCGAACCATGCGGACGCATCTGTGTTGAAAAGAATACGTATTTATTTTTCTTTTAACCTATTTTCAATTCTATAATGTAACTAATATAGTTCTGTAAAATAACTAAACAAAGGTAATTTCATCTCTTACGGACACATCACTTCTTAATCTTTACGGACCCTTTTAACCCTTTGACCTACAGAAACAGTTTATGATGTCCATAGAGTCACTGGACGCGATGGATGTTAGATGAAGCATGGAAGAGAAAATGTTAAATCCCAAAAAAAAATGTTATTCCTTTATTTTTTAAATTGAACAATTGTTACTTTTTCTCCGTAGGTACCGATCTCACAGCGTTGGTATACCAAAAAACTCATAAGTACGTTCAACTCGCAATTTTATGAAATAAAATAATAAAAAATAATTTCATAAACTTTCCTAAAAAGTAAATAAATAAAAATAATCATTCATAAAAACAATTAAATTCTAAACTTTAATTTCTTTAAAAACCGTCCTTTCTTCTGTTACAAACGAAAGAATTAGAAAAGTTAGGAAATTTCGAGTTGCAAAGACGGGTCCTGAGGTTTTGCAGCTCTACAGAACAAATGAAAGTTTCTGAATGTTCGAAACTTATTGTCTTTGTTTTGTGGTCGACGAGGTGATTAATTTCATTAGCACATTGTTGTGGAGATTGAAGCTAAGCCATTTAGGGAGTCCTTTGTCGGCAAATTATTGTTCTGTTCAGCAAAAGACAGAGAAAAATGTGATTATACTTCACTCAATATTTGAAGTTGCTCTTTGTTTCATAGTAAGACTATAATTCAGTATTTACGTCAATATACAAAAGAAATTATAAATGCTTTTATAAATATGCGAATACCTAGCAGAACAAGCAGTCAAGTTGATATACCCAACTTTGTAACATATAGTATAAATATTGTGTGTGCGACATAGCATTGTTTAAGAATTGTAAAATCCACTTCAATCCGATTCCATAGAAACCGCTCAATGGATTTCAATAAAATTATATAATGGCTAAGTCTGATGGCCAAGGATTGCTTTCAATTTTATATCACCACCGTAAACTCTTATACCGGCTCTGTTCTTTTAGACGTATGAAGTGGAGACAGATTTTTATCGGAAGACGTCTATCCTATAAGCCAAGTTTCGTGTGAGTATATAGTGACAATAAACAGATGGAACTTCTTTAATTACTCACATAAACAATAAAACAAGATCGCATTGCTGGCAAAGAGAACTGGTTCAATATTTACCGACTTATGACCTGACTGAGTGCCAAAATGGAAGCTGAAATATTTGTGAAATTGTGACGGTAATTGCGAGAACAGTCTGCTATTGTGAACATTTTAGAAATTATTGAAGGAGTATTTTACGTTATGTACGAAGGAGTATGTTACGTATTGTTATTATAATTATGATACATTATGTTTTGAGCATTTAATGGCGGTAAAATTCTAAAATACGAGTAAGTTTTCTTTAGGTATGTAGATAATAGAAAGATAAAATGGTAGAAAATAGCAGTGATAGCCTAGTGGATCATTGGATGTCTGAGTCAAGTTTCAATTGGTCGACTCATGAGAAGCATCAGTTTACAATTTGTGTGGATGTCTTGAAGCACGATATTATGTGACGAAATCGAGGACTGTGAGGAACTGAGGAGTTTATAGTCCATACGAAAAACGGAGAAGAATTTCATTTTGTTCGCTACCCTACTCTACCGGACTTCTATACGTGGAAAACCTTAAAATCACAACTTTTCGAAGACGAAATTTTATAATTTGAGTGGTGTTTAAACCTGAATAACTTTTTATTTATTCTTAACAATGATACCTTGGAATTTCGCTCGGCTCCTCTTCCAACAGTTCGTGAAGTGTCGAGCACGACGTGGCTTGTGTTTTTGCTGTGTGACAAAACAAAATATAATTTTCATTTTATTTTAAAGGTAAAACTAATGCAGAAAAGTAGTTTAATGAATAGTTACTGGTGAAAAAAAGGCATTATAGAAATAAGTATGTTTTTTATGACATAAAAAAATAACAATTGCAGGAAAATCCAGTAAATAACTGACTTACTTGAGTACAAAGGCGCGGTCTTAGCAACGGGCGGAACTGAACCTGCAGACAGTACGACCAGCGTGACCTGGTCTCCTGTACTCCTCAATGCGGACACAGCTTGAGCGTGCGTTGAACCAATCAAGGACGTTTCTATACCCTGGATAAAGAAAAAATAGTGTGAACTTATCATTTACTTTTTGAGGTTAATATTAATATAATAATTCTATCACGTAACTGAAATATATTTTGGCTGGATAGGACAGGTTTTGAGGCAATCGTTATCAATAACTCGAAATTAAAATAATTTTGTCATAACCATTTTGTCATCTTTCTTTAAGGATTTTTTGAAGATTAAGAAAAGGAGATAAATAATTGGCTTAGTAGGATCACTGAGCCAATTACTTTACTATTTATTTTTACTAATTATTATGTTCTCGATATCTATAGTTCTATAAGATCAACGTGAAAATAGAAGCAAATTAAATAGGAGCCAAAGGATGAACATTGTTTATGTCTATAAAAGATTTCATACAATCCTTGTTTTTTTAATACATACGATTAAATTGTATTTGTTAACAAAAAAACTTCGTTGATTCAAAATTATCTCTACATGCCATACTTGCTTTCATACTGAATCTTAAACAACGTTATTTTTAAGCATATTACCAAGGTCTTTGCTCACGTTTGCTTAAGGAATGCTTGTTCACACTGTCTGGATCCCCTAATCCTGCAAACTTTACATACATAATGCAGCACAGCAGTGCTCCTAAGTCGCGAATGTGTTACATTTGCAATACAAATTGTCCTGGCTTAAGCTCGTTCTTTTATATCTCCTTTAAGGATTTACGGTGCTAATGAACGGAGACAAAAATGTAAAATAAATAACTTTAAGGAGTGTTAAAAACGTATATATATATATTATTTTTGCAAATTAGTAGTAATAAACTCAATAATTACGAGCAAGATTTTGTTAATTGTTAGGCATCAACACTCAATTTGAACAATTACATAAACGCGACAAATATTCACCAAAGTACGTGCCTATGTATTTTTAGACTAATCTCAGTTTAAAGGAACATTACGATTTTTTTTTAGTAATTGACTGCAGGTACTTTTCTCATTGGTAGGTAAACGTAATGATTTCGAGAGAATTAATGTATGATGTAGAATTATTTTTTATTAGAAAGTAGTTTTATCCGTCTTTTATGTGACAACTGTGAACTGTGAGTAAAAGCAGTAGGTATTATTGCCTGCGCTGTGGTTAACGGTATACTTACATCTTTATCTCTCACAGCCAGAATTTTATCGCCTAATCTCAGTCTGCCGTCATGATGGGCGGCCCCGCCGACGGCTATATGTGAAACGAAGATCCCGCCACCACCGGCCGCGTCGTCTGCCCCACCGGCTATCCCCAAACCCAGGCCTCGGACCCCACGCCAGAGCGTCACCACTCTGGGCCTGCGAGCTCGGCGTACCACCTGGGGAGCGAGGATTTTTGTAAACCTTGCAGACTATATATAAATTATGTGGTGGAAATATACGATTTTTAGTTTCTTAAGTTTTAAAATTATGGAATAAAAAGCACAAATCATAATGGCAAGTATCTTCGAATTACAGATTGTTATCTACATGTAAGCATACCATCAAAAGATAAATAATAAAAAGCTATTATTTGTGCAATAAAGACTCGGGACTTTAATATCGGAGTTAGATAACATGATATACATGTTGTAACAAATAAATAAAGCAATATACCTACAGTACGAAATCAAGATCAGTATAGCAGGAAACAAAATTTCAATATGCATCAGCACAAGCAAAAAAACTTGCGGCTAAAATTCAATAAAATTCTAATCAAGTAACAAATAGAACAAACTCAAAACAATAGACAATCTCAACAAAGAATTCCTAAAAACATTTCTCTACACAAACAAGTCGTCCAATCTCGCAGCACCATTAGTTAAATAGCAAAATCTTTTGCAGAGCTTCGTATAAAGCAACCAATTAACCAAGAGTACTATTTTGAAGGCAAACTGAGTCAAACTGAGTTCTACTTACTAATCTAACGACGCTCCCGGCTTTTTGAAGTGCGTCAACCGCTACTGAATGTGGTGCACCTTCCACGGAAATGTCGTTAACCTGAACAGAAAATGGGAATAGTAAATGCAAGGTGGCAAAAGGCGGCGTTTAGAACTAATTTGACGGAATAATTGTGTTGCCACATTATGAAACGTGGTTGAGTTGTTAGTTTTTAAGTATTTTGTAAGGGATAAAATTGGTGGTGTTATAAATATCTTGACACATTTTTGGAATAACACAGGTAAATGAGGTGGCTCACAACAGCCTCAGTACTTAATTTGTTTTGATCAATTATTTGTTTGACATTATTTTGTTTTAGACACTGCATTGATTAGTGTTAGAAGTAAGTCATATTCAAAAGTCATAAAATAAAATTATAAAAACCGCAATAATAATATGATAGTTTGTGTTCTTTGAAAAAAAAATATTTTCATAAATAATACCTGAAGGACGGTAATACTTTTTTTTTCTCTAAAGTCTTTGATTTATTACGCTCTTCGGTAAAGAGGCTTTTTCTAGATCCCACATAAGCTGACTCCGAAAGGTGAACTAAAAGTAAATCAGAGGGGTGATACTTTATCAATGCCGCTCTCGAACTTGCTATCCGTTATTCAGATGTTAAAGCAATTAGGCACTGTGCCAAACGCAAATTGAATCTTTAAAATTTTAATTCGTTTCTCTTTTCTACATGAAAAATTACAATAAATGAAAAATACTCTATAACTTTTAATTATTTGTTTACCGTTTTAATAAATCATATTATTCTAGAACACATTGAAGCCGGTTAGGGTTCAAAATACTTACATATAAAAAGACAAACAAGTAACATGTTCTCGTTAATAAATTGTTTCATAATAATATCGAGTTATGCAAACTCTTTCGGTAAAATTTGTACAAACTACGGAGTAGACTGGCAACACTACTTATTGTGATTGTCTCTACATACCGACGAGTAAAGTTGTTCCAAATTCAAATTCAAATGTGTACACAGTTGTTTGTGTTCGGAACACAAATATTTTCCCGCGTACACATGCATTTCATTCATTTATTCAATTCCACATTTATAGTCAAATAGTGTGTGTCAATATTTCAGTCAGATTTATTTTTGTGTAACTTTTTGATATTTATTCGAGTTCGAGTATTGAAAGTTCGTTTTATTTAAATTTTATGTTATAGATATGACAATTGAAACAATTATTTTGCGATTGATTGTTTGAAAAAACTCATACAAAAAGATTACTTACTATTTATTAGGTTAAGTACCTACTGATAAAGAAACACCATATTTATATTAAATTATCACTTTATTTTTATTAAAGTGTTCGAAGGATTACAGTAGAATTCAAATGTTAAAAATAATTTATTCTTCGCCTCGGTACTGTAAGTGAGAGAATACTTCCATTATCGTATTTTTTCAGGGTTAAATAAATAAAGAAAAGAAACGAATTGTACTATATTTTTTTAGGCGCCGTATAAATCCGATAGCTACATAGACTTTCATCGCTGACATTACCAACTGAAGCTATACATGCGTCTCGATAACTCCGCCTTAGCTTATATTAATGTCTGTTAAGTGTTCACAGTTTAATCTGCTATAGTTAAACGGTATAATAACGGTATTGAAGCTCTTATCTGCTTGCTTAATTTATTACCGCCTAACCACTACCACTTGAAGTAGAATGGTAGGAGTTGTGCGAGCGAGATGGCGCTCTACATTGTGTAGAGCAGTGTCCCTTTTTCGCACCTGGGCCCCAATTCTGGTATTTGCAATGGCCGATGAATGAATGAAATTTTTCTATACAATAACTGGAAATTCAGTACCGGACGGTACACGCAAGGTCGATACAATGAACTTTCATTTATTGTATTGGCCAAATGCTTAAGAGAATAGGAATAATTTCAAATCTAAGCCAATTGCCATTCATTCATCAGGTATTGTAAAATATCAAAATCGGGGCCAGCAATACTGTTGCGCTGAGAGATCGTGGTAGGTGTGTAGTGTAGAATATTACTATGACTGCCATAGGAAAATTATTAATCGATATCTATACTAATATATAAAGCTGAAAAGTGTGTTTGTTTGTTTGAATGCGCTAATCGCAGGAACTACTGGTCCAAATTGAAAAATTCTTTTTGTGTTGAATAGACCATTCATCGAGGAAGGCTTTAGGCTATAAACCATCACGCTTCGACTAATAGAAGCGAAGATACAATGGAAAATGTGAAAAAATCAGGGCAGGTATAAATCATAACTTATACCTTCTACCCACGGGGACGAAGTCGCGGGCAACAGCTAGTAGTACATAATAGTACAGTTTGGTATTATTGTTGTGTAGTTTGCATTGGAATTTTAGTTTAATAGTTACGACAATTTTTATGATATTTACATTTATTGGTATTGTTTATTGTCCATTAATCAGAGGTTTTCAACTAATCATTGAATTGAATACGACATGATAATTTGATGAATAAAATTATATTTATTTAAATTTGTGTTTTAATAATTTTTATTTGGTTTTCATTGTTCCAAAACAGTATTTTTATTTCAAGGATTGAATTCACTAACCACTTTAATAAACACTTTAAACGATAATTCTTAATCCAATTAAAAAAAGTTTTAAACCTAAGAAGTAAGCTCCATCATTCCAATAAAAAAAAAAAAAAACAAAATGCATTCAACCTCCTTTTATAATTCATTAATTAAACTCCAACAGTTAAATTATCAACTATAGCGGAGGTTTACTTTGGAATTGGCGCGAAAATTAACCTTTACGAAGTAAGGGCGAGTCTTAATAGCCATATCTGAGCTTCAGGAACATAAAGTACAGCTATTCACTTTAATCTGATACTGTTAATCTGCGCCTTTATTACTTCTAGTTCGTAATAATTTACTCTGAACTCGGACAGTTTTATCATTTGTTTATGAGAAGTTTGCTGTTAACGAAACAGTGTTGTTGGTAGTTTAATGTCTCATTATATTAGTTCTAGTTTCAAATGATGATGATATGGTATGATGATTGCTAAATATAAAAATCCCTATTGATATTATAAATGCGAAAGTAACTCTGTGTGTCTGTCTGTTACGCTTTCACGTCTAAACCACTGAACTGATTATAACGAAATTTGGTACAGAGATAGAGTTGACCTTGAGAAAGAACATAGGATAGTTTTTTTCCCGGACTTCTCTTGGAAACGCGATATAATCGACCGAAGCCGCGGGCGCAAAGCTAGTATGTTATAATATCTAGTAAGGCTAAGATGAGGTGTTATTTTCTTTTATGAGTAACCCATAATATTTTCCGTATTCGAGTCAGGTTGCTGAAAATTATGATGATTTTGAAAAGGATTTTGTATTCTATTCATTTTCATTAAAATTTTTACTTGACCATGCCGTGGATTTACTTTCAAAACTTTCTAAAAAGGGGTAATTTTATCTACGAATATTTTGTTAAAAAAAGATATAGGCTTTATAATTATTAAAAAAAAACTAAGATACCTTCCAGTGTCAGTAAAAAACATCTGACAGTCAAATTAAATATGCGAACGAAGAAGAGACCAAACAGGAAAACTTTGTCGTTTAAGTAAGTTTCTTAAACTTTATAAGTACGTGATAAAAAAAAAGTTTGAGTAGGTATAATATTTTCTGTTAGAGAAAAGCCCTTAATTTCCCTTTTCTCTACACAAAGCGTTCTATAAAATTGGATACAAGAGTGACGTAATTTATTGGTACTTTATCATTCTACGTAAGTCCGTACTGTACCATTATTTTCTTGCGGAAATAAGCGGTTCCGAGTGTATTTTTCTTGGAAATTGATCTCGACAATGTTAATATATATTACCGGTGTCGTACGTGGAATTGTTTTAAATTAATAGCAATATTTTGAAGCTGTAATAACAGGTTTATAGCGGTAATACTTCTTACGTTAACGGTCTCATAATGGTTGTACTGTAAATCAATTTCGAACAGTATTTCTCGTTCGCGATACCGACTTCATTATTGCTTAATTTTTGGAATGAGTGCAATTTATAAAGATTTATTTGAAGTAATAAAATGTTAAATTGTTTTCCTTTTTTTTTCTAGCATTATTTTGGTGTTGTTCATATTAATTGTTATTCGCCTACAGAGCCTAATAATGAAATATTGGATTTCGGAATAGGGGTTTAACGTGTAATTTTATTATGATACAAAAGTTTTTGTAAACTAGAGTAAAAACCACTACCCATTTAGCCTTTTTTAAATAACAAGCTATTGCATTCTAGTTTTTTTTTCGTTTTATACATCGAAGCTATTTAGTTTAGTTTTCAGAACTTTTCTTTAAAAGCGATATCATAAATCAGGTGACAAAATTAAGTATATTATAAAAGTATTCAATTCAATGTACTTCAACTCAGTCTATCGCGGCCCACTGCTGGTCATAGGCCTTGAGAGGCCTATCCAGCTACCTTTTTAAGTTATTAGTATATCAGGTTCGATGGCAAAATGAACTTACTTGTAACAAAATATCCCCTATCTGCAGCCTCCCGTCTTTAGCCGCGGACCCTCCCACGGCTAGCCGTGTTATGCTGACGTCACTGCCTGTCTCCCCGCCTGCTATGCTCAGGCCGAGCCCGCTCGCTCCCCGCTCCAACGTCACGTCAGCTGTCTCCCACACCGCCTCGCCGTCGACATCCGAAGGACACTGTTAACAGATGAAGTATTGTTAGAGCTGTGATTGGCGGGAATGGAGATAGGTAGCTGGTACACTGCGTTTGGTAGATGGATAGACAGAATATTCTTTCTTGCACAGCTCAAAGTGCAGGATTGGATACAAATACATAGATACTTGCTGCCACAATGTGGCGGTCTTATCGCTAAAAGCGATCTTTTACAGGCAACCTATGGATGGACTAGATTCCAGAGGAGAACATACATTAAAAAACAGGTAGAATATTTGTAACTTCTTTCATTTAATTGGGTACAGTCTTTTGATTTAGAGAAGAAGTTTTGATAAAAGATATTGATGATTGACGAAATTATAGTCAAAGATTCATTTCATCCAATAACGTTTTACGATAAAGCTGTGATAGCAAAATAACAACAAAACAAACGAAACTGGTAATAAATAACGAAAAGTAAACAAACAATCAGAAATGAGGGCACTTTAGTTAGCGGTTAATTTGCTCGTATTTTACAAACTATCGTCTTGTAAATAAACTCTGTGCAAGCATAAATTTTACTAAGTAAGGCTGATTTCACACAGTGAAATTAAGCAAAATTGGGCACTTGACAAAAAAATCTATTTAGTTTGACGTTTGCCAATTGATAAAAAGAATATAAATAATTCATGTGTATTTTTATTTTATTAAATCAGTAGAAAATTCAAGGTATTACGAGTTAAATATGTTGAAACTTATAAAGTGGGCGCTAATATAATCACTCGGCGAGCATCGGTATGACGTGGAGCGAGATGAAGCATGAAGCTCAAGACAGATCGAGATGGAGAACCTCTGTGGACGCCCTCTGCCCCATCTAGGGGACATAGGACTTTAAGTCAAGTAAGTCAAATAATATAATCACTTGTGGTTTACTAAATTATTGTTTACACAACAAAAGAAAATATATGTATTCAATATTTATTTGGAATCTATCTGATGGACTTTATATTATACACCGTCATATTACTGGGTGCCCCGAAAACAAGGGTTTTTGATGATGGTTTTACCACAATGGAGCATAGAACCATAGTTTTCATTTCTAGTAGTTATCAACCTAACATGGTACAAAAATATGTAATATTATAAGTGACGTATAAAAAAATGTATAAATAATATCGTTAAGCCCAAAAAGGCGGCCTGAATAAGATGGTAGGCGAAAAAAACAAACAAATATCTTGACATCCCAATAATATTGCAACAACTGTATCAGACGTTTATCATATAGATCACAAACCATACAAGAGCAACTTATAGAGCAGATCGCTACAGATATTGGGACAAGAAACAAAGCCAACATTATCAAAATATTGGCAGGAAAACTGGAAGCCTACGAGCTGCCACACTTTACCAAATCAAGACCTTTGTTAGAAAGAGATGCCGCTCTACAATTTGTATCTTGCTATATCGCTTGCACAACTGCAGCTGTTTTACTATAATTGCTGGTGGTGAGCCCTCAGTAATACGCCTGCTTATTAAGGAATCGTTTTGCATGGAAGCCAAAATTTTACCTTGTAAATTATAATTATTGATTCAGCAGTAATAGGCATGATGTAAAAGCATTAACGTTCAGTATTTGGCTGATTTCGGGGAGAGTAGACATTTTCCTGTTAGATAAATTCTTAATTATTCAGTTAGATAAGCGTATTATAAATTAGCTGTATTCTTCTTCTTTGCTTTGAAAAATGAACTCTTCGGCGTTGAGTGGCAATCTTCTCTTTATTTTGGGTTCCCTTTTTGTCTTTATTACTGGTCCTGACTGGTTATCTATACGTATTTATACCTACCCGTACGCCTAGAGGGTTGTTTAACCAAATGTTGTAAAAAAATATATAATTTCATATTATTATATTAATAGTTATCTATCAGATGATGTAAACACTTACAATTTGATTCCACTTTAGTTAAGTTTGTTATATTTCGTTTTTGTTGCTAAGTTTGAAAGACAAAAAGAATTTCAGTCTGTTTTTCAGTATTTACCAGAGCGGTCACGCTAGATTATTCACATAATCCACATTAGTACGCCTAAGTAGGCTTGCAAAGCTTTCATGTCCAAGCTAACGCCCATATTTAACTATGTATATAATTAAGTTTCTAGAAAATGGGCACAAATAAATAACATAAATTTAGTAAAACATACAAAAAAAAAGAAGAATTCAATTCAAAGTTCTTTTTCGTAAAAAATCTGCACCCGTTTGCACATCACACCCAATAAACCGACGATGTCAAAAACATTTTCGTTAGAGTTGTTTAACGAAAATATTTGTGTAGTCAGCAAAAAAGTGATAAAAAGTCCTTGGCGCGTCGCGGTCGTTGTGGAGGTGAAAATACTTCAACAATGAAAAATACCACCTTCCTTAAACTTTCGAAACGGTAATGGCAGCAGAAACGATTTCGTTAGGCAAAATGTAATTAGATGCAAATGATATAATAACATTAAGCTTTTCGTGTTTATTTATTTTGTTCAATTTGGAATACTTAAACGAGATTCGCCCGAGGTTTAAGATATTATTGCAATCAAAACGCCCAAATTGGTGTCTGAGGAAACAGTTATTGAGTTTTGAATCTTAATTTTATGGCGTTAGGGATTATTTTAAAAGTTTTATCGTTTGCACAATAGCATTGCATTAATCCTTTTTTATTGTTCTATGTTTCCTATAAAGGAAATAAACGGTTATTATTCTTGAATAATTTTGTAAGGGTACGTCAAGTTTTACAACAGTTGTAAAAACATCAACAGCACATTGATTATGAAGAATAGCATATTAACATTTAGCTTGAGATCGCATAAATATGTTTTATGACATTTTCAAGAAATTACCTTTCTTTCAATTTTTGTATGAAAAATCGGCACAAGCGATGTTGCTATGATGTTCTCTCTATTTCTCTTTTTAAACCCTAAAAACATTTTGTAAATGTTAATATCAACTAATCTATGGAGATTTTAACTTAAAACTTAATTACTGAATCTCTAACCACTTACTAACTTTGATCTAAGCTGCCTGGAATAATTAAATAGGCAAGAAATTTATCCAAGTTCTATTTAGAAAAGGAATATTTTCAAAATCATCCAACTAAAAAGCTTCTAAAATACAACTTCATTTTGTTTCAAATTGCGATTCTCGAATAAAGAGTTCATAATTTTCCACAACAAAAACTATTTTTGCGTCTCTACCAAATGTTACTGAAATACTTTTCACTTCGCAGTCACAAACACTCTCGCAAACACGGACTCGTGGACTTCCCCATATATTGTATTAGCGAGATATTACCGAGATAAATACTAACACGCGAACATTTGCTACTGTTAACATAACTTCAACATTTTAGCCACCATCTGCGAACTTTATATAAATATTTATGTTAATACCGAAGCTTTCTGTTAAACGCAGTAAAGAGAATCCCGGTTTACGACCCGGACAATATACAGTTAGTATTAAAATTAAGTCAAATTTATGGAGTCAGGCCGAGGTATGTAGTTTTATGATAATTGAGGCACTGCTTGGCACAATCTTGGACTGCGGACAATACGCCCGTGACAGTAGCTATGCATTTACTTTGCGTAAGCAATAAACTGTTCGTAGATGGAACATTGAACGTCAGAATAGAATATTACATTGAATTGTACAGATATTTGAGTGGTATGTTAATGAGGTAACAAAAATGAGTATACATGCTAGTGCTCTACATTATCTATAGCAAATTATGTTTTTGATAATGAATAAAATGTTTGTCTGCCTTAAGCAAATAAACTAATTGAACGTGTTTTATAAGAATTTAGGTCACCAGTACACAGTGCGCGACACGTTATGGGTTCAATCCCCACGTAGGATAAGCATTTATGTGATCCACGCTTATTTGGGTGTCTTTTTGGGGTGGTGTCATTTCAAGTCATATAAATATTTGTAAAGCCTTCTCGCCACACAGCGTTTAAATTTATTAGAAAAGAAATAAAAAAAAGGAAAACATTCATAATGCATTCAGAGTACGATTTTACAGACCATACAAAACTACAAAAGCTCATACATACTTAGAATAAAATTTAATAACAACGAGACCGACAAAAACACTACATTGGAAATAATTTGTACTTTATAACCAATACTAGCTGTTGCCCGCGACTTCGTCCGCGTGGTTAGAAGATATAAGTTAACGGAAGCCCTCGACGATGAATAATTTTCCCCGTTTTTTCCACATTTCCCATTGTATTTTCGCTCCTTTTAGTCGCAGCCTGATGATAAACCTTCCACAATGAATAGTTTATTGAACACAAAAAGATTTTTTCAATTTGAACCCGAAGTTCCTGAGATTAGCACGTTCAAACAAACAAACAAACTCTTCAGCTTTATATCCATATTAGTATAGATTAGATGTAGGTCTCTCCATAACCTTATTTTCTTTGGTACAAACAGTAAATAGTCTAGGAGCTAAACACTGTTTGTCGGATCATAAAAGAATAGCACCACCACATATTTTCCTACGGTTGTCGTAAAGACAAATTATGGATATATCTTAATGCTATTCGAGGTCTCAGAGAATATGCTATATAACGAACTGACCACATAACATTCTTAGTTCCCTAGTTGTTAAGAAATATGACACAAATGTATTATGACTGTGGGTTAACTAAAATGTAGTGTTTTGATTCTAGAATCTTCTTGAGAGTGGTAAGACAATTCCGTTGAAGTTTCCTCATAAACTAATGATTTGGGTCTTCTGCCTTTTAGAGTTAAATATTGAAAGGGTACAATCGGAACCCAATTACTACCCGTCCGACCTGTCCGTTCGTCTGTCACGAGGCTGTATCTCATTAACTGTTAATTAAAATTTTCACAGATAATGTATTTCTAAAGACTCGATAACAATTATAATAGGAATCAACATCAAGGAAAGGCAACAATTAGAGCGGGCATAACATTATTTGTGATTTTTTTCTCAGCCTATTTATTCACTACCCTTAGTGACGACTGTCCGTCTCACACTCGGACTGTCTATTTAGACTTCCATACATCCATTTATGGACAATTATTTAAACTAAGGTCACACGTAAATAATGATGACGACATTTTCTAAAAGAAAACTGTATCTTCCATTATTAAATGATGTAACGGTTTACTCACGCGTATTTTTTCGGGGTAGCCCGACTAGTTTCGGACCCAACCGGAGTCCTTAATCATGAGCAGACGCGGCGGGATCGCGAGTCGAATGTATCTTCCAGTTTATAAAGGAAGCATCTAGAACTTTGCACACCTGTTTTATATTATAAGGTTATTTAAGCTACCAGAACAGTATAAGCACGTTTTCCAAGCATAACCAGGTAACTGAATTAAGTATCCGTGTCCGAGACTTGATTATATTATTATGCTACGGTTTAAATAAAGCACAACTCCTCCATTTTACTGGCAGTTTTATAAATAAAAGCTTGGTATAAATTTTTCTTAAAGAAATACCAAGAATTTCTGGTAAAGAGCCTTTATTAGAATCTAATGTTTTAAAAAAGCTATGCCATTTAAAAGTGTAGTATATCATTTTAATTTGTTCGGATTATAGGACTAGATGTGTGACATACACTGTCATGGTAATATTAAAGAATTTACATTCTACACGTGTTTTCATGCATGCATGCATGATGATCATCACTAAACATCATTAAACAGCCACCTCAAACTGCACAAATAAAATATTGAAAATATTAAATTCAAGAAAATCTTATTAATCAAATTAAGTTTATTTAATGGATTGTCATAACAAGATTACACAAAGCACATGCTATGAGCCAATATTATATAAGCAAAAATTTAGCTTTACTCCAAAATGATTAAAAAACGTCAAAAGCTTCTATTTTTTTTAATACAACGTAAAAATAAACTTGAGAACATTTCGAAACCTTGTAAATACTACACTAAAAACAATATCAAGAGCACTGAAGTGTAAAAGGCTTTGCCATAAGCCGAGAACATTATTATTACGTCTGCTCCACTGCGTGTTGGCGGAGTCCATTAAGTTCAGATTTACACATGATATTTGCTTTCATCGAGCATCAGTGACTTCAAGATTATTAGACGTTGGAACTGAGACCTTCAGAGCCGTATTTATGAAACGAGATTTGGATAAGACAGTTGTGGTTTGGGTGGATTCCCGTAGCCGTGACCCCAAAAACTTTTGCGAAAAGGCAAAAAGAAGAAAAAGTCTGGGTTATTGTTGCGACGTGTATGGCCTATCGATTTCAGTTTTAGATAAAGGCAAGAGAAAGCTAAAACCTGAGCTATAGTTTAAATTTGTATGGACTATCGACTCCTGATGAAAATCTATAGCTAAAATATAATTCCCTCCAATAAATTTCTCGCCAGGCGATGCTCAGTAATGAGGGACCGACTAGCTACAGGGAAAATATAAGTCTGTTAATAAACCACAGCAGAGATACAGCCACTTTTCATGCAGAAACAAAACAAAAATTAATCACCTAGCCAGCTGGAAGTTGGCAATTTTAATTTAAGTTTCCTTACTGAGTTTTTGCCAGTGGTGACTTGGAATTTGCGGTATGATTTAATTCGTTTTACTAAATTTTTATTTGTATCTGGTTTAAATGATAGCAAATTTCATTGGTTTGGTTTGTGATCACACCTTTCACCAACATTTAAATCACCTCCTCGTTCTTTTATTCCACCAAGAAAACGGAGAGGAATAAAGGAAGCATACAAAGAGGGATTATCTAGATGTCGATGTGTAATCCTTTAAGCACTTACACGCCAACATACAGAATGAGCTAATAATGGAACGCGTTCAACCGTTTATTGGAGGTAAAAGGAAATCGAAAAACGTTAAAGGCTATACACGGCCATGAAACGATCTAACCCCGTTTTTACACGTTCCGGTAACCGGTCACCCGGCGCCGTCCATCCGGCACTCTAGGAGCAGGTCGGCATGCATCGGGTTGATTCTTTTGTTTTTTTTTTCATACACTCGCCGCCGGATCGCCCGTACGAGTCTACCGGCTGCCGGAACGATTGTGCGCTAACGATATTATTATGAACGGACCTGAATGGTTCCGGCGCCATGTCGTCCACTTCCTGGGCTGTGCGCCGGCTGTTCTCGGCCGCAATCGTAGTTACCGACGTTTGCTGTGAATAAAAAAATCGTATTACTTTGAGCGTATAGAATTGGAGCATAAAAGATAAAGAGAGACTTTAATACATATATTCTTAAAAATCATTTAGCCTTAAAGCCTACTTTTAGTAAGTACGTCTATTATATCTAGTGTTAAAAACTGTTTCTCCATTTAAAATTTGGTCAATAAATATCAATCGTATTTTTTATCCACTTAAAAGTATATCTTATCTTATCTACCCTAGTTCACATAAATACTTAGACCTTTGTTTAGTCCGCATTAGGTTAAGTAACCTGTAATGGTAGATTAGTGTGATAATTAAATAAATAAATCTTGCATAAATATAGTGTTTTTCAATCAGATATCTAAACCAACAAATAAAAATAAATATATATAACTACACACATCGACTAGTATTTCTAAATCCTCCTCCAAACTCGAGGAATTCGTCAAATACTCGACATCCAAGGAAATACGAATCACAAAGTGCGATACAACTCTTTGCGTCTAACGACGTGGAAATAAAACGATTTTACACGTGCTTCCATTATACGAGATCGTTCTAAGAAGTCTAATGGGTAAATAGCATTATGTAGATACTGTGTGGTAGAAAGCATGTCTGAATTTCTACGTATACACTATATTCTGATTATTAAGAGCGTACATTAAATTATAGCAAATTTCTGAATCGTTACTCATGTGACTTCTTTTTTAGCATCAATTTGATATTTAAGAAGTGGGAATATAAAATTATCGCTGATCTAAATAAATTCTTGTTCAAGTAGAAAATCTTATACGACTTCCTACACATACTCATTCCTATCAACGCAAGATATACGCACTGAAATTTTACGGCCTTCTTACGGAGATGAACGTATATATCCCGATGAGTGCCAAACAGGCAAATATCTCGGATTTGATGTTTGTCAAAACACAAATATATCACGTATCTACAAGTCAAGATCACTCGTAATCGTAAAATTTTATTTCATGTAAAGCCGTGGAATGAAAAGTTAATAACGTAAAAATGTAATTTGACGAGTATTAAGTTATTTCTTTACGGCGTACTGACATTTTTAAATTAAACATTTATACAATTGTATTTCTCTTTCAAGATTTTTCTGTTGGAATCTGGTATCTTGATTTATTACTGGTGTCACTCAAGTTTTATCTTGGTAAGCAAGTTGTTCTTTTCTTCGTAATATTGCGATGCTAAGTAAAAAGGATTTCGTCCAGCTTGAGGTTTACTTGATATTTTATGACGATTTTTCTCAGTTATTTAGTAAGTATATTATGAAACAATTGAGCTTAAAAAGAGGCGTTTGCAAATTAAGCATCTTTGAGTAGCTGCTTATGCTTTCTCGAAAACTTACTTCTCGGAAAGTAAATAATATATACATTATTAAATTAAGTAAACGTTTTTATTATAATCTTTTCATTTTATCAGATTTAGAACGTAGTAGGTAAATTATATTGAAAATTACATAATATATTATGTGAGTAAAGCTTTTGACTCAAGAGCTTCATCCAGGCTACAATATTTCTACGGTTATTGGAAACAGAAAGTTAAAATAATAGCTATTATCAAACTACCTATTAACCCTGCTAACAGGGCATTACAATTTTGAACTACACTGGTAATGGAGTGATAGTAACTTACGGGGTACCTCAGGGTAATATTCTCGGTACAATATTGTAGAATTATTATCAAACTCTGAAAACTAACTTGCCTTTCACATAAGTCGATCTAACATACGCATTACAGTAATTAGTGGTAACTCTACCGACCCGACCGAATGTATAACTTTGGTTGATGAACTATTTCTACGATACTCTTTTCTTCAATCCATCTTTATGCTATACAAAATGTTCAGATGCTGTAATGAAGGAAATATGCAAGTGTTGCAGTGCTGTTTAACAATGTTCTCAAATCCCCAAAATCTCAAATATTCTCACCAATATACTTAATAATGTTTGTGACATTAGGAAGCTCACTTTGTTTTCGTCATATATAGTCTAAGAGATTAATGCTCTCTCTATACGTTTTTAATTTACAACATGTCTGGAGTATTTAAATATTACAAGTGACGGTGAGTGCCTCATTTAATATTAAATCCTCTTTAAGATTAGTCCGCGTCGTAAGCAAAAGAGATAATGAGCAAACACGTCGTCTGTACGCTAACTTTGTAAATGGATGTGTGTGTACAGTAAATAATTCATAGATCATTTTATTTTGTTATTAAAATTTTCATATATACTAAAATACGAGAACAATTACGTAATTTCGAATAATATTAATAATTATTTGTTAAACCGTTAAAAATTGAAAAATAGGGACGTATATTAATCTAGATAAAACAAAAAGATTGAAATACTCGTACCATCGGCACGAATCTGACTGTAACTCAGACGGCTCACAGAAACGAGGATACCATCCCCTATTTCGCCATTTCCAGTCTCATAACACCTGCTCAAAAAGTACTGGCAAAATATGGTTTCAGTTTCGCTACTAGCCGAGATTTAGATCGTAATACAGAGCCATGGATGGGTAGGGGAATGAAATACCTCGCTGTAGGCGAATTTCTCATGGAGAAATGGAAGTTGGGTCAGCGCTAACGTAATTTCTTGTTCATTTATTATCTCCTTATAATCCTTGCATGGTGTTCAACGTTACTACGGAACTGAATCCATGTTGATTCGGAAGTATGTGATAGTTTAATGAGCATTTCGCTGTGTCATAATTATAATTCATGTCGCTGAGTTTTTAATTTATTATACTGAATTATACAATTATTATCTTTTGTATCTGTGTTGTTCATGTTGTTAGCTAGAGTGGTTGTTGTCGCATCGATTACAGAATCAGATACTAATCTCATCTCAACAATGTGTTCGTTATACAGATGAACTATGTGTAATCATGATTAGTGCTTGTTTATAAATGGCACTCCAGTGACTAATTTCGTGCGCAAGCCGTGTATCGATAATGTTCAGTGTGTATCACTGCATTTCAAATGAATTCAATTTCAAAACATTATAACTTTGATAATATAAAATCAACGTACAACTTAAATAATACCTTAGTAAAATTGAGGTAAGTAATTTTAAACTAGGTTGGCAAAACCACAGCCCGAACATTCCCCTAACTAAAATATTCAAAGGGAACGTTAACGCTCAACGTTATAAAAATACCGTGATTATATTTTACAAAAGCAAAGGATATCTCTGGTAGATGGGACGGACATTTTATCTTACAAAGTGTTGTATAATCAAGACAGGTATCCGGCTACGCGTGCCAACTTGGACAGACGCAGAAAAACAAAGATTTTATAAAACAAAATACCTTAAACAATAGCGTTCTACGTATTAGGAAAATAATTAAATGAGTATTATTAGATATAAATGAAAACCAGTAAAAACAAAAGATCAATTTTAGTTAAAAGTCGCGCGAAGGTTACTTGCAAAACAAAAATAACATTTTCCGGTCAAGGTGACCGGTTTATATTGGACCATGGACAATCGCAACTTTATTTTCATGGTTCAAAATACTCTCTATTTAAGACTCAGATAGAAAATCGTACTTGCGTAAGAGATATTAGTAAATCTTATTTACAGAGCTTTTTAAGATCGCTCGAAACCCAACTTCATACTGATAAAACTATGAAGATACTACGTAACATCCAATTTTCAAAAACAAGCAAAGAAAGATGCAACATCAACAGTCGTAAAAACTTTTCAAGACTCATAACATTCAAAGTACAATACGTCTTCTTCTTCATTCGTTTTATAATACTTGTGAAACATAGTAAACACTTTATCAAAGTCTGAACTTAAATAAATTATGGCGTTGTTCCGTTGCGAGATAAATCCAATTTATCTCATGTTGCTGTGAAAGCTTCTGACGGAATACTGCTTTCGTTGAAAGTGGGCAACAGAGATACAGAGTTTTAATCGTAGTAAGTAAGGTGTTGAAACTGTACGGTGGTATTGTGTAGTGTTAAAAGCATTATTGTGGCGGGTCTTGTGACAAAAGACAGAGGCTGCATGACGCAGTGCCGACCACTACAAACTTCTCACGGCCGGCATGTAGTAAAGTATCTTGTGGAAACGGTTTGTTTAGCGTCGTCTCTTGGACTACTCTATAAATCGTCTGATGTAGTCTAAAACCTATTTGATTTTCTTACATTTATAAACTAGCAATCGTGACAGTAAAATCATTTATGTACAAAAATGTTTTGACAAGGTTTTAAGATTGATAATTGGATTTGTAAGTGATCTCAGACATGAGCCAGTTTTGTTAGATAAATCATGAATATCAGTAACCTTCTTAATGGAAAGTATATTTTTAAAGTTAATTTGCCTCTACTACCTACATTTACTAACCCACACTATAAAAAATAATAAACGGTTGTGGCTTCGCTAAAATCCATCGCAAAAATACAAAAGTGCCCATTTGTGTTTCGAGTAAATAAGTAACCGCATGAAAGTAAATACAGAGATTATTTCAGTAACATGTACGGCGGGTCCGCCATCCCTCTCATAAAACCATACTATGGTGACCAATCCATTTAGCAAACGTGGTTTTATGGTAATATTATTTTTGGATAAGGCATTCAGATTTGATCTGCTTTATTTAACGTGCAACCCATTTTTTTTATATAAAAAACATTTTTGGTATCCTACATGAAAGTATTGTTACTATGGCTTATATTGTGTTATCGATTCTTTGCTGGTGTTCGTGGTGTTTCATTTGAAAATAAGGATTTTGACAGTTCAACTAGAAGATTTTTTTTATATTTGGGCTCCTTTTTTTCCAAAAGTAGGTGACTATACTTCTAAAGCATAACCTGTTTGACTAGTTCTTAGAAAAGAAAATACTTACATTCTTCAGAAATCTGCATCTCGATCTTATCAAGGTCTTCAACTTCTTCGTCATCAAAGTCAGTCTGTACCGTGACGTCACGGGTGAAATGTTCTAGAGTGATGACGTCAAACGGCGCCGTGCTCTCGGGACTGGGGGCGCGTGGGCTAGGCGCGCCTTGCGACTCGTGCGAGCCGTGCGACTCGTGCGCATCGTGCCGCGCGCGTCGGCACGCCGCGCAGCCGCAGAGCGAACCACGCACGCGCAACAGCCACACTAGCCCGAAAAGCGCCATCCACGTGGTCATGCTGCAACTACTACGGATATGGCACTATAGCCGTCATTTATGCGACACTCACTAGTTTATAGCATACCAGTTTAATTAGATTTTATTAATGACTCTGCATCACTGACACTGGTTTAAATCGTTCTGTTTTATCACTTCACTGCACTGATCGTTTCACATTGTTTTGATGTTTTAATTTGTTTTGCACTGATAATCCTGGATTAATTTGAACACGAATGTATTTGACGTTAATAATGTTAGTATTTGTAACTCATATTGTTAGGGATTATAGGTTTAGTATACATGTATGACAGATTTTTACACTTAGTCTTTTTATTTTTCTGCTTTTTTTCTTGGCTTATCTTCTTAAGTAAGTTTATGTCATAAGCACTTATTTACCTAATGCCTACATAATACCACTTCACTGTCTTTAAAAATTTACTTGTCTGTCGTTAATAGTCAAAATTACCTAGACATAGTTTGTCAGCATTATTTACACTGAAACTCTTTCAGAATAGTAACGAAAATATTACTGTAGGAGAAATTGTTATTACATTAGTTTTAAATGATGACATTATTCTACTAAAATTATTTAATGATAAGTTTATTTATGTCTTGTTACATATGGAGTCACTTTCAATCCTCTTCAGTTTTTTGGCTCGGAAATAAAGGTAAGTCCCAAAGGACACTAATTTTGTACTTACACCAAAGTGATTACCATTAGACACAGCATTATTAGAGGTAATATACCTAGGGGAATAAATAAAGGGCTGAGTACAATGGGAGGCTCTCCACTGCGATATGTCAGGGTCCTTCAGCTCGATGAAATGATAAATGACAGCCATAAATTGCAGCCCCATGATATTAATGGCACTCCTTACCGTAGAGGGCTCATGAAAAATATCAATTCGTTACAAGCTATCGCCGGTATACCTTCTCAGATAAATTAATAATAAAATACAGAGTATGATATAATAGATATCGTGTTTTGAGTTCCCGAGGGCTTGGTTACCGACGCTTAGCCCTCTGAAATCAATATTCGCGACGAATTTTGTCGAAAATTTTGATCTCACGGGAAATTATTGAAAATTCACTAGCGTAATAGCGAGTGGAGGAACGACATCAACATTCAAGATTTTTTTGCTCCGCACTTAGGATAAACTGTTTGTGAAATTAAATATTCATTGCTTCAGCTTTTATTTTGGTCGTGAATGGCGATCTTTAGGTTTCGGGGAATGGAAAAGTGTTTTTGGTAGAAATTGGAATTTCAGTTTTAGATTTATTAATTAAATGAATTGCTCTACCTTCAAGCGTATTTACAAAGCTATTTTGAGATATGCTTCAGTCTTTTCCTATACGGTTTCATTATCAGAAATCAATTAAATCCAAGTATTAATCTTAGAAGGCTGTGATACCTCATTTATTTAGCTTCCTATATTCCTTGTATCTGAAAAACTTTTATCTCAACATTTCACAATTACTTAAGTAAATATTTTATTTCATACAAAAATTTACTTTACAAAAAGATTAATGGAAGTGTTCTCTAACAAAAAGGCTTTTGTTAAAAGCGACATTATATTCATAATTGAAACAAAGGTCCAAAATGTTATGTCATGTTAGGCCTTTAGGCAACAAGAAAAAGTTAGCGGCCTAGATCTCTGGCTCATGTCAGATTTATATTTTAAACACCATAACAAATGTTAGTTTTGTATAAGCTACAGTTTTTGCTGTTGCGGAGCAAAATTCAACTGGGTTAGTTTGAAACACTAAAGTTGGTAAATGAAGGGGTATATTGTTATCATGTCGTAAATAAACAACATATTTGCAGACGAAATAGGTGGCATAATTATTTATTTAAAACAGTTTTTTAGTTTTAATTCAAATTTGATCTGGAATTATAACTGTACCGCTATCTATTAACGAGATTTTATTTCATACCCTGCAACCAGATGCAGAGTGATGCATGATGACTACTTTAGAGAGTTCTATGAAAAATAACTCTTCTTTTACACGGACATTAACTACCGAATAACTGGAATACTAAGTTTTTATTCATGGTACAGATTTATTTTCCAAAAGTTTAGTATAAACAGATACATTGACGATAATATGACCACAGTTTTGTTTGTGTGAAGTACCAAGATTATTTTACCGCTGAACCCTGAGAGACGATAACTGGAAGCCCAATTACTCTGAATGTGCCGCCAGCATTATTTATACTACGTATATGACAGCAGGTTCATCGTGAGGTATGTGCCTGATGCCGGTTGTTTCAATTAACCTTTACAAGAATGTACAACATGGAAATTTTGTTTCATTCATTGATAAAGTTACGTTAACTGTTCAGCTTGTTACATGAAATCAGTAATAAATTCATCTTCAGGAGTCAAAACTATTCCAGGATCTTAAAAATCGATTCGGACTGTTCCTTTTATTTAAATTAAGTATAACAGAATAAATTTTGAGCGGAAAAGATCTTAAGCGATGTTCCAGAACGAAAATTATAATTGACGATACAAATAACAACAATAATACCGTCAGTTTTTTTTTCAAATAGTAGTCATTAAATTAGAATCCTCCCAAAGGCCACAAATATTAAATTTAATAATCCGGGATCTGGCCCTTTGCAATAGTCTCTTCTGATAAAGTTAACCATGGGAATGATTTAAAGAACTCAATTTCGAAGTTTCCATTGGAGTACTCTAAATTATTGACAGTAATTAAATATATGTCTATAATTAGCTCGTAAACAATATCTTTAAGGAAAATATTTTTAGCAATATTTTGCCAATTTTAAGGTATATAAATAAATGATAGATTCGATAATCTGCAATAACTTTTAATAGACTTTATAATTCAGGACTCCGAAGTTTAGAATTTAATCAAAAGCAACGTTCAAAAACAGTCTAATTTAATTACGACATTTGAACCTAGAATTTTGTGAAGAATAAATATTTGACAGCCTTCGTCAAACAAAACATGTAAAAGTAAGCTTGTAGCATGATGAAACCATCTCTTATTCGTACTACGGTAAAGAAATTTCTTTTCTCGAAGTATTTTTCGAAAATTGATGTAAGAATAGTGACCAAATGAGTGTCACGTCTCTCTATAAATGGGTGACCGTCCCTTACACATTGAGACCCTTCTATGCCTCAGAGAGCATATTCTAAGCATGTTTTACGGGCAAACAACTACTCTGAGAAATCCTATTTCCTGTACACTTTTAGGTTATTTATTGGTATCACCTACAACGAATGTGGGAAAAGTTTTAGTATTTTTTGTCAGGAATAAAGATCGGGTTGAAAATTCAAGTGCTAAATGATAATTGAGAAAAATAAGTCTAGAGGTGGAAAAGAACTGTTTTTATTTTAACGTGTAAGCATATCTGGGATGAGTTGGCATACAGTCGTGAAATAATTCAGGGGAGATCTTTTCACAGCAGTTGGACAGAACATTGTAAGGTCGACGAACAAAAACATGAAAATAAAAATAGTCCAAAAAGGAGAATGTTATTTCTTCAATAAATAAAATAGTTTCTTCGTATCTGAAACCTACTAGTATCCATCCTATGAAGATTAAGCTTACCAAAAGGTAACTTGATCAAAAAATTAAATTGCAAAAGTAACCTCAAAAAAGTTTCTCTACATATGGCGTCGCTCAGCTGAAATATTTTGCATAATTTAAATTTCTCACCTAATACGCCGTCATTGTAACTTTGTTTCATTTCACTGCCCGCACGGGTTGGTTACAAAATAGCCGACTAAATATGAGCAGGGCTTTATATTAACAATATACCCTCTTGTGCTGGTGCTAAAAATACATTGAGTGTTTTAAGCTTTAAGTTGAAAGGTTCCAGCTTAATGAAGTATTTGGACCTGTAAAATTTGGGAGATCGTTAATGAGAACAGTATAGCCTCATTATATTTCATATTTTTAATATGCAATATTTCTGCATCTACTTTGGTTTGCTCATGTCTATTTTCTCAAGAAAGGGGGTTGATAATCCCCATTACGTTTTAAGAGTTTTCAACAAGATTTATGCTTGTCGGATCTTTTAAAAAGGATCGGGTTTCTTTTTAAGCAGTGAATGAAAAGATACAAATGGTAAAGCATTATTATCACTAGAGCAAAAATTCACACTGTCGCCATGCTGTTGAAATTCCTCTCCAGTTTTTTTCACTTTTTGCCAAATGGCAATGTCACAGTGTAGTACCAAATAGTTAACTTTATTAGAATTTTCTTTTCGAATTTCAACTTAGAACTCTTCACTTTCACTTTCTTTTTTCTCATCTTTAAATCTTTGATCGGGTCGGTATCAAGTATGTATCTTCTGACAGGCATTTATTAACTTTACTTATGAGTTTTATTTGGATAACGTGTTAAGGAAAGTTTGAATATCACCTGATATTATGGACGTTTAAGAAAATGTGAGTCAATCTATGATAAAATAACCAGTAGAAGTGATTTTGTAAGATATTTTATCGTAACATTTATTTGGGGCTACATAGATAAAAATTCCCTTAGCCAATATGTATGCGGATTTCGATAGAATTTTTCACCAAGGTGACCCCATGAAGGACGATTCGCCCGGGGATAGAACCTTTTCACTGGAAAAAACCAAAAGCAATCTGAATATGAATATATCAGCTACTTAAATTTAATAAAATATAAATATGAAATAAATCCTTTTTCACCTCAAGTAAGGCAAAAATAAACTGTTTTGACCACTGAAGTGGGGTTCACTGCTTCAATACTTAATTGAAACAACCTTTTCCTTAGAGACGACGAATATTTTTAAATACAAAAAAATAATAATATTTGAAGCCATTTCTTAAAATAACCACGATATTGTGATTTTTAATTTCTCTTAGAATATCCTAATCGATCCTAAAATTGCTAACGAACTACAATGATTTGGACATCCTAATAGATTCTGTGTAAAAAATAATGAGCCCGTACCAATGAGTCTATCTTTTAAATTGTACTCTTTTTCTACACCAGAACCAAAGAGGCTACTGTTGTATAAACATGTGTGCCAGTTACAAAAGTTATTGTATAGAAACAGCACTCAATAGAATTGTACAAAGCTTTGCAAGCTTCGAAGTCGAGTTAGATCCTTGTCTTGCGTGAAAGCAATTCTGAGACACAGTTCGTAAAAAGGTTTACGAACGGAAACTTTGTCAGCCTTTGCCCCGTTTCTTTTTCAAATCGCGGGATTCCTTTTTTGACTACAAAGGTGTTATTGATTATTTATTTCATAGACGACCTTTTTATATTCAACGGCATACGGTTAGGTCAAATAGTTCTACCCTAGCTTATCCTTTCGAGGTTTCACGTTCGGAGAACAGATAAACCTTTTATCTGTTCCAATTGTTAGTTTGTATAGGAAGGTAAAAATGCGTTGATCCTAATGCTTAATTTAGAAAATATTTGTATAGGACTCAATGTTAGCAAACTCTTAGTACACCTTTAAATTCTTTATCCAACAAATGGCTATTAAATCTCCCTTGACCTTTCATGTACAGGACAGGTCCTAAATAACTAAAACCCACTTAAGTCTACTCACACCTTTAAAATAGTGCCACATGATATGAATAACTAGAAATATGTAGAGAGCCATATAAACTTTGAACATTAAAAATAAACCCCAACAGTTGGTGAGTATCTCACTCCGTACGGATTTGTGTTGAATTAGGAGTGAAATATTAAATATACGTGCCACGCCTCCCCACAAGGACACAGCCGAACAATTGGCTTACCTTTACCACAAAGCCTAATAGGTACGTACATATAAATCTTGAATAAAATTTTGACGTATTCCTAAGTATATAGGTAAAATCTATACGTCTAATATAGACCTAGCTATTATATACCTGACAAATAATATACAATTATACACCTAGCTATTTTATCAGTTCGCCTGCAAAAAAAATTAAACGTTCAAATAGACTAAAATCAAAATCTTAATAGGATACACTTCTTCTTGGAAATAACTAGTTAAAGCTAAAAGGATCTACTAAGCTTGTTTATGTGTTTAAAACTTCGTAGAATTTCAATTTAATCCACAAACGCTAAATCGTAAACCCCATTTCAACAGAACTTAATAAATAAGCAAGACTATCAAGTCCATTGTCATAATTATGTCGTGTTGAATTCAGTTCTGTTTTCCATACCTATTTGTTTTGTGCTACTTTCGCTTTGTATGCCTGGGCAAAGACATTGTGTTCCAGTGGAATATGAAATTCTGATAAAGCTTGTCGCACAAGCTTTCAAGCGGCCATCGCTGGTTTTTGAATTTGTATTTTACACGTCGATGGCACTTTGTGTACGTTTTGTTACAATATTCTGTATATCTAGAAGCAGGAACATTTATTTTGTATTTAGTCTAAGATTGCAGTCAGAATGATTTTTTTTAAATTTCTGAACGAGATTTATTACTTATATTTTGAATTTCCTTTTATGGCATTTGAACCAGAATGTTTTCTAAAGAGAGATATTCAGCTAAATCCATTGAGACTGGATATCGATTCCAAAACAGACAAAGAGAAATAAGAAAAAATATCCATATCGATCTTATAAAGTACTCAAGTTTTACATTAGTACCTATCGTAAATGCTTTGTTTTATGCTAAGGCACTTGGGATTGCTAACGATGAACATCGTTAAACTGCATGAGAAAGACATAAATTCTCATTCATGCATTAAGTTATAGAAGCTACCGCTTTTAGCTCTTTGGAGTCTTAAGTGCAAATTCCAACGTACTAAGTGCTTTCCTCGATTGCAATCTTAATATTTTATAGGAGTTAATTAGTGTGGCTTAAATTCGACTTCGTGAAATCATTAGGGATAAGTAGGTGATTCTTTACGTAGAAGATAAAACGATAGATGTTTTAGAAACATTTTGAACTAAGTATTGTACTAAAAATGTTCGAGTTGGAAAAAGAATCCTCGAAATCAAGTATTTGAAGGATTGAACTGTAGTATGTGGACGGAAAAGAGTATCGTTCAAAATTAATTTATCAAAAAGTCAGTTTATCAGTCTTGCCAATTAAAAACAGTTGGTTACCATAACCGTAGCTGGTAAACACAAGCCAAATAATTTAGAGATGCACCAAACTTGAACGTAAAAAGAACGGACACAACATTTGGCAACGCGCCGAGAAATGCTGGTAAGTAGAATAAGTAAACATTATTCCTCCACAATTTAGAACGTTACTCAAATACGGGTGTAAAGTTTAACGCTGTCTGTTTGTGTGAAGTTTGTTAATCGGTACGTCAAACTCTTAAACAGTTCTCGGGAAAAGCTCCACCAGTCACCGCAAAATGATCTGCGCGTGTCGTAAAGAAAACGCGATTTGTCAGAGCTCGCTCGACTCACTCAATTTGCATAACGAAAATTTGATGCCGAACTCCATACTTATAAATGACAATACATAAAATTCTCGCCGAAATTCCCTAAACTTAAATCGTAAGCAACAGAGTACAAAATTCTATAACAAACCAAAGTTAAGTATTTTTTGAAATCTCCTAAGGGAGTCTTCAAAAAGGCTTATAATATTGAAGGTAACACCGAAAGCATTTGCCGCAATAATCTTCGAAGCATCTCAAAAGATATTTTATAAACGGGAGCAAAAATGGTTCCAAGAAAAACCATTTAATTTTCAACAATTTCCGTGAAATGTTTTTAGCACGGCAAGCTTGGCGTTGGCCTTTGGGAGAACATTTAGTAGGATTCATTGTCAAGACTAAGAATCTTGTTGAATAAAAGATTTTGAATGGATTGCTACATTGGAATAACAATAGATAGATTAGGGCGTTGATAAAGTAGTGAGCGAAGAGAATGACAAGTAGGGGATCATTGCCTTGCAAATGACCTGGGACACAATGAATGATGTAGGTTACAAGAATGAAAAGAAGATTACCTATATCCTTCATAGAAATACCTAACATGAATATTCTACTTAACATCAGTAAAAAAAAATATGGTATTTAATTTCTTAAAAAAACTATTATCTATAGATATTTTTTACCTTAACAAGTTCTAAATATTCATTGAATAAAATTAATCATCAATCAAAATTATTAACACTTTCACATACGTTGTTTTATTTATAACCCTTAAAATTACACTTGTCAATTAATCACTGATCAGTTTTACTGAATCCACATTCACAATAATTTTATTTATTATCACGAATTTATTCAAGTTCGAATTCATGTTCGAATCGAATGGAGGTCGCGTAATATTTAACGTCGGAGCGTGCCTGGGTCGGGACGTGTTCCCGGCCCGGTGTCTCTTTGCCACTGAATGGTCTGATACGGTAGCGAGGTTTACGCATGCGAATAATAACCCTGACGAGAGCTCTCGCCTAGTCTCTGATAATGAAACCCAACTGTTAAACGATTTAAGAGATGCAAGCTTTACAGTCTCGACTCGCACCTGCTTTAGCATCGCTGACATTAGCGTCGTTAGTTAGTATGTTATCTTTGCAGAAATTGTTGCATTAAATTTTATGGATTTTGAAATTGGTTCGGATAATGTGTTGGGAATTTTGCATTTTGTAATCGCTGTGTAAGATCAACGTGGCTTGTAATTAGGAATAGATTGGGTTAAGGTAGAGTATAAAAAAAAACATGTTTACATGTTAAATTAAATACCAACCTCATTTTGTTACAATTTCAAAAACGTACAAAATACAGTCCATTTCCATGAAATTTGTTTTTTAATTTTTAGTTTTTCCCAAGTTTTTCATGTTTAAAAATAGACCACTTATTAATTTTGTATTATCATACCTTTATACATAAAATGAAATGCATAGCAAGTTACACCAGAGAACTAAATGAGCTAACATTGAACTTCTAGCATCATAAGTTCCGTTATAAACTTTAGTTAGTTCCGTAGCTCACAATTCTAAACCAAACGAATATTGATGGAGGATGTGTCGGAACGTAATGATACGTTCAAAAAGGCTTATATATGTATCCAGTCTTCATCCCCATAGTATATCGATCCAAAGATGATAGAATTTTAAGTTCATTGAAATTCTGAATGCATACGCACAGATTGTCTGGAGTTCCTAGTTCAACTTGCCATGTACTACATTTACATGTACAGCGCGATCTATCTCATGTAATGTACTTATAGATAAATAGTATGTTCTTGGTATGTTCATAGCTGCACTTTTTACAAATGACTACTTAAAAAAAGTCTAAGGGGACAAAAAGGAGAGACCTAATCAATATCAGAGTAGTGTCAGCAGGACACTATTGCAGGCCAAGCAAATGACGCGGTCTTTGTGAAAGGTGAACTAAATGATGGGCTCCTTAACCTTACTTTTAAGCAGAAGTCCTGTTAGTAGGAATAAGGCTAACCAGATACGCGCAGAGTATACGTTCTTCGTCGTACGTATAGATTCTGTGATTCTGGGGTCAGGTAGTTGATAATTCTAAGGGTATTTTTAGTAGGTGACATTCCATATATAGGTATATAGATGCCGTGTCTTCAGTGTGGCCTGATATTAGCTTATGACCCCAGAAAAAAACAAAAATAAGAGTAGGTATTATTAAAACAATATTAGTTTAACTTAGATACCTATAGAAAAGTTCAAGTATTTAATTTACAACCACAAGCAGATATGTTGTTCGTCATGCAAAGTTAGAAAAATATGATGTGACAGATTTATCATAGTATTGAAATTTCAATATTGTTGGTTGCGAGCTACAATAAATCTTGACTGAGTTTTCGTTGACACAGAGCTGTGTTGTGTTCGCAAGTTTATTTCCGCAAAAAATATCAACGTTACAAATATATTGGCAATACAAATCTGCAACCGTACGTTTTGTTGCTCAGTTTTATTGAATAAATTCGAAATCTCTTGGGTAATGTATTTATATGTCAACTATATTTTATCAATTCTTTTGTAAGCTTTTTGATCTATCTAGTAGCGATACAGCAAATACGCTTTTTGTATTTTACTATTGGTAAACGCTAAGTTAGTTCAATATTATTCCTTTCAATAAGCTATTGTGTCTATAATACTTTTATGCAAGCTAGCTTAAGCTTCGTTTTTAATTATTCAACCAAACCAACTGGATAAATAATTCATTTCATTTTCATAATTATAATAGCTTCATTACGTGAATCTTTTCTGATAAGTGGGATTGCCAGTTACAGGCAATAACGGACCGTAACAAGTGTACCATTTATCCCATAAAATATATCAGAAATCAGGCAACATTAATCTTTAATAAAATATTCCGGTGCAAAACAGTTAAGTTATTCCTTTGACCGACAAGTACAAAACCAACGGATGTGATTCAACGATCGTTATGCAAATTAATTCATTCGCTTTACTAAAAGCGGTGGAATTCCATTTCCCTAAGGAGTTAAGGCTCAAAATATCCAATCTCCCAATAAAATTGAAAAGCTTACCAGCTCGAGCTTGTAACTTATAGCCAGATTACCATAACTTAGTTTTGCAACCGATGCAAATCGTTGAAAATTCCCGGCCCATCTGCATGTCTGCCCGTGCCATCGGACTAAAGTGCAAGATTGGAATTTAAAATATTTTCATCTTCGAAATTTATTTTTCTTTCAATTTGAATCATACTTTGCAATTTATATCTTTGATATTATCATTCGATTTGATCAAAGGCCCGGCCTTTTCTTGCACATTTGAAAACATTCGAAAGCTTCTACCAAGATTTTAAAATATCTTTACTTAATGTAATTGCCCGGAACAGCACTGTAACTGCGATGGACTTTCATTGAACAATTTGAAACTACCTCCGAGTTCTTTACTAAATTACAAATTCTTTACAATTCTAACCTCAATTCATGATTAAAAAAGAACTCCTATTGGGTCCGAAACTAGTCGGGCGATCCTGATAAAATTTATGTTTGTTTGCGCAAGCGCATATTTTATATTTAGGTATTATTTTATATTCTGAAACAAATGTGAAGCTATTAATTATCTAATTTAGACATGTGCCACCACAAGCCTACGATTTTAGTGTCTTGACGACTACCCCATTAACTCAGAAGTGACATATAGCATCATGAGTCATTGAAGATTAAAGTCATCGCTTGACCCGCGTACGAAGAGCCTTATGCGAAAGTTGTATGTACACTGCAGAGAACTATTTTAGTACCGCAAGATGTCTGGGTCTAGAAAGTCTAAATGCAAGTCACCGAAAATTTGCTATAAATAGTTTTGGATGGATTCCAAGACGACTGAACTAAAGTAGTTGAAGGCAGACTCTTACGAGAGTTTTCTGATCATGAAAGCCTTTTATGCGACTACTATCAACGCACTACAAAGAATATAATCTGTTTTTGAAATTTATATAAAAATGTTTTTCACTGTCGCTTTTTTTTCTCATCCCTATTCGATTTATAAATCGTATATATGATCAATCGTATCATCTTACTGTATTTAAATTTTTATTTATTGTAATTAAAAATATCGTATTTCAATAAGTATTCAACAAAGCTTGTGATGATTCTGAAAACCTAAAAAATACCGGAAAAGCTTTCAGTAATAAATACTTCATTACGTTTTTGTAGTTGAGGTCACATAGCAAAACTCACCGCGCGCGACGTTTCGTTTATTCAATCACCGCTAGGCCAAGCATTTTTGTGATCTACGAATGCTTGGTTTCAGTCTGTGTGCTTTTGTCCATTTGATTTGAATGTTTTTAAAAACACCCGCGAGACAAGGATTAGATTCCTAAATGCGAAAAAAAAACATTTTGATCCATACTTGATAACAATTAATATTGTCATTAATTTAACAGAAAAGTCATTTCGTAAATTAGATGTTGTATACACTAAATAAAAGAGTCAAAATAAAACTTCTATCAAAATGATTAATTTATACTTTTACAAAAAAATACTTATATAATGCACAACAGTAAATTACAATTTATTTTGTAAAACTGTTATTCAATATCCTTTTGAAATTATTAGTATTTTTTATTAGTTAGAAAATGGCACGACAAAATAAATTTGCTTGCTTAATTGTATCAGGCGCGAGTGTATGCGAACTACATATTGCATTTTATGTTGTTTTAAAACAAGTAAAAGTATTGTTTGTATATTAACTGTTTACATATCTATGTTGCTGGATAGTCCAGTAGTTTAATGCTCAGACTCTACACCGGATTTCGTGAGTTCGATCAAAACCTATACAAGTTTTTGTCCGATGAGCGTCAATATTTGTTGTTGTGTCAGGGTGTAATTTACTAGGAATATATAGGTATCAGTATGTTTATAAGTTGTCGAATACGGAATATTATATTTATTACATTATGTACCTATTACTAATATCTGAGTTAATATTATACAGGCGGTCCCGTGGTACAGTTTCGATGTTGGGCACACGGCTCTCTCAACCTTTGCATGAACAGCACAATGGCAGCAAGACTAACATTCTAAAAAGAGGTGGCTACAACCTTAATGCTACTAAAAAGATTTTAGTAGCTTTGAGTAGGTTTTTAGTAAATCCATACTTATCACATACATACATATATCAATAATTATCCTTAATCATATTCAATCAAATTATTTGCCAATAATATAAATTACAAATTGGATTAATTTGTTGAATATAGGTCAAAGCAAATTGTCCTAAGTAGCCAAGCAATTATACACCAAGTATAATACGATATAGGTCTAGTAAAATGTTAGCAAAATTTACATAGAACTGTTTCTACGTAAGTGCCTGCCTAGATTTATCAGTTTAATAGCACAGAGAGTGTCACACACACCCGTTCTTGTTTCTATTTTATTGCATAATTGTTTTGTTATGAAATAAGTAGCTTTGAGTTCCAATAATTTTAGAGAAAAATGAATTTTGGCATACTCTATTACAGAAAGCTAGATTTCAAATTATAAAGAAAATATATGTAAGGGATTCTTACCCAAAGGCTGAAAACGAAAAAAACGAATAGCTACTAAGGCATCGCTGCTTGTCTGTGAGGCCGTCTGTCCTTCCATTCATGACCAGGCCATATCTCATAAATCGTGAGAGCAATATAAATCAGTTTCGTTTCGTCAAGTTTTAAATATCTAACAGCTGCAAATAATAACACTGGTTATTCAATAAGCAACGTTTGACACGGTTAAAACTTTAAAGAGTTTTAATATGTTTGGAAATTTTTGTTTTTATTTATCCTAATTGTACAAAACAGACAGTGTTACGATTCCAAATCGCACATAGATTTTAACAAACTAAACTAAATAAACACATCAGTTTATAATAAACCTTGTTCCTTAGAATTTATGCATTTCATCATATTATTCGTTTTTGTTTTATTCTGTTTCGCAATGACAGAGCCTTCAAGGATATCTAGGTACAAAATAGGTACATTGTATATTATTATTAAATTGCTAGTAATTGTTATCCAACTGCATGTTAAAACATTAATATTGGTCCTTGTTATTTGAATTAATTGTAAAGCTACTGTCAGCGTATTTTGTAATTATTGTTGAACTAGCTTTGCCAGTGACTACGTTCGCGTCGAAAAGTAACTTGAGGCTGTGTTTTTTGTAAATTTTGGACAAATCTTTTCTTTTATATCTACATTCATCGCCCTAGCCCTTTCCCAACTATGTTGTGGTCGGCTTCCAGTATAACCGGATTCAGCTAAGTACCAATATTTACAAGGAGCGACTGCCTATCTGACCTCCTCAACCCAGTTACCTGGGCAACACGATTCCCCTTGGTTACACTGGTGGTCAGAGTTTTCATGCTTCTGACCACTTGCAACTACTGTCAAAGATGTAGGAATGAGAGCAGGACCCACAATTTAACGTGCCTTCCGAAACACGGTGATTTTGTACAGTCGCATAACTTTTTTATTCATAAAACGATTTTATATGGACAAACCGTTGCTGAGTTCATCGGGCACAAAAGCACAAACAAAAAAAAATGTCTTCGACATTGAACTTTTTTTTCAATATTTTATGTACGAATTTAACTTTCCTACGATTTTATTATATGTATATAGACACAGATAAACCATGTCGTTAATTTAATTTAGAAACAAGACAAGCAATTATTTAATTTGTATCTATAACAAATTAATGGAATGCCTAGTAATTATAGTGTCACACTAGAATGCTTGTTGATAATAGCTAAGTCCTTGGCTTTGATACTTGTATGATGTAATAAATAGCTTACTTGTATAATGCAGTCATTTTGTTTAATACTATTTTTTAGGATTCCGGTCCCATGGTGTAAAATTGGAACCCTATAATGGAGGTAGGGTTATCATCATCATCTGCTAATATTCCTCCACTGTTGGCCTGAGGCAGGGTAAAACTGACAAATAAATTCGTGATACCCGATCTCTTGATTTTCTTTACGCGTTCGGTTATTTCTATGTTGTTTAGTCTTAAGACGGAGTCAGATACTTTTTTTTGTCTAGGCCAGGAATTCCTTGTAGATATCCATCACTCCTCGGGGGAGGTGTCGTGCTGAGTCAAGTTCTTGGTGCGTGAAGTGATGATGATGCATAAAGAATCATCATACTCAAGCAGTCAAAGCCTTCGATCGACCTAACAGCGTAGGCTTAAAAAAATGACAAATAGACACTACTTCGATTGATAAACAAGTTCCACCATTACTTTTTCTATTGCTCCCTTGCTTGTATAGAAAGCCTACTTTACAGCCTCTATCTTATGCATTATTTTGTTTACCTGAATAACGGTACTTATCCCATGGGCACCATAAGCATCTACGAGATAAAGCGCGCGTCCTTAAGACGTTGCCAAAACAAAATTTGCATTACTTTGAAATCTTGACAATAGGGATGACGACTGGGTTTAAAAAGTAAAACAATATTTATACTGTGGGATAGAAAATCCCCAAATATGACATGTGTATAAGCCATTACCTGTTAATCAAAAAAACCGTTCACGTACGAGTCAGGCTCCCGTCATTAATGGTTCGGTACGACTAGGCTGAAGGAAAGCAAATGTACGAAATAAAAACGGCCACCCATCAAAGTTTTGACCGTACCAAATTTATTAGGGTTGTTGAAGCGGTAACAAAAATGTACAATCTTAAAATTTAAACTGCCTAAGTATCACAGTTCATGAGATGCAGCTGTGCGACAGTTTGAGAGACAATAGCGGCGGTGCCTAATAGAATTCCGTTTTTATCCTGTGTGTTCAGAAACCTGGTTAGAATAATACTGCAATATCTTAAGACTAAATAGAGTCAGTAAAATATCAATAAGAATGCTAGATGTAAAATCTTGTTTTAATAATAAACCTGTTCGAATAGTTTTGATAGACCATTTACATTTCAATACACCGTTATGATATGATTATAATTTATTAATAATTCCTAATTCCTATGTAATTGACGTCATCGGGTTCATTTTAAATTATATAAATGGTGAATTGTGGAGGTTATGTTACTCATAATTTAGCTATATTAATGAATGTCAAATTAATATTATTGACCTCAACCTTAACATTGATTTCGAAGGTTAAAGGGATTTAGCCTTCATTTTTACGATACCAAAGGTCTATAATTATGGTTTTGGATTACTCTACATCTAATAGTATGAGATACTATTTGACGGGCCTGTTGGTCTAGTGGTTAGCGACCCTGACTGCTATACCGGAAGTCGTGGGTTCGATTCCCGCCCAGGACAAATGTTTGTGTGATAAGCATGATCATTTGTTCTGGTGTCTGGGTGTAATTTGTCTATAATATGTATGTATTTAGAAATATATAAGTAAGTTTATCAGTTGTCTGGTTACCATAACACAAGCTCTGCTTAGCTTGTGATCAGATAACCGTGTGTGAGTTGTCCCAGGATATATTAGATATGAACTATTTTACTTGTTAAAATACATTGTGGAGGTCAAGTATGCAGACACAACTTTTTAACGGAACTATACAGTAGGCTACATCTATGCTAATATTATAAAGAGGAAATGTTTGATTGTTTGTTTTACACGAATAGGCTTCGAAACGACTGGTCCGATTTGAAAAATTCTTTCACTGTTGAGAAGCTACATTATCTCCGCTGAACATAGGCTATAATTTATTTCAAAAATATTAGGGTTCCGCAGGAAAATTGCGATATTGTAACCCAAGGTGTCATAACTTATATCTTCCAACCACGCGGACGAAGTCGCGGGCAACTGCTAGTATTAAATACGTTGAGAAACTGTTAAGGTGAGAAAGACGTTTAAGTAAAAGAAGAGTATCGACCATGGACACCCGTAGGCCTTACGGTGGTGGCAGGTCGTAGAAGGAGATCAAACCTGCGCTACGTCGCTCATAGTAGGTCCCTCCCTAATACCCATTGGGCCAAAATTACGGTCGTTGCAGGTCGTACACGCAGATCGAACTAGCACGCCGATAATGGGTTCGGCGTGTTGACCACTCGGCTTTCCATGCAATCGAGTGTCAAGTCCCAGTCAACAATTTATATCATAACCTATATTTATCCGGATACCTTACCTTTATGCATGATAAATACTTGTAATTGCTAGACCTACAGATTATAGTATATTGTTTCTATATATGGATATATTCTTTATAAATAGATTAGAATTGTGTTTAATTACATACAGGTATTTTATCTCAGTACCTACTATGAGCGATACAATTATAATATAGAGTTCAGAAAATCGGAATCACCACTACATAGGTACTACCAAAGGGTTATTGTAAAGTAACATTATTGCAATTGTGGAAGAAGGACGCCGCTATAGGCCGTGTATTGCGCTGACACGCTTCCACTCGCCCCTTTGATCTCAGACTACTACTACAGATACTTACATTCTTTTGTACAAATATAATATTTGACGAAATGATTATTTCTATAGACATGTTAGTCACAGTATTGTTTTCGTTTTATATAAACCGTGAAGATAAAAAGTACTTGATTAGAAGATGTTTGCTCATACCTCATTATTGATTGAAACTGTATCATAACGATTAGTGACACTTGAATCACCAAGGGATTTACTTTACCGATTTTCTTAGAATTTTGCTTCATTATGGATAAAGGGAATTGGACAGTACAGCTGATTGTTGTTGATGGCATTTTCTATTAATAATTAAATCAATTCCTTAAAAAAAGAGGAGGTTTTTTTTAGTAGAAGAGCCAATTCGGTTGAATCCTTTTTCGTTTAACATTTAAAATTGCTGTCATTGATCAGACCATTAAGTTTGTCACAGGAATTTGTATTTGAAGTCAGTTGCTTGTTTTTGTTGTTCTTCTTCTTCTTCATCAGCCTATCGCAGTCCACTGCTGTTTTTGTTGTTAAACAATTACAAACGAACTAAGTGAATTTATTGTGATATCATACACAATACGGCTATCCATAAAGTGTAGTAAACAATCATGATGATCGTTAAGTTCTAACACCCAAGTACTCGTAAACAAAGATGTCTCTGTAAATACTTATATCGTAACGAATGCCTATGGAGACTTGGCAAAAACAAACTTGGCAAAATATGTTCAGCGAGAGCTAGTGGTGTAAATCTAGTTCAAAACCAATTTCAGCCAATCACGGTCTGATTGAAAAAGTTTGCGCTTTTAAGCGGAACGTATGTGAAGCGTGTTACTAATTCAATCCGTTTCCAAAGTTTATCTGAGTTTTAATTGTAAACTCCCGAGCAGACCATTCAGACGGCGTGTGAAATGTAGTGGAAGTAACAGAGAAAATTTCCGAGTCGATTAAAATTTTATGATCAGTCAGTTGTACAAAGACGTTTTGTGTACAGTTGTCAGTTAATACAAAGCTAATGTTTTGTGTATGAAAAAAAAGAGTCACGAGCCAGTGAGGTTTCCGGACAAATAAGCTAAAGACAAACAACAAATTTATCTGCCACTACTACTTATAGCAAACACATAATCTGTGAAAGTTTCAACTGTTTAACAATCACGGTTCTTGAGATACAGTCTGGTGACGGACAAACGGACATAACGAGGCGCTTTGTAATAGGTTTCGATTTTTATCTTTTGGGTTCGATAAACCCTAAAAAAATCCCTGTAGCCCGAATTTAGAAAAAATGTTATTCCCCAGAGACAAGCAGTTGTGTAAGTAATCATTGAGTGCCAGCTAAGTAAGGTAATCTTGATATAAGGGGATATAAGGTTATTTCATAATTTTGGACTTGTCAATTCTAGCCCATTGAAGCTCCGTAGTGTGTAGTTTTAACAACAGATACAATTGATCAGATCACATTAACAAAAGATATTTCTGAGCCACCAGATAAAACGTCTGGAAAAATCCCTTTCAAACCTTGCAAAAGCAAGGCCGCTTAAAATGTATCACAACATATGAAACATTTATCAACAACCTTGATGATTGGAAAATAAACAAAACAACAAATAAATACAAAACGATCGATCTATTGACGTATTTAATAGCAGAATATGGATACATACATATTTTCCATAAAACCTTTAGGAAGCAAGGCAGCTTGTGGCGGCCGCTACCACTCTATCCAACTGCAACTCGTTCTTCGCAGGGAAGCCCCCGAAGGTTATTCCGCTAAAAGGCTATGATTAAGATTGTTGTAATGAATAGTTAAACGCAGCTGAGCCTTGTTTAGTTGGTACAATGCGGAGCGCGAGTAGAGTCGCCCTGTTCGGAGCACTTTTGGTAACTCTTTGGTGAGCTCGAGTCGTTTCGTAATTATTTAAAGTGGTAACCGGAACTTGTTACTTGACGTGGAAATGTGAATTTAAGTGTTTTTAATGAGTTTTTTTTTTGTTTGCCAATTGTGTTGTTTACGTTTTTCGTATTGTTCGGTTCATTGAATTCTAATTTCGAATTTAAACGGTTGCGAGTTTCTGTATTAAAAGGATCAACTGCCAAATTGTAAATACTGTTTGCAATTGCTGGTACAGAATAGGCTGGTGCAAATGATTTTGAATCTTAATACAATGACTAAGAGCTGTTATTGCATTGTTACAGCGTTTCAGTGTATTGTTCTACTGTTTACGTCAATTGGTCCATTTCTTATTGTTATTGAAATCTTATTTATGCGCAAAATATTTTTGAACATTTTCTTATTTAAATGACGTTATATTATTTTAATTATTATTTCGGTCTCACGACCATGAGAGTACAACATTTTGACTTTTAATTATAACTAGCATGTTTATGCGTGTTAGTGTACTTTAAAAGACATACAATAGTACTATAAAGAACAATAGACTTAGGAATAATAAATGATAAAGTGAGATTTCTCGTTAAAGGCATTGACTGATATAAACATTAAGTTTAAATTACAGTGAAGCTAAAATAAGTGTGGCTATATTTTATTTTAAATATTGTTTCCAATAAAATATACGTTGCAATCCTTCATACGAGAGCAACTTCACCTAACTAAAAATTTCAATGGTAGTGCTTCACGAGACAATGGTAGGCCCCCGATTTATGTATTAATTGAATTCATTTGTTTTGCGTAGCTTGCTGCGATCAGCAGGTGGGAGTGCCGGAGTCGACTTCAGGGCAAGCAATTACTCCTTTCCAGATGATTTCATTTTCGGAGTCTCGACGGCCGCATTCCAAATTGAAGGAGCATGGAACGAAGGAGGTGAGATATATATTTGTTTTGCTAAGTAACATGCCCGTATTTATTGCCAGTATTTATAGAAATGATATGCCATTCAACGTGGCAATGCTGCAAGCCTTTTGGCAGTCGGCAGCGATGCCGATGAATTTTTTGATGCTTTACTTTAATATTTTTTTTTTTATTACTTACTTATTTTAAGCGCACATTATGTAGATCCTTATAAATAATTAGATAAAAACAATGTTATGTATAAAAATGTTTGTGTTTGTAAAAGATGCCTCAATGTATGATAATAATAGTCGTTTCGATTGGTCACGTGACCTTTAACTGTCATTTTCATATAGTGTTCTCAATAAATGTTAAAGATTATCAATATTTTGGCTAAGGCTGCAGATGGTGCATTTTATTACTTATTAGGCATCGCCGATGCTATAGAAAGTTATATTGGCGATTATATAACATGCCGTGGTAATAGGCCTTAACAATATCAAATAGCAAGTGTTACTTTTTATGTCATTTCGTTTTTAGAGAAATTTGTATATAAATTATTTGAGTCACGTCCAGTCAAAAATACTGTTGACATGCATAAGTCGATGTCAAGTGCGCAACACGACGCTCAACGGCAGTTAGCGTGTTGACCAATTTATACTACTTGAGTCACAGTCTTTATTTATTCTTAGACATTAAAAAAAAAATGTTCTATATCCTATCCTGCTCGAAACAGGTTACGAGCACAATACAAAACTGTCGCATTTTAAAAATAAAATTTTAAACTGTAATAATCGCGGATACAAAAATAAACAACATTAATACTAAAACAATTATAATTTAAATTCTTTTATCAGAAAGGTCACCCAGTAAAACACGGTTAAACGTTCTTTGGAACGTTTTGTATTTTACTGCTTACTTAAAACCTGATTCTAGATTCAATCTAGGTACAACTAATTTGCAATTTTAATTTACTATATTAATAAATGTCGTATAATTTAAGATAAAATGATTTACATTCACATTGTTAAAATTAAACGAATTTATACGTTTTGGGGGACGTGAAATAAAAACGTCACTCGATAAAATGACTATCTCTTAGACTAATTTTTCTCTGTAAATTTATTGATAAGTGAAAACCTCTTCTTGTCTATAAATTGATTAAGAATTATTCACTAGATTTGCTCACTTGTTGATTAAAGCGAATAATACATGTTACACATTAAATACAATTTTATCGCAGCATCATTAAGCGTTTAGATGCCTTTGCCAGTATTGTCTCAGAATTAAAATTAAAGAATAAGAATAGAAATATGCTCAAGAGCCATTAATATGCCATTCTACATTTTTCAAAAAGTTACATTTGGCACATTTTTCTTACCACTAAAACGTTACTGACAATAACTAGCACTACATAATATAAATCTGTCGCTGCTGCTGTCTATCTAGCGCTGTTTATGCGTAAATATTACAAACTACTTAACAGATTCTGATGCGGTTCTTTATCAGTCCTTTTGGACTTATCCTTGCAACGATAATGACAGAAGCTAAAAATCTACGTTTTCATAACTCTACATTTTATAATTATTTACAAATTATGTTGTAATATAGGAAAAAAAATTTCGTTACAACTTGTTTCGTTAATTAACCTTCACCTCTCATACGTAAACAACGTAATCAAAGTGGAAGTAATTTAGATTTAATTTTTATAACTACCGTTAATGTTCGCTTAGTATCAAGGATTGGTCGAAGTGTTATTTTAAATTTCATATTTCAATGACACCCTTAAATATTTGAAATGAAATTGGATGAAAAATCGTACGTATTGTATCGTAATATTGGTACAGAAATGGTGTTCTGAAACCTATCACTAAAAGAGACACCGCTCTACAAAGAGTATTGCGGTCACGCTTTCACATCCACATTTATATTAGTTTGATTTTTTTTGCAAGATTTTAGTGGAATACAGGTATTTAAGTCGCTTTGCTTCAAAGTCCCAATACTTAATTAAAGTACAATAAGTGTCTGTTTTATTCAGGACTATTTTTTAATCAAGTAGAATTTATGGACTTGTACTACTGACGGTACCTTTGTCTTTCTAAAATACGGTTGACCGCATGTCAGACGTAACAACAAATTATGTACTTTCTAAATTAGGTCGCAGACAATGTCAGTGTTACCTTTACAGTTTGTAATCTACTATTAATGTACATGTTATTCGTTTTGTTGGTACAATTTTTTTGACGTGCTGATACCTCTTGAAAATACCATTGCCATAGTTTTCTTAACTCTCTTATTTCTTCCAAACATAATTAATATTTTATAAAAAGATGTTGAAGCAAACAAATTGCATAGAAACGACAATTGTGTGCGGCAAATAATATAAATGAACCGTAATTATTAATTTTTCAGGAAAATACGTCAGACTTTCAAGCTATAAAGCATATACGTCCATCCCAGTACACGTCTCGCACTTTTTAATTACTTTACAACATACTTACTCATATTAAAAGGCTTTTAATGTTTTTGCATAAAAGCTTTACTGGGCCCTGGACTGAAATCGATTAAACAATTTATATTTCGAGAAACTTTTTATCGATATACGTTTTACAGAATAGTGTTTCCCACAAATATTGTTAGTATTGCGATTGACGATAAAATCGATTGGCGTAACGAATGCTGTTGATTAAAAACAGGGATCGAGTGATCGGATCACAGGGGATCGCGGTCACGCCACTCTGTGGCAGGACCACAGCGTGGCGAATTCACTCTCGTGCAGTTGGAAAAGTTTTATATTCATATAGAAACCGCACCATTATGCGGTCTTTCTGCACGTTCTTCTTTCATGTACCGATTCGAATAGTGGAAAGTGGTAACAGCTCACCACTATTCGGATCAGAGAGGTCTCTTCAATGCGCATTCTAGACGTAATCTGCTTACCGTTAGCAAAGGATTCTAGTGGATTTCTAGGTTTGTTTTGTTGCAAATGTTATTTATTTTCTGATTTTCTGGTACCTCGTTTTTTTGAGTTTGAAATAATATCGACTAGTAACTACGGCAAACTAATTTAGGTTTTACCTAACTTACTTTCTTTATAGGTTCATGTCTGTACTGCAAGCCCTAAATGTAATTATCTAGTCGTATGTGAACTGTTCCGATACGGAACAGAAAAAGTAATTCCGTATTTGAAAATGTCACCTGATTGAAGGCTATAACTCGAGTCGCACGGGGCTTTTCCGCACTTATGCTACTATAATTTACTACTTCACTTTTTTCCGTTTTTTTTTAAGACTCCTGCATTATTCCTAGAGTCACAAGGATTTTCCCAAACATTCAAGTCACGAGCACAAAGAAACTCGGGACAAACATTCGTTGATCACATAAATCCTATCCCATAAGTCTTTTTTTTTTTTTTTGTTTATGCGGGGGAATCCTCATGGACACCCACTCCCTCGGGGGAGGAAATGGGTAGTGTCAGACTTTTACTGACTATACCTGAACCGCCGTGCTACGTCATCCGCGTTTTTGTGTCGGTGTATGGTAATGCATTGCAATCCTTCATACACCGACCGCGGGCTTCCACCGGCCAGTAATGTGGGCCGGTAGGTCACTTTCTTGTGTTGTGTGGAGGCCGACGTGTAAAGAGCGTCGGCCTCCTCGCCTCATATTGGGACCGCATCCATAGCACCGAATGTGCACCCACGCCGTGGGTAATATACTCGGAATCCCATAAGTCCTACTCGGGAATCTAACCTGAGAATTCCCTTATACATAATTATAACAATTTATTTTCTCTAGGCAAAGGCGAAAGCATGTGGGACACTTATCTCCACAAGAACCCACAGTTCACCCCGGATAGGTCTAACGGAGACGTAGCAGCCGACTCCTATCATAAATATATGGAAGACATTCAGATGATCCAGAAGCTCGGGGTTAAATACTACAGAATGTCTATTTCTTGGCCCAGGTAATTTTCGTTCTTTTTTTTAACGACTCCCAAAGTAAGGAATGTTATCATTGTGTGGGTCTCCCAAACATACTACTTAATATAAAAAAGTGAAAGAAATTCTCGTCTGCCAGTCTCTTTCTGAAGTAAAATTCTCCGATTTTGTTTATGTCTCAATCTCGAAAAACAGACACACAATTACGTTTTATTATTTCATATACACCGTGATTTTTTAGTCGTCTTACAAAAGCAGCCCAGTTCATGTATCCAATGACTAGATCATGATAAAAAAAATAGGTATTTATGAGATTTGAATAAATTAAAAATGCAATTTTTATTCAATATTATGATGCAATACGTAGTTTTAGAAACACAGCTCTGTTGCGAGCGCGGTCTGAGCCTTGTAACAATGGTGAGGGGCGCGAGCGGCGGCGTTTTTTATCATTTTTAAGAGTATGTTTCAGATTTTTCTTGCTTCATTTTTCTTCGTACCTATTATCTTAGTTGATGATAAAAAAATAATAATCGCGCCTAGGGGTATTTTACGTCGGATACATGAACTGGGCTGCTTTTGTAAGACGACTAAAAAATCCCGGTGTATAGACATCCACATTGCTAATGCCGCAGGAAAATGATGCATATTATCATTGAATAAAACACATAGTTAATACTCAAATTATAAATCGTGTTTCGGTAGTTTTGTTCGTATTAGCATTTAAATTATAGAAAAACAAGGCTACAGTAAAAAGGGACACGTCATGTTTTTGATAGCTAATCATTTACGCCAGAACGTAGTGAAACAAAACTTACAAACACTGTTGTTGACGATAAAGGTTCTCTATAAATATGTAAATTATTTTGCATAAAACGTTTGACTTTTGTTTTATTTTTAACCATTTGTATTTAACATTTAAGAGGTCTTTAATTTGAGATCACTGAGATCAGGGTTGTTTATTAATAGATACGTTTTTTGTCGTAAATGATAGTGAAAACATTCGACAGGCCTATTGGTATAGTGGTTAGTGACCCTGACTGCTATTCCGGAGGTCGTGGGTTCGATTCCCGCCCAGGACAAATAAAAATACAAAATTTTTTTTTATCAGTAATCTGGTTACCATAATACAAGCTCTGCTTAGCTTGGGATCAAATAATTGCGTGTGAGTCGTCCCAGGATATATTTTATATTATATTATTATTATTATTCACATAACTGTTGAGCTGCTTGAAACCCCAATATTCGCCTATCTCAAATCTATCAATTATCGTCTTGTCTTCTTTCCACAGGCTTCTCCCAAACGGCACCGATAACAATATAAGTCGTGAAGGAGCAATGTACTACCGAACTTTATTTGAAGAACTTTTGAAGGTCAACATTACTCCAATAGTGACCCTCTTCCATTGGGACATGCCAACTGCTCTAATGGACCTCGGAGGGTGGACCAACCCGAAGGTCATGGATTATTTTGAGGATTACGCAAGAGTAGCGTTTAACTTGTACGGTGATATCATTAAGACGTGGACGACGCTGAATGAACCGCATCAACATTGTTATAATGTATGTATTACATAAATTTTCTATAGATATGTAGGTTATATAAATAGAGAAAATGATAAATTAGAAAGTTCCCGGCAGTTTTTTGAAATGTGTAAGTGTGATCACATCAGAGTGATCGTATGAAGTCCAGAAAAGCTGTTTAAAAATCAAGTACTTTCTGAAATCGATAAGCGTATGAAACCAGTAACAATTTAAGATTGGCTGAGATCACCATACCAAATCCAGTCAGTGGTACGTGCCGCGGGTAATCTCCTGGCGAAGGAAAAACATTTTAGTTATCCACGAATACTGGTCAGTCTAGGGGTCTGAATCCTGTGGGTAAATCATCCGCGACACAAATATTAAATTTCTTAGTGTGAGGAAGAAAAAAAGAAAAAGTAAAAAATATGTTTTACATAACACACACACACATATACATATTTCACCACGTTCCACATTTAAATCAGCCCAACAATACCACCAACCATCCTTCATCAATCTCATTCTAATTTCCACTCTCTCATTCATTCTTTCTCGGATTGTTATCAGGGCTACGGCCTTGATTACTTCGTGCCAGCGCTCATGTCACACGGTGTCGGCGAGTATTTATGTACTCACTACCTTCTACTGTCCCATGCTCGGGTCTACCGGATGTATGAAAAAGAATTTCGACCTTATCAGAAAGGTAAAGGTTTTCATTTTGATTGATTGCTTCCGTATTTTGTGTGTTAAGTGTTTATTGACATGTCAGTTGTTTGTTGGAAATTGGTACTTACGATAATTACTAGTTAAGTTAAAATTGAAAAAGCCTAAGAGTACTGCAAAAAAGGTTAAAAATACTAATTTGGAAAAAACATGGTTATCCGTATAACTAAGAAAATATTTCACTGACTCAGATAATATTTACGCTCTACAAAAATATACTTCGTTTAAACTTAGTTAGGTCGACATTTAAAATATAATAATTATGAATATTACATAATAAATACAAACATTGAAAGGTTTGACGTCATCGAATCCAAAACCACAACATTTACGAAGGTTAGCCTTAAGAAATATGCAATTTATTTAAATGTATTTAGATATTATAATCCTTATAAATCAAACAAATTTGCAATTTCAACCACGACGTATTCCGTTATCGCTCTCTGTGTGATCATACATTGTTTTCCTAGACATTAATTTGTTTCCCCATTCATTATTTTGAATGTAATGAGTTTTGAGATTATAAATAACAATAAAACTGGGAAAGCCAGAGATATTTCTGCTATCGGATTATACCTTAATTAGAATTCTAGTATTTGTTATATCATTTGCTTTATGCTGTATGAGTAAATGAGGGCAGAATTATGTAAGACGCGAGATGGGTATTGGTTAAAGTAACTTGAATACTTGTGATGTTTTCAAACTGGAATGGTGCTGTTAAATTTTTCCGATTATACATCCCCTTTTGAGGAAATGAGCCGGTGTTTTAAAAAGTTTTATTAAGTTAATTCAACTGTAAAAATCACAGCACATTGACGGCATAATAATTGTGTTTTAAGTAGAAAGTGTAAATATTGCAATATTGGTAAGGTTTTTCTTTCAATGCCTGCGATATTATTTTTTTTACATTATTGACAACTAATATTTAATGATTTTAGGTAAAGTGGGAATAACACTAGATGCATTCTGGGCTAAACCACGAGATGCTAACAAGGCTGAGGATGTTCTAGCTGCAAATGCTTATCTTCATATGCATGTAAGTAGCTACTTGTTTATCGATTTTAAAACAAATCAAGTAATAATTGAGTCGGTTACTATTGACTGGATCGTTCGATATTATGGATCAATGCTTAAAGTTTTCCTATTTGACCAGAATTCTATATCCTAAAGTGGGACTTACACAGCTTACAAAATTTGTTATACAACGGAAATGTATTATGTCTATGACAGTTAACTATAAACCAACAAAACCAGAAATTTTCCTGGCTAAGCCTTTAATAAAACAGCAACATTATTTTCCAGACAATTGTATCAGAAATCTAGAGTTTTCTTATTGAATTCGAAACAATAAATCCATTTTTTTTTTCCTTCAGCTAGATATTTACGCGCATCCAATATTCTCTGATGTTGGCGACTATCCTACTTTCGTTCGTGAACGGGTTAACAATATGAGCTTAGAACAAGGATTCTCCCGTTCGCGTCTCCCATATTTCACAGATGAAGAGGTCAGTATACTTAAGATATTACATCACTATATCTTATTCATATTATGTATGTCTTCATGAGCGCCAGAGAAATCCTTCTTTAAGATATGATTATGTGGAAAGATGATAATGTTTGAGGGGTATTTTCTGTTGGCTTTTCGTAAAAAGTAAGTAAAAGTCGTCTATATATCAAGTGTTGAACTGTTTTATCTGATTTAATGTAATCTTGCATTAGAAAAAGTTGTTTTTTTTTGTATTTACTTCAATCTACTTTTTGCAGAGACCAAATACTAAAAACAAAAACCAAATATAAAAATCCTCTTTTCCGTTTCAGATACTTGCCATCAAAGGCAGCGCAGATTTCTTTGGTCTAAACCACTACACGACGTTCATCATGAGCCCATCCTCCATGGAGCCAAAATGGAACGTGCCTTCGTTAGACCATGATACTGGTGTTAAAGTAGATCAAAACTTAACCTGGCCGAGACCTGGGCCTGAATGGTTGACGGTAAGTTTAGATTCGAAAATTTTATCAGAAGGAGGCTTTCACAGTGAACTCATTGCAGTTGTGGACGAGAGATGCTGCACTACGTCTTGAAGTGCATTGTCACACTTTAACACTTGGAGTACACGTCCTGTTGAGACCCTTAGTATGAGATCCCAACAAAAGATGATTGTGGTTCTTAAAACTCACAATTCGATTCTTGAATAACCTTTGTTTCGGATGGCAAATTGTGAAATTACTCTTTCCGCTTTGGATCGAGCGAAGAATCAGACTTCTACTGACCTCATGTGCCTTTCTTTGATTTCGTTATCAACAATGGCTTACAAATATAATACTTTGCAGAGCTGCGTTGACAGGCACGTTTGTTCAAATCCGGTCTTATTCAATATACCTAAGTATTGCGTCACCTTACAATAAATAATAATTATAAAGTTAACATGTTAGGTTATAAGTTCCTATGTGAACATTAATAGGTGTATTTTTATTCAAATGAGAATATTGATAACCTTCAAGTACCTACTGCGGAAGTTCTTCTCTGTCATAAAGTCAAAACCAGTATAAAAGAGGTTATTGACTTTTTAAATCTTCTTCATCCTTCAAAACGTGTTATAACGCGACATTTTTATGGCCTTTACGCAAATTTTGGTAATTTCACAGATACGAGACAAAATCTCGTGGTCAAGGGCAATGCTACTATACATTTACATTTTTAAACAATAAATTAAAATTGAATATTGATTTTGTAATCAACCAAGCAATCTATTAGCAATCGTCTCAACTACTGTTGCTCGCGGGCCCACCTGCTTCAAATCAAAAGTAATAACACGGGAACATAAAATCGGGATAAAAACTATCCTATATGCTAATCCTGGTTATAAACCATTTGTGTATCAAGTTTTGTCTATGTCCGTTAAAGGGTTTTTGAGTGAAAGAGGAACAAACATCCATACATACAAACTTTCGCGTACTATAATATCAGTATGATTGACAAAAGCAACAAGATCAACCGTCTTCAAAATCTATCCATTCTCAATTTGTGTTACAAAGATATTCGAATGCTAGCCCGAAGCATTCGGTGGCGCAAAAGCGAATTTCTATCGGTTCAGTCTTGGCTGGATTTCTTAGGAAGTAATAAAACACAATAACGTGCCTAAGCTACTGTTTTGTTGCAAGCTTTTTGGTGTCAATAAGCTAAAGCTGAAAGTTGTCGACTGTTTCTTATTGTAAGAATATGTATGGGGCAATAATTTGGTCAAAGAAGATTAAATTGTGTAAAGAAGTGATTAATACTATAAATATTTGCATAAGTGCGGAGGAAACTCAAAAAATCAAAAGATCTGTGTGAGCTAGCCGACCGTGAGTGGTGTCGTTGGATGCGGCTCGGCGAGACCTATCCAACGGTGTATAAATGTAATATGGTGTTAGTGTAAATTTTTTAAGGAGTTTCTTGCCTAATTTTTCTATATCCAAAAACGTTAGTGTTATAGAGCAAGAGGGCGCAATAAATAGCTCGTAATACAGCATATTATTAATAATGAATGCTTAATGTTAGAACGTAAAACTTAATCTCTATTTCCTTGACTGCTTCTCATAGTACTGTTACATTATTTTAACAACGTCTGTCGCACTAAGTAATTTAATTCTTGGGTGCAGGCGACACTGGTTTTACGTGGTGATTTCAACCACTCGGCAATCTGTGTAGTCAACATTACATATTGACAAAAAAAAAATGTTAGAATTTAAATAATAATTTAATAATTATTCCTTCTTACAGGTATACCCACCAGGCTTCAGACAACTGCTCAACTACGTCCAAGACAACTATAGAATGTTGAGAGACATACCTATACTCATCACAGAAAATGGGATGGCAGATTTAGGTCAAACAGAAGACTATGAACGAGTAGCATACTTCAACGACTACCTCCACCAAGTCTTACTGGCTATACATGAGGACGGAGTCAACGTTAAAGGATACTTCGCATGGACTTTAATGGACGATTTCGAATGGAGTGATGGATACACGTGAGTAATTCTAATTTTATCGTTGTATCGTGAGTCGTTCACTCGAACATTCGCTTTATGCAATACAGAGATGAAGCCTTTACACTGGCCAGTATTTAAAAAAAAATGAAATTGAAATGAAAATTTAACAAAACTAGGAAACTCTGTAATAGCACCTTATAAGAGCAAAATAGTATTAAAATTTGTAATTAAGAAATAATTCTTAATTTAGCTGAGCGCAGATGTTTTTTTTAAATAAACAATTTAATTAGATATAATCCGTCAGTTAAACAACATTGTAAAGTAAAAATAATTCATTTCACAAACGTAATCTAAATATTTACTCAGCTGACTGCGTTAACACTATTTATGTTTCTGAATGACAGTCTTAACCTAAATGCATATCTGAGTATAATTATAATAACTTATAAAACGTTTAAATAGACGTAAGCTATAAACAATTTAATAAAACTGACACGATAAAGTAACAGTTTGTTACTGAATAATACTACCGTCAAAATGGTGTATCTATAAAAATATATTAAGCTGAAGAGTTTGTTTGTTTGAACGCGCTAATCTCAGGAACTACTGGTTCGAATTGAAAAATTCTTTTTGTGTTGTATAGACCATTTATCAAGGAAGGCTATAGGCTATATAACATCACGCTGCGACTAATAGGAGCGAAGATACAATCGATCACGTGGACGAAGTCGCGGGGAACAGCTAGTTTTGTTACTAAAAAGCAAACCAAAAATTGCAGTTAAACTCTTAAATGACGTTTTGGTTTCTTAATCAGTAATTTCTATTCTATTAAAATACCATCGAATGAGATTGAATCAGACTGATTATAAGGATTAAAAAAAGTTATTTATTCAGTGAAACTTCTGATAAGAAACTCAAGAGAGAATATGTATAATTAAATTATGTGACATTTGGTCACATAATTATCACAAAAATTTCCACAAAATACAAAACCGACAGTTAACCGTCATATTATTATACTCGTACTAATTCCTTACCATTACCTGTACCACGAACTCTTAAAGCGAAAGCGGAACAGCTGTTACATACGTGAGATAAAAATACATACAATGTATATCACCGTCTCGCTTTCACAAGTTTTAAGTACAGTTATAATTTCGAAATCTCAATTCTTGAACTCTGCCTTTTCAAGTTAGAGGTTATTTCCTGCATAACCCGTTCATTTATCTGTATGCAGTTTGTCTGTATCAATGTTTAAGTCACGACCATACTCTGATTACATTCTAACAAAGCTGTTTGCAAGGTTTAATCTTTTCTAAATAATGTTTATAACTGAGGATTATTTGATTGAAACAAACAGCTTAACTAGCTTTTTCAATATTTTCGCCATTGTTTTTGTTGTTCCTCTGCTCGTCCTTCATTCAAATTGTTTTGTTTTCTTTGACACTTTGATGTTTTACTACTTATACGTCTAGAATTAGACCTTAGGTAAATTTAATTTGGGTCTAAGTAGTTGTTTAAATTCAAATTTATTGATTTGTTAAATATGTTGTCCTTTTATTTTAGATATTTATTACAGAATTAAACAGTTAAACGATTCAAATATTTTCTTAATAATTCTTACTTTTTCTTGTTTCCAGTTTCAAATTCGGGCTGTACAAAGTGGATTTCGACAGCCCAGAGAAAACTCGTACGCCAAAACTGTCGGCGAAGAACTATGCCAACATCGTGCGCACGCGCCGAATCGACTTCAACTATATCAAGCCGCCGATCATAAGGCCATTCCAGTTCAACTATTTGTGATATTTTAGGATTAACACGTTATTTTATTACAATTGTTATTTTTTTAAGTTAATTTATAAAACAAAATACGAAAATTTTTCTTCTTTTTCTTTCAAAGTGAGTAACTATTTCACACTAACTTATTTAATGCTTGTGAGGAAAGGGGCTTAAAAATATCCAATTCACAAGCACCCGTGCTCGTCCTGAGCGGATTTCGAACCCGTCGACACTCACAGTGGGTGAAGTATACCACCAATAGAAAAGTCATTTTTTTTACTACTGAAATATATGAAACTTAAATAAATTAACAACCACACAAACCCTTGCGTTACAAACCTAAAATGACTATTAAAATGAAAGCTAAGAATTATTGCATTCATTTTATTTTCCCAGCTTTAACGACAGTTTCAATATAATTGCTAAAATGAACTCAATTCACAAAAACCTTAAGTCAAAATAATGCAACTGACATAAAATTATAAAATGGGATCATACCCTCGAGTCTTCTTTACGAGAGGAGACGATTGTTAAAAAAATATTGCCCAATTTGAAAATCCCTGTTGGATCGTCGCAATCTTTATTTAGTAGGGGACGATAAAAATAAAGGGATAAAGTTAGAAAACAACTTTATTTGCATTTTCTGTCTATAACGCTTAATAATCCACTTTTAGCGAATTCAAGGTTTAAAATTTGTCTAATTTTGATAACTAGGAATGTTACTGAAATTCCATTAAGCCTTATTGTTAACTGGCGAGTTAAGGAAAATTAACCTCTCATTGTTTCAGCCAACATATGTCACTTTATCTCATTTTCTTTTCATTTTAGAATTAGGAGTTTAATACTTGGATCCAAGTGCAGTTTCGTAAACACTCAGACTCGGAAAAAGCATTATTGAATCAAATGAATTCTTGTCCTACGTGGGGATCAAACCCGCGTCTCGTGGGTGGATTCGTCCTGTCATGGCCATGTTCTCAACAGCTAGCAAGCAAGTTCTGGGGAATCTCCTATGACACCTTATAAATTTTTTGCAGTTGTGGAAGAGAGACACAACAGAAGCATAGCATGCTATGCTACTTCCACAATGCCAGCAGCCCTTCTGACCTTCAGTTTGATCTGAGTCTTAGACATGACTTAATACATAATAATCCTAAAGTTTTAATCAGTTGTTTATCAGTCAGTTAACTATTAAATATAAGTGTAATAAAATGATAACAGATGACATAATTTGCATTGTTATACTAAAGTTAATCTTGTTGAACGATCTTATAATGCATTGTCAACAATAATCTTGGTGCTGACAAATTATGGAAATAACAAAAAAAAGTGAACTACTTATGAAAGTTATATTGACATTTTGACGGCAGACTAATTGAACCTGTATCTCGTACACAAAATCCATATATCAAACCGCAAGCCTACAACTACACACGACACGCTTTAGTAACATACCCACATGCAAAATATGAAATCCTGAACAAATTTGGAATATAAGCAACGCGTGAAGCGAATCCATTTCTTTTGACACTTCTAAAAATATTTCACCGTGCAAGCATCGTGAGACATACTTCCATCGCAGGAATAAACCCTTCTTTTAATTTACTAAGGACAGACGAGGCTCACTATATACATTACATTTAAGGGGACCAGTGTTAGTACGTTTTCACCGGGATTGTCATCTGATGTCCTTGTACCTTCCTCATTACATGCTGTCATGCTGTTAGCAGGCCCTTGCGTACCGCGCGTACGACTAAGAATTTCGTTACTACCCAAAAGGGTTGCTCGTAATTAAAAAACGTGCTTGCTTTCATACATTCTTTTCATGATAATGAGTGCAAAAAATGAGATGAATTACTTCAATTCTATGCTCCTTCAAGTCTGAGTTATTTGAATTTATAAAAAAAAGTCTTTATTATCGTCGTTTTTGACACCTTTTTTTTCGACATTGCCTCTTAAATAACTGGTACCTAGATTGAAATCAAGTTTCCGTTTTATCTAGCTACCTAATGAGTACTTTCCTAGCCTAGTTTTATCATAATCACTCGCGTGAAGACACTTTAATTATAATACGTAAGATTATGTATTTATTTAGAATCGTACGTGTGTAGGTTAAACCGTATCAGATTTCTGACTTCAAATGTTTTACATTTAGTGAGTTGGATATTGCTTTCCTTACTTACTATTTCCAGTATTATTTTACTCTTTCCTATCCTCTATTTCTCAGCCTAACGCCGAAGGGTACAAGTAAATTAATACAGCAAAAAGAAAACATTTCATTGGTCTTGAATTGTAGGAATCGGCAAAGTTATTGGGTTTCGTATTCCTCAGAAATGTTCTATAGCTGCCGGCGTTTTTTTTGGAATAGGCTCAAGTAACGAAGTAGGTAAGTCTATTATGTTATGAGGTAACATCTACCTAGTCGACTTACTTTAGCAGTTTTATAATATCAAGTGCCTTTTAGTTTGACTAGGAATTATCACACAACTTCTCTCCGTTTTTGTCACATATTTTATTTCTGATCCGTTCCTATTTATTATGACGTTGTGATATATACATATGCCATAGCGAAACTAGTCGGGTTACCCGACAAATACGAGTGAGTAAACATTACATCATTTTGTTATACCATAGTCGTTTCTTAATAAATGAGCTACCTAACAACGAAAAATGTTTCAAATTGGACCAGCAGTTTCTGAGATTAGCGCGTTCCAACAATCTAGCTCTTCAGAACTATAAAGATATAATTGATAGCAGTACTAGCCTATAAATGTCACATTGCTGGGCACTGGCCACTAAAATTAAGGTTTCAGCATTGCTCATCACGATAGTTCACTGTTATTGAAAATTTCAAATCAAACAAACCATTTCATTTTAAAATTTTACCGTTAATCGAAAAGTCAAACTACAATACCAAGTGAAATAATCGATTGCAATTATGAAACGGTTATGTGCAAGTGTGACCGCACGTTTGTTTTTTAACTGAAACAGTTCTTTGTTTAAAATGTAGCTGAATAACTTTAACTGCCAGTTTTACGACGCAGTTTGCGCCAAGAAAGTTTTATATGCACTTTATTTGTTTGTTGCGTCAGCTGGAAAACATATACCAACGATAATGGCTGGAAAGTAGTTACGTACATAAATAAAGTCCCGTCTGTTTTGTAAGCAGAAGAAGTAAGCATATGACTGGATGTCGGGTGGCTTAGTGGTTTTTTGGTCGGACTTGTGTTCGAGTGGGTGCAGGTTTCACCCAGACTGAAAGCCAGATGTAATTCGACCGGCGACATTGAGAGTTTTATACAAAAAGGCATAAGAAAAAATGTGTTACTTAAAAAATTTAGGACCATAATAGCTATTGCTGCACATTTTTTTTTCCTTTCTTATATCAGCACCAAGAATACATTAGCCGTAATTTTTTTTTTCGGTAATAATCGGTTCATGAGATACAGCTTGGTGATAAACGGACAGACGATCAGTAAAGCATTAGTTCTATGAGCAAGCAAGCAACGCAATAGGTAATACAAAAAAAATAGACTTTTTTGACTACTCCAAAACTGCACAAAATAGTGCTATATCTTAATATTCAAATAGATTTCTGGAAGTTAATTCTAAATTAAATATACTTAAAGACAAATTACGCAAGCCTTGATTTAGTTAGTAAACAAACGTATCTTATTTATGTCGACAATGCTGGTCACACCTTCGAGGAAACTGGATTCCATTTACTGGAACATTTCAATAGCACAGCTGTGGCCGACATCTGTGGGCGACGCAGAGGATTTGACAGGATTATATTAACATTTAAATACTATTATTAAAGTATTCATTAAAATAATAAAATGTTATTTAAATTCCTATTTATTCTCTGAGCTGCACTTGTAGGTTTTTATTGTTGTTTTTCGTGTGCCTGTCTTTAAACCCATGCAAAGCTCAATTCGACCATTTTTTTTTATAACAGCTGCTACGCAATTTCGTTGCATGATAGGGTTGGCCTGAAAAGCATAGGATTGCTGTTTCAATCATCCTTAATTTAACTGTTTTCACAAATAGCATGAATCTATGTTATTTAAGTATCAAAGAAAAACATGTTTTAAATGCTCAAAGGTGTAACTGTAAGGTGTGGAAGAAGATTTTATTTATTAATTATTACCTAGGTGTATAGTTATTGTATTTGTATGACTATAAAGTAAATATGACTTATGACCATAGTAAAATATACAAGAGGTAATAAAAATTATTAAACATATTAAATTAACGTTTATGTTCACGGTCTCCACATTCGTACGGAAACTCAAACCTATAACTAAAACTGGAAGAAAATCTCCTGTGACGTCACTAACTAGTACGCTTTTTACTAGCAAGCAATGATACTAACTCTCACTTATGTACATTGCTGGTACTTATGTGGGGGTTAGTACCATTTCTACTTGCTACATATTTATGTGGACCCCACAATGTTGCAAGTCAACATCGCACTTAACAGATTTTATAAACTTAATCGACGAATCGATTTTCACGAAATGTGTGAACTGAAAACCATGAACCAATTATTTGGACTGCCTATTGCCAATCACTAAACAACGAAATTTCGTATAGACCAGCTAAATATGACCGCTATCGTACACCGCAAGAACAATACCTAATACATTATATCACGATAGTATATTCAAGTGTTCTAAAATGGCGTCGATTTCAAACTCATAACTGCCAGTGGTCGCACAATGAGAAGCTTAACACGGCTTGCGGGAACATTAATAGAAACCTGTTTACCCGACCAAACACGGATGGTGGCTGCATAAAGGCTATAGTTTCACAACTAATTACTTTTCTGTATGGCCTGGTAATAGAGTTGCAACAAGTTCATTGATATTGTTAGCTCATTATCGCTTTTAAATGGACGAGATTCTTGTTAGCTTTTGTGTTTTAAGAAGGAGTTTAAGAAGTTTGTTCGTTGAGTTGCCTTTTTAATATAAATTAATTTCTCTGTGTGCGTCGAACCGAAGAAAAAATAGGCTATCATGTCTGTCGGTCTGTATGTCCGTCCGTTTGTAAACAGACTGTATCTCATCAAGTGTAAATATTAAATAGAAATATTCACACGTGATGTCTTATGCAAAAAAAAATAATACAAAAAAATGATAAAAATCAAGGTAACCTACTATTGGTCTGGCCATGGCAATAATGGGTGACCAAATACTTGTTTTTTTCTATAATTTAGTAGTCAATCATGACTCTAATTTGAGCTATTTCTTAAACTAGGTAAAGGTATTTATTATTTACAACACTAATTGTTAATGATCACATTTTGACAGTTAAGATTTATAAAACAGAATTTCACAATTAGTGATAGATTATGACGTCCCAGAAAATAGTTTTACCACTGCCAAAATAATTCCAAACAGACTTAAAGAATGCTCTATTAAATCAAGAATACCAAAAACAAGATCAAATATTTTCCAATAACTTCCAATTTATCAACGAAAAGATACTTTTTTAAAATATAAGTGCTAAGTGTTTAGATGGCGACAGGCTTTAGGTCTGATAGCCATCCACTTTCCTCACAATAGATTTATATAGGTCACAGTGACAACGGCCCTTTTGAAACCCTACTCTCGCTCCTAAACTTCAAAATTGTCCAGTGACGGTCTTTGTGGGAAACTTTTACTTCGGACACTCTAATTGAGTTTAGTACAAGCAAAATTGTGTATATATTAAAATAATACTCATTTCAAGTTTGGTTTGCTACTCTGTAGTCTATTTTTCTTAGGATGGTTCTTTTTTGTGAATTACTAACATCATGATTGAATGAAGTAGCGGTTTACTCACGCGTATTTATCGGGAGTGCTCAACTTGTTTCGGACCCAACATCCTAACATGATAAATTCTAGTTAATTTATTTTTTTGTTTTTATTAAGGGCAATCAATAATAAGCTTAAAACCTATTATAACAAATAATTATTAAATGTTATGATGGACCAGTACGACTCGCAATCGGCAATCACAATCGCACGTTAGTTCATGAGTAATGACTCCGGTGTGGTCCGAAACTAGTCGACCAATCCCGATAAAGAATTTATTATTGTAACGAGAATAAAAAGCTAACAATGCTGTTTACTGTTAAATACCAAAATACACCTTTTTGTCATTGTTGATCTTCTCACTATCAAATATCTGTGTCAGCATCAGTCTTGAAGACAACTGCAAATCTATTGATTTAGTATTTAGCCTTTAAACTAATAAAACTTGACAAGTACAAGCAAACACTGAAGCAAAATAAATAATATACAAAAGTGTGCTGCACAGCAAGTATAGCGAACAAAGATGAGAAACTTTAAACTTCGTTCCCCACAGCCAAAGATATTGTTGTCTGGGAATAAACATTGAACAACAAAAGTTAATTTTAGTTAGGTCAACCGTTCTGAACTCCACATTTTCTATTCAGCTATCGAGACGCTCGGGGAATCGAAATAGAGATATGTTCTAGTTTTGAGATAGATTTAAGTATTGATGAAAAAGTATTTTTGGGCAGACGGCCTCATTTCTAGCGACTGTTATGCAATACGTGTCTGGTTGATGGTCTCTTGTGAAATTTTAGGAATATAATTAAACAGCTACCTTAAAAAAAGGTTAAGGTAGTATTTTCTAAAACAATAACACTAATCTTCGGCCAGAAATCTCAAAGATAGAGAGGTCTGGAAAAGAAAGGGGGAAACCTTTGTCCGGTACTGGGATTTAAAAGGACTACTTCTACATAAAAACAGGAAAGTGATGAGCAGGCGAAAATTTTATACGGTAGTCTAAAATTTTGTTTATGTCAACCGACTTTAAATAGAAGGAGGTTCTCAATTCGTGTATGGTCTGGATTTTATTGATTCTTTTTTCATTGGAAATAGCTGTCATTTGATCCCATAATGTGTTTCATCGAGTTTGGCAAGTTTAGTAGCCTAATTTGAATAAATGCCTTTTGATTTTGATTTTTTTGGCTTATAAATTTTTATTTGAAATCGGTTGTGCGTTTTTTGTGTTCAAACAATATTGTCTTGCAGTACAAAGGTATTTTATATTTGAAGGTCCTCTATGTTTTACAAACCACAGACTGTTATGCAGTTACGCGAATAGAGCGATCTTCCTTTGAGGAGTGCAGTAAAAGACGCTGCTTTACGGCCTCTGGTGGTTTGTTTCAAACAAACTTTCTTTTTAAGTACTATCAGAATAGAACTACTGGAGCAGATGTATTATAAATGATTTTATTTATGAATGAAATGTTTGTTAGGGTTTGTTCTGGACTAGACTTACTAATCATGCTATCATGCTATATTCTAAACGGGAAAGTATGTGAGTGTGTGTTGTATGTTTGTTACCTCTTCACGCCTAAACAGCTAGACCTATTTTGATGAAATTGGCTCGGAGGTGGCTTACACTTCGGGATGACATCAAGGATACTTTTATTCGACTTTGATAAAGGAAGATAATGTTTTTGCAGCAATAACCGAAATTCAGGTAGAGAACAGCTCTTGTAGAATAATTTAGTCTTCGGCAAGTTTGTGCAAGTAAATGCAGTGATTACAAATGTTTTTCCTATCAAACATTTATCGAGGTACAAAACCATTACTCTTTTATAGGTCTGTGCGATTAAATTAAGCAAACTAATTATTACCCCGTTTTTCAATAATTCGCTTTGCAAGTATTAATGAAAACTGTTGTGAGCACATTCAAAGTAATAAAGTAGAAGCAAAAAGAAGGTTTTATGCAAAAACGAAATCAGGAAAATTCACTTGAGTGCAATATCATTGAAAATTGGACGTAGAGGTCTGTACATATTGCGAAAAAAAAACGTGTATAAACCAGTTACGAAGAAACATTTTTTATATTCCTCGTCCATATGTGTGCTTTTAAAGAAGCTAAGCTGAAAGAGAAGAAAATTTAACAAGGAAAAGTAGAAAATTTAAAAAGCTAAGAAAATAAACTTATATAGACTGGCTAGTGCGATTGATTCATATTATAACTTCCAGCCATGAACTTAGTATATATTTTCTTTATCTTCACGTCATTGGTACCTTTGGCTGAAGTATCAAGACCCACGTCTACGAGTAAGTAATTCATTAAGTTTTATAAATCGACTGCCCGGATAGCCGAGTGGTTTACCACGACAAACTCAGTGAGCGCGACGTGTCGCGCCTTCGATTCCCGGCCAGCATTTGTGTGATCCGCGAATGCTTGTCTTGAGTCTGGGTGTCTTTGTATACGTAACTTCAATGTGAAACCCTCCTTGACAAAAAGATTAATAACTCAATGCGGGATTTTTTATCATTTCTTTTTACTTTCACCAACCAGATCAGGGTATTTTCTATGGAATAATTTCCCCATTTTTAGTAGTGTTTTGTTCAATGGTTCTGAGATGCATGTTATATCAATATTCTCAGTAAAATACTAATGGCCGTCCGGTTTGTTGACTATTACCTCTTAAAGTACAATTATTGCTGTTTAGTAAGAGACACGCCGCTTAACGCTGTATAGTGTCAAATTTACGAAACTGCAATAATTGTACTTTAAGAGGTAATAGTCAACAAACCGGACGGCCAAGAGTTTGAGTCATAGTGGGCGTATGACTATCAATTGATCCTTAGGTTCAGAAGAATCTTGACAGAAAAACTTACCCATACCTGGAAAATCAGGGCCATTATACATTTCTTCTTACAGCCGAATCAACTCAGCCCAAGTTTAAGGCTTAGTTGATTTGGCTGCCTCGACAGCAATTAGCAAAATAGTTTTCTACATAAAAGCGTGTATCAAAAACTTCTCCAAAAACCAATCGTTATACAGCTCTTTTTCCATTGAGTTCTGAAGTATTGAAAAAAATATATATATAATTTTCAGTCAAATATTGCAAAAACGATACAAGTTGTAATATATATCAGATTCCGGGATTTGCAAATTGCTCTTGTCAATTTGACGAGGAGATCCAGAGAAATGCATGTGAATGTGTTCCATCTGAAGAACTTGAATTTTGATTTGATGATGATGAAATTATTTTATAATACATGCGTATAATGAATTCAAAAAATACAATTTTTTTATAAACTGAGGAGAACTTAGAAGAACCTACATGGACTGAGCTGAAGGAAAATGCTGAAATTTTGCAACATTTGATGAAGTAAAAAGATGGCACAATATCGAGAAAGATAAAACAAGCTACACAGACACTGAGCAAGACTTTGGCCAAGTTTGACTGCACCGATGGTCGAAAATTCCGCGTGGACTTCAGTTTACAGCACGTGGCGGTTCTCATTGCTTTAAATAAACAATATTGGACCACCCATTACTTCAATGTCGTAGTCTATTGAAAAAAGCTTCACATAAACTCCGACATCCATTTAGGGCCAAAAAGTAGCCTTCAGATGTGCTATTCGCGAGTTTAAAACATGAATTTTTGTACGAGTATAGGTGGTTATTGCAGTTATCGTAATCAATGATAATAAGATTGTTAAGGAACTTTAGGTGGAACTATGATAAGGTTTCGTAAAGTTTCGTACTAAACATTTTTTTGCTTGAGCCATCTTTACAACCCAAACGGGGCAGTTGAAATATATTTACCAGTACGTAATTTGCAAAATAATACGAAAAACTGAATGAAGTTTTTAGTGGTTCAAAAACTAAAAGAGAAAAATTATTACGGTATAGTGGTTTCTTAGGTTTACGCGAATGTTAGACATTGAAATGAAACGACTTTTACGGATTTTATCGCGGTTTAATTTTTGGTTTTAGTTCCCGACGTTTCGACACCTTTGCAGGTATCATGGTCACGGGCAGACTGAGATGGTGTTCGTCTTGACAGAAGATGTTGCTCGTTCTACCTTCATATTTTTAATTAATTATTTATGGTCCGACCTACGCAGTATGAGCTCACTGTGTCGTGATGTCTTGCAGCGCTGCTCTTGGGTTTAGCCTTGAGTTTTTGTAGTATTGGGTCCCAAGTAGGTGATATCTTCCAGCCATCTTCTCTATTGAAATTAGGGTGTTTTTTAATCTCAATAGCCTCGCGAAACATCCTTGGTAGGAAATTGGATTCTTTAGCGAGGATCTGTGGTTGATCAAATCTAATATAATGGCTGGAGCCTTCAGCATGTTCGGCGACTGCAGACTTCGTTGAGCGGCGGTGTTTGACGTCAGCTATGTGTTCTTTTACGCGGGTCCCTATGCTTCGTTTAGTTTGACCGATATAAGAGAGGCCGCAGTCACAATCTAGTTTGTATACTCCTGCATCTTGTAGAGGTATGTGACACTTGACAGATGGTAAGGACTGGCTAATCTTCTTGGGCGGCTTAAAGTATGTTTTAATTGAAGCTCGCTTCAGGATGTAACCAATCTTGTCAGTGACTCCTCGGACGTATGGTAGTACAGCAGGCAAACGATCAACTGTGGCTGGCTTCACTCGGTTTCTGTGACGGGGCCGTGGAACTTGGAGCTTGTTGTCTCGCAGTACTTGCTTGACGTGTTGAAGCTCAGCGGCAAGGTGTCTGTCATCACAGAGTCCGTGTGCTCTCTGAAACAAAGATTTTCCCACGGTAGCTAACTGTTTAGGGTGGTGGTGAGATTCACCGTTTAAGTACCTATCTGTATGGGTCTTTTTGCGATACACGGTGTGACTTATGGTCTGATCAGGATTCCGTTTAACTAATATGTCTAGGAAGGCAAGAGATTTGTTATCCCAGCCATTATATTAGATTTGATCAACCACAGATCCTCGCTAAAGAATCCAAATTTCTACCAAGGATGTTTCGCGAGGCTATTGAGATTAAAAAACACCCTAATTTCAATAGAGAAGATGGCTGGAAGATATCACCTACTTGGGACCCAATACTACAAAAACTCAAGGCTAAACCCAAGAGCAGCGCTGCAAGACATCACGACACAGTGAGCTCATACTGCGTAGGTCGGACCATAAATAATTAATTAAAAATATGAAGGTAGAACGAGCAACATCTTCTGTCAAGACGAACACCATCTCAGTCTGCCCGTGACCATGATACCTGCAAAGGTGTCGAAACGTCGGGAACTAAAACCAAAAATTAAACCGCGATAAAATCCGTAAAAGTCGTTTCATTTTATTACGGTATGCCATTGCGAGAGAAACGTTGACCATAAATCAGTATTTTCCAGTTAATAAATCAGATAGAAATTCGTAGATTTATTTCTTTAAACGGAGGCATTACGCCAGCGTAAGTGGTTGGCATGAGAATATGCCATCCAAAAATGTAGGTAGGTATAGCTCCACTGCTTCAAATCACCTATCAAAAATAATATTTTTTTTTATCGCTATATCATCAAATCTCTCCATCAACTTTGGGTTGAGCCGAAGGCAGTATTAGATTCCTACTGACTAAAACCCACTTATGCTTTTTTCTGTTGTCCTTCGTGTACCGGGGCCACGGTAACAGTTTTGGACAATCCCACTGCCCCGGCAGATATCAACTCTAATGGGCTCCACATGCCATCTCTTTGAGGCGAGCGGGAAAACAAACACGCCATCCAGCACGACCCTGGTCCTGATCGGGTTGAGCTACCCATCACTCACGGCCCGATCAAGACCAGCACCAGGAGTTATCAAGTGGCTACCAAGGCTTTCAGCGTCTACCACGTCGGCTGGGTTGCGAGGCTCTTGGCTTGGAGGTGACTGCGTTGCACTTCCTCTCAGACTGGACCATAGGCCGAACCAGAGCCAGACGCGAGGTCGACCGATGCCGGTACAAGGATACAGCGGTGCTCCGCCCATGCAGGCCGTATCGCAATAGACCTTCTTATGCTCCGCATGCTCCGCCGAGTTCTCCGAGCCATCCCCGCAGTGGTGACACCCTCTTTAGCCTCTCCTTGAAGAGGTTATATGATTCCTCAGGAAGCCGTCTATTATCAAATAGAAAAATCATATACTGCATCAACAAAGTTGGAAAACCTTTTATGTAAATTCCCTTTTTTTTGGTTACTTTAAATTCATCAGAAAAAATACGAATAGTGGACTTCAAATATTTATAACTAGCTTTTCGCCCGCGGCTTCGCCCGCGTCGATGTCGGTTATATCGCGTTTCCAAGAGAACTCTTCAAAGGTCCAGGATATTTTTTTTTATCTTTTTCTCTCTCTATATTTTAGTAATTTGCTATGGGGAGCCGTCGGAGAAATATAACTTGCTTATAGAAATCAGTCCATTCCCTTAGAGAGACGATTTTCGAAATATGACGATGCTCTTTTTGAACACGTTATTTAAGAAATGTATACTCGTATATCTAAAACTAATCTTGCTGTTTCATTTGTTGTATTGGTTTTGAATCTCTGCCAGCATACTAGGTCTGATTGCAACGCTATATTAAGGCATAGAACTTAAATATTAGTGGCCGATATTGAATCTAAGTTTCGTTGGAAAACAAATATTATTTTAGACGAAATAATGTAGATTTGCTGTATCAGGAGAACTTAATGCTTTACCTAAGAGAATATTGGGCTTAACCAATGACGATGGGTGCTTTTTGGCTGAATAATAGTAAATATTATGTAAAGTAATAATTTAATTTTTGTACATAAATATAGAAAATTCGACTGCTAAAGAAGCGTAAGTATATCCAATTCAATTCAACAAATTAAGCTTTTGAAGTATTTAAATATATTTTTAGATATATTTTACTTAACAACTCTTAAAGTGATATTGCGGTTGTTAAAGAGAGATACCGCTCTATGCCGTGTACAGCGTTGTTTCACTTCCTCAAAACCTCAAACAAACCTCCTTTCAAAATACGTAGAATCCAAGGAAGTCCTTTGACAAATACTGTTGTAGTTCGAATGTCCTCTCATTCTTACTTGTGGCCAGAAAATATTTCAATCAAAACTTTTTAGGCTAGTTACGCCTGCATACTAAACTATGGACTTAAATAACAGTATCTATTATGACGAAGTTTTTAACAAACAGTGTATGGTAAGTTTGGATAGATTACAATAATTCAATATCGTTCCAGATAATAAATGGAGAAATTTACTTTATTGTGATACTTGTGTTGTATTAGTATGTATTGGTCTAATTGCAGGATTTAAAAAAAATATAAAGAAGAAATAATTATTAAAACTCAATTTAGAGTAAAGCTGGACATGAACCCTCGCAAGTCTCGTCACTATATCTAGCCCTCTGATTTTGGTTATAAATACGATTTATTAAAAAGTAAAGTAAAATTACATAATACCATTACTGGGGCATATTTAACGAACTGTGTTACCATTTTCTATCAATTAGCCAAGCAATATGCTGAAATTTTAAAAAGAACGTCTCCCAAAAATATTCGTAGGTAACCCTTGAAATCATAATACATAACTTGACCTACCCTAATATGTCTTATTTCATACAAGGCATATTGCTGCCCAAGGATAAATGGGGCATATTTCTTGAACATTTTCATTTGAAATATTAGGGGATCAAAATGTTAGGGCCAGCTTTTTCTATTTATATTCGAATGTTATAGCTTGGTTTTAAATGTTTTTGCTTTGTAGACCTATGTCAAATGATATTATGTGGAACATAAACTGACCATTTTCTAAAGATAGTGTTTAATTTTACATTATGGAAATAGTTTTGGTTTGATTAAGATGAAGTGGTTTAATGTCAAATGAAAATTCCTTACGCTATTGCTCAGTAGCGGATCGACAAAAGATTGTGATAAGAAAAGAGCGCTCAATCAGAAGATATGAGTTGTTTCGACAAAACTAAGTTCAGATCAGTTAAGAGGTTTAGTCGAAAAACCCGTTACATACAGAGAGGTTGTCGCTATCATTACATTGGTAGATATTTTCTACTGAACTCCTTACTTAAATCCTACTTAACGCTGTAACTTTTTTGGTTAGTTTAGGAAAACTTCATGGACATCCATTTTCTCGGGGGAAGCGGATATTGTCAGAATCTTACTGAATAAATCTCTTCATTATGCATAGTAATTCATCACGCACCAACCGCGTGACTTAATGCATCAATACCGTGATATACTGCCATCTCATTCACACATCAAGGATATTGTTTATCCGTTTAGATAACCGTCGTACAATAAACATGGAAACCCGGAACAAAACTGTAGTTACGAGTCAAGTTCAAATCCGGTGGCGTGTTCTAGTTCACGCGAGTGGTTCCGCATTATATTGCTCTAAGGAAGTTTAGTAAATGTACCATGAAACCGGGAAGGTATTGTGGACATTTACGGGCTTCGCAATGATTTGTGATCGCGTTCTGTTGGTGATTATTTTTTTTGTTTTTTTTTGTCTCACTTGTACATGGTTCTCTGGTAGTAAGTTGGGGTGAGTTGGTAATACGTTAAACGGAAGAATGTTTTTAATATTTACCTTTACATAATTTACAACAAGATCTGTGTTCACTATGAAAATTTCATGTTGGCAATCGTTCTAATGACCTTCGGTTCAGTTATTAGAGTTGCTAACCGCTGTGGCAAAACTTTCCCAGACTTAGATATATTTTCTTGAAAAAAATTAATTATCGGAATGTAGTATGATTTTGGCCTTATTTTATGTTTTCCATCCTCTCCTCTATTCAATATTTTATAATGATATTTTTTTAAACATTTACTTTAGTAAGCGTACATACAAGACTCATTGAAATAAGGAAATTAAATATAAATATAGCATTTTACATTAAAAACAACCCGAAGCATTCAATTGATCCTTGATAAATATCATTACTTGTTACGACATCAATATAAATATTTATATTATTTTTAATTAATTCCTTGCCATTAAATTTTATGATTGCATGATTATTATATACATCGTGACCATTTGGTGCGAGATCATCGGCAACACACAGCAAGCTATAATCATCGACAGCCCAACAGTCTTATTAATTACATTATTAATGATAATCCTTAGTAATATTATAAATATGAAAGTGTGGATGTTTGTTACTTAATCACGAAAAACAGCTGAACAGATTTGGATGAAATTTGGCACGCATATAGCCATTGACATGGAAAAAAACATAGGCTACCTTTTATTGTGATTTTTGAAATAGTTCCCGAGGGAAAATTGAAAAAGATCACTACGGCGATATATTCCCACGGAAACGGTCCACGCAGACGGAGTCGCGGGCAACAGCTAGTAGACTATAAATGTTTTGCTGATACTTGGGTGCCAAAGGGCTTACCATCATCATTCCCCTCCCCTTATTCTATTTTTTTTATTTGGGGTGAGTGGCATTCTTTTTTGTTCCATTTCTTTGTTTCTGACGTCATCCCACAAGTAACGCTCTTTAACTAACGCGCAGCAATATCTTCTTTCGCACAATTGAATCTTCCCATTATTTCTTAGGCGACAACTATTTTGTACGTTCTATTTATGTTTTTTTTATGTTATATGTGTATAGTGATATAAATAAAATCGAGATAAACGTTTAAAAAAGGTTTCTCGGAACATTTTTTTCCTAATCGTCAAAAGCCGATTCCAGGCAAAGGAATTTACATACGGTCTATTGAAATAGGCCTTTCTGGGAAAAGAATATGTGGAGTTCTTGGTCAGGTTTGGCATGATTCCAATGCTTTGTAATTTGTGAACATTTTGACTTTGCTCACTTTATTATTTATTCTAGTACTTTTTCGGTGCATACATATAGTATGTATATTCAACTTCGGGGTAACTGTAGTTATTTCAATTTTAATTTAATTAAACCATTTAAATATATAAAATTTTTGAATCTCAGATATCGACTAAAGCTTTTAGTCAAATCATGTCATGACAAGACTCGGGTCAAGCGAATTTTTAGTAAGGATATTTTAGACTGACACTTCAGAATTAATTAGAATTCTCGTTTTTCAGCGTTTTTACCCTTTGCGTACCCAAATGGTAAAATACGCCGTCTGTTCATCTGCCTATCACCAGACTGCATCATGTACTGATATTGCCTCTAAAATGACAAATAACAAAAATATTAAAACAGTTGTTTGGCTCTGTCATAAATTTAATAGTATTTAATTTAACCTTCTGTTTAATCTCGACTCTGAAAGGTCTTTTTCAGTGTCGAGATAACTTACACTTTTTTTGACATATCATACCTTTAGACATTAGACACCTGAAAAGCAGTAACACTGTAGCTTAATAGGGTATAAGATTATTCGTTACGTAATTTCGGACGTGTCATGATAAAGCAACATTGCTTTACTGCCTACATTAAATCAAGAGATCCCTTCTATGTACTAGAAACAATTAAGGTGTAATTAGTTTATAACGGGCGAGTTAGTAGCAGTATGAACTATGACATACAATAATTGAATGTGCTACAATATTCAATGACGTAATCTGTTCATCTCAAGTAGATAGGTCAATAAATTCCTTTAAAAAATAATAGTTTTTTTTAACGCGTTTGAACGCGCTAATCTCTAGAACTACTGGTTCAAATTGAAGAAATATTTTTGTGTTGAATAGACTATTCATCGAAGATCTTCTAACTACGCGCACGAAGTCGCGGGCAACAGCTAGTATTATATATACAGTATGAAAACTCAGGAACTTTTCTATCAATAACTATTTAAGTTACTTATAAACACGCAACTTTTCAATACCCAACCGAAGACAAAACAAAGCAAGTAAACAATAATCCCAAAGAAAAAGAACAAGAGATATTTATGAACTTCATTCAAACTGTTTCGGGCATAAATATAAAGTTTATTTACAAAATACATTTAAGTAGGCACTTATATACTGAGAACCTACCAGCCACATAAAGTAATATTTGTATGATTGTGGAATCGGGACAAAGCACTACACCCGATATAGCAACGTCTCGCTTCCACAATCGCAGAATGCTTTAAGAATTGCTGATAGAAGTTCAGTTCCACACACAGTACGACCGATTTAACTTAGCGCTTCGGAAAAAAAATAAAACGTTATTAGAGCGAGATCAAAGCATACAAGCTATTTACGTGAAACAGACACAGCTATATTTTGCAGCTCTTTCCCGGCGTGCCAAGTTACACTGGCAGCTCTGTAAGTGAACGCGAACACTAAGTTCAACCCTTCAGATAATAAACGACTTAGACCCTTCAAGGAAGCTTCGTTTTAATTGTGACCATTACACGCTTGGTTTAATTAGCGCACCCGACCACTAATACCTACTAATTAAGAGCGGAGTGAGAAGTAAAACATTTCTCACTAAGAAACACAAACAATTTAAAGCTTTAAACGAAAGGACTGTTTAATCAGCTAGGTAAACTAAATTATGTTGAAATGTACCTGCCGTGATGAAACGGGTACACTTTGTGTACGGCTCAGAAGGATGTTAAATCAATTCAGCCTTTACACTAAATAATGATGAAAAATATTCACACATTTATTTGAACACTAGTTGTTGCCCGCGACTTCGTCCCCGAGGGTAGAAGATATAAGTTATGATTTACACCTGCCCTATTTTCACATTTTCCATTGTACCTATCTTTGCTCCTATTAGTCGCAGCGTGATGGTTTATAGCCTAAAGCCTTCCTCGATGAATGTTCTATTCAACACAAAAATAATTTTTCAATTTGGACCAGTAGTTCCTGAGATTAGCGCGTTCAAACAAACAAACAAATAAACAAACAAACTCTTCAGCTTTATATATTAGTATAGAAGTATAGATATGAAAACCGGTTAAGTTCAAGTTCATTTGGACTTGCGAAACTGAGGGCTCAACAAATCGTTTCGTTGGCATTAATTAATTTTGTGGTTACCTATAGTGTACATTTCAAATTATAGAAGGAAAGAGAGACGGATATTCGGACAGACAGCAGTGCCCAGGTAACAGAGTACCATTGTTACCCTTTATTTATGGAACATTCAATAAAAGCAAGGAAAAAAACTAGTCAGCAAAATAAAAAGAACGTACGGACAGAAAGAAAACAGTGCGGAAATCAAAGTTAACATGATTTGTTGACATACGATTGCTAGAATGTAAACTTGCATAGACTGGTGACCCAAAGTCCGATTGAAAAGTATTGATGTCATAGATTAGATTGGTATTGTGATTGGCAATTGGTATTACAATTTCAATATTGCTTCTGAAGCTTACGCTGCTTTATCTATCAGCCTCGTGTTGCTCAGAACAACTCAATGATGTTTTTCTACTATGACTTTAATTTGATTGTTTATTTTTTTTTAATGACGACTCCCGCAGTAATTTATTTAATCCTTGTGTCGCGAGGGATGCACAAACATTCAATTCACAGGCGCAAAGACAACCAGACTCAGGACAAGCATTCGTGGATCACTCAAATTATTGTTCTACACGGGCATTGAACCCGCGACACATCGTACCCTGTGGATTTGGTGTGGTTACCTCCACCACTCGGATAACCGTACAGACGCGAAAGCAGACAGGTCACTTTCACATGACGTCATATTTCATTAGAATCTCTCATTTACCGAATTAAAAGAACGAAAGGAGTAAAAAAGACGAAGTAAAATAAAATGGTAAATAATAGAACTCCATTTGAACGTTCCAAATCATTGGCTGGCTAGTGAAAATAAATCACCAGAAACTTCTTACCGTTTAGGCTAATGGCAAAAGGATATCAAAGTGACCCAAGTCCCTTGACTTTACCAAGTTGCGTGAGAAGTTTCCCATCGAATCCCAGATGGGAACGAAAGCGTTTTAACAATTTCCTCGTTCAAGTAAATGGTTTCGACAGGCTATTTTTCCTTACAAAAAAAGTAAAAGCAGATTCTGTAAACTGTTATTAAGAGTCACGGTGTCTGGTTTTCGAATGGAGAGTTTTCTACTATACTAGCTCTTGCCCCCGGCTTCGTTCATTTGAATTTCAGTGGCAAAGGTGTCAGCTTCTTTTACATCGATTGCTGCGTCAATTCAAGTATTAAAAAGAAATACCCAAAATTACACCAAAAATATTAAACCACGCCTTACATACAACATTAGGGGCTTTGATAACCACTAATGGTGCAAAGTTAGGAAGTCGGGTACTGCAGATGTGGTTTGGTGGTTAGATCAGCTTAGGTTAGTTTACCCTTCTTAATTACAGAAAAATAACTGAAAAAAAGAGTATTAATAAATACTTAGTTTATTTATTTGTCGCGGAATTGGCGTGCACAGACAACCAAAATAGTACGAGGTTACAGAGGACAGCATTATATATTAAAAAAGGCAAGGCTTAACTGTTTTAGATAATTTACATCAATTTTTGATAAAAATTTGCAACTATCGACTGCACGTATAGCCGAGTCAGTGCGGCACATGTCGCTAGTTCGATGCCTGCGTAAAAAATGCGTTCATGTAATCCATGCCTGCAGTAAATCTCTGAGTCGACTTAAATCGATTAAAATTAAAGTGGGTGTTTTTTTTTTAATAAGTTCAAACACGGCGAGAAAAGTAATTTGTTTTTTAATGTCTGGAATAATATTTTAACGGTCAGTGATTCAGTTTTCATAAAAAGGGTAAAGTGGTTATCACAATGAATTTGAGAAGCGTCGAGTGGTTAATTGAATGAAAAATGTAAAGCCCTAAGTATTTTATCTTTTTTTACGAAAAAGCGATGATAAAGTGTTGTTTTTGATTAATACTGTGGTAAGTCAAATTCTGTTTTGTTGTACAAAAAATGAAAATAGGCTTCAGATTCTCGAATTTCCTTTTATTTTTTCAACATTTATAAAGGCATTTTTTTTTATTCGTATTTTAACATAACATGGATTGGATTTAATTATTTTAAGTTAAGGCCTGTTAATTTCATATTAATATTTATTTTATAAATAATAATTAATTTAAAATTAATTAAATCTTGACTATGACTTCCTGACTACATAGCAACCAATGTCCTTCCTGGGCAGCAGTCCTCCAAAACAGATTGGCACAAAACGGGAGGACAGAAAATAATTCAGAACTCAACAACTATTATTTTAGCTTCCCTGAGGTACGAAACTGAACTGAGGACTGTCTAGTATGTTATTCATGAAAATATCACAAGTTAAATTCGTTTGCAAGATGTAGCAAACGTGCAGTGTACAATACGATAGCGTCGCACATCGTCGACGCGTTGTTGGTTGTTCTGCATGAGTAATGCAAGATCGGTAGCGTGTTTTGCTCCGAAATATTTTGATAAAAGTGCCTGTGAAATAGACTGTTATTGCATGATATTGTCGTAGAAATATTGAAAATTGTAAGGTTCTTTTATATTTTAGTTTTTTCTCTGCTTTTTTTATTACAAAGCTATTATTTTGTATAAGTACCTTGGTCAGTTTTGGTAGGCTTTTTTTACGATTTTTAATAATTTTAAAACGTTTCTTTAATATCAAAAGAAAAAACAAAGTTACGTTTTTAGTACTAATAGGGAAAATGAAACTCTTACCTAACGTTTAACTACCACAAGACAAATGAAACGCGAATACTGTCATTATTTATTTTTTTCATCGACTAATTTATATACGATAATTTATGTACATATAATTTACGCGAACACTTTAAATTACATTTGGATCGAAGTTCCAATTTAGGAAAAAAATCACCTCAGACCGATATCAGTTTTTTGAACACTGATGACGTCATATCGCGGGCACCTCTCCCACTTTGGCGACGGTAGCGGGTAAATTGCCATCGAAATACGTTACATATTGGAAATTGCCGTAATTTGTTAAAGTTATGCCTCCCAAGGGTGCTTCACACTCGCATTTTTTAAATTTATTGCTGCATGTATTTTTTATCTACTTCGCACTACCTGCTCCGGATTTCGAGTAATGAGAAACGAAATGAGTTCCAACGGCCAACGCTCGCTTGACGAGAAATTGTGTGGAGTTTTATTTTTTGTTAGGTTGTATAAACGGCTTATTAGGCACCTGGCGAGCTCGGAAAATGTTCAGAAAGTAACAATTTATTTTATGTAGTTTCGTATATTTTTTCGGGCTTCCTCTTTCCTCCATAAGATATAGTTAACCATGGCAAGTGGAATGTAAATTGTAAATTTTATTCTTATTTATGCAGAGCAATGTTACACGCCTTTTGAATACCTAGCTGTACCAATAGCAAGATTTTCCATTCTGAAGAAACCTAACTAACTGTGGATTTTATAAGGTCTAAAAACATTGCCATCTAAAAACGGATCTAGTAGCTTTAATAACATTAACCAAAACTAAACGAGGCAAAAGTTAATTATGCTTGTATATAGTTACCCTGAAATACAATTTAAGTACCGACACTCGCTTTTAACACACTGGAACCCAAAAGTTTGACAGCCGATTTAATCAGCAACTAATGATCCCAACCCTCATAATTGGGCTGTGGAGGTCAAACGGCTGGACGCGAAAAATGTTAATTAGCTATGTAGAACATTAGTGTATCGTCATTGCTGGTATCGGCATTTTAGTAACAACTTTCGAAAAACTTTTGATATGTAGTCTTTCAATAGATATCTGAGGGACAGCAACAGGCAGGTTTTGTGTCATGCTATTCATTCTTTCTATGTTCAAACATTAATCTTCTCAGTCTGAAAAAATTAAAAAATGTTGCATTCTTTTTTTCTGAGAAACCTTGTTTAAAACATACATAATTTTTTTTTCGGCAGAAGCTAGCTATACTTTTTTCAGGGTCCTATAACCAAAATTAAAATCGGAACTCTACTATTGGGGTATCACTGTCTGTCCGTTCAAGAGCTAGAAGGTTGAATATTACACTGATGATGTATTTATATTGCCACTATAACAACAAATACTAAAAGTAAAGATCGAAGTTAAGCAACGACTGTTCCAGTCATAATTTTGTTAGGCCGCGTGCTGCTAGTATGACTCGCACTAAACCGGATGATTTTTTTCCGATTTATGTTGAGGTCAGTTTCCTGTCTTACCGGTTGTTACCGTATTTTACATTGAGCGGGTATCGGAACTCCAAAACTCATTTTACTGGGAAACAAAGGAAGCTTGTCATGGTCATTTATATTTTTTACATAGGTATTATGTAAAGCAGGGCGTTAAATAAGAGACCTAATGTTACCCTTGTTATCAAATTACAAGTCTCATTTTGTGTAATTAAGAAGGGTTGTCATGCGCACTTGTTTTACCTTTTTTTAAGTAATTAAATGTTTTATTACAAATGGCTTTTATTTTCAGACCATTGTTTGAAATTTTGAGCTGCTTCCCGGCATCAAGTGAATTTAATAAAATAGTGTTTTGTAAAGACTTTTATATTTTAATCTCTTTCTTTCTTCTTTAGAAGCTTTTCTCAACTTCACAGTATATTCCAAATAGCTGAGCAAAGTGGCTTTATAACGACTACCTTTTATACTCGATATGCACAAATTTAAAACCTCTAACCTCCGTATTACGTTCAAGGGAATCCCATAGCTGTTGTCTTTATAAATGTGCTGAAGCAATCAGTACAGAAGTTACTGTTTTCTTAATAACAACACAAAGGCAAACTCAATTCAGCTTAGTTTACTGATACCATAATTCAATGTGGACTATTGACTTACCAGTTGTGATTCGAAGAAGAGACTCCAAGACTGTACAGTTTTGTGCACCTTAATTAATTATAGTTCTGATTGGTCCTAGAAACACAATTGGTCATGGTAACGAGGTTTATAGAACACGGGGAAAGATAGAATAGATTGAGGAACCTATAAAAGTGGTTTCTTAGGTTTACGAGAATGTCAGTCATTGAAATGAAAAAATAAATAAACTCAAGGCCAAACCCAAGCGCTGCAAGACATCAAGACACAGTGAGCTCATACTGCGTAGGTCGGACCACAAATAATTAATTAAAATATGAAGGTAGAACGAGCAACATCTTCTGTCAAGACGAACGCCATCTCAGTCTGCCCATGACCATGATACCTGCAAAGGTTTCGAAACGTCGGGAACTAAAATCTAAAATTAAACCGCGAAAAAATCCGTAAAAGTAGTTTCATTTCAGAACCTATAAAACCTTATATCTGAAGCAAAATTAAATTACTGCATTCATGAGAGAAAATGATAAAAACCTACGAAAAATTAAACGTTTTTGCCAAATTATTTTGAGCATAAATAAATGTTTTAAGAATTTTGATGATGATTTGGGAGATATGACCTAAACTTACGCTCTCTTGAATCGATTTAGAACATAATGATCATAACGCTTTGAGTATGTTTCCATGAGGATAACAGCGATGGGTAAGATGAGCTCAAAATAAATACCTAATTATAATGTTGATTATTTCTGTACTAGGAAGGTATAATGACATGCCGACGCAGCATCTAAAAACAAATTTAATCTAGAATTAACTTTAACAAAGTTTCAAACCAAATAAATGAATATTTCAATACCTAAATTTTCCGAAGAAATTAGGCACGTACGTTCAGGTTCATTATCCCCTAGTATTAATACATTCTCAGCGTATTAGAGCTATCTTACCATATTAGCTATAAGTTCTAATTAAGCTGCTTTCGCATCTCAAACAGACTGCTGATGCAAGTGTTCTCTTAGTCACGTTTTTGCATCGTCATCAAGCGTTGAAGAGTTGAAGACTCTACAAATTGTCGAGGATTGGAACAATGCCAACATTTATGAATGCAGTGTTTCGTAACGAGAGAAATCTGTCGCTAAATGTTTTATTTCTCAAGTAATTGTATAAACACTTCGTAAATATCGTTTCTTAATTAACGGGCTGTGGAATGGAGTGTCATGACTTTGGGGATAATTGGGTTCGTGGAAATTGTTAATTGGATATATTATTAAGAGACTCATTGCGTGATGTGGGCGAGGGAGTGATATTTTAAGGTTGCAAAAATATAAATGTAACTTAAATAAGAACTACACCTAGGCCCGTTGTGGCACTATGTTACTATTTATATTATTATACTGTAAATGTATTTACATGCTTTCCTCCATTGCTTGATATACTTCAAATAACAAGTTCGATTGAAAGTTAATGTAAAACTAGTTCATCTTAAGTAATTGTTAAACGTAGAACGTGTGATTAATTTACTCATTGCTAGTTAAATTCTATTAGGCGTTAAAGGTCTAATTGAACTCCCACAATCAAAAGTTAATTATAAGTTTTTCACACCGCCCAAATAACTTTGACTGTAAGGTATTTTGGTGATACTAAAAAGAACTTCCAAACAAGCAACAGATACATCGAAAAAATCTAACCAGCTTTTATCAAAACTTGAAAAAAAAACTTCAAGAAAAAGTTCCAGAAAATTATAATTTCTTTTCTGTATTAAACAAAAGCAATCATCAGCTATCTTACACAGAATAATAATATAAGAGAGAGCGTTTTATATAATTCCAATGTGTCCGCGTATGCCGTGCACGTACCTCGAACACTGCAGCATTCACATACAGTTTTTATTTCCGGACCAATTTCAGCAACAAACTTCGTTGCGCCCATTCTAATGTATATTACGAATACGTGTTATATTGAAAGTGTTTTTAATAAAGCCTTTTTAGGGTCCCTTCTAAGGAGGGTGTCAATGGGATCCTATTACTAAGCCTTCGTTGCGAATTCGTTTTTCAAAGAGCTGTGTATCTCTTAAAGCAATAAGTGAAAAAATAATGTTTTCTTGAACACTGTTGTAAAAAAAACACGCTTGTCATATTTTAATCTTACGGAACTTTCTGTGAGAGAGTCCAAGTCGGGTTTACCCCTATTTTTCTATTACACCTCTCACGCAATTTGGCCCAACTATGTAGTAAATGTTAAAAAATAATTGAAGAAAATGTCTATATTGCTTTAGAAGCCGATTACAACTATTTAGAAAACGGTGTAGTTGTTTTGGTTATTGAATCGCTTTGCTATCGCTAACAGATGCACTGTGAATGTCTGTGTATTGGTATCTGCTCGAGTCATTTATGTGCTCTCACTCCGAACCGAGAATATGTACGTGAGATCAAACGTCCGCGGATAGACTGATTGCGATTGCTATTGCTCTCCATAATGACAACCAAATAATTATGACCTGAATTTAGAACTATGCTTCGTGTCGTTGATTCTTTTAGACACATTATTTAATTATGGATTGTCCATCGAGGATGAAAATTTTAGTAATAGGCTGCCAAACCTATGGCATTTGAACAGAAGTACTTAGCATCATTAAAAAACTTAACTCGCATGTAATACTGAATGTGCAGCAGAAAATGATAGAAAACAAACTACAAATATAACTGCAGTGAAAACTCGAAATCACATTAGTTTTTTCATCACGAACCAAGCAACACACATACAAAATTACAGCTCTACATTTTCCAATACAAGCATAATACTTTAGTGTAATAATTCATACTGTCGTGTACTACAAATTGGCTAACAAAAAGAAACAATTGAAGGTACAAAGTTTCATCCTATTTTCTGCTCTATTTTCTGTGTCAATGTAGTTTGGCTTGGACCAGCGGGCACAGCAGTCGACTTGTTATTGACTCAATACTAATGAATTGTGTTGGCTGGAGTGGAAGATGCTCCATTGTTTTTAAACATTTATTAGGTTGGTCATCAGTGTTTGGTAAACTTAAAATTTGGTGCAGCTTGATTTATAGACACGAAAAATTGTAGCTGGCACTAAAATTTTATATTCATATTTTATATATTATATTTTTATTTATACCTCGGGATTTAGACTGCTTCCTAGCTTTTTATAATATTTTGTACTCGGATTGCCAATTGAAAAAGTTCACCAAGCCAAACCTACATGTGCGGGACGTGTCACGGGTTCGAGCCTCGCGTAAGACGAACGTTTGTGTGATCCAAGAACGGTCTTTCTGAGTCTTATTTTCTTTGTGGGTATGACATCCCGTGAGATGTGTGATTCTTTTAGTTAGTTAGCTGGAGGTTTCAAATATAGAATAAAATAAAATATAAATATTTTCACTTAAAAGATAAGACTTCTTATGCCATCTAAACAAAGACGTCCGCAATAACTTTGCAAGTAACTCTCTGCGTCCAAGCAGATTTATTTAAGCTTGTATCTAGGCACCTTCATATAACAAATACGCTTCATATTTCATTGTAGGCATATGCATAAACAACGGACTATTCTCCGCTGCACTGCAGCAAAATTCATCCTGGGTTTAAACACTTTAACGTACTGCAATTTTCTTTGAATTATTTAAATAAGTCAACTCTACGTTTTTAACTTTCTGTCAAGTTACATAGTATTATTACTTTTTTAACAAAATGGATGTTTAGATTAATTGTGTCAAGTTCTCAGGTACTACAAGTCAAGGGGTTTGAGTCCGGTTTACCTCTTTGCTTCCCCTAAGTACATTAGGGATAACTCTCCTCAAAAAAATAAGGTTTTACTTCATAGGTCACTTTTTTCTTTACGCTTTCCAGTACCTCCCCCAAAAGAAGTGTCCTGGCTAGTTAAAATGATACAAATCAAATACTCTTCATCAAAAAGATTTTTATTATTTTTTGCGTTAAAAATTAGCAGTTTCATAGATTTCTAAACAAAAATCCAACGACTTTGTTATTAAACTCCTTAACAAACTCTAGAGTTCTTTCCAATTTTCCTTTGAATATATACCTAGAATACTTGAACATCCTAGTAAAGAGATCACAAACATTTTGACCGTCGAATAAAATAGAGTTTTAGTTGTCCGGGACGATTGCCGGACTTTGGTAAATGGATGCGGGCATACTAACAAAACGGTTCTGCTTTATACGTCGAAACCGACCAGCGGTAACTAATTTGCGGTGAAGCTATAGCTATCTTATTTTATATGACAACGTAAAGATAAATTCACGGTAAGCTTTGGACAACGCTAGATATCCGCACTAGCATTAATGGATAATTTAGTCTAGAATTTCGAATTTGAATACAAAATTGAAATAGTACGTCCAAATATATCGGAAAGGTTTTTTTTGTTCCATGGAGTGAACAGTAAATGAAGACGATACAGTAGATTGAAACCTCGTGTAACGTTTTATCGACAACTAAATTTTGCAACGCCTCAATAATTATTGTTCACTAGTCGATGTCGATGATAACAATGCAGACAAAAGTACATATATTTCCATATTTTCTCACCGTTTAAGTCTGGACCTTCACGAAGATTTCAAGACTAATATAATATAATCAGAAATAAAGTAAATACTTATCTGATTTTTAAAATCTATTAATTAATTACATGCATTACACAAAATCAAATCCATTAAGGCTTTAATATTCGTTCTACGTAAAGATCTTTTCTGACACCTATTGAAGAAACAATCATTTTCCTCCTGAAAATCGAACACCATTTTCATTGTAACACATCTCTGACAGTTAAACGTTCGTTTCACCTCTCACTTAATTATTGGAAACGTTTTTGCGAATCGATTTTGAAAGCAAACCGTGTCCAGTATCGCGTGTCCATCTATATTTATTGCTGTGTAATTGTATTGGCGTAGGCATAGTAGGGGTTTTTAGTTTTGTACCGGAAATTAATTTTTATCTAGCTGGGATACTTTTTTTAACCGGGATATAAAGAATACCTACCTAATATACCTTCTATGGTATACACATATCCTACGTACTAATTTAAATATAATCTGCTTACAACCATAATATACATATCTAACCTGAAGGTTGACCATTTTTTAAATTAAATCGATTTAAAATTAACAATGTTAATACTTTCTTAGAGAGCTCAATACTCAAACCTTATCTATATAGAAATAGGCCTTTGTCCAGCAGAGGGATTTATATAGGCTGGCTTTATTACATAAAATTATGAGAAAATTCACCTTAAATCATGAGATATAATAATATTATAATGAACAAGCCACCCAACAAAACACAATGTCATAAACATTTGGCCTTACTAACAAAAGTTAACCTATTTTATGAAATCGAACTATTTAGAATTAGAATTACCAAAATACATTAACGTAATGAAAGAGGCATAAAGCTGGCTTAATGATTATAATACGCATTGACCCCTCGGGGGCACTTCATACAAATACTGTGGGGGCTATAAAGGTGTTTAAGGGCTATTTATGCCATAATAAAGACTGTAGCCTCTGTCTTTATATTACAAAATAGGGTTGTAAATCTGAGGGAAGCGGGCACGTGGGAGGTATAGTCCGTCAGAGGGCGCTGATTGCGTCTACACCTGATTTATATCGGAGTACAATTAATTTCTGCGGGGTCTTTGGCGTTTGCTGAGACTTCACTGGCAGAAAAGTTGAGAAATAAAAGCTGTCGATCGCATTGCTCTATAAAATTGCGATCTTAGGTGTAGCGTAGTGTATTTCAATTTGTCTTGGATTTTCTTTCTTGTTTTCAGTGTTCAGTTTTAGTAAAGAATTTTCACAGACGTCGGAGTCATATCAAATATTTCTTGCAGCGTTTTTTTTTTTCGTCTGAAGTTATTCGTTATTTGTCTGATAGTAGGTGAAAAATTCCCATCTATATTAAAATACTGAACTGATCACATTCATAAATTAACTCGTTATCAATAGAGGAGTTACTTGTTCAAATGAAAACAGAACAAATCGCATCCGTGAATGCAATCAGTTATATTTTCCAATTTCAAGATCAGCTGCTGCTTTATATAAAAAAGTATAAGAAGTTTCTATAAGAGTTCAATAAATTTTATATCTTCCGTTGAACTAAGCGAGTATTTGTTGAAAACTCGTCGGCAATGCATGTAAATATCTCTTCGTAATGTGGATTCCCGGCACTGGAATTCCGCGCCTGCCATCTGAATTTATTGACGCAAACCTACGACTATATACGACTTTATGCGTACACATTCTAATATAATATTCTTAGTAGAGTGGTTACTGTATAGGTGACACATTTACTTTGATGTCAGGTCCCATTTACCTGCCATTTGTTGAAATTGAAGTGCATTTCTCAGCTTTTCAATCGTGATAAATGACACAAAGTCAAGAGTTGAAGTGTATGCACGAGTGTTTCCCAAAGTGCGTTTACTACATCTTCAACTTTATGTAAACAAGACGAGGTTTTGCAAGAGACGAGTGTTGAATGGAAGTAAAAACAGTTACGACTGTACAGGAGGGGAAATTGTCGTCATTTCCCACAATCCTCGTCAGAGAGTTTCCTTAGAACAAAAAGAAACCCTTCAGTGGAATAGTTCTTTATGCAGGCGAGTTCAAAGAACCACCTACAATTGAGTGGCGCTCTGGAGTTATGAAGAGGAAGAACTGCACACGAGTACGTTAATTTATGCGGTAAGGAACAGAGTAATTATTTCAATCTTGAATTTAGACTACAAAAAAATATTGGTGCACAATTTGAAATTTTATAAGGATTAAATATCTTCATCCATAAAAATAAGCCTCCTAGGAAAAAACCTCCAAATTCCTTCTGAGGGTTTTTAAGTAAAATACTTATGTTTGTGGAAGCAAGAGAGCGCAATACACTGCGTAGAGCGGCGTCTCTTTCCCACACAAAAATAATACTTTAAGGTGTAGCGGTAGGCACCCACCTCTTCAATACGCTACACAAACATTTGAATACACCGGCAGACAAATAAATATTTCAGTACCGAGTGAGCGAAGTGTAAGTCATTCATCGCTAGAGAGTGTCATTTAAATGTGATTCATGAAAATGTACTCGGTCGTCGCGTATTCAGAAAGTTAGAGACGTTCCACACGTTAGTATGGAGGAGTATGCTTTTTAGCTAACCACTCAAATGCAAAATGTATTCTTAAGCATTTTTTGCACCTGTTATTGTCAATGAGAGTAAACAACGGTTAACTGCGAGTCAGACTAACCACACAGGTTTCCGTAGTAATTTAGTGACACATAAATGAATTAACCCAACCAATTTATGACTGAAAAAACTTCGACCTTTATTTATATAATTATTTAAAATTTCAATCGTCGAGCTATGACGGTTCATTAGGTAGCGCGTACAAATAGATCTACATATAGCGGTGACAAAATAACGAGTAACTTTACCCTTTTTGGGGTATTTGATTAAATATTGTCAAAGAAAAAACGGTCCCGAAGTACCGAGACAGACAACATTTTTTCTCTAAAACTTGCTTGGCAGTTATTCTTTGCACCCAGACATGGTAAGTCGAGCATCCAAAATAGAAAACTCAAGAGGATTCAACTGTGTTAAAAAGTTTACACTCCACTGGTTTTGCTTACAAGAGATAGACAGAAAGCACTGGAACCGCACGATCCAGCCATCCGACTGAAAAATAGATTTTTCTTTATCTAGCTTTCTTACTTTTTTAATCTAACCCGTCACATGCCACACTCACAGTGTCCGTTTAGTTCACGGATTGCGAATACCAAACTTGTGTTATTCACTGAATTCTATGTGGCGGATAATTTGAAACCGTCCGTCTGTCTCAGAGGTGAATTCAAGTCCAGTCTCAGATCGTATTATCTATTTACGTAACAGCTCTATTGTTTCCAGATATTTATGGTTGTATGAGATTTCATATTTTGTTGTGAGAAAAATTCTCATATTATCGTTTTTTTAAGTAAACTGGGGTTAGTTTAAAATACCTTAGATTATGATATACGTGTATGTATAAAACAATCAGTTTTGTTTTGCCTTTTACTGGTATTTGATATTTGTCATTTTTCCATTGTTTGTTCTATTAAATTATTTATTTGCCTTTTTCATAAGTCATTAGCCGTACAACTCCTTTATTTCATAACTAGCTGTTGCCCGCGACTTCGTCTCCGTGTGTAGAAGATATAAGTTATGATTTATACCTGCCCTGTTTTTTTCACATTTTCCATTGTATCTTCGCTCCTATTAGTCGCAGCGTGATGGTTTATGGCCTAAAGCCTTCCTCGATGAATGATCTATTCAACACAAAAATAATTTTTCAATTTGGACCAGTAGTTCCTGAGATTAGCGCGTTCAAACAAACAAACAAACTCTTCAGCTTTATATATTAATATATAGATTATTATCTTGCCTTGAACTAGAAGAAACTGGTCCGGAACTAATATCTCAGGCCGTCAGATCATAGACAGACAGGAGTTTAAAAATTCCGCTCATCAGAAAGTTTGGTCCATGAATTCCATTAAGCAGTCCTTAGAGTTTAGGTCTCCAATAAACTTTTTGAAAGTACCTACATATTTTAATTCTCATAAAATTTAGAGACGAGATAGTGGGAGGGAATAGCGTAGTATCTTTACCTCTACCATGATATCTTAAAACAGTTCTGCTAGCATTGTGGAAGCTAGACTCTACATTTAAATTTTTGCGCCATCTCGCTTCCGCAGCGATACCAGTCCTAGCTTTGCAGTTTATAGTACAGGCATTGAACGTGGAATGTATTTACATAAAGTTTGCGGTTACCCGACGCCCGTGTGTCAAGTTCCTAACTCTACAAATATGTATGGGATGCAGCTCTCTAAAAGCTTTTGTCCAACACGCACGGTTATTTTCTTGAGATGCTCACATTCGCTTACAATGCATATTTTATTTCGGCAAACATGAAGCTATGTACAGTTGAATGCTTCGATAGGGTGTTGGAGTTAGAATCTGAAAATATGTATATTCTCTAACAAGAAAATATTGCTTTAAATATTTAAATAGTGTGTTGTGTGAACTGTAAATAGATCAAACGACTTATTTAAAAAAGTACTTTATTTAATACAGAGTGTATCCAATTAATATTTCAAAGGTATTTGATAAAAATTGCTAATATTTTTTAAAACTTTTAATATGAGTAATGGGTACCCTATCGATGCAGATGACTGTAGCTGCTTGGAAATTTACTGTTCACGGTAACAAGTTTACTTAAAGGCGATGTATTTTTCCCCTGCTGTATGTTTCTACTTTTGTCAGATATAGAAACGGAATATCCGTTATTTATTTAAGAAGTTAAGTGTCAGTTAACATCTTCTTTCATGGTCTCTACTATATTATTTTGGGGGTGAAAAATTCTTCCTCAACTTTAAGGCTTTTTGGTTATTGGTCATCCTGTATATTTGTATTTTTCGACTTTTTTCTCACTAAACATTTATGTAATATAGAATACTGAGCATGCCCTTCAGTTATTTCATTTTTCTTTTTTGAAGCTTTAATTCACACTACAACGTTTACGCGAAAATAATGTGAAAGGTAAAATGACAGGAGTACGTTTTTATTCAGGTTCAAACAAAAAATATTTATTTTATTGTTCAGAAATTCTTATAGTGAATTATTTAGAGAGTAATATGTTCTATGTTACTATCGAGGCGGACTGAATAGTAGCTACGTTACAATTGAATCCATAAAATTCGAATATTATTTTCATAACTCTCAATGTTATTAAAAGTGAAATACATCGTAAAGAGATTCAGACTAGAGCTAGATGGGTAGAGCGTCAGTGCCTATATTATATATACAAAACGGCCACTTCGATGCATAGAAAGTCAAATTATTAGATTGTTTTTTTGCGGATAAATATTTTAGGACAATTATATATTAGAATGGTGCGAATGAACTTGGAGAACCCCATGTCCAGCAATGGACAATCCCAGCTTAAATTAATTGACTGGTTTATGTATCATACAGATTTTAAAGAAAAAATAGGACTAGAATTATCATTAAGATTCGGAGCCATTTGCTGTCTGGTTTTGTAACAAAACTCACCTTCGTAACCAGAGTTAAAAGAAGAGTTCTTTTAACTCTGGTAACCAGAGCGAGGTGAAGTCTATCAAAATGTTGCTCAAAATTATCGTAATCACACCTTTTTGCGCGTTTAATACAGATTCTATAATTCACAAAATCACTTATCTCATCTCTCGTCAAATACCAGAAATTAATATACCAGTTCCAGTTTCGTGCTTGTCGTAAATGAATGACAGTTACCCTTTGCTTGTACGCATGAAGCGTTGCTGCAGCTAGTAATTGAATTCGGCCGGACATAAGCTGGTTTGACGGTAAAGTACAAACGCGGTATACTGGGGCATAGTACATCGTGTTACTTCATTTGTAGCAAGTAGAGTTTAAGTGGCATCAACAAAGCTTTATGTACCTCGACCGTTTATTCAGGAACGGGTCATATGATCAGACGTGTGTAAAATTACTGTATTTAATGAACATTGCTTCACAAAAAATCTATTTCTAAAAATGGTGTAATTTGAACACTACTCTTAACAAAATTCGTTTTATGTAAATGGCGTTAATATTGATCTTATAAAATTTATGAATAGAAAAAAAATACATAACTATTAAACCATATTAACTAGTACGGTAGATTGATTTCTTTGAAAAAAAAACGAAATAATTTTTTAGAAAAAAATATCTACCTTTTTTTTCAATGAAGGCTTTTTTTAATCACTTTCACACCAATCTAATAAAAGCAATGAAAATCACTTCAACACTCTAAACGAGGAAAAATACTTCCAACTCAAACTGTATTTCACTGAAACCAATATCAAACCTGAGCTTGCAATTACGTCCATACCTTATACACAATATGAAGGTTTGCTCGATCTTGAAAACTTCATATTTTCTAATCACGTTTCAAAGTTGAGCAAGCTTGGAAAATCTAAAGGAGTACTTTAATTCTGATGAAAGATTTTAATCAGGGGACGAGAAAAAACGGACGTCCATGCCGTTGGACCTAATGAGATACGAGGGCACACTCAAGTGATTACATCTACTGTTTGCTATTTACATATTTTGTAAGACTGAAAGTCGTATGTCGTGTGAATAAGGTTGATCTTAAAGATAAATATAATTAAAAGTGTTAATGGATCATTAAAAAGTAAGGAAAATAAAAAACACTAACTAAGGTAGTAGAGGCTAAAACATTACTTGCTAGTAAAAAGCCTACTGGTAAGTTACGTCACACGACATTGTAAATCACTGTACCATCTTTATTTTTTGTTTACGAGATAAAAGAAAAAATACGTGTTCAATATTTTTTGAAAATCTTTCTGAGGGGCTATACAGACTTTATTTGGCAAATACCCTATTGAAAATTGGGATCTATTATATATCTTCGACATGGGCAGTCTTCTAGCTCTTAACAATAACTACGACTGTTGCTGTGTTGGAAGTGATGCATGTCACTCTACAATCGGAGTACTTATCGTCTCGGCTACGTCGTCGGCTACTGCTTCATAATTCATAATACAGTTTTTAGGGTTCCGTACCCAAAGGGAAAATACAAAGCTTTATTACTGAGTTTTCACCGTCTGTCCGTCTATCAGAAACCGTGTTTGCTAGATAATTGAAACTTTCAGGTTTTTACGGAGATATATTTGTTGCTGAGTGACAAATAAATTTGAGTACAGTATCCGCTTTATTTGACATCCCATCGATTTTTTATCTAGAGCCTATTTGTAACCTCAGTGTCGTAAGTCCGACTCACCGTTAACCGGTTTCATATTACTCACCACCTTATTGTCAATCACTAACTAGAAATGAAACGTTATATAATCGCGTGCTTGAACATTCCGCATAGGAAAAGGGGACGTTCGATGAGAAATATTATGATGAGTAAGATTTCATTGTTTAAAGGTCACACACGTATCATGTTTGAACTGTGAATGAATTGTAAAATATTGATTCATTCATCATTCACGCGTCCTATATTATAATGGGCCGTGCTATGACTTTTATTACACAAATCGTTTTGTGACTAGAACGTTGCTCTCGGTGCTATCTTCAACAAGGTAAAAATATTCTATTATTTTTCTATTCTTAATATTCGTTTATGTATGTAATATGGATACCAAGTTTTCTTCAAAATCATCTGTATTAAAGTTTAAGACAAAAATTATATTTTGTACAAATTTAAAATGTTTCCAAGCCTCGAATATTGTATAAAATATTCCCGACACGGCTCCAATTCCGTAATCTAGAAAACGTTTTGTCGGCTATAACCACAAATTGAGAAAATTAACTATGCCATTTCAAAACAAAAATGGCGGGCTAATCTATTATTTATCTCTGAAGTAAAAACGAGGATTAATCCAACAATGTTTTATAATTCGCGGCCTTTAGATCTCTTTATAAACGAGCCTTTTTACGTCTCAACATAATTAAGATAAGTTAAGTGAATAATTGTGTTCCCATTAGGCGATTTTGGGTAACCACGTTCCTACTCATTAATGTCACCTAATCATTGAGGAGTATTCAGGGCACGTTATAATTCTTGGGGCCTCCTCAATGCCGGAGTAATGAAAAGGTTTTTAAGTTACAAAAAGGAAAAGTTGGTACCGGCACGCAGTTTCTAATGTACGTGTATTAGAACCTCCTTTTTCTTAATCAACCTAATTTTAAATTCATAAAGCTACTCGTAAGCGAACAATATTTGCATTACAAACGAATAATTGGAGCGTAGTTATTAGAAAGCATTTTATTTTTTTAAGAATATATTCGTGTTGAATAGGGATTTCGTAATAACAATCGTTTTACAAGAATCTCGAGCTATTGTTCTAATTTCTTATAAACATTCTGGCTTGAATACAGTATGTTATTGGCACACGTCTTGTTTAAACAAAATGTATTATATCTAAATTGAATCCAAGTGCACAATGGGCTCTTTCTTAACGCGTGTAGACGAGTTCAATGAATCTGGAAACCTCCTTTATATGCTTATTTCCTTGATTTATATGCATAGATTTATGTGTTTGTCATGCAGTCTAGATAGTTCTATCAGTACTATTATAATACGTTTCTAAACTGAATAGGGCAAATAAGAATAAATCCAAAATTCGGTTTGAACTTGGATATTTTTATTTTTATATAAAGGTGCGTTTTAAATTTCACCGAGACGTGTGTTATTGTTTGTGCCACCCTCCTAAGCGTTTGAACTGATTTGGATGCCAGTTTTAATAGAACATACTCATTATATTTAGATAACGCTACGAAATTAATTTACAGCTAATAAACAACTATAAAGATGCAAATTCAAGAATATACACATAAAGGAAATAAGTATAAGCTTTAATTATTATAATTCCTTAGTTTTGACTACACGCATGATAAAAATAACTTGACACTTGCATACAGTTTATGCTTCATGGTTTTATAGACAAAAAAAAACTAGTAATGTTTTTCTCATTACTCAATACATATGTACAAAAAGTCACATCGAGTTCCTTAACGATGTTATGATATGTGTGCGAGTTATTACTGAATTATTCAACAATGTAGCTTTGTTTTCCTTGTTATCAAAAGAATATCCAGTTCCAAAGGTGTCTAGAGCTTCCAATCAAAAACCCATTCACAGAAAATAGAAACCGAAATCCACCAGACCAGAAACATTTCTCAACATCCATGTTTAAATTCTAGATAGTGCTGCTATTTCTAAGTAAATCGACACAGTCGATCTGGCCCCGATTTACTGGAAACATCGATTCTCATCTCGCTCCACTTTGTTCATTGTGTGTTCATATTACCGATGTGTGGGAGACGTGATAACGTGTATGAATTCACTCTGTGCTAGTGTCTATTATTCTCTAGCTGTCAGTTTAATATTTGTTTGTATAGTTTTACACTGGAAGACACTCACTTGGATATTTCTTTTTTAATTCTATTAGAGATACGATGTTCAGTTTAACAGATTCTAATTTCCTCAGCTCTTACTTGAATACTGTTTTTCAAACGATGGACGGGAAAGAGGAGGATAGGAAAAAAGGAGGTTCTCAATTTCGAATAATTCGAATTCCTTTTCATTTGATGCGAATTAGGTGTCATTTGGTCTCATAAAAAATACTCGAGTTTAACTCAGTAGTTTTAATTTGAAATCAATGGTATGTTTGCTGTGATGTTGTAGTTAAAATAATATCGTTTATGTCTTAAAATTCTACTTCTAAGGCGCTTGAAAAAAACGTTGATAGAGGCGACGAATTAATAAATTTCAGATACTAAAGAAATACATAAAGTAATTTTGTAAGTATAGAAATTAAAAGCTTTGGACTGTGCAATAATTTTTACCAGACAATTAGTTTAACGAAAATCCAAATGACTCGTAAAATAATAATATTATAATGCTTTTAACGAACACATTTATGGCAAAGGTTTTGATAAGAGGATTTAAATGAAGTTTTCGTGTCCCATCTTCCAGAAAGGGTAACTGTGACCTTATTATCCTTTGCAAAAGTCAGGTAGGTAATAGTCACAACCTGTGACGTATAAAAAATATAATATTGTGGAAGAAACAAGAAAGGGATCGTTGCACGTAGCGCTCAATTGTTTTTACAGACCATAATCAGAAGAAGGTGTAAATGATAGGGTCATCTATTTGTAGTTAGAACGCTTGTGGTTGCGAAGCCTAGGTAAAAGTTAGGAATAAAAATGAAGGTATTGGAAAAGTAGGGCTATTTTCAGGCCAAGGGTTGACTTGGAAAAGACGTTAGGTTAGGTTAGTCCATCGAATCTTTGAGGGTATTTTGATAGTAACTGTCGTGAGAATGATTCATTATTAAATACTCACGCGTATTTATCGGGATTGTCCGACTAGTTTCGGACCCAAACGGAGTCCGTAATCATTTGGCCCAGGTTCCATATGGCCCAGGATAGAGAATAATGGAAGGATTTGGGGGAGGCCTTTGCCCAGCATTGAGACATAGAGGTCTAGATAAAAAAGAAACACCTCATATTAAAAGCACCTATCATTATTTCATCGTTTTCTCGGTACCAAATCATTCGTGGCACGAAAATTCCTTAAATATTACGACAAGAATACGAAGTAGCAAAAGCTCTAATAATTTAATTTTAAGACATTATTTTAAGAGAAGAAATTGAATTTAAGACTTATAGTATAATATAAGTGGATTTACAATGTCGCTAAATTATTTTTTACCTTATAAAAGTGGGAATTTATTGGTAATTATACATGAAACATAAGGCGTTACCGCTAGGTAATTGCGAATATTTATAGATGGCACTTAAATAATATACTGCCAAATTCAATAAAACCAACTTTTTATCGTGATATTAAAATGCTTATTGATAATAGTTACTTTTAATTTAAAAATAAAAACTATCAAATATTCGCAATTTGTTTTTTCAAACTTAGAGAATAATTAAGTTAATTGGACACGAACTCACTCTTTTATCTATGGATTGTTGAATTTGATTGGGTACTTTAATTGCAGGGTCTCAGTTCAATTTGCATTTCGACTGCATTGCGCAAGTCAATTTTTATTTTTTTAGTTATTAATGTAATATAATATCGTTTTTATTACATGTTAACAGCATTAACAAATTACAATAACAGCTTAACAAATTTGAACTATTTTTTTTTTCTTTTTTTTTATAAAAATGCCGTCAACATCACATACCTTGTTCTGAACCCAAAGTAAGTTGCTAAAGCACTTGTGTTATGGAATTCAGATACAACGAAGGTACCACAAACACCCAGACCCGAGACAATGTAGAAATGTGAATTTTTACATTGACCCGACCGGGGATCGAACCCGGGACCTCAGAGCTAGCGACACCTTGAAACCGGTGCGTACGCCACTCGACCACGGAGGTCGTCGAACTAATTTATTCGACTAGCTATTACTACATAAATAATCTAATCACATTTCTCAGTAATTTTCAGTGGATTTATTTCCAAAATACGTAGAAATCATATAAATAAACTAATCAACGCAAACATCGGCATGGTATCAAAGAACAAAGAAAACAAAACAAAACATTCCTGAGGATAAATCTGATTTAGATTTATCCTCAGGAATATTCCTATCAATGGACAATTTTCCTTATATACTAATTTTGGCAAGAAGCAAGAATATTTATAGAAAACAAGGAATGATTTGTCGTCAATTTGTTATGGTAACAAGAGAGACAGCCATAAGTTGTCAAGTTATGATGGATGAGACAATGCATATTCTGTATTTGCCAGTGAAGAAATCTCCGAGTGATTTGTATTTGGCCCAAAACAATATGTCTTGTTCAACGGGTTTGATTGAACCGTTTTATAATAAATTGCTTGGGAAATTGAAGTTATTGTGATACCCATTTGTCCTACATCACGTTAGAGGCGTAGACCTAATTTTAGAAACTGATTTCGAGATTGGCAGTAATTGTTGTAATGGGAAGAGGGAAAGCCAAAAACTAAAATGATTTTTTTCATGTAGTCATTAGTTAAACCTTCTTATTCAGTCGTAGAAACTTTACTTTTTTAACTTTTGCTGGAGTGCTTCATACTCAAAAGATAGAATGGCTTACTCACGCGTATTTATCGGAATCAAAACTCCACTTGTCAACGAACCCCAATTAATACGCGTGCGTAAGTTGTAAGAATTTTCAAATCTGTCACTAATATTCATTAAATTGCTACACCTAAAGTGACAAAAGCAGATATCTTTGAAAAAAATACGTAGTAGACATCACATCGATATTCTCAGAGGAAAGTTGCGGATTGTTTTTACACGCACGTTATTCCCTAGGTTTGTTTTTAATCGGATAGGAAAATACTTATCATTTGATTGATTTTATAAGAAGTCCTCAATCATGAATATAATTTTTCTTGCAGATTCTTTGTTTTGATGATTTGTTAATAGTTATATCTTTGTTAAATAAGTTTCGTAGAAAAAAAGGCTTTTATAATTCAAGGTTACTTTAAAAAGTTCGTTTTTTTAAAACAACTCCGTTACTAAAGAATTGGATTCTTGGGTCGCGGGTTTTACAAACATTCAAGTCACATACACAAATACACAAAGACTCAGGACAAGCATTTGTTTATCACACAAAGGATTCTTCCTTATTATTTTTGAAGTCTTAGAAAGAAAACGAAAAACTTGAAATAAAATTAAAATGTAAACTTCATTTAAAATCAGCCTCAAGTCTTCATTCAACGATGCATACCTACAACACATTCAGACATGATGTGTCGGTAAATGGTACCTACATAATGTCTCTCTATATAGTACCCAGTAGTCAGTATAACGAGAACGAGGCGTCACAACACCCGTGGCTGACTCCGGAAACATATTCCGGGGCCCCTAACCCGCGCTCCAACGATCTAACGCCTACATCGTCACTGTCTTTGTACAGTCGGCAGCAAAAGTCAAAACACTGAGAAATTCAGAATTACATCGAGGGATAGGTATAGATGAGATAACTAAGTGTTGAGACTGGTTAAAAAGTCTGAAACTGTGTAAATTTGCTGAAAATTTGTTAATTTGTCGTTGCTGACTGCACGTTTCAGCTGAATTAAGTGCAAAATACAATTGGAGATCTGACGTCAAATTGGGTAGTGGGGAATCTACCTATTTTACTACTAGTTTTTTTTCAGCCGTCACTAATTATTATCTGCGTTATAATATTGTGACGTAACGACTTCGTAAAGTTCATACACAATTTTGACGTCACTTGTAAGTTCCATTCACTGTAATTTGATCAATTTCTGTCTTCGGGATGAGAGAAATAATATTCAAAATAGACAATTAGATAATAATTGAAAAAATGAAACTATCCCCATTGCGTTGATGTGATCAATTAAACGATTTGAAAAAAATAATTAAACTAGAAAAAAACACATTGGAAGCTGACTCAGTACTAAAGTGCGATAACCCTTTAAAATAACAAACTTGAAACAATAAGCGATCGAGTACAAAAAGTAAATTAAACAACAATAAATGTTTTGTCTATACAATTATTATTATAACAACAACAATAAATATTATTGTTTGGTAAGTAATTAAGTAGGTAAAATATGGGAAAAAAACAGAAATAGAGACATCGTATTACTGATCTGTGTTATATTATTGTATATCATTTTTATGAAGCCGAAGAGTTTATTTGGTTTTTCCGAGAAAAAAGGCTCGTTGCGTTGGTTGGTCTATTTTTAGTTTATTTTATACAATTATTCAAAACTGAACTAAAATTCGGAGTAAACCAAAACATTATTCAGTACCAAGCTAAATGCAAATAATACTTTCGTTTTTTTTATTCTTAACCGACACCCAGTTTTAGATTAACATAACTTTCATTTTTCCATATTAAAGTCGAATGAACAAATTAGTAGATAAAAAACGGGTCAAAATACTCAGCGTTGTGATGCGGGTTTTATCACTATTTTCTCTTCAAACTATACGTACTGGCGCTATAATTTGTTTCGTATAAACAGCAAAATTAGAACATAGAGGCGTTACAGTATTCGTTAACAATAAATATTCGGCTTTTAGTTCTACTGCCTAATAGTAAGTTTTCTTTGGCCTTAAATACTAATACTTTATATTTGACAATCAAAAAGTAGCGCATCTTATTTTTTTTAATAAAGTCTCGTAGCGTACATATGTTTAGATTAAGGTTTCATCACACTCCAACACTTCAATGAAATACCTAATACTATATACATCAAAGAAATACCTAAAATGAGCTTTTTTGAGAAAGCCCCAATAAAATGGTCATAGACCATTTGTAATGTCTGTATTTTCAGACGCTTAAAGCCGAAAATGCAAGCCGAATATTCGTCCTCGAATCAATATTCGGCCATTCTCTGGTGTGTTCTATCGCATTTCTGATTCGCAGCGGTCGTCACCAGGGTCTCGCTGGACCACGCTGGGTGAAATATGGTGCAATAAATTATTACATTATCGCGCACACTCGATTCTGTGCCTTTAGCTTCTAGACAACTCGTAACAAACATTCGGCCTGATTCTGTTGAACATAAAATAATGTTATTTTGGGTTCGGTGTCCCTTTAACATGTATAAGATTATATACAGATGTATGGTGCACAATAAAGCTATTTAGAAAAACAGGAGGCATACCACCACTTAGTGATCTGGGAGTCCAGGGAAGCCACGTGATCAATATTCCTAGAGTACATATAGCAATATTTCACTTCTCACATACCACATTTATTCTAGTGAAAATTGCTGTTTCCTTCTTTTTTATATTCGTAACTTAAGTATTAATAAGTACGAGATAATTCATAAGGTTTAAAGGAGAGTCATCGTGATAACTTGTAGTAACCTCAAGTAGGTAAAAACAATTATTTATTATTGATTTGCGCGCAAATAAATAAAACGTTAGTAATATCTCTGACTTGTTCGGAACTTGTTGTGTAGCAATTATGGTACGTAATACTGTTTATTTTTTGTTGCCTTAAAATGGTTTGGCAGTAGCTCCTACGAGTGTAGCGACTTTAAAGTATGGGTTTAATTAATTATGTCAATTAATCCGTAAAATATTACTTTAAACTACATGAGACATGTCATCTTTCTGATAACAAAATAGTAACCATTAAAGTCAGTTTGTGTTCAATATTTTCGTAAATTAATCTTGTATCTGAAATTTAATACCTGATTAAATGTCTTGAAAAATTCCCTAAGCGTTTCCTTCAATATTGTTTTGTTGCAGTTATAATGTAATTTCGTTATAAAATATAATTTCCTGTGAGTACTGTTATTGAGAGTCACGTTGTCCAAGTTTTTAACAATCTAGTCATTCCATGCTCAATATTTTTCTTATGTTTTATTTTATGAATAAAATGTGAAAATTTTGAAGTACTATCTATTTTTTCGGGTCATGAATTTTCTAACTTCAAACTAAAGTGAAACAACAACAAATTTTATCACAGCATTGTAAATAATTATGTACATGAGTAGGTATATCATTGGCTAGGTCAAGTGTCATTGACAGTGACTATCTAAAGAGGTAGATCCCGGTCTTCTAGTTTTTGTTTTGTAGTTACCGTATTTCTTTTATTTCAGTTCAATGACGTATGATTTTCAATTTTTATATGGTTTATTGAATTATGTATAGATTTACTTTAATACCACGGCACATGTTTATCTAAAATTTAGCATGCGGAAAGTACTTCATATCGAGTCAAGTCAGTGACTGCATTGATAGCCAAGTTGTAACTCGCAGAGAGTTACTATCCTACTCGGGTTTGATCCCCGAGTAGGATAGAGCCAGGATTCTTTCACACCCCTGCCACACAAGGATTACCAAACACAATGTCTTGCCGATCTTTCCATATAAGGAAGGACTTTAAATGTCTCACAGAATGAAATGATATCACGCAACCACATCCCACACAAAAATTTGCTAAACAATGTGTTAATAAAATGATTCTTCTTTTTCAGATGAAGTTCTTAATCCTGCTATCATTCTTCGCTGTGATCTACGCTCGCGAAATCAGACCTAATTGCTTAATTATACGCAATAGAAGCTACGAAAAGGAAGTTCTTAAAGTTGACATTAAGAGCCCGTATCAACTGTCAATAGATTATGACACGAATACACTATTCTTCAGTTACACCGCCAGAAAAGAAGAAATGTTCCAAATAGCATATCTAAGTTTAAAAACAAATGAATATGGCGTCGTTTCCGGTATTCATGGAGGATTCGCCACTGCTGTCGATGCTAAGCACAGTATTGTATACATGGGAGGTGAAGATGGCATTTACAAGTTCCATTACCAAAATAAAACCGCTACCAACCTCAACATCAGAAACAACGTCAATATATGGCAAATGTTCTTCAAGGATGGATTGTACTTCACAACTTACCCCGAAGAAACGGCGTTCTTGTATAAAAAAAAGAAGGTGGATGTGGTACCAGAATTTGTTAATATCAAAACTATGTTGATTGCTGTCAATAAAGATGGGAATATGGTATACGCTAATTCTTCAGGGTTGTTCGTATATAACAAGCTTAGAATGACCACTAGCCTTTTGGATACGGCTGTTGTGAATGGGATAACAGCTGACATCGACGGTAACTTATACTTCTCAACTCCTACCGGAGTGTACTATATTAATGAAGTCACGAATGAAGTTGATGAGCTTTTTAAAATGGAAAATATCTATGGAGTAGCTGTTGAAGGCAATGGAGACATCATTTATGCTACAGAGGATAGTATTATAAGACTGAAACCTACGAAAGAAGAATGCTACTATGATCAAAAGTGGTTGTCCAACGAAAGTATATAATTAAATTACTTTAAGATTTTGATACTAGTTTATAAAGAAATGTACAATAGCTAAATTTAACGAAAGTCCCTAAGAGCCCAAAGAGGAATAATACTAAAATTCGATGTTTAATTAATAAAATAGATTATAAGATCATGCACAGTTTTATTTATTAGGTATCCCTTGATTAAAGATTCTCTATTACAATTTTGGACAAAGAAAATAAGGTTTCATACATGTGAAAAAGACAAAAGAATACCTACTCTTGAAATCTTGGTACCTAGTTTGTCCCAAGCTAATCATACTTTTGCAGAAATGGACTATTAAAAATGGAACACGAGATGTTCTGAGCAGGGTAAGTCTGAGTAAGGCGCTAACTAGGTTTGGATGATAAAGATAATAATAACAAAGCCTGGTCCAGCTCTCGCCGCAGACTGTTAATCTTGAGCTGGTTGTTACTACGATATGTAATTAAAACGTCGGGACTGTGTACAATGATTTATTTCGTTGCCTAGCTCACTCTAAGAGACGTGTGACACTGGGAGCAAGTCTTGTACGGACTACTTGGGTTTTTAAGTTCGCTTGTATAATTTCTATTATAATTTTGAGTATTATAAATTCTTGTATAATTTTGAGTCGCGAAACATTTTTATGGTAGCATAGCAATTATAAAAAAATAAAATTTAATGGTATTTTTGGGAATCAAACAAACCGATTTCAACACTTGTGTATGTATCAAAAACTTGAATTATTATAAACAAAAAAAGCGCTAAATGAATGACGTAGAAGTGATAATTGATCTTTTTCGTACCGAATTACTTTTTTCAAAACAAAATGTTATTTTGATTTGTTGAGGCTAACTAATGACTAATCAGTTGTGAACTTTGAACAATAGTTTTAATCTATACTAATATATAAAGCTGAAGAGTTTGTTTGTTTGTTTGAACGCGCTAATCACAGGAACTACTGGTTCGAATTGAAAAATTATTTTTGTGTTGAATAGACCTTTTATCAAGGAAGGCTATAGGCTATATAACATCACGCTGCGACTAATAGGCGAAGATACAATCGATCTCGTGGACGAAGTCGCGGGCAACAGCTAGTTTAACAATAAATAACTAAACTTTAATAGCGAAATTTTAAAATTTTTGAATAATTATTTGCTGAATGCGATCATATTGAACCAAATTAATTTAAAGATGGCAATAGCAAACCACCCTAAGGTAGAGAAATTGCAGAAGCAATTACTTTACGTAATATATAATGTAAGCGCTGATATTAATTACAGATCCATCTTATTGCTAAATATTTCGTTTGTGAAGGTTTCATAAATTATACGCAATGCTTATTATACTAATAACCGTTTCGAATTGTCTTAGTTACGAGTACTTATGATAATAAATATGAAAGTAATGTGAGTGTGGCTATTATACGATTTTAGAAAGGTCTTCTGCAGAAATGGTATTTAAGAGATACCTGCCATCGAACAAAACATAATCCTTTGGAAATAGCGTTTGATATTTATTAAATACATCTAGTCATAATGTTTAAATCGACACAATTTCCATTAAAAGTCAAAAACTTCAAATATAAACACTATGTACGTAAAACTACAACTGCTTGCTAAGTCAAACAGTACGGTATATTTTTTATGAGGGAGGACTTTCGAGGCACACTTGATACAGTCGATTTTGATGGCAGACCTTGCAAAACACTGGTTAGACTGAACGCCGACCACGAAATTTTTGGGAAAAGTCCGGTTAGACTGAAAACCGATACGAAAAAGGGATGATGACGGAACTCCTAAAACTTTGCTTCTCGGTGTAAGCAAAACTGTATCTAATAACAGCCTGTAAAATGAGAAAGAATATACTCCTTGCATAAAATGGTGTCTAGTCAGACAGATTTCCTTTTTCCTGTACAAGGCAAGTATCTTCATAAACGGGGCTCCGATCGTAAGGCGCAGTAAAGAGGGCAGGTAAGATATTGCTTCATATTTCAACCACCACGCCACATGCTATTCATAGCTTTAGTTTTATAACAAAATACCTTCATTCGGATGAATACATTTTGAATCTTTTTTGATAAGTTGTAGAGCTTTAGGTACGTTGATATAATTAGACTGATATTGAAACAAACATATATTTTGTTTATAGAGAGATAAATTAAATTGTCTGGTGTATAAATTCAGCTCCATTTGCTTCTTAAATTCTACTCTGCAGTTTAATCGTAATTTAGTAGACTTCGAAGGAATATCAATACAAATGTTATACGAATTAGTATTTTACACACTTGTGACGAGGTAAATTTAACCCCCCTACGGTAAACCTCACGACCAATCATCTGCAGTAGAATTGCAAAGACTGAAATGGAGTAATTGATTCTCTCACATGACAATCGGATTTCAATATCCCAATTTTCGCCTTACATTTAACGCATTACCACCAATTCTAACATCAAACGAAGCTAAGAAGTGCCCTGATTAAGTCATCAATATTCTATTTCAGTGCGCCATCAGGTGATTCCCCACCCGAGTATATTTGTAGATATTGGATTATTCTTCCCCACTTTCACCCTCACAACTTTTAAACTGCTTGACCGATTTTCATTAAACTAAAAACACCTGCATGCAATGCACTTTTAATACCAAATACACTAAATGAAATTGCTCTATCCGTTCGGGAACTATGACGATATGGTCACACTATTTTTGAGTTGGAGATAAAAAATAAGGACCTTTAAAAAAATCCAAAAGTCAACTGCAAAAAAATAATAACTTTCGCGCCGCAGTGACAAAGCTGAAACTTGACGTCATTACAACCCTCCACAGCCTTCAAAATTAACAAGCACTGATGAAATATGTATAAATTCGGAGCTATGTGATTTTAACAGAAAGCATCGTTACCTATACGAAGTTTCCTACAGAATAAATTATTCGAGAAGGTTTACTCTGTAATTCATTTGGCGGTTCGTTAGGCATTTCAACAGAATTAAAAAGGCTGTAGATTGGCACACATGTGCTTTAATTGAGAAAGAGAAATCGTCTGTTAAAATGCTGACTGTTTGACGATTTGAATAAACGCACGTTGTGTCTTTGCGGGCCAAATAGACTAGAGAATTTTCGATACAGATTTTTCGTTGTAAAATTTATATTATTTGTCTTTTCATGAAATGCGTTATTTTGAGACCCAGTATATCATTTTTAGGCCCTATTTTATGAAACTTATTTTTTTTGTAGATTTACCATCAATCAGGTGCTAGAGTTTAATTGGCTTTTAACATAACCTTGAAAAAATCTTATGAGTGACTGTGATTTTGTGAAAATTTTAGCCAACGTTTGCGAAAAAAAAATATTACGGTCCGGGTTTTGAACCTACAACCCTGAGCTTAGCAGTCCAACGATCATACCTTTAGGCTTTCTCTGTACTCAGTTTTAACCTAATAGTTACCTTTGAGCATAAATCGTATTCACAAAAAATTACATGAATTTTTCTACTACTTCCTGTTCAGCAAATTCAAGGATAAGAAAACTTCTAAGTCATAAAGTAATACAAATTACCGCTTTTATAAAACTAACATACATTGTATGTTTTATGAAGTCAAACTGAAAGGGGGAAACTAAGTCATCCATTCGAAGAAATCGTTTACCGCGCCAATGTCTGTAACTCGTAATTGAATTCAACAAAGAGATAGAAAATATAAAAAAACGGTCACGTGCGAGAAGGACTCGGTACACTGCGGGTTCCGTCCAATTATGGTACAAACACAACTGGCAAAAAACTGCTCACTAATGAAACTTATGATTAAATGATGTAATGGTTTATTCACGCGTATTTATCGGGGGTGCCCGACTAGTTTCGGACTCAACCGGAGTCCTTAATCATGAGCTGACGTGGCTGGGTCTCAAATGACCGCACCCACAGTTGATTTACCTTTGGTTTTTTTTTAATAGCGGCAGATTTAAATTATCTGTGGAATCCGTCCGCCTATTACCAGTTTGACCCTTATTTACAATTTCAATTTTCAACATGACATACAGGCTAGTAGCATTCAGACAAACAGCGAAGTCTCAATAGCATTCCGTTTTTACCCTTTGCGTGCGGAATCCTAAAAAGTAAAGTTTGTACGTGATACGAAAACTGAATTCATGCTATCAACACTTTATTTGTAAGTCAATGAGAAAGAACCAATACAGCCTCCAATATCAGATTTAAAGAATATATTACTGGCAATAAAGAATAATTGTTTTTCTTTATTTATGAGATTCTCGCTGTACATTCTATTCAACCACATTATGTCATCAATTTATTTGTTTTCTGTATATAAAATACTCATTCAATGAGAAATATGTGGCTATTTACTTTGAAGGATTTCCTTTAGGGTGCTGTAGGCGTTCAAAAGAGTTGGTTAAAACGCAACGTTTTTGTTCCTTTTTGTTGTAAACACAAAAATAAATTGTTGCTTTTTTCCCATATATCATGAAATCCAGTTTTCCTGAAAATGTTTTCCTACACCTGCTATTTATCAGTAGTTGAATACTATAGCAATTTTGAAATTCATACAAAGAACTTCTAAGCCATCACGATATAAAAAAAATACCAAACGGACTGCAAACAGTGTTCTTGAATGTTTGGAAAACCTTTAAAACCGCAAATTTGAGCGATCAAACAGTTTAATTTGACCAAAGATCATGTTCATTAGTCAAAGCTGGGATTATTAGAACTAAAATAATATATAATTATAATTCCGTATAATTTCTAACTAGTCAGGCATTTAATTTTTTTTTAACAGTCGCAGCCGTAAGAAAATCCTTCCACAATTTTTTCATTTTGTTAGGTATATTTGTGAAATATAAAATACTTTAATAAATTTCAAAGAGTGCTTTGACACGTTGAAATCTGTCAGTAATATACAAAATTTTAAAATAACAAAAAAATAGGTATTTGAATGATCAAGCTAGAGGTCACTTTTTAATGTAATTATATAAAAAAATATGTTTGTCTAGACCACGGCTGATTTCTACGTCGAATTTCGACTTATTTGTCTGACTGATGACATCATAACAGTTTTTTGTGATTAAGTATTAAAAAAATCTTAGAAATGCTTCAAAACTTTGAACAAAATAACTCTGTCGATCATTATTTTATTCTTAACTAAATGCAATAAAGTTTACCAAGAATACGTGTATTTCTGTGCTCGCTCTAGCCCTAAAATATATTTTGGGATATTTTACCCGAATTCAGCGATTACACATCTCTTGTCTAGGTATAGTCCTAACTAGGCTGTCTCTTTGACTTTCATAGCCACTCGGTATCGTTTATACCGTTATTACTTCAATCAATTAAATAAAACCTTTTTTATATAATTATAGTTTTATTTAATTGATTGAGATATCTATATTTAATCTTAGTCTTTTAAAGTGTAGTTTTTTTATTCCATGTGTCGCAGTGTTTCACAAACATTCAAGTCATCAGCACAAAGTAATGGATTATTGGATCACTGAAATGCCTGTACTCCGCGATCCGTGTCCGGATCGACTGAGGAATCCAGACAGACAATTGTAATACACGTTACAGTTTTGTATAATTACAATTAATTATCATTCTCAGCAACAGCTCAGATTCGTTAAAAGAAAAATCATTGCAACATCAGCAAGTATGCAAAATAGATCCTTCAACCAAGCAAAGACAGTTTACAATTCCACAATTATAAGCTCCAACATATATAATAGTCCACAAATATTACACATAATGGTAACATGATAACTAATACACGCCGCAAAGATGCAGGGTAACAGTTTGAGAAGTGTTGTTATCATTTGTAACTAAATGGCTAACGAGAAAGTCGTTATAGATGGCTAACCGCATTTATAAAGATACACGCGTGAAAATTCTCGTCACAACATAATCACATTCTGTTTAATAATTTTCGAGACAATATTTTGTAGTTAGTCGTGACATGAACCATAGTTTTAAAAAGAGTAGTTAGTTAAATGGGTTAGAAGTTGACTCTGAGACGTTTAACGTTGTCCCATGGATGAATGATGAAATTAATTAAAAAATACAGATTGAACGAATTTGATAAAACGCCATCTAGTGTCATTCTATGCAAGCTTGTATTATGTGCGCTACACAAAAAAAAAAAAAACATTTTGTTTAAAATAACTACTAAGTACATCCAAACAAAAAAACATATTGTGAAACACAAAAAATAACCCGAATAGGAATGGAGTCTACACCCATTCTACGTACTCGTAGTTAAACAATATGGCAAACAAAGAAGTGTCAAACAAATGCATAAATAACCTAAAACTGAGACAAAAACAACAAATATTGTAACCAAAAATAAAGTTGTTCAACAAGAAATCAAGTTAAATTAACGTCTAAATACAAAACAAAAGACTTGCAAAACCAAGAGGAAGGTAATCGCGTCGTTTCTGTTTACTAAAGGGCCCGACACCCAAATAAATCATTCATTGGTACGTGAAGGTAAATATTTGGACCTCGGAGGGCCTGAGCCGTGTCACCGTAGTCCTATTAAAATAAAAGTAGACCTTAGGATAATATATTGTTGCTTTTATACAAACAACTTTTGTTTATGGTAAGGTAGGTCAATATTTGAATACATTTTGGACCTCAGAATTATTTCATAATTATTAAAAAAATAAAAAATAAAATTTTGAAAGTGACTTTGAACGTGGTAAAAATTTAGTTTCTATCACTATTTTCAAACAAAATCCCTCATAGCAAAAAACAATGAAAATAGTTTTAAGAATAAATCCCACTGCAACAAGAACGAATGATTCAAATTGTCTTCAAACAGAATATCTACGAAGGAACTGCAAATCTTGTCACGGTCGATATAGCGCCACTTCATTCCATCTCATATTCTCTAATATAAGCGAATTGAAGCATTGCAGCTTTGGGATAGGCAGCGAATAAAATAAGGAAAGAGCATCCACCCCTCGCTGAGCAAAGGCCCATTTTAGTAGCGCCTATTTGTCGGAACTTTTGTGAATAATTCTTTTACATGCTCCCATTTTCGAGAACATTGTGTATTCGTACTCGAACTATTTCCTTATATCATTGTAAATCCCATATAATTTAAACTAGCTTTCAAAACATGAATGTTATGTTCAATTATTGTCACACAACTTATACCACACTATTACAGAAATATATTCGTATTGGAAACGTAAATTGTAATACTGAACACTAACATACATCTTAACAGATTTCGGGTACGTCGAACGTAAGTTGGCGGCAAAATTTATAGACCACTATAAATCAGGGAAACAAATTATGTGACTAGAATAACAATTTCGCATATCACTTACTCTTTATTTCATTTGCTAACGAATGGCGCTTTACGGCACATAAAGTCTGCATCGCGGCCATAATATCTAGTGATAACAAGGCTTCTCATTTTATAGGAGGAACACCAGTCTTCTTGACCTCTCAGCCCCCTTTCCGACTGACTACTGTACTATAGTGGAGAGGTAATTAGATGAAAGCTCTCGGATCTTCAGTCACTGGCCTTATAAAGAGTATTGGAACGCTCCATGCAAGAGCAGCTTTGTCGGAACTTGTATAACAAGCCTTTTATTTTCTTTCTTGGTTAATACTGTGTACAACAACATTTCATCTGAAGCACACAAAAGGGGATTATACCCTATAGGTCGGAACCTACAGGAAAATTACGATGTAATATTTTTTTCAGTTTCCGACATTTGAGTTGAGGACGGGGTAATTTGGATGAATGTGTCAGAGACATTACAATGGGACAGAAGCAGTTGGCATTCATTATATGAGTTGGCGGGACCGCTCGCTGTGACCCGCCCCTGTTTGTAGTCGGCACTGACGAACGCGCTATACTTGCGACGCGTTAAACGCAGGCTTTTTATTTGAATAAAATATTGTGTATTCTATGTTATTTTACCTAAATATTTTGCTTGTATGCGTATAGTAACAAACCTCAGGTTTTTGTGTTAAAAATTATTGACAACGACAAGATTCTATTGACACAAAATAAGTTCAAAATTGTACATAATCATAACCAATTTTTCAGTCTATTTGTAAATAAAGTATTTTAAAATAGACATGAACTAAGTTGATGGGGTCAGAAGCACCACATCACAATAAGCTTCTCTACAGACACAATGAAAAAAAAAACACAATTACTTAGATCAATAAAATGCTGCTGGAAAATGGAGTAGTATAATTTATTCCGTTACAGGGCAATCATTCTAGCGAAGCCAAACAAATCGAGGTATTTATTTGCAACATTTTAAACCAACTTAAAAAATGAGGCTTCAATTGTCCGTTTTTTATTCATCCCTCTTATTTAAATTCTTTCATTTTATCTTTTAAACTTAAACTTTTTTATTTTTTTCGAAAAAGTATTCGAACTTGCATTTTCTTTAACAGTTTTCTTGCCGACTAATTTTCTATTTCCACATTTTAGTAAAGAAAATATTTGAACATGATTTCCCTTTGAAAACTCGTTGTATGAGCGATGGCCCGTTGATGAATAGGTTTTTTTGGTGGATGTCGTTCAATCTACGAAAAAGCCTTGCAAATCGCCTTTCGTCGAACTACGGAGCAGGATCTAATGAAAACGCCCATTTTTCGCTCGTACGATTTAATGGAAACTGGTCAAACCATTTTCTTCTCTAGGTTGTATTGCTAAAACATTGCACTCCACACGATCGTGGTTTCGTGTTGTGAATGATTATAAAACAAAAATAAAATTGGTTAAGAATAAATCTTTTATACTGTTCATATAAATTGAGATATGACAATCAAAATCGGGGTCGTGAGTCAACAGTTCGACAACTGGACTTGTTACAAGGGACTCCGGGTGGGTCTGAAAGTAGTCAAGCGATCCCGTTAAACACGCACGAGTAAACCATTCTTAAACAATTGAAATATCCTAATTCTAAACAGACTGTAGCTGAACATGAGTTTAGAAAGCAACAATATTCCAATTCAAACGGGAAACGCCGACTTAGCTCCGAAGTTTCCAAAATGATATTATGTAATATCTTTAAAGTCAGTTTAACTGCGCTAAGTTTAGCGTCGCTTTAGGTTTCAGGTCAAAGCATCGGTCAGCAGTTAACTTAGTTATTCTACGGTTGTTCTAGCGGGTCTTCAGAGACTGAACTTAGGTTTGAAGATTATTTTGTGGTTGTAAGTCGGCTTGACAGTATAAGTATCGATTATTGAAACAAAAGGAAAAAGCAAGTGTATTGCGCCATCACGTTTTCAGAACCACAATATTGTTGAAAGAAACGTGATCGTAACCCAAGGTTGTGAGATTTACTCTTGAAAAAGTGATTGAGAAACTTTCATTGTAGTTATAAACACAAAAATATATCCGGTCGTCTCATAAACCGCTTGTTATTATATTGTAGTGAAGAAGTTGATGCTGTGTTCTGAATTTTATTTCCGTCAAAATATAAATTAAAAAAAAACCTTTCGAGAGCAAAATATAAATTGATATCGGCACCCATTGTTATCGAATTAATGGAATGGAAACGTTCCTAATCTCTTTTATATTCAGAAAGTAAAGATTTATGGTCGCAAAGCGATATTGGAAACTGTATAGCAAGTAGCTATAGGAAGAACTTGCTACCATTAAGAACAAATCAAATGCAGAATATAATATATCTCGGGAGGGAAAATTGTATTTAATAAAATATTTACCAAGAATTTCTAAGCCTTGCCATACTTCGAAAAAACCGATACGACAATTTATGACAGTTTTTTTTCTAATGCTACCATTCCATAAATAAGTATGGAAGTTTGGCGACTAAAATAATGCTAAGTGTCTAAAAACCGTAGTATTACGCAATTCCAAAAATAGAAATAGGTAAATAAAATGGCAGCCCAAATAAAAGTAAACATTAAAATAAAATAAATAAAAAACAAATTAAAATATTCACCAGGCAAACAAAACGTGTATTCATTCTTCGACTGTTTTATGTCAGGCAGTTCAAAATTCATTCATGAGTTTTTCTCAAACCCTAGATCTAGATGGAGGGAGTGCTCTTAGAATTTTACAGCTTTCAATTTATTTTCGTTGAGAAGAATGCCTCGTAGCGTGGTGAATAACCAAGTGAGGTACTCCAAGAGTGCTTCGAAACCGGTTTCAAAGTTTCAGTTTTGTCTGAAAATGGTTTTGTAGATAGGTGCATTAGTTATGTAGGTTTCTGATAGAAAAAGGTTTAGGTTTAGGTCTTAAAAAATAGATTTGATTCGTTGTATGTAATCATTTGAAAATAAAACACATTTAATATCTTTTATTTTACTATGTTTATTTTTGTTATAGCGGCAAGAATATTATATATTTAAAATACATAATCAGTTTTAAAAGTCTAACTATTAAGGTTTATGAGAAAAACTTTAGTGACAGACGTACGAACAGATAAACAAGAACAGAGCATCAGTAATAGGGTGAAATACTTAAAAAATCCACTTTCAATCGTAGCAAACTTCTATTTCCATACCATTTCAATATCAACTCCATTCAATTTCAATTCCTATCAAAATATAGCCCATTGATGACGTCACTGCCTTGATCTTGATGTTGAGAAGCCATTACCACTAACATGACTCCAACTGTCGCTGTAAACGTCGGCAGAAACGTTATGTCGATAACTCATATGTGAAGGCCATAAGGTACATTTTGGTAAATCGTTCTTGTGTATGTATCTTGCTGGGTAGATAATTGTGTATGACACATGTAGTTCGGATCAGATGTGATGTCTTTATATGATATCTGAAGATTCGTCTCAGAACACACGGAAAGACAGAATATTAAACCGATTATTGTTGTTTAAGGAATAAAAGCCTTAATTGAGCAGGTTTTTTATGTTGCTCTTTGCAACTTAAAAATGTAAGATTTCCATCTTTTTTGCCACTTTTTTGTAATTTTTAGAAAATATAATATATAGACACAATCAATCGAATCAAAATCTGCATCAAGTTTTCTAAATTTCATTAATTAAAAAAAAATGAAATGTATCTTTTTTGGCTGCTCTACAAAATGACTTTTTTTTCTTTTTAAACATTCTTACGAAACTGCCATAAATATTCCCTATACGTGAATTTGTCCACGTCAAGGGTGGCATCAAAACAAATTCCCGCATAAACTTATTAAAGATTTAACGCCAACTAACTTAAAGGTACGACAAAAAGTTAAATTGCCCAAGTTTTAATTTACGGAACTCAGTTACTCCTTTGGCGGTCTTGTTATGGTATTCATAAAAAAGTCCATTTGGGGTGGGATTTTGGCTAAATGAGAAATATACTATGAGCTGAGGCTGACCTAAATTTTTTAACTAATTTTTGTAGGTTTCAGTAGTACTCAAAAGCCCTCCTTTTTATTTTCCCTTATTAACGCAAAAAACAAGGAAGAAAATAAAAAAGTCGTGAATAATCTGAAAGCTGTTGTCACATCAATTTACATTTCAGCCAAGTTCTTTCCACCCGTATAAAGAACTTTATCTGAGACAAGCTTTAAAGTTCATAACGTAAATCTCATAGAAGAGTTTTTAAATAGATTTACTTTTTAACCGACTTCAGAAAGGAAGAGTTTCTTAATTCGTCGGTATCGTTATATTTTTTTGATGTTTGTTTTATCAGACTGGATGAACAAATTTTTAAACTTAAAAATTGATTCATCCAGTCTTTTCTTTACTTTCAATTAAGCTGAGAAAAAAACAGCAATTAAAACTAAGGTGTAAAATAATATTAATTACAGAAGACTTTCAGATAAATGTTACAATTATAAATAATGTTCGTAGAATAACCATCATAAAACATTATCAGTCCCTTAAGACCCTTAAGTTACAATTAGGGGTTAAATTATTACATGCTTACGTGTCAAATTAGATTCGTAATTAAACATTTTAAGGTTAACATGATAACAACGTGTGTCTGCTTTTATTATCCAATTTTGCTCAAACATAACTTTATGGAGCAAAATTGTTTGTGACCCCTGAACTCTCTTAAGTATAATAATGAAACTTTCTGCCTCATTAATAACATGTTCTAAATTTAAAGATAAGATATTTTTTAGTTTTGGTTCCAAAAGGTCTATATTTCTTTTAATTAGGTCAGAGTTCAGGATTTTGTAAAGGTCTGCACTTTGAAAGATCAAAACTTAGCCACTGGTGCTGCAATTAGAGTAAAATTTTTTGAGCACATCATATTTAAGGTTGACCTTGTTGAGGTTAAATAAGAAATAAAAACAATAATTATAGTACCAGCCTAGAGATATCCAACGGATGGGCAAGTGCCATCTCACACAAGGGAATTTTTAAGCATAGATCACAACCACAACACTCTGAGCTAGAAATTTCAAATTCCAATATTTGAAATTCAGGTTTCCTCACGTTATTGAATGAAAAATATTGAAAAGTATTATTAATTGATCGATTGTCATTCCACAAAAGAATCAACAAGTGTCGATTGAGCATGATTGATCGCGATATCTAATAACTTCCTGAACAATTTTTGTCCCTTTTCGCTACATCATCAAGCATTCATTTGTAAATACTCCCCTTGGCATCATTTTATTTCAAACCGTTGTTCAAATTGCTGGAATTACTTTCATGTTTTTATACATTACATGCAAATGTGTTTTTTTGGATGGATGTGTGGATATATCCATACCTTCTATTGTTTGGTCCTCTTACACGCAAAAACTACTTACTAAACTTGGTACTACTTAACTTGGTACACAAATAGTTCTTAACCAAAATTAACGCCTAGGTTAGTTTTTATCCCGACTTTATGTCCCGTAGGATCCCGTAGGAGGATTTTCGATTTACAGCGGGTAAGCTTGCGGGCAGCAGCTAGAGTAAAAATGTATTTTCAATAAGTATTTTCTTTATTAAACTCATTTGTTGCGTGGATTATAGTCAAGAGAAAAAAGTTCTATGTTTCGCCCACGTGGATGTCAGTCTCGACAAAAGCCCTTTCTTGGAGGCAAACTAGCCTTTTCCTTGAAATCGCGTTATAAGCGTGGTAAGTCTGTCTTACATTCTATTATAATAGAATTTTCATTAAAATTTATAATACTGAGAATCTATTGCTCTATTTGAGTATAAAGAAGATAAAAGAAAAAAGAAGTCACCTATAGAAATAGCCGATGGCTTTATAAAACTAGCCTTATACTAAACTTTTTCTGTCGACTTTTACACTATTCAATAATACTACAATATTAAGATAAATATGAAAATGTGCCAAAACTAAATTCAACTGTAAAAGCTCTGTACTCTACAATATTAGCGAAATAAATAACCTTTTGTTGTCCAGCCTACTGTGTTGCACTCTATGTCTAAACTTGGCCACTTGGAACCAACCCACGCGGTATGCGGCTAAATCGTCCTACCACTACTTCCTAGGCCTTCGGAACCGTGTGGCTCTAATCATGTGGTCTTTGTTCATGCCTCTCACGAGATATTAATATCTAATACAATCTTATCAAAAACCTCTAAACTATAAAAGCCAGCTCGTAACTCCAACGTAAAAACATGCATGCATACAAATGAAAATTTTCATGAATATATTTTATTATTTAATGTACGAATATACCTTTTATTCCCCCCAAAGTACTGCTGAGTGAAATAATGAAATCATTTCTGTTATATGATAAAAAGATATAAACAATGAAAGCTTGACTTCAGACCGAGGTATGGCGATGAATAAATTAAGTGGTTTTTTAATTATTGCTGTTGTAACCTTGTTAAGGTACAATGTGCGTTTTATTAATGTAAATGTTTGTGTTTTTGGGTATAAAGTGTTCCGAAACGAGGGTCTTTGTTAACGAGTGTGCTTTTACCGTTTTTGGTTGTGTGTGGTCCTTTATAAGAGTTTTGTTGTAATATATTAACGTCAGTGTAGTCATAGACGTTTTTAAAAGATTGGTAATGGCAATAGTGTTTGGCATTGATTTTGCTTTTCGTGGGTTTTCTTACCTAAAGAGTTAAAACGGTAGAATAATAGTACGGGGTTCTAGCTTAGATTTTCGATAAGACTTGAAACAAACTTGGTCAAATATGCCTTATAAATGCATGAACAGTGTAAACCCCAGTAAAATTGCCTTTTTTTATGGTTGTATTTTTTTTATCATTTTACTATTTTACGCTGTTCTTGCATAAATATAATATTTGTAAAATTTATACTGTATTATTTTTAAAAAGGGTAACTTATGGAGTTTCTTGCCGGTTCTTCTCAATAAGAGTGACACTTTGGAACCGAGCAACTAGAGCCATCACCTTAATGTTTGAAAGTGCCTGGAAAACGGCCTACTTGAAATAAAAACTTTTGATTTTGATTTTTGAAACTTGTCAAATAATTCTTTTGTAGCCTTTCAAGTGGAAATGAGAAGCCATAATCCGCAGTCTAATGCACACTTTCTTCCACAGCAACAAAAATCCTAGTTATAAAGCTGCTCAAAGTTACTATTACCTCTTGAAACAACAATTAATATGCTAAGTTGTAATAAATAATGAAAAGTACCATCTTTTAAGTAATTACAGAGCGATTATTTTATTCAAATCCTCAAGGAAAATAAGTGGTGAAAATAAAAAACGGAATGGTATCTAAGGCAAATGCAACTTTAATCTGAATATGTAAATTGATGCATTTTACTACGTTTTCTACCAGCTTTTTTATGGAAATGGGATACCTATTACACATTTGAGTCAAGAAACTTTAATATTGAAGTAAATTGGATTTCTTTTATGTTATCCAAGACGTGCTGAGGAGTTTTGGGAATCCATATCGAATGTCGCAACTGAATTAATATTTCTTCTTTTTCCAATATTTTAAAGTGATTTAGTTTTTGTTTAAACTCAAGTTTTAAACTTATCGGTATTTTTTATCTAGGTGAGAAATATCAGAATCCAATCGATTTTTTTATATCATATTAAATGGGTCAGTACTCTCATAGTAATTTTACTTTAAAAGGATTAAAAGTTAATGATATAATTTTAACGAACAGCGCCAGCTTGATCGGAATAGAAAGCGGTGGGTGGTAGGGTTCCATGTAGCCCATGATTAAAAATCGTGAAGAGATTTTTGGGTAGGCCTTTGCACAGAAGTGGGAAACAGTAGTCTCCATATGCCAGCAAATGTCATTTCACGAAATCACGACCACAAAGCTATAATTGATATTATTATAGTGAGATTGATATAAATATAGCTATATTTGATATTAGAAGTTCACGTAATATTTTTGTATAAGACTCAGTGCAGAGTTTGAAAACTAAGAAGGCTAAAGCCTAAGTCCGATATAACAGCCATGTTTATTCCTTTTCAGACTGAATACTTCAGGCGGAACGATCTGACCTTTATAGTGAACGCCTTGAATTGAGTCTACTTATATTTCTAGAAATGAAAAGGTCATACACGTGGCAAATATTGTAAATATAGATTTGTAGTTATGTATCGTTTAAGGCAATATGTGGGTGATATTTTATATTGGATTTAATAGTGTTTTAAATTGTATATAATTTAAAACACTATTAATAGGGTTTGATGTAAATGAAGCAGGCCTATGGATTGCATTAATCAGTCACTATTGACTAGTATTTATGGGTGATGTTTGATTTGTAGTAATACATCATGCCGGGTGCGCAACCGCGCCGGTTGAAGTCACCACTCTAAGTCCACTTTGCGCGAAGTGTCGCGGTTTCGATCCCCGTGCAGGACTAGCGTTTGTGTTATCCACGAATACTTTTTATAAGTTTTTGAAGGTGATCCTGAGTATAAGAGGCGTATTTGAAAATAATACCTACACATGTATGCACAAAAACCCGTCGATGACCGTTGTTTATGAAAATTGCTTGTTAATTCTAAAGATATCAAGAGTCATTAAGACTAACGTCTTATCCAACTAAGTAGTAAAAATCAAATGAAACTATATTAAATAGACCATTTAACAGTTCACAACATTACCTAATTGGGCAATTACAATGGTAATAACATTATAACTAAGAACAAACGTTACTTGGGGAGCAAATTTGAGTATTCAGTGGCTAATGTCGAAGTTTGCGCTGAGAAACGAATATCTAATTTCGGTGTAAGGAAGGAAAGCTGCCGTGGCACTAGACGTGAATATTAAACGTTGAATATCAGCTGAGTGCAGACATTGTGAAAATTCACTCCGATCGAGAAATGGAAATCCTACGCTTCACTTGCATTTTGTCATTAATATGATTTGAACTCCATATTCTAATATGGCGAATATTCTGGGGTGATGTATGACAGGATGTGACGTGAAAGGGAAAATATTGAATGCGAACGACTGACGGTTTTGCTACGTGGGAAATGTGTAGTGATTTACTGATTTCATAAAGGAGGTTATCTATTCGGTCGGTGTGTTTTTGTGTATGCGTCTGATTACTTATGGATGTCTCTTACTTATCGATGATTTTGATCGATGCGGTAAAGGTGCCGTTTGGATTGAAATATCAGTATTGTAGTTCATACACCATTAGAGAGTACCACTGAATGAGAGGTTGTAAATCCGAAAATAACTATCAGGCTCAAAATCTTCTGGGTTTCTTTACATAATCTCTATAAGAATGTCTAAATTTATTCTAATGTTATGTCTTGTCAAAATATTTAACAGCTAACAACACTTGGGTAAAGTAAACCAAACACTTATGCTAATCAAAGCATTTACTTACAAATGTCAACCATTAAAAAAAACCCGACTCCACTCGTTAAAGCACACGCGCGAGAGTTTTATGAGCTCCATACATTAGGCGTGGAAACTGAAAAATGCTCTCTCAACGCTAACAAGCAAAAAGTTTCATAAAACAAATCCTACTGGAAGCCTCGGTAATAATAGACGTCCCGTGAGGATGCTTGCTAACCAAGCTTTAGAGACTTGCTTTTATAGTTACGTACGGCAAATGTTTTACGCAAAGCCACATGACCTAAATAGGCAGGGCATCATGTTTTGCTTTCCTTGGCATGTCAACGTTTCGGTTTTAATGATTACTATGTACAAATTCAAGTATCCTTTTTTTCCTTTAAAAACGATCCCCCAAAGAACTACTAAACAAATTAACCCTTGTGTCACGAGGGTTTTTACAATCATTCATATCACACACTAAGACACTTGTAAAGCATTTGTGGATCAGACAAACACTGTCCTAAACGGAGAACCCCACAACACAGATTTAGTGACGTCATTATTCAGTTACATATTCACTAAACAGTGAATTTTGGTGAAATTTAAAGACAACTGTCAAGAAAGCAGGTACTTTATCAAAGAATGCACTTGAAATAAATCAGTTGACAATCAAGCCAGTTGTTCCACATTAAAAATAGGCAAGATTAGGGCAACAAGATTCATACTTTCGTATTCACATCACAGAGAAGCATTAATAATGGATATCTTAATTCAAATTCAATCAAAATACATTAAAATAACCGAACTTCAACATAATAAGATTTCATTACGTGCCCTCACGTCTCAGTAATTTCAATTTCATATGTACGCAGTCTTGGATGAATTGAAATTCTCTATTCATCGATAATTCTGACGAGTGTGGTTATGTTTCAATTCAAAGTTGGATTTGTTTCAATAAGAGAACTTATTGCTGGGTCGTACTGCCTAAGCATACCATACCTAACGTTTTAAAAGTGTAAAAAGGGTAACTACCTTGTTTTGTCTCTTTGTCTAAAAACTCGGTTTAAATACAAAACACGAATAAAAATATTAAAATGCGTCAGTCACAGCGTAATGCACGTACTACCATCGACTGAAGTGTGTATTACTGCAGATGAGGAAGCAAGACAGCGCTCTACAAAGAGTATATTGCCTCCTCTTTTCCTCAACTGTAGTGGTACTTTGAGAGGTTGTGGTGGTACCTAGATGTGTCAACATCCGATGGACTCGCAATTTCCACGAGTCGAACACCCGGAAATGAAGCGGGTATTGATGACAATCTCGATGCACAGACAGACGCATTGTTGCGCTTTTCACTGACTCCCAAAATGATGTGGTTAACGTTAAAATTATTTTACGATCCTGTGAATAAGTTTCGTAGCAAATTGAATTATAATTTATTTTAATTCAACAAAGTTCCTATTACATATTTAAATCATCTCAGTGTTTTAGAAACATATACGGTAGATATATTTTAGGTATACATCGCTCATATAAACAACAGCATAGCCTTTTTCTAATTATGTTAGGGTTGGCGCCAACGAGATGCAAATCTCTTTAACCCAGTTACCTGGTTATCTGGCCAACATGATAGCCCTTAGTAGTAAGACTACGGCTGTCAGACTTTTCTAACGACCCGCAACGAAACACAGATGTATAACGAATAGCTGCAGTGCGTTACGAAACTCGGAGTAACTCCTCATGGTTCGATGATCGCCCATCCACGGGCTGATCCTATCAACCATATTTTAAACATTCCGTAAGATTATCAAAATATTTAGATGCTAGTAATTAATAAAGTCTACCTAATATATATTCCATGGAACATCCACAACCATTTTATATTATCAGTTTAATAGAACCTCTTATAATTACAAAACTAGGAACATCTATGTACTTAAACAATACATGCCGGGTATAAGTAATCATGCCTGGCAGGCTTATTGGAAACAACAGTATATTACACTAGTCAAATACTCTACGTATTATCTGAATGCACAGGGTGTTCTTAGAAATTACAATATCTCAACAGTAAAGACGCAGCTCCAAATACTGACGAGATTCAATAAAACAGCGTCTGGTCATCCGCAAAACATAACAAAAAAAAAACGAGGAATCGCATTAGATATAAAAAATAAATTGCAAATATTAGATAAAGAATTTTGGGCACCCTGTATAACACAAACTTATACTAAGTATAATAATTAAACCAGTAGGTAAGCTCATACAAGTTACGTCATAAATAATAAAACTTGGATGATTCTATGAACAAAACAACGTTAAATCAAAGATTGTGTGAAAGTACCTTTGGTTATTCATTTTCGGTTTGTTATTTGGAAGTAATATTAAAAGAATCTCTATGTATTACTTAGGATTTGTACGAAATAAAAAACTCTGTCTGCGTGTCGATTTCAAAATTAAGCCGTTTGTACGACGTCATAACTTCTTATAGCTAGTCAACAGCTAGTCATAAATAATATGAAAATTAATAGATTTAAAAAATCTAAAAACCCACGTTTTAAAATTTTATCAAAATTGATCCAGCCGATTTTAGAATTGTAAAATGCATTGCCATCGGGTTTGAAGCTAGATTGAATATGTCAGCCTGCTAGCTTATCGGGAAGTGCCTCAAATTTGAGTGGCAAAAATCCAATCGGAACGACAATCAAACAAGAAAGTGAGTTTATAAAAATGAGGGAAAAATCAACACAAATTTTGTCCACATTTCAGTCATATGTAAAACTAGTAATTAATAAAATTTTATCATGTGAAACAATCCCAAAATCATGTAACCTCTTAATATAAGCTAAAGCTACGCGCTGAAGTTGTGATAGTAACCCTTCTTCGACAATATTAAGTGAAAGTTTCAGTGCCTTAATTGTAGTTAGTTGTACTAAACATCTGTGACATATAAATGATCTTCAGTTAGTACTTTGGGCTTAACTTAATATAAGTCTAAAGGCGTTATGTAGGATTATTTGTTGATACTCATATCCTGAATTATAGTGAAAAGATATGGATGTATTTTTTTGTCAGTAAGTGTTTTGGAGCCCAAGAGAGCTGTTGCTTGCTGGTCCAGCAAGATTGTGCATATAGGTTACCAGGGCATCGGTATACTTAGGGCAAAGCAAGATACATGGGGAAGGGCTCGGTCAGTAAACAAATCTGACACTTCCTTTCGCTCAATTCCAACTGGGAGGAGTAATTTCATGATTTCTCATTCATTTGGAAAAAATATCATCTTATTTTACCGTACAAAATAAGTGCAACAGTAAAAAATAAATAATGTTATCTTGGTGTTTATTCAGTGGTACGTCTAACACAAGAAATAAACCGTCTATAATATGGGAATGATTCAAAAGAAACTAAAATAAGAAGTTAGGAGAAAGAAGTCGTCTAGCCTTTATTAAGAAGAAATGAAATGCATTTTCAGTACCTCTCGTTTATTCCCATTTGCATAAAAAGTAAACATAATTATAATTACCATACAATACCCTCAAATCAAATATTCTACAACCTTCGTTCATTACAACTATAAAGACAGAAAACTGCAAGAAACATATTATTATGCAGAACCCTATAAGGACTTGAATGGAATAAAACAACAAAATCCTCTTCGATGGCTTATAAAATTCATTGGTAGGCAGAGAGGGTGACCAAGCAATGAAAAATCTCATTTGAATATTAATTGATATGCGATGGAAATGAACCACGGAAGCAAATCAATTGTGTTAGTCGATATTGATTCTGCGTTTTGTGTGGAGACAGGAGATAAAAGTGAAGAAATTCATTATTATTTAAGCAAGTAAGCTTGTAATGAATCGAGAGGAATATATTCAACTAGCTGTTGCCCGCGACTTCGTACCCGTGGGTAGAAGTTATAAGTTATGATTTATACCTGCCCTGTTTTTTCACATTTTCCATTGTACCTATCTTCGCTGCTATTAGTCGCAGCGTGATGGTTTATAGCCTAAAGCATTCCTCGATGAATGGTCTATTCAACACTAAAATAATTTTTCAATTTGGACCAGTAGTTCTTGAGATTAGCGCCTTCAAACAAACAAACAAACAAACTCTCCAGCTAGATATAGATTTGTTCTTATAACAAATATGGGTGTGTGTGAATGTAAAGAAAAGAAAATCAGTATTTTAATTTAAAAAAAACGGCCAAGTGGAATCAGCTAGGGGCTAGATAAACTAATTAATTTTCCACCAACCAATTTTTCATAACTGCATTTGTTACCCATTAAATGTATGACTGTAGCTAAATCTCCATATTTTAAGTATGAATTTTTATAACGGCACAAACATTCAACATTTTTTTCGACTTTTGATTGCGGTGGCACATGGATGGAACCTGCAACTCATACTTACAAACCCATGCATAGATCTGCAAGGCTACCATGCCGTCATGATACCTATGCGTACAATGACATACTTTAATCACCAGAGTTTATTTCCGTACATTATGTTATGTTGATCGGTGGTGAAGCAGTTAAAGCCTGACTATCTGGACAGTTCTTTGAAAAAGAGTCACCGTACCTCAAAGCTACCAAGCAATTCCATTTCTCAATAACTCTTCATAATTATATTTGTTCATGAACAATAGTTTTGAAACAAATTGAAAACAATATTGAACATAGCGTGTTCGATAGCAGACTCGTTCATAGAAACTCGTCGTTTTAGAAGATAGTTTCGAACGGAAAACTCGTTGACAGCTCTCCACTTTCATATCAGTTTCCTTTGCTACTATTTGAACGAACACGATCGAACATTGTTAGACGTATTTCGAAGAATTTCAAGTTTTGTATTACACGTTTCTGTAACTTACTTAAAAATAATACATTAGTGTAGTGCAAACCATCTGTCAAGTCACAAAAGTTTAATAATACAAATGTGACGTCATTTTCTTTCATTAAATACTATTTAAGTCTTAAGTTCGATGTTCAGTGTATTGAAAACATATTAATATAATTTGAAAATGTGTTTCTGTGGAGCAAATACCTCTTTCCACATAGGGAAGGGTTTTAATTGGTTTGGCTTTTAAAGACGCATTTTTAATTTCCTATTCACATTCACTTATAAAATAAGGTATCTGACTTCTGGCTAAGCTACACCTGCACCACTACTTAGATCACAGGTTAAATGACGCTTGATACAGTCGATCCGTGGATGGGTGACTATTTATATCATAACAAGCTCCTTCGTTTTTTGGAATACCCCTCTCCAACCCTGACAATAAAATATGGGTGTAAATAAAATAATATAATATTATATAATAGTAATAACAATAAAATATGATATTTAAGCATCATTCTAGCAGATTTCTGTAATGCCTATTTAGGAGATTATCAACATGCTTGAGTTGTTCCTAAGGTACTCAATGAGGAGAGCTCCGACTGGGGTTCAGCCACAGATTGGTGGCCACTTCAAACACTTGGTATCTTCATCGACACTTACTCGGTTTGTCTTCGGTAAATAACTCTTGAATGATACTAAGTGGTAGATAATTTATGGCTTCAATAGAGAGGTCCGTCATAAAACTTGCCGATTATTCTAGACATTGCGAAGGGCTGCAAAATTTAATGATGTGATAAAATGAAAAATACTTATTCAATATTTTTGGAAATCTGTCTATCTGTACCTATATGATTAGTTTAGTCAAATGCCCTATTGTCAAATAAACTTATCAGCTAGAACTTTATGAAAAGGGGGATACATATATATAGTCAGTAGTCAGCCCTAGGTGCACGGTATTCTACGATTTAACTGTGTTGGTTAAGTTAACTGGTAACAATATTGCTCGACTGAACACTGCAATATATAGACGCTCTTGTTAATCTAGACAGTTTTGGTTCTGCAAGCTGGAACCGTCTTACTCTAGCTCAAACTTTTTAATTAATTACATGAATATTAGTTAAATAAAGTAAAAGCCAAGTGCAAGGTTTTTGCTAACTGTAAGATTCGAAAAAAAAAAATTGTTCGAGAGTTTTTTATTGTTCCGTTTAGTAAGTATTTGTTGTTGTATCCGCAACCGAAATACAGTATCTAGAGAAATTACCAAACTGTATTACCATAACGCTTTATGAGACATAAGCTTGTGACAGGCGGACGGACAGTTGGACAGACAGCGGAGCCTAATCACCCTTAGGGTAATGGCTTACAGTACCCTAAAACATAAAAAATATGTTAATAAGTTTAGTTTAAAAATATTATGCTTATATCAATAATTTCCATAAATGTCAGTTACATTAGACTGCACAAAATACCTTTTAGTTAAAAATATGATGCTATTCATAATGTTGATTCTAAATGAACAGAGAGACGATCATGCAACAATCGTCACTGTAGGGTTGTCAATTATAGTCTGTTAATAAAATACAGCCTTAAAGCCTTACTAAAGGTATGAAAACCTTTTTAATGTATCTTTTCTAGTATTTAAATAATTGATTTAGTGTTGTAAGGAGACACTTGGAGGATGTATTTTTATCTTTGTATGTTACGATCGTCAATTGAATTTATATTTCTATTTGTTATTTTTACTAGTTATATTTAGATAATTATTTAGTGATACTCATATGAATTTTCATTATTGCCTGCTAGGGTTACAACCAACGATCCACTTCACATATACTCGTAATGATACAGTTACACAGATAATAATATGAAAGGTCTAGTCGAGACTCCAAATTTATATAAGGATCGATCTCGAAACATTTCAAATATTTTTAAATAAGTTAGGGTCAGATAATTTGAAAACAAATTTCCAAGATTCATTTCTTTACGTGAAAGATGATTTAAATACCATATTTTAAATACGTAATGAAAGTGTACAATCAAAGGATCTCCGTTTAATATATTCATAGAATTAGTCAAAGGTACTTCTTTATGCTCTACGTATGAGACAAGTCATGCATACAAAGTAATATAAGACCTGCTTAAAAGAAAACAGCTTTCCTTGAGGACTTAGCGATCCCCCAGTGAATATAAAACCTGACAAAGTACGTATTGGACTCGTCACACTAAGGATCCCACACAAATGTGTTAAAGAAAAACAACATTTCAGAACAAAATGGTGACCAATTAAATTTACCATTGCCTCAACCATTTTTTAACCTCTAAAAACAGAAGTGCAGCATTTTTTTTAATGTATCCTATTCAGTTATCACGTTTCTTGAGATACAGCCAGTCGGATGGATTGGCGAAAATTTTGGCGAGCCCTTTGATTACGAAACTTTAAAGATACATATATATACATAGGTACTAAGGTACCGGCACTTTTTCTAAAGATTTTTGATCATTTATATTTCTTCTTTTATTGAATCTCCATGAGTGAATGTAAATCTAGTTGGTATAACTTTTTTTATTTATAATGTGTAAGTAATACTCAAGTCTATGGATAGCAAACCATACTTAAAGTAATAATATACATGTAATATGGATCAGTTTTTCTTATAAAAAGAAATCATTCATAAACACAGTTCAATTCAATTTTTAATTCGTCAACTTATTCTGAAAATTACTTTCTGATTTATAAAGAAAAAAAAGTAATTTGTTTCTCATATTGTAAACCAAAAAATATCGAAGAACGATAAAAACGATGTAATAACTAACGTTATAAATCTACCTTGGCTAAAACAAGGCCACATTTTGAAAGGACTTATTCTTCTCATAAACTTTTCGCTCTAGGGAAAAACTCTTTTGAACTTAATATACTCTTGCGAGTTAAGTATTCTTTTATTTAATAAGACTCGTGTACTATTGATCGTGGTATAGAACCTCAAATTACATCACGAGCTAAATGTTATTAGGTCTCTTGTCAGAGTATTATAAAATTAATGTCTTAAATAGACGTTAACACATGTCTATTCAAGTGTTCTGACAATAATTTGGATTGATTTTTATTAAATTCAAGAGACATGAAACACAATTTTCAATTTAAGTTTCCTTTTCGCTCAAATATAACTTGCCTGATCATTCTTATCTAAAGAGACTTCCTGACAAACACTGTTGAAACTTACGAGGTGGCAAAAATAAACTTTTGTACTGAAGCTTCTAACTTTTTTTTTTAAATTCGTTTTTAGTTAGTCGCAATTTTATTTTTTAAATATTTTTATTTCCCCATTACATTCGCCCTGTAGAAGCTTAAAAAGCCACTTTCATGTATCGTTTTCAAAATAATTATATCAAATTCATCAAAAATAATTTTACAAACTTACGTACAATCCAACATGGCGTCCGAAAAAGTTGCCTACAAAATGGACATAGTCCGAAAAAATGTTCCACAGCCCTACATACAAGAGAATGGCGCAGTTTTGAAGCGCAGCCTACCGGAAACAGGACGTGCTAGTGACGTTTGCCTGACTACACAATACAACCTCCGTTGAAACAACTACTGGCTTCACAATGGCTTCACATCTTTAAAGTGTCGCTATTCAACATGCTCGTGGGGCGGCGTGAGTTGTGTGAATACTTAGAATGCTGCAGATAAGGTTTTGGTCTTGCCTTGTTTGAAGAATGCTCTTTAGATTCGATATTAATAACCACAAGAAAAATATTTGTCGCGAAAACAATACATATTTTAAGCTTTTCCAAAATGTGACCCTTCGATAAAGGCTCATTGGGTGTATGTCTTTTAAAGACTTAATGTTTTTTTCTTCACAGCAAGTGAAATAGCTACGACAAAAGACCATAGTACCGGCACTTTTGGGAATGGGATAAAAAGAAATGCAAACTCGTAACACACGTGATCCGAGGGTAGGTCGCCATTGTGACGTGTCACGTCGTAAACCTTAGATCGACCACTCCTGTAGAAACGCCAGTCTTATCGTTCAGTTGTCATTTGTCTGTCCCGTATGTCAGCAAGACATGTTTACTTTTGTACAATCAGCAACAAAAGCCGTGTGAGTGTGGTTTTGATGTAGCTTTTTGGAAAACTAAACAGAGTTTATAACACCATAATAATAATGTGTGTTGCGTTCTACGGCTAAACTGCTCAATTAAGAGTATTTTTATATTTAACTAGCTGTTGCCCGCGACTTCGTCCGCGTAGTTAGAAGATATAATTTATCCACATTTTAACATAACCTTCCTCGATGCATGGTCTATTCAATACAAAAAGGTTTCTTCAATTAGAACCCGTAGTTCCTGAGATAACCGCGTTCAAACAAACAAACAAACTCTTCAGCTTTATATATTAGTATAGATTATATTTTCACTCCTATTAGTCGCAGCTTGATGGTTTATAACCTTCCTCGATGCATGGTCTATTCAATACGAAAAGGTTTCTTCAATTTGAACCCGTAGTTCCTGAGATAACCGCGTTCAAACAAACAAACAAACTCTTCAGCTTTATATATTAGTATAGATAGATGGGCAAAGTTTGGTACAAAAAATTTGGTGCAGAAAAACTACATAACCTATCACTTGTATTTGTGATAACAAACGTGCCAATGAAACGGATTGTGTTTCGAATTGTTTGTGTGTTTGTCATTGGAATATACTAAAGGTTATTTCATTCCAATATTTGTTTCACGACTTTGGCAGAATGATAAAATATGGCCCGAAGTATACAAAAAAACAAAGCAAACTAAGTTAGTGACTGTTTATGTAAAAACAACGGTCTGCATCTAAGTCGGGGTGTCACAAGTAGATATTTATTACCAACTGTCTTCTTAAAATATGGGCTTGGAGCCTTCGAGAAACTAACGATAAAAACAATGTTCGTTTTACACGTGGTTTATGTGGAATACCAGTTTTTAGGGTAAAACGGTACTCTTTTACCGACTATTGTCCATCCGTCCGCCCATCACCAGGCTGTATCTCATAAATCGCGAAATTACTTTGTACTAACACTTTTTCATGCCATGGCTATTTATGACAGAACTGCTCTCTTCCTAATTCATGTCATCCCATGTATGTATATGCCCATGTATGTACTCGTATGTATGTGCTAAATATTTTCAAAATTAAATTAATTTATCTTCACTGCTAGACAGTTGAAAGTTTCACGGAAAATTTCATTTGTGTATTATATAAAAGTTTACAAACCTTTTTCGACAAGTAAGTAGATTTGCAAATGTTAAAAGCACCGTGTTTGCAACGAACTTGTGAAAAATATTTACCAACAATCGTTCACCGAGGCACTAAATATGTACAAAGCACACTTACGTTAAAGTTACTTTGCTTTGAAATAAAATCGAAGAAATCCCGTTTCTCTCAAAGACGTTAACCAGGTTCAAACTGACCGGTGTATCGAAGTTTTTGGTCTCAAAAAGTAGCTTCCAAGTTTGTTCGGTCTGAAACCGCGTGTGTCTAAGTTTATTAAAGAATTCTAAGATACTCATGCAGGCATTGTTTTATCAGACCTTACCTTGATGTTGTGTAATGTAGGTTTCGCCTTTCAAGTGGACGTTGTGTTGTGAATAAAAAAGTGACAAAGAAGTTTGATTCTCCTAAGTTAAATGTGTAGATGGAAATGGTAGAAAAATCGTATGAAAATACAATAAAAAAATTCAAACATTAGATAGGATTCAAACCTAACTAATAAACATAATTATTTGTTTCCTCATATTAAAATATCATAGATAAATTACACACTGGCACAGAACAAATGACCGTGATCAAATAAAAAAATGTCCCGAGTGGGAAGTGAACCCACGACCTCTAGTATAGAAATCAGAGTCACTAACCACTGGACCAACAGCATCACATCCGAATGCAAATATCATCCGCTTCATAGCCTATTATGTGTATTAAATAATAAACGTGGTGAATAGACATATAACCCTCGTCTCTTTAAACCCCGAAGCCGTTAATACTCATTGATCCTATGCCTAATCTCCCTTCGGTTGTGTCAGATTGATGCCCCATCGCACTATTACAGGAAACAGAGAGAGGATATATATTCGAGCACTCACTGGTCCCCTTGTTATCTGGGCCGATAGCAAGACTAAGTTGAGTAACCGTGACCGAAAATCGAACTAACAAGAACCAAGTCTAAAATAGGGTAATTGACAAAAAAAAATCTCCGTCAGACATAGTTACAAAAAATATTCGATACGTATTTTTATTTTATCTCCGTACACAAAAAAAAATATTGCTGATACAGAAATTTAAAATCTTGTGTGACGTCACTTACCAGTACGCTGTTTACTAGGGTGGTGTACCATCTACCATAGGTACATTTCATCATCTCAAACGCTTTTAATCTTCTTTACTTTTTAAAGATGTAATAAAATGAAAAATACGTATTCAATATTTTTTGGAAATCTTTCAAACGGATTAAACATCCTACTACTATTATAAAGGCGAAAGTTTGTAAGTATGGATGTATGGATGTTTGTTACGCTTTCACGTAAAAACTACTGAATGGATTTGAATGAAATTTGGTATGGAGTTAGCTGACACCCTGGATTAACACATAGGCTACGATTCATTACGAGAAAATATCTTATTTCCTAATCACGCGGACGAAGTCGCGGGTAACAGCTAGTATTTATATAATTAATCTAATCCTAATGTCGAGTAAAAAAAACTTGAACTGCCATTTAAATTAAACGTATTCCATTCAACTAATAATTTTGTATTAAAAATGTTATCATATTTATTCAAAATCTTTCTCGAAATTCTATCAAGCTTTTGCGGTTTAGTCGAAATTCCTAATAACATAAAGCGTTTTAAATATATTTTCAAATGAATCAAATTTCTACATTCGCTCTGCACAATAGTTCAAAAGGAACGTTCCACGTAAAAATACCACTTGTATTACCACTTATACCTTCTGCAAAAGCTACTTTCAAATTAAAATCATGGAAATGTTTAAATTACAGTCGAGTCTTGGGAATAAGGTTTATTTCATTTTAGAGCTGTGATTTCTCAGCGTTAATTATTGAGTCCAGCGGCCGGTGATGAAGATGTCCTAGCCGGTTTAATAGCCCATCCCGTTTGCAACTACAGCGGCTTAGCGGAATAATTCAAAGGAATTTATATTCTCGTTACACCAACTTTACAAGAATATTGACGGAATTTCAAGTCTTAAGATTCATTAGTTCGTAATCTTTCAAAGATTTGGACTCTTTGTAAAATGTATACGATTTATGAGGAACAAAATTTGAAGCTTATTATTGACAATTTAATTAGATTCATTTTGTTGATTAGTCGTGACTGTAAGTTACTCAACAGTGTTTGGAAATAACGATTTCTAAATTTTGCATTTAGGTGAACAAGAACCTTAATGCTTGTCATAACCCTTAAAATCTAATTGTATCTCATATTCAAATGCAAACGCTTTTTACAAACAAGTAAACTTATAAACCTAGTACACCTTGCTTGACAACTGCATTTTCCAGTGTAATTCCGATTCCTCGAGGTTTTTTATTCCGCTTAGACTAGCGAAGGCTTTCATCGCAACGAAGCTTCTTTTACAACATTCAGGTTGCGTTCATCTTTGGAATCCCAAAGGAATTTGCATTCGATAGCCTCAGTCAAATTCAAATTGACTCAATATTTTGAAAGGTATCATAGCAAGGACTGACGGATACCTTGTATTATATTATGTGTACTTGCACTTGACGTTGCTTAAGGTACCGAAACTAATGAATAGTAGTTATAATAATAGTAGAAAGACTGAAGGAGAATGTAGTGTGAAGATTTTAATTTATTTTTGATACGTAAGTATATTTCAAAGACTGTACACCACTGGGTATGTTACAGTAACAATGGTTACAAAAATAATGCTAAAAGCTGAAATTCCACCAAAAATGGTTTTTAACTAAATTATTTTTTTGGAAAATAAACGATTAAAATTTTGCAATAATATTTGGCTTTGATTTGAATAAGTGTTCGCTTAAAATAACAAAAAACTCTGTTCCTACATGTATATTAGAAATACCCAGAAGGAATTCTCTATATTTCTGTTTTCGCCAACAATATTGAAAACCGCAGTGTTAGTTTTGAGTGACAATACTTACATGACTGACAAAGTCTGGTTATTGGAGGTAAGACCGGAACCACTATTTGTACACCGTTTTGTTTTCTAACGTAGTTCGGTAACATAATATTCTGCTGCCAGATTGCAACTCATAGCAGTTTGAAACAATTAAAAAAAAAAGGTTATTCTATGCCAATGTTTTGAGAATTCAGTACGAAAGGGGTTAAAATGAATGCCCTATTAAGACTGCGGCCCTAATGCTCATGTCTGTCTGACTGTACGTCCGTATGCTACTCGGCTGTCCGTCCATAATAACTGAACAGTTATCTTTCGTTTTGATTCAAATTCGATTGGAATTAAGAATAAAAAAATAGCATAATAAATATAATTATCATACACTAGACGTTGCGCTACAAATCGAAAATGATCTTACTGGAACATAAAAACAATTCTATAGGTTAATCCTTGTTATAAACTACCTACGTACCAAGTTTCATCGGAATCCGCACAGTGGTTTTTGAAAGAGGATCAAACATCTATACATACAAACTATCACGTTTATAATATTAGTAGGATAGGTAATGATGTGCCTATGTTTCGGGCAATCAAACACGTGCAAGTAAAGGTCGTTGAACCCGCACAAAATATATATACCTAAAATTAAATGTTCTGCTCTTAAATCTATATCTTCTATACTAATATTATAAAGAGGAAACCTTTGTATTTTTGTACGTTTGTATTGAATAGGCTCAAAAACTACTAGACCGATTTCGAAATGGATTTTACCATGACTTTATTTATTCTTTCGAATCCGTATAGGCTATATTTCGTCCCGGAAAATAAGCTAAAAAAATAAATGTCCACCCGTGCGAAGCCGGGGCAGGTCGATAGTTATTAATATTTAGGTATATTCCAACATAACAATCCATATTATTGTAAGGAAAACTTGATTGCGATAATTATTTCTTTATTTATTGACTTCTGATACTATTATCTCATGTCACAGAGCGGCCTAAGGTCACTTTGCTGATACCGAACCAATATTAATATTACTAATAACTCAAGAGATCTAAATAAAAAGATATCTTGAGGAAAAATATCCAAAAGTCATATTTTTTTTGCACCAGGAATTAGAGTTTTTAGTCCTTTCTCAACTTTTTGATTCAAACATTTTTTTGCTCCACTTTATAGCCTGGCAGAAGCCTAGATAATAAAATAAAGTAAACAGGGAGAGTTCTTTGTGAATTTGTAACTAAATGTTAAAATATAACGAATTGTTAATTTTCGACTCACAACTTCCAATTAAAGGTACCAATGTAATTATTGACTGACGGTTTGGTGACCGGATTCGATGCTGGTTCTCTTTACTTAACACCGTTGTCAGACTGTCCTTCTGTCAGCCTGTCCGGTAGGTATAAGTTTGTATCTCATCAATCTGAGATACCTAGATAACTGAACCAAAAAAAGTTTCAGTTTTAAAGGCTTTTTTATGTAGGTACGTCAATCACAAAATGTTTTATAAATCATATCTGTTATTAAATATTATTAAGATTGGTGTCAATAATTATTTCTTTCACGCAAGTAAAGGTTATCTGCAAGATTACTTTTTAAATTTTGTGAGCACATTAAGATAAGTTAATGTTTGGTCAAAAGTTCCGATAGCAGAAGAAAAAAAAACAATTTTCAAAAACATATTTTAGGTAGTATGGATTATTTTTTTAAATATTAAAAAAGCGGGTAATAGAGTACATTATTGAGCCACACAACGTAAAAAATAAGTCTTCAGTTACAGACGGAATTATTTATTAAGTAACAATGCAAGTTTGATACCTTTTAACATAAAATAAAAGTCATTTATTCCCAAATGTAACAGTTCATTTTAAAATTTACTTCGAGTCTTTCAGAACGTTAGGATTTTGTTTTATTGCCATTTTCAACTGACCAACGAAAAGGTCAAACGATGACGTCATTCGGAAATTGGCCTTGAACTTTTCACAATGCTCGAGGAAAACTGGATACAAATGTTCTAACAGAGCATGGTCCAACGTCGGGAACAAATGATGCAAAGCGTGGTCACCAAAGAACGTCATTACTTTAAAGAGGTTCCCGTTTATGTCGGTTCTATCCATAACAGCCTCCAGTTCATGCATGCCCCAGTCGACAGTCGATTCCCTGAGGAAGAATAAATAACGCTATCTAAAAGTTTCGAGCAAGCCAAAACGAATCCACAATGCAAGCATATATAATATTTACCTACTTTACAACAAACCCCAAGTTTTACGATCGGGCTATAAAGATGTCAAGGAGACAGTTGTGTACATGATCGAACAGTAAAAGGTCACGGACACAACACAGTAGTTTTAAAGAATTTTAGAATAAATTTAGAAAAAATCGAATGAGTAGGTAAGACTCATAGATGAAGCACAGATAAGTTTAAGATTATTACTGTATAAAATCTACACTAAAAAGATAACGTATTTAGTGTATTCAAGAAATAATAAAATTGTTATATTAGTTGTCAAAACGTTTCTCACCTAACTTGATCCCCATCTTTGAAAATGTTAGGATGGTGATGGGCTGCGTTAGATCCAATAGTATAGAAGATAAGACTGGCAGTACAGACGATCCAAAGCCACGTGTACACAGCGTGGTAGAAAGTTGTCCCACTGATGATGAACATCCAAAGAGGTAGGAGGAAACCAACACCGTCGTGCCATTTGTAGTGGCGAGTAAAGAAGTCCTTGCGAACAAAGTTGCTGATGAACCTAAAAGAAATGACAATATTCATAATTGGTTCAGAGCTTATATACCTACAATATATATAGTAACATTCTCATAGATAAAAATAATAACATTGCAAAATACAGTGAGCTCATACTGCGTAGGTCGGACCACAAATAATTAATTAAAATATGAAGGTAGAACGAGCAACATCTTCTGTCAAGACGAACGCCATCTCAGTCTGCCCGTGACCATGATACCTGCAAAGGTTTCGAAACGTTGGGAACTAAAATCTAAAATTAAACCGCGATAAAATCCGTAAAAGTAGTTTCATTTCAATGTCTAACATTCGCGTAAACCTAAGAAACCACTATTGCAAAATAAATAGAATAAAACAACCACTTAATAAATAAAAATAATCTGTGATACATAATCTAAATAAAGTTAGCATCCTCCTCTCTCCTACATTGCCGTGCCCTACAGGGTCCATAGTGTACTATACTTATATTATGTAACACCTGTTGAACATATGGAGTGCAGTAAAAATATTGAGTATTGAGCTTGCAAGAAAGTTTAAACTCCATATAAATAAAGTAGGCAAAAAAATGGATAATATTTACCTCTTGGCAAAGTTGATGAAGAACATGAAAGGGAAGATAGCGATTTCAATGACGATCGTCAAGTTTGTGTAAAAAGGCTTCTTTCTCGGATTCCACAAAAGCATTGGCTCCACAGCGCTAACTTCTAAATCCATCAACGTGTTCGGATACAGGTGATGAGAAAGAGCGTGAGATACTCTGAAATCTCTGTAAACAACAGTAAAAGGTTATAAACATAATTAAAAAAATCGTCTCGCAGGCAGTTTCACAAAACATTCAAGTTACGTGCTAAAGCATTCTTGGATCGCCCAAATAATTATCATAGGCGGTAATCGAACCTACTACACCACTCGGTGCAGTTCATATCGATATAATTCTTATTTGCTTAATATATGTACTTCTTTTAAACGCTTTTTCCTTACCTGTAAGACCACATGCTAAGATTGAACAAATACATCCTCCAGTTAGACTTCATATGAATGTAGTTATGAGAAGCAACAGTGCACCAGGCCAAACTCAAGGCAGCTATCAAATAAGACACCATAGAAACCCAGTAATTAGTACTCCAACAAGCAACAACTGATGCCGTCAAAAGTGTTGCTAGAAGTCCATCCATAATCAAATTTGTTCGTTTTGATTCAGTTGGAGGAATTTTCTTAAGCTCTTCTCTTACGGCGCGTTTCAAAGTTTTGTAAAAGCCGTCTTCTTTAAAAGTAAACGGTGAGTTTCTTGGTGTTTTCGCGTCTCTGATGTAATATTTTTCTATCATTTTTTCTACGACGGGATTTAAGTGGTGGCTTTCGAAAGCTTCAGTAATATCAGTACCCTAAAATGTTAAATAAGAATAATAAATGAAAATTTGGTCTTCTTCGTTGTTTGACAAACTAAGTCAAAAGTATCCTAAACATCTCACTTTTTTTATAACGACTCCCGCAGTAAGTATCCTTGTGTCACGAGGGTTTTACAAACATACAAATAACATGCACAAATACACCCAGACTCAGAACAAGCATTCGTGGATCGCACAAATGCTTGTCCTACGCGGGGATCGAACCCGCGACACATGAGCTTGGCGTGGTGATCTCAACCATTCGGCCATCCATGCAGTCGTTATTCGACAATGTCATGTTTTTTTTTCTCGAATAAATCTATACAAACTATACTCTTTACTTTACTTTACTTTAAAATAATAATTAATATAACGTACCTTAGAAAGCTCGAACCATTCCACGCCACCGGGATGTTTGTCTTGAAATTCGGTAAAATCATAAATCCCATCATATACTCTCCATAAGCCTTCAGCCCCATCGTCTAGGGCTTTTCCTTCCAACCATTGTATGGGATCTCTAAACCCTCCATCCCTTAGCGAAGGGTACTTCAACTGCGGGAAACTTACATGAGTTTTTTTATCAGCCGCTTTTTGATTGGCCCATTCAATATAATCCACTTCTTTTGGAGCCATTGTCAAATATTTAAATTTTAATTCACAATTATTGTTCACTTAATTATTTCCATCTGCACTGTCTAAACTGTCAAGATAATATGAATTGAAGAGCCCCGTACTTTGGTCTTTATATCGGAACCTATTTAAATTTACTGATACTACAATGTTATGTAAATACGAATGAATATAGTTACTTTATCATTACTATACCCAAAATATTTGTGTTCAATCTTCAAATTGTTTTGTTATTTAATTATGTACTTAAGATAAAATAAATCTTAAAAAGCTGTGTTATTTTCAAAGTCCAAATAGAAAAAAACCTTGCTGGCTCGTTGATGTTTAATTGAATAAGTTTTTACTTAATTAGAGGTTTACGTCTTATTTTTTCTAAACACTGTATGAGACCCTTGAAGCCGTGAGTCAAAGAACTCAGCTCCTTAAATTGTGGAAATCATATAAGTTTTGCTCTTACAAACTTTTTCAATGTTGGGTGCCATTTACAAGCTCTAAGATTACGTTTCGTTGTACAAATAGTAGGTATAACATTATAAAAAAGACTTGATTTTGTATAGTCTTATATTTAACTGTAGTATTATCCAGATTTTGACCAGAAATAATACAATTTCGAACGAAAATGTGTTAAAGTTGTTTAATTTTACATGATTTATTTTGAGTCCTTCAAAACATTAGGAGTTTCTTTCACTGTCATTTTTAATTGACCAATGAAGAGATCAAACGATGACGTCATTCGGAAATTAGCTTTGAATTTTTCGCAGTGTTCTAAAAATACAGGATACAGATGTTTTAGGATACCATGATCCAAAGTTGGGAATAGATGGTGTAAAGCGTGGTCACCGAAGAACGTCAACACTTTGAAGTGGCTGCCAGTGATGTCGGTCCGATCCATCACAGCTTCGAGTTCATGCATCCCCCAGTCGATCGTCTTTTCTCTGAGAACAAGAAGACACTTTGTTTTTTCATAGTTTCCAGCCAGCAATACAACTAACTAAACAAATATCGCAAATTATTATGATCATAAGATAGATAATAGATGCGCATTGATCTATTGAAGAAGAACTAGATTCTAAATTGAAAACATACGAAAATAAATTCTATTAATTTATACTGATTCTTTTGAGCCCAGATTTTAGTTTTTTGTTACAATTTTGTCTGACTAAAACAATTCTAATTCCTTACCTTAGTTGATCTCCATCTTTAAAGATATTAGGATGATGATGAGCAGCATTGGTACCAATAACGCTGAAGATAAGGCTGCCAGTGCAAACGATCCAAAGCCACATTACAACGACTTGATAGAGAGTTGCGCCGCTGACGATGTACATCCAAAGAGGAAGGAGGAAACCAATTCCATCGTGCCACTTGTAATGACGGATGAAGAAATCTTTGCGAACGAAATTGCTGATGAATCTGAACATAAAACGGAAGAAGTATAAGCAAAACTAAGGTAAAAAGTCCTTGAATATTTAGATAACCTCATAGAAATAATAAATCATAAATTTACCTTTTCATGAAATTCATAATAAAATATAGAGGAAAGACTACAATCTCAATGATAAGTGAGAGGTTTGTGTAAAAAGGTTTCTTTCGTGGATTCCACAACAAAAAAGGTTCCGCAGCACTAATTTCTAAGTCCATTAATGTATTTGTGAAGAGGTGATGCGAAAGAGCATGAGATACTCTGAAGTCTCTGCAAAATAAAATTATCACATTATAAATGAAAAATTCAGAAAAAATTGACTCTTAAAACTGACACGAGAAGTGTTATCAAATATTTACATCTAATTTGAAAGGCTTGGGTTAGTCTGAAATTACTTGTTTTCCATTTAGACAATCTAACAACACAACACAAATATAACTAGACTTAAATTTCCTTCTGCTGAGCAAAGGCCTCTTCACTCTCCTTTCATTATAAAATCTACAAGAATTATACCAAAAAATCCGTTACCTATAAGACCATAAACTCAAATTAAAAAGGTACATCCTCCAATTTGTTTTCATGTGCACATAATTGTGGGCGGCGATTGTGATCCATCCTAAACTCAGGCCAGCTATCAAGTAAGATACCATCACAACCCAGTAATTAGTACTCCAACATGCTACAGCTGAGGCGATCAATAGTGTTATAAGAAGGCCATCAATAATCATATTTGTTTTCTTTGCATCACTTTTAGGAATTTTCTTAAGTTCTTCCCATACTGCGCGTTTTATTGTTTTATAGAAACCATCCTCTTTAAAAGTGAATGGTGAATTTCGTGGAGTTTTTGCCTTCTTGATGAAGTATTTGTCCAGCATTTTTTCTACAACAGGATTCAAATGATGGCTTTCAAATGCCTCTGTTATGTCTGTACCCTGAAAAAGAAAATTATTATGCGTATCAAAATAAATAACGAGCCTTGATTCAGTTTCGGCATATGATTTTTTTTTCTAAACGGCCTTGGGTCGCGGGAGACTAACAAACATAAAACAGAAATTGTTATAAGACTACTGACAAAGACATACCTTAGAAAGCTCGAACCATTCTTCGCCACCGGGATGTTTATTTTGAAAGTCGGTAAAATCATAAATCCCATCGTACACCCTCCATAAGCCTTCAGCTCCATCATCCAAGGCTTTTCCTTCCAACCATTGTATGGCATCTCTGAACCCTCCATCCCTTAAAGAAGGATACTTCAGCTGTGGAAAACTAATATGAGTTTTTTTCTCAGCTGCCTTTTGATTGGCCCACTCAATATAGTCTAATTCTTTTGGGGCCATTTTAAAAATATTTTAAACTTATACCACAATATTTAGCACTTGATATCCATCTACACTGGTCAAACTCTGGATAGAATGTATTGCAATTTGTAAATAACGTTTGATTATATATCTGTATTTAAAATTTACTGATACTGTAAAGTATTATGATATAAAAGTGATAGTTATCGAACAAGTCTAAACCACAGCTATCTATTTATATAGCTAACTAAGTACCTTTGATTCCCGTTATCACTTTTTTGTAGTTTCAATTTTGTTTCTCTAATTGAGTCCAATGATTTAGTGAAAGCATTTTAATAAGATGGATTTCCTCAAGAATCTTTTTTCAAACAACTTTTGTTATAACTGTTTAAATTTATCTTGTCAATATTTTTTTAGTAATAAATTTCCATAACTAAATTATTATAATATACTTATAATTATTGTAAAAAAGAATTTTTGTTTGTGAGTGCTTATCTCAGGAACTACTGATTCGGATTGTTTTTTTTTTACTCCTTTATCTAGGAAGATTCAAAGTAATATAGCATTTCACATTCACAGAATCAAGACAACAAATAAATAATGCAACAAAAGCGCACGCAATTGGATGCGCTCCGTTAACGGTAAAAGTTCCTTAAAAGTCATGTATGATGGAGTTGTTGCTTTAAAAAGTTGTTCTTCTTCGCGAGTTCCTCGACAATATATAGGTACCTTTTGAGGCTACTTACTCACTGTAACCTTTTTTATGGTAATAAACTACGTTCAAAAAGAAAAAAAAGATATTTTTTATATGGTGTTCATCCTTATCAAAATTAATACGTTAATTGCAACAAATATTTAATTTTTAGAGTGCTGCCCTATAAAAAATTAAATTGCTGTGAATATCTATTTTAAGGAGGTATCACTGTTTTTACATATCTAAATATATCAAAATAATTTGTTACTATCGTTGCCTGATTATAACAAAAATTGAAGCAGACAAAGTCGCAGCACCTACTAAGTAAATAAAATCAAACAAAATTCTACTTTTATAAATGACCATGCATTTTTAAAAATAAAACAGATTAGATACGAAAATGATGGTATGAGATAAAACGATTATACTTTTGTTCGTATAATTTATTTTTTCGTACTTTATCATGAGAACACTTGACCGTACTTCATACACAAAAGGCATTTTAACGGTAATTAGATTACTTACCTTAGAAAGTTCCGAATACTCGGTGCCGGGATACTTATCTCGAAAGTCAGTGAAATCATAAATCTCATCGTGTATTCCGAATAAAACTTTTGCGTTATCATCCATGGCTTTTCCTTAACCATTGTACACGATCCTTAAACCCTCGTGCTTTCGGTAAAGGACTCTTAAATTATGGGGAACTCATATGGGTTTTTTGATATTTGGATTGCCCTATTCTGTACAGGGTCTAGATATTAGATCGGAAATCAAATTGATGGGAGTGACATTCCTTTTTTTGTCAATTCAATACATTGAAGTCATTCAGGCGTCGTTAGTCATCGAAGAAATGTTAATTCTCTTCAAGCCCATGTAATAGTTGATTTTAGAAATCCTTGGAACTAAACTACTATACGTATTTCCTTAAAATTTCAACCTTACGTACACATACGTGTAAGCTTTTGCTTTTACAGCAACAGATGCAAATAAAATGAAGCCTTGAATTTTTACTTTTACGATTCCGGACCTTTTTTAGGGGAACTATAACCTCAAAGGCGAGTCAGCTGGCAACCGGCCATATTACATGTTCAAAAAGTCAAGTAGAATATTTAGCTCTTTCAAAAACAAAGGGGTTAAGTTCTAGGCCAACTTTTATCTTTCTTACAACTGTACCTACATTGTCTTTCATTTCTGTCTGTCTTTCATCACTCACAAGTTTTAGAAGACTGATTGGGAACTTTGCCATCTTTTTTTACTGATTTAGTAAATTTTCCTTCAGGCAAATGTTCATTTTTTCAGTTTACCAATAAAATTACATAGTCATGCTAAATTGCAAATGTCGATAATAACTAAAAGGTTATCGTGATATGACAGCTATTATGCGCTAAACAACACCATCTTTATACACCGGCTTGAAGTCTTAAAATTAAATTAAATTACGAAATTGACAAGTTCTATAGACATTTTGAATTGACAGGTTTCTCACTTTAAATTTCTTCTCCATTAAACTGACTACTTTTCTTACTCTTTTCATTACTTTCATTAGAATGCGAAACATTGCTGCCCCCAGTATCCGTAAATCACATACAACATCTGGCTTAAAGGAAGAGTGAAGAGTTTCTTGTTTGTCATTTCATCCTGTTGACTGAATTTCTTATTAATGATTCCTTGCACAAGTCAGTTCGAAGAAATTTCTTCAAAAAATTAGCAGGAACTTATTGTTCAGTTCTTCTAAAACATTGTGTGTACATAAATAAAAAAAATGAAGTAAAAAAAATACTTGTACTTACTTTCAGTAACGATAAGAACGTGGTTGAAGTCCAAAACATATAAATATATACATACTTACTATCTTATTATTAATATTTACCAGCTATGTACATATTCCATCACTTATAACAAGATTGTTATAAACTAATTATCATCTTATTTGTTCAAAGCAAATCACTAATTAAACTAATGGATTACGCATTTTAATGCGTTATCCATTGGTTCAAGATCAAGTTGTAAGTGATAAGTATAACGGGGAAGTCGCGTCAGAAGTTATGCTTAGTATTAGATTTGCAGTAATACTTATAATAGTTTGTTAAAAAATGAGTGAGAAGGCTGCATCGTGGTCAGAGGAGGCCCAAAGGCGAGTGAAAGAGAAAAAAACTCATGTCAGTTTCCCTCAGTTGAAATACCCATCGTTAAGGGATGATGGGCTTAGGGATCCGGTGCATTGGCTTGCTGGGAAGGTAATGGACGATGGTGCTGAAGGATTGTGGCGGATTCACGGCAAACTTTACGATTTGACGAGTTTTATAAAACGCCACCCCGGCGGAGAAGAATGGCTCGAACTTACCAAAGTAAGTTGCATTTTATATCGAGTTTATCATACCGGACAATGTCAGCTAACGCTGTAGCTGAGTTTTAAGAACATATAAATGTCAATTACAAATATTGTATCAAATATCTCAATATTTACGTCAGCTGATTAATATTTTTTTGTTATCATAAATCTTTACTGTTGTAAAATGAATTATTACAATATGTCAAAGCCTGCGATTGAAAATTAATCTACTCAAAAGTAATTTAATTTCAAAGGACTACTAAGAAATATTTCGCGTGGATATATTTTTATCAACAAAGTGTTCATTTAGAACTGTAGTACTTTTCGTACTAAATACTGCACTGAATACAGTAAGTAAAGAAATGTAGTATAGTAAGTTAAATGTTGTTGAAAATTCTATGATAAAAATCCATAATTTGTCCAGGGTACCGACATTACTGAAGCTTTTGAATCTCATCACTTGAACCCAACCACAGAGAAAATTCTTGCACAATATTATATAAGAGACGCCAAGACTCCCCGTAATTCGCCTTTTACGTTCAAAGAAAATGGTTTTTATAAAACTCTAAAGAGAGCAGCTTATGAAGAGCTAAAGAAAATACCTAAGGATGCATCGAAAACAGCAGACATTATAACGGACGGTCTGTTTATATCGTTGCTAATTAGTTCAGCGGTAGCCTGTTGGGTCCAGAAAAGCTTTGCGGTGAAATTATGGTACACTTTCGCATCTTTCAACTTGGCCTTCCTGACGGTAGCTTGCCACAACTACATACACAGGAAAACGAACTGGAAAATGTATTTGTTTAATTTAAGCATGTGGTCTTACAGGTGAGTTGTTATCCTACATTTTGTGACTGTATACTGTCGAAAATTACCATTTTAAATTTGCTTGCCCTAAGTGCGTTGTTTGTTTTAAAAGAATTGTCAGAAATAATTATCACAAGTATACACTGGTAATTTATTGTAAACACACGTGTCTACGTCTTTATCTTAGTTAAAAGTAAGTTTGGACAAATAAAACAACGATAATTTATAAAATCCCAGAAAGTTTAAAATGGTTAATAAGGTGATTAAAACTTCAATTTCAATTCCAAAAATGGGCATAAAATGTTTACTAAAATTCTCAAACAGATTATGCCAGTTGATTTCCTTTGTTGGATGAAACAAGTTTAATTATCCAAATGAGAAAATTGCTGAGGTTTCAACCAAGGCTAGACAGTTCTCAGAGATGAAGGAGTTTAAGTTTACAAAGTTCTTGATGGAAGTGCCTGGAAGTGTCTCTTGTCAGCCTGACTTTGCACTGCTACATTGCATTTAAACAAAATTACTTTGTCTCCGTGGTTTTATTTTCTCACAATCAAGCAAATTAAATTCCAACAATGAGTTCTGATATTAGCTGGAACTGGAAAAATAATTTTCGGAATCTAAAATTAATGTTTTTCGGAACAATGTACATGAGCAACAGGATTTTGAGTTTTATATTAAAAAACAAAATTACATGAATCCAAGGCCTTTCTAAATATAAAATGGGAAATGCTATTGTTGAACCGTTTTTCCCCAAAAAGTTTTCAAAGGATTTAGGCGCATATCTAAAAAAAAATAACGCGCAGATCCATTATGACAGCTAAAAATAACCTTGTAAAACTAATCCAAATACAAGCGAAATTATTTAGGGAAATGCAAATAATGACTACAATAAAAAAAATGGACCTTATGGCATTGTTATAAGGAAGATTTTAACCGTCCTATAGTAAAACTCTTAGGCCGGGGCTACGCGTAGACAGCGAGGCATACAATAAAGATGACATTTGAAGAATATTTTTTTAATTAGATCGTAATCATTTCATTCTCTTTGGGATCTCGAAAAGAAATTCGGTGTTGCTATAGCCAGCTTCCAGTTACAGCATCAAATCCACTTTGTCATCAAAATTTCAGCTTCATCGATAATCGGGAAGTGGGTCAAAATCTTTTTTTTTTTGACAGAGAATGGATTTATTTAGTAACTAAAAGCTTGTAAAAATGCGCGTGTAGTGGCCACCAAAATTCTTTCGTACGGCTTTATTTCCTCGAAATCGTCAACCCCGTGCAACCCCGACCGTAGTAAAGTAATCTCCCGATATAGTTACATGTTTATACTGTAGCTACGTCACGTACTCCGAGTGTCACGACTCAGGACGCGTCTAATCCAAACTATTTGGGCAACGCCACATATCCGCAATATGTTAATTAAGATTTAGATGTACGCTGACAAGCAGGACTTGGAGCACAAATTGAGTATTATGAAGGGCATGGCAACAATATTCATAACACGTTGGCTAAAATTCAAATCTTAAGTACAATTAATAAAATTGAGAATTTGATACGACTTTGAAATCGTTTGAACATGCTTATTTATTTGTCGTGTCGATCCAAAGTTTGTCGAAATGTTTTATTGTCTAGGTCAATCGATGCTTTTAGAATGTCTTCATTGACCAAAAACTTTAAGTAGAAAAGCAATCAATATAAAATGGGACAATGAGAACAACTTTGTGTGCCAGTTAAGTTTCCACATAAGTTTTTATTGAAAAAGATAGTTTTTGTCATACTTTCCAAAAAAAAATACATTTTTATTCACTGACGTTGGCTACGTTTATCGCCTTTTGTTTTAATATCACGATTTTGTCCATGCCTCAAAGTGCACGTATTTTGTTTTCATACACGTGATCTGCGTGTCACTTTAAAGAGCGATAGCCCCAATGTTTATAAACCTTGACGTAATGGATAAAACTGCCACAACAGATTATACGAAAAGATCGGTTATACGCAAGATTTTACCGAAAATGTGGTAGTCTATTTACAACGGAGAGCTTTGCGGAAAATATTTAATTAAACAATGGAGTATAACCAAAAAAAAATCTTAAATGTCTACTCAACCTATTAATTGTGATAGACGCGAAAAAAAGTACTCTGTAACACAAACACCACTGAATAGATATCGACGAAAGTTAGATAGTTTATAACCCAAATTAATACAAGAGATACTTTTTTAGTATAGTTTTGGATCATCTTCGACAGAAGAACGCGGAACACTGGTAAAAAAGCATATTACGCAAACTTAAACTGTATAAACTTGATATTCTACCTCCTTACAAGAAAATCTTGAGTCACGAAGTCCAATCCATCATTTAAACAAAGGCAAGTTCACTTAAAAAAAATATTAAATATTAGGGATGGGCCGAATGTGGTTTAAACCGAATACGAACTTCGGCCGAACATTCGGTAAAAATGAAAAATTCGGCCGAACTTCGGCCGAATTTCGGTTCAATTTCGCCGAGCTTTTTCGTGTTGTGTCTTGTTTACGCACTTGCTGCAAATATTGCTAGATGTACCTCGCCCTTACTCCGCACTTCCCCGTGGGGCCGTTAGCAAGCTAGTCATTTTTAAAGACGTCACCATCTTGTCACGTGCTATTATTTACATTTCATAAATTAAATTGTTTTTACGTGATTTTTGTTGGTTTGATTGACTAAACTTTGTTGATTAAAATTTTGTTTTTGATTAAAAGAAATAAAGATTTCTAAGGCTGGTTTGATTAGTAAGAAGAGCGGTTTAATTTTGTGTTTTGTTTGATTAAGTAACCAAATATTTTTGAGAAAGGTAATTAAAAAATTAATTATAGTTTTTTGTTTATCACGTATGATTACTTTTTCTTACTACTATTCTATGGTTACTACACATACGTTTTTTCTTTAATTTCTATTATGATAGTTCAAGTATATTTAGTGCAGAATATTCGGCATTTTAACCGAAATTCGGCCGAATGACGAAGTTCGGTTCAAGCTGACGAAGTTCGGTTAAACCGAATGTAAAACGAATTTCGGCCCATCCCTATTAAATATGTTTCAGAGATTTCCGAGTATCACACGTCTTGTCACATCATCTTTATACAAATACTCTTATGGATTTGGAGATCAGCTCCTTAGAACCGTTTTTGTACTTCACACCTAGAAGGGAGAAACCGCTGCACGCCAAATTGGGATGCATCACCGAGATTTTTTTATTTCCATTTGGCTTTTTCATGAGTTTCTTTAAAAGGTGAGTAAGATGTACGCCATGAAGTTGACTATAAAATGTTAAAATGCAAATATTATAGTCTGTTCTCTGAACTATCAACAGTACATTTCTCTATTTTTGTTTGTTTTATTTTGTCTATTTTTTATGAACGACCAGAATCCGTGCAGTTTTAGTAAAAATATATATACATCCTAATTTTACATAAGTTTTGCACACATATTTGAAATGTTTTCTTGTATACAAAGCAAAAATGAGAACACTCCGTAATGTTTGTTATCTTATTGTCCCTAAAGCTGCCAATAAAAAACTATTAAACGGAACTGTTCAAGGAAACAAATGAATGACGGTTGCTTTTCCAGATTCCTCTCTGTATTCCTTCGTCAAGGGTTTTTCGGGAGACATTATCGTTGGCACGATGCCATAGGCCTGATGCTCCCGATTTGGATGTGCGTGGCCAGTGGCGCCCCCATGCTCGACGCGATTTCGATGTGGCTGTGGATTAACTGTACCGGCAGTCTGATTTTCTTCACGATAGCTGTTAGCGCCGCTCATCATCATCCCGATGCTATTAAAGATGGGGATCAGCCTGCGTAAGTTCTTTTTAAAGATGTTTCTGCGTATTATTTTTTGCATGCACAACAAGCCCCTTTTATATTCGGGGAAATACGGTTACAACTTTAGTAATTTAGTTTTTCTTTACTTCTAACAATAATGCTCTTTTGATCTCATCAACACATTTCAAAACATCATTATGAAACTAATAAATTTTATTTATGTTCAACTAGTTTCTTTTTATTTATTTCAGAAGTGAGACTCCTGACTGGGGAATGCATCAAATAGAAGCTGTCTTCGATCGCAAGGACGTAAACAGCAACGTTTTCGCAGTCATGACGTTATTCGGCGACCACGCACTCCACCACTTGTTTCCAACTCTCGACCATGGATTACTCAAATATTTGCATCCACTATTCATCCAGCACTGCGAAAAATTCCAGGCAAATTACAGAGTTTCCACTCAATTCAAAATGGTCGTCGGACAAATAAAAGAAACAATGCGTACTGAGTTCAAAAGCATAAAATAAATCCACACCTAATTTAACAGAAAAATGAGGTTGTAATTTTAAATAAAATTAATGAGCCGTGAAACAAGCTTATCAAAACATTCGCAGTTAATGTAACGTTTAGATGAGAGCGCTGATAACATTCGTGGAACCTAATATTTATTTTCTTATTAAACACGTTTTTCATATTTGAGCTTTGTGTTTTGTTTTACAGCGTTAGTACTTTGGTATTCTCATAAATCTCTCTTTCATTTGTTTGAGTGGTTGAACATCAAAACGATGCTACAGACTGTAAAGCTACGAACTACGAGTATGTATCAAAACTATTTGATGTACGAATATTATTTTTAAACAGTCCAAATATAAAACTGGTTACAATTTTAGTGTCTTAGAATTCTGTGTGACAAAAAACTATATTTTCAGATAATCATCATCAAATAGTTTCACTATACAAGTTTTAATTTCCTGACTAGGCTGAAAAATAAAAGCTAGAAAGTTGAAATTCCACAAATTCTATTGCCCATATAACAAAAAATAAATGAAATAAACATCAAGGTTGAGCAACGACATGTACGGACATTTTGATGGGTTACTAATTCTCGTTGCACACTTATATTACTTCAGTATTATACGAAACCTCATCTGTTATAAGTCCAAACTACCCTAAATGTTTTTTTTTATTTCGTAATTACTAACTAATTGTCTTACAAAGAACACTCAACAACGAAGCAGTTTTAGAAGAAACTTCGAAGAAAATAGGACGACAATGACAAACTTAATTTGCCAGCCCCTAATTTAAATTCACGCAACAATTTGGAAGGCTTTCGGATGGTACTGCACTTTAATTTGAATTAACCACGACAGGACTGTAAAAACCCCAATGCGAGAGATTCGGGGTTGAACCCCTAATTTAAAAGGAAATCGGATGAGATGTCGATAGCTACCGCATTAGTGAAGGTATAAAGTTGCAAATGGAAAGATTCTTACATTTCTGCTTGATCCAAGTACGTATGTGCATGGAACATAATATTCTGATAAATGTTTGTGGAATAATGAACTTTGTTCCGTATGAAATTAAGATTAACTTCGATAACATTCAATGGAACTTATGGGCCTAGTATAACTATACCAGCATTGTGACGTTTATAATAGTACCTACTGCATAAAGATTTTTTTGCTTTTTCCACAAAAAAATACCATTACCTTTCTATAAATTATGCAATCAATGTCAGGATACCGGACTTAATTTGAAGAACGAATAAATTCTCTCTCGCCTATCGCACTTCCTCCATAAAATCTACATATTTGTTAGTTTATTATCCAATTTCCGAAACCTGTAACTCCCATTTTATTTTGGATGTGTTCAGGTTGAAATTATTTGTTTATCTGAAGATTCATCCCACGCAAATTGGCCATTTATCGTGAAGTGAGGGTGAGTTATTGCAGTTTGTAGGTACGCAGTCTTACGGGTAAACATTATTCGGTATTTTTTGAGGGCAACGCTATGAGAAAAATTAAATATATATTCTGACCCTCTTTTATTATTTTGTGTATTATCAAAAATATTTTTTAAGTCAAGCAAAAGTCAGACGTTATAATGAAATTGTGAAAAAAAATGAATTCTCTAAAACGGATAATACCTTATTGACATTTCTCATGGACAGTAATGATGTTTTGATTTAGTTTCCTGAAAACAATGATGATAGATACACTTTTAAATATTTACAATAAAGTTAAAATTCCTGATCGACAAAAGTTAAGTCCAAGTTAAGTCCAAAACTTAACTAATCGATGAATTTTAATGTTACCAGAAATATTAGTTGCATAGTAGAACCATTGTAACGTTATAGTTACACTGTATGTTAAATTTACTGATGTCATTCTGTGGTGTACAATCAAGAATATTGTCTACTTCAGCCGTATTATACACTAGCTGTAGCCCGCAACTTCGTCCCCGTGGGTAGAAAATATAAGTTATGATTTATACCCGCACTGTTTTTTTTTTTTAATTTTCCATTGTATCTTCGCTCCTATTAGTCGCAGCGTGATGGTTTATAGCCTAAAGCCTTCCTCGATGAATGGTCTATTCAACACAAAAAGAATTTTTCAATTTGGACAAGTAGTTTCTGAGATTAGCGCGTTCAAACAAACAAACTCTTCAGCTTTATATATTAGTAAGTATAGATTGGCAACGTGACCGTTGTAATATTGCACTGTAATTATGATGGTACATATTCACTAAACCTTTAATCTAATCTTATTTATCGATATCTTAAGGAATCAAAGTCCATACTACGTGACGTTTCATATCAACAGATTACCAGATTTTATGGATTAACCTTTACACCTGCTATTGTTTTTCTGGAGTAGGTATCTATAGTAAATCAAGTCAACTCATCGCTGCATTTAGCTCTATATTGTCTGATTAAGGCTTCTTTTCTCCCGATCCTGTACCTTCCACATCAGCGTCCGATTTAGGTGCCTTTTGCATGTCATGATGATGACCTGGTTATCATCATCATCAGTGGCCTCTAACATCTAAGAGAGATGATTGAAGCAGCAGGCGAATTAGCTTTTCTGATGGTGACTTGGTTATAGGAGTTTGTATATTCATGTATGCGAATAGTAGGTATATACTGTTACTCCATATATTTGGAACCTGATGTTCTGGCAGACCTCTAAAACATTATCCAACGCCTCCATTTAAATAAAATGTCTTCTTAAAAACACAAAAAAGGTCGTTATAATTGAGAGGCCTTGTTTTTTGGTAAGCAACCGGTGCAAGTGAAACCTGCTGTACAAAGGACAAAGGGTGGTTCCCGACTGCTCTTTATTGTTTGCCTCACAATATAAAACTTCCTTTCACGCCAACTGAGTTGAACGAAAAAAATAAATTTGCAAAAACGAATTATTTTTATTCGGTATAAAGTCAGGCGGTACTGTTGCTGACAACTGAATGTGGTTGGGATATATAAAGTTTTGTTTTCTATACCTTTTATGAAAGTTTTCTTTTTGTTAACTGAATAGAATCTTTTGGTGTTTAGTAAAAGTGAAATGATTTTGAATAATTGTTCGTTTTGGGAGTATTAGATGGTTTTTCATGTTGGTATTAAACATTGTTACTTTGACTATCGCCTTGGTAACAGCGGTTCTCCAATTTATTCGTAAAAAAATATCATAATAAGTAAGTAATCAGGTTTTTCAATATACCATTTAATATTTATTCACTTTTAAAGTATTTGATTTTGTTTATTTGATTGTAATGTTTTCTATAGTATCGTGATGAAAAACGAGCTTAATTATGGTGACATTGTAAATATGAACCACAAAACGGTTTACATTAATAAAACAAGTTATTATAAGATAGAATATCAAAGCATTGATTACATGTTTATTTCGAGTGGTAAATAAAACGGTTAAAATTAACGCACTAATTATATTTTGGTAAATTAACTTGCAACCGCAATAAAATTAAGCATTTAATTTCGTTTGTTAAAATTTAATCATGTTCGCCAAACATTTTGGCTCCAAAATTTTATAACAGGAATCTGAAATTTGGACCGTGTTTGATTAAAGCCTTCAGATTACCGCTTCTTTAACAAGAACGTATACCTACTAACATAAACTTCTTTTTAAAAACTTGTGTTTCCTAAAAAATCTGATCTGCTGTTCATATTTTCGTTTAGGATTAGCATTCTTTTTAACGAAAGCAATTTGTTTTCAGGCACAATTTAGTTAAATATATATTTCTTGATTTTCGAAAAAATAATTTCACTGTTGGACATAGGCCTTTGCAGAGTGAGGAATCCTCATGGACACCTGGAGACGGGTATTCAGAGTCAGACTCCTTACTGACCAAACCTGAACCGCCGTGCTACGTGCGCGTTTTTGTGTCAGATTACGGCAATGCGTTGCAATCCTGCACAGCACCTACTACTTCGTTTTTCGCATCTAGCCCTAATCAGCTAACATTGTTAGGTAATCGCTCCACCGATCTGGATGGCAGTATTAACACAATTTCAATATTACAAAAATAACACAGGGTTTTGCAAAACTTCATTGACTCTTTTCACCATGTCAAAATAACAAAAAACACATTTGATAAGTAGATATCTCGTGGATCAAGATATAATGGTCAGTCTCCATAAAATACTACTTCAGAGATGCATTTGTAAAGGGGAGAAGAATCTTAACGTCTAGCACATGCCAGCTTATAGTGTCAACGACGGTGTCTTAAACTAATGCAGTCTATATTAAAACAGTGCGACTTATAAAATAGCTTGTTTATATTGTATTAAATAACATTTACAAGGGAAATTGTAACGTTTTTTTTTTTTGTAAAAATAATTTTTGGAACGACTTTTGTTACTTGTATAAGATAACATACTCGTATTATGACAGAGTGATGCCATGTGGCTGATTTTTTTCAAAATATCCAGAATTCAAGCCGTTTATAAAATGATGGCGACTTCATGAATAAACAAGTCGAAGTGGCATACCAGTGAATGAAAACCAATAATAACAGATCATAAAAAAACTAAGTAAAATATCACAGAATTAAAACAAATATTAATTTCCAGTAAAAAAAACTTAATAATGAAATTGATAACACATTTAAATACAATTGATCATTCAGTCTAGATTTCCTCCTCAATTAAATTAACTGATTAAAATGTTAATAGTTTGCGTCCGTAATGAATAAAATGGATCAGGGATAATTCTCTTAATGTTTGAAAAATATATTTTAACGAGCAATCAAGGAAAAAGAGGTCGGGAACTACCTATAACCTCTTTAAGCCGAACTGTACAATTGAAAAAGAGACCCGAAACGCTAAGTATATTGCGTTGTCTCGCTTCCACATACCAAAAGTATTTCTTAAAGATATCGTAATACAAGCACAAGTCATTATTTGAAATTCGAAAATCTCTCTTAATGAGAAAATGTTGCTGACTGATACTTTCAACCATTTTTACAAAGTCAGACACTATTAGGGAAAATGTTAGCTTTCTTTCTAGTATTATGATTTTTATTATCCTCATAATCTCTTTTTAAGTTGATGTTTTGAGCTAAGTAGCTATTGTTATTTTTATAACAAAATCGTGTAACAGATATTTTTGTGCAAAAAGACAAATTACGAAAACACATAATCTGTTCATAAAATTGAATCATGAAGGATGATAACGATGGCAATATCAAAATACCGAGCAAGTACAACTGTACAGACTCCCAACTCTCGGTTCCGTACAAAAAGGCTATAAAAACAAAATTATGGCCACCCATCCAGTTCATGACTGAGGTTTGCATGACCTATAGCGGCAACAAGAAAGTGTTACCTTAAAAAAAATAGCTATCATTATTAATGAGAAACAGTCTGATGACAAGAACCGAAAGACAGGTAAAATTCAACCAAGTGCATAAGACTTACTATGGTTGCTATAACAAAAAAATACTATAAAGAAGGAAGAATCCTTTTATTCCAATTATGTAAGGAAAGTTAAATGCTCGATGGTGTCCATTAGGAAGCTCGTAAAGGCTGTAACCTAATATTCGATTTGCTTTTACATCGGCGCTGGGAGTAACCTTGTTATCCTTCAGAGGGACGGTTCAATTGAAATCAAGATTTGTGAGTCCGAAGACATTATTGTAGAATAATGCGGGAATTGTGTGGTATGAAGCTTTTATTTATGGACTATGGTGTGAAACTAAAGCAAAAGGAAAAACAAGGATTCATATTTTAGATATTATGATCGTGATTTTATGCATGGATTTGTTAATATGCACAAGGTGCAGGTTTGATCCCAACGCAGGCAAAATGTGACTTTTTCAAAGTTGCATGTACTTTCTTAATTAATCTAAAACACCACTAATAAACTGTGAAGGAATCCTAGATTCCAAATATTGGTATCGCCAACTCAAATTGAGCTGGCGTAGTGATCAAAGCTGAAAGCGAGAAGAGGCATGTGCCCAGCAAGAATAGGAAGTATACAAACTAACACTGACGACTACCTAAACAGAGAAGTTCTATTTTATCAGTTTTACGAAAGTAAATATGGATATGAGTGTCGTTATCGCATGATATTTCCCATAAACCTAATAAATTTTAAGGTATTTATACTCTTTTGCAAAAATAAAGCTTAACTAACCTTAACCAATGAAACCAACCACGTAATTGCTAAGAAATATTATATAAACCTCTCTAACTTAAAGGACATTAAGGCAAAAGCTTCGCTATAGCAATTTATATACATTTTTAATTTGCACGCCGCAGTAATGAGGACTACGGGCCCGTAATCGTATTTGTTGAACCCGCCTCCGGTCAACGGATGGTCGGAAAACGTATCAGCTAAAAAATTAAACAAGATTTAACGTTGAGTTCAATGTTTAATGAGAGACTGGAAAATATTGTTTTGTACGACCTAAAACCATTAAGTAAATTGTTTTAATAATTTATGCTAAGCGGCCTACTGGACGAGAAGATTTGTTTTTGATGTAAGGGTAAATAAATATTTGGACTTTGAAACGTAAAACATTATGCTGTTTTGTAATTTTAACTTTACATGAATTCGCTTAAAATACAAATTCGAATATCACACAATTTCTGTTTCATAAACTTTAATTTATCGTACGTTTATATAAAAGTACATTTCCGTGCATTATCGTCCGCAATTTACCTTTAATTCAATAACGCGACAATTTTGGTAAACGCAAATAATAATTACGCGAGCGTCAACACGCGGTGTGACAGACGCAGGCAATCCCTCAGATTGATGCTCACTAACGCGTTTTCTACTAATTATAACATCGCTATTAATACCGCCAACTAATTTATTACCAGTCAAAATTTATCGCACGCAAAATTTAATAAATGACGAATTTTAATAGTGCTAATTAAAGTGCATGCTGCGTTCAGTTTGATGTATTATTTTATGATTGAACCACGTTTGGCTGGATGCCAGAATTAGTTCATACATTCGTATCTCGTGGTTAATATTATACACCAAATATTGCAGTGATGATTATGACACATCTAAATATTTTAATGAGTTCTGGAAACAGTCAGATAGGATCTACCTATTCACTGGAATTTGGTGTATTGTTCAATTAATGGTGTTAATCCCCATCAAAGTAAATACGTTAAGCGTTACAAATATTTGATTTTCAATCAAGTTACCCTTTACATCATTTAATTTCAGGAAATAACTTATAATATCGCTGTTTTAAAGTTCAACATAACTCAGCAGCAAAATTATTTTTGTTTTTAATATAAAAATCTCGTATAAGAATGTTAGTTTTCGAACACCACCAAAACAGCTTGATCAATGTTTGTGTTTTTTTTTTGTATATAACCATAAGAATGGTTATATACAAAAAAAAACACAATAAAAAAAAACACAGTAGGTCTTAGACTAGGCTACCATCTAATATTACACAATCAAATAGGTAAAAGAATGTTTGCTGAGTCTGCTAGTTACGTCAAAAAAGAAATCTTCTTAATAGATATGATTTTGAAGATTTCTTTTTAAAAGATAAGGTTTTCAAGAATAAAATAACGAGACAGTCACAAAAGAAGTATAAATCCACAAAACCGAGACATATTCCTCATAAACTCTTAAATTAAACACATCTAATAACTTCACCGGCTTAATAGCCGCAAAATAAATTAAAAACAAAGTTAAGTCAGATAATTAAGTCGCCTGCTCAACAAAATCAGTCGGGAGCGCGGAGCAAATTGCTTAGTATTACGAACGACGCCGACTCGACGCGAAAAATGACTTACACTCCCTAATATTAGTACAGAACCAAGATAACCTTGCAATTAGACCTTCCACTTAATAAATATTCGACCCACGTCGGCTTATTGTTGTTGCTGTGTTATAATGCTTTTATTTTCCATGAATTTATGTGATCGTACTTTTGGTAGAAAATTGGGTGTAATAAACGGCGATATACGAGTTTTTCAGGATGTAATTATGTAGATAATGTATTCTATTCTAATCATTCTTGGTTTCGAATTAAGTCGTTGTTCGTGTGAAGGGAATTATATTAATTTTGTTTTATGTTGTCCTTCAAGAGTTTTGAGTTCCAGTAATGGTAAATTAAGCTTTCTTAAACACGTTTGGGTGTCTTAGCCTGGGTAGTCTGGGACTTTAAGAAAAACACCCTAAAAATCGAATTCTGGCACTATTAACAATATGGTATACAAAAAAAACGGGCTCCAACTTTTCAAAACATTAATACCTCTAACAAAATTTTATTTATCACTACCCTACAATCTGTACAACAGACTCCCGAGCAATAAAATAGGTTTTATAGATATGTGAGTGCTTAATTAAAATAATAAAACATTTTAATTGCATTGTCAGTAACAACGTAGGCGTTTCATCGCGACCTATTTATAACGAACAATGCACGGACAGTGTTTGCAATATAACTGTGTAGAGCATACAGCGTTGCCTCTATCTGTTACAAAGGCGCACTTTTGTAGTTTCTTTTTATATGAATATCTATTTCATTTTATGAAAATAGCAGCTGTATTTTTTAAGGAGTTATGAAATGCTCCAATATGTTCCATTATAAAAGGTTAAAATATGTTGTTAGTAACTATCGTGAGAATGATTCATTATTAAATGAATCAAGGACTCCAGTTGGGTCCGAAACTAGTCGGGCTTCCCCGATAAATACGCGTGAGTAAACCGCATGATGTAACTCATTTAATAATGGTAAAAATATGGTCCTATTACTGAGGGTCTGCTGTGTATCCTTCTGTTTAGTAAATATTTGAAATTTTGACAAATTATGTTGTCGCTATAACAACAAATAATGAAACGACGGGTGAACCACAGTTGTTGCAAATAAGTTTTTCTTCCGCCTATTTGTACAGAGCCTTAGTGTCGTGAGTATAAGTCGCATTTAATCAATTTTAGATCATTACGTACGGTTGCAATCAATTAATACGTTTACAATTGATAACCATAAACAAATGATCAATTTTAAAATTACTAGCCTATGTGTAAAATTTCATGAAGATAGAATAAGACAAGAATTTTGACATATAACTGAATAGAGTCTGACATTAAACGTGTCTCAGAATACCCAAACTAGGTAATCAAGTTGACAGGTATCAACAGACCGTCTATTAAAGCGAGTGCTTACGACACTACACAAGGATCGAAGCATCAAACCGATTGATCAACGTATCGGCGACCCGAGACCGATGCTACGTCAAGGAGTTCCGCATACACAAACACTCGGAAGACGGACGTAGCGGGCATTGTGAACATACCCTTGAACGAAGCTCAGTCCAAGATAACCTTAGACGGTGAACAAACACGAACACTTGAAGAGCTTCTGGAAGCTTCCAGAACATTCTAGATGCTTGACAATTTCGAAACTTATGAACTACGTTGCCTTGCAATAAGCGGAGTGGAGTACCGTTTTATTCGTTGCATGATTTGGTGCTAGAATAGATCTAAGTTTCGTCTTTATTCATGAGTTGAAAGGTTTAACATCTCTTGCAAGGTGTACGAGGTTGTAGATCAACTGATATTGGTTTTCAGTGAGTATTCAAGTGGGTTTAGGATGTAGCTGTTTGAGTAATCGATGAAATTGGGAACTAGAGGCCTGACAAGTACTGTAAACGTAAGAATGTGTAAGTTTGAAAGAGACACCGATATATAGTGCTCCCGCTTTCACAACTAAAATAACCTAACTTTATTCCCTGGTCATGCAGCCAAACTGTCAACGGAAAATAAATCAAATCTACTCTCTCGTTCATAAGAGAAATAATATCTCAAATTCTAGTATCCCATTTTTCTATTTTTTGTTTCTCTGTCATTAATTGAAATACAGTTGTCTCTGTACAATACTGTACATTTCGAAGCCATAACCATAATCTCTTGACAAAAAAGGTAGGATTAAACGTTACAATTTCATTTTAAATAAAAATAAATATAAAACGTACTACATTTTTAATGCAAAAATAATGTTTAATAGCTTAGTTGGGTTGGGTACTGGGTAGCCTACTTAATTACCTACATATTAAATATTCCTCAACAAATAATCATACAACGTTTTTAGATGATACAACACACATTGCGCAGTTTCTATTAATAATTTAAACAGAATTCTACATTTACACTAAAAAGCCGGCATTGGAATGTAAAATATGCGAAGTACACTTTGCACTTTCGCCGTGAATGCCTGGCTTCGTGAATCGGCACGTCTGAGGCATTTACATAATTGTATTAGTCTAGGTCGAAAGCTAGCTAGTCCATGAATACACTAATTGACACTGACATGTCATTGCTGTGTTATCGCCTGCCCAAATGTTACAATGATGAAACAATAATCTTCTTGCAAAGCGGTTTTATAGACTCCATGATGTACATGTTTTTTTCGTAATAATTTTTTTCTCTATTAATCAGGTAGATTACTTTAGACTAGTGTTCAGTTTTCACAGATTTCCTATTCCTTGAAGGCGGTGAAATGTTTTGGACTTTTAAAAAATGGATCGATTTGGCAAGGCAAGACTCATAATTCAGAGTTAATACTCATAACTATATCTATTGTAACGTTATAATTTTTAAGAGAGAAAAGAAGAAGTTTCGATACATAAAATTCGAGTTCTCGGTCACAAAAGACTTTGAAATACCTCAGTTTATATTCAAGGAAAAATTCGTGAAATTTCGCCTTAAAAGAAATCTTATTTCAATATTAATTTACAAATAATAAGTACCGCAAGCAAATTCAAAGCGAGTGGTAAAAACATTGAAAGCCGACACCTTTCCTCAAATAATAAATACGAAAAATAAAATGCCATGAAATATAATAGAAACTTTGCTCATTCAAAATACTGAATATTTCCATTAAATCAAGATGTACCTCGCTGCCGAATTCTTTTACTCGAGTTTGTTTATTCTCAGTGCAAAGTGGGCATCCCTCGAGGTTTCCTCGGAGTGGTTTTTAAAGCGAAAGTGATGCCTCGGCCGATTTTAGCTCCTAAAGAAAAACGAGGCGCTGTCAATGAAAATAAAAAGGTCCGGGACGGTAAAAGCAATCGCTATACTGACATGCAACTCTACAAATTGTAAATGATGGTGAGATATTGTTTTGTAAACAAATTGAATATTTAAAAAAAAACATGGCGCTGGCCACTAAGCAGTTGTCGTATTCAAGTCATTATAAGTTATAGCAGATTCTTGCTCAAGATAACCACTATATTTTTTCTTAAGGCAGAGGGATTTCTCTTGGACATCATGTCGTGTTAGACTCTTGCCGTCTAAATCTGAACCACTGTGCAGTATCCTATGTTTTGGCTAGTTACAATGCGTTGCAATTCATCACGTATCAAGATAACTAATCCAACACAACAGTATCAATGTTAGTACTTTTTCTTGCCATTTCCAATCCAGAGAAAAAAACTAACACTAATCGTAATGATATGATATGACTCTACATTATAATTGAAAGATTATTTAATAGGACAAGCACTTTTATGCGCCATATAAAACATATTATTCCGTAAGAGGCCGACAACCATCAGGTATTAAAATTGAGATATTTCTGAAGGATATTTAGCGACGAAGGCAGCAAGTAAGCGGCTTACAGGACCGTCGATCCAAAGCCGGACTACTCTCAACGAATAAAATTGTAAAAACACTCCCATTGAGATAGCTAAGATACTTATTTAGTTTGTTGATATAGATATTGCGTACTATGTAAAGGAAAACTTGATTCATAATCAAAGTTAAGATCAAAAGAAAATCTTCAAGCGGACTTGCAAATTTGGATCCGTGATCCCCATTTAGGAAATAGTCGGTTTCTAAGGGTAAATACCACGGTAATAATTCAACAAAGGTAGGTAACATCGACCGTTCGTCAACGTCGGCTGGCTAATCCACTTAGCTAGTACGGAGTCCAGTAGTTTAGCCATGACATCGAAAATTTGGACAACACCGATGCGACACACATAAATTTTAGTCACGTCCCTTTATAACGCAATTTTCAATGAATAAGTCGCGCCCGCGAAGTGTCACCCCACAGAGATGAATAGTGGCGCGTTTTATTTGACTAAAATGCTGCTTTTGACACGATCCTTTGTTTTTTCCGCGGCTCGAAAAAGCTTTATTCCCGGTTTTTGCATATATGTGTATAACAAGTTTTATGTGCTGATATGAACCGGCCATTTTGCCGAAATACATGTCTACGCCCTATGGTTAGACGATCGGGCGTTGGTTTTTTACTAACATATTATTATAAGCTAGGTATTTCAGGAATTGAATCATCTGTATTAAAAAGAGTAAAATTTGTCTGATATAACTTATTCCCAAAGTTAATTTGGACATAAGACGCTATAATTTCAAAATACGCTAGTTAGACTGCAAGAACCCAATCTATTGTTAGGTAAACAGACGTTTCCAGAATCAAATGCTCGATTTATTAACGTCATTCGAAAATGTCTTGCACCGAACACAGTTCCTGTGAAGATAATTTATTACCTTAGAGTTCGGTGAAGTTGGGTGAATGCAAAAGTATTCACTCATGAATATCATATTCCATTACATAAGGTATTTGAATAATCTTCTTTAGGAATTCGGTAAGAAAATTTGTGCATGATAAAGAAATTGTTTTCTGATGAAGGTAGCCTTAGAATTTGTAATTCAAGTTTCGTGATGAAACTTAAATCTGAAGATAAAATAGAAAACAGATGAGGAATGATGGTGTTACTAAAGTTCTATTGAAAAATTAGAGAGTCTTGTCCTTTTAAACTTATATTTTTGGTTGATGAGAATTTTTTACACCATTTAAATTGTTTCTTTTTCATTCTTTAGGATTAGCATTGGGTTTTCTCTTCTACCTATATGTAAACGATGAATAATTTGTAGACTCTTTGTACATTTTGTTCACAGTGCACGAATCAACTACGGAGCAGTGTTTTTACAAGGAGCGGCTGCCTATCTGACTTCCTCAACCCAGATCCTGGCTAAATAAAAAAATTCTATATAGCTTCGAAGGGTTTTCAGATTTTTTACTTCTAACTACCAGTAGACACTGTCAAAGATGTATAAATAACATCGAGGACCCATAACTTAATCTGAATTCCAAACAAGAGGATCTCGTTATGATGATGATCTTCAAGCCACAGATCTACCGTATCAAACAGACATATCAACTTGGTGCAGTTGAAGCTTAGCCACGTCGACATGCAACCCATTTCTTTTTACATCGAATGGCCATCTATACTATATGGAAGAGAAGTATCATAAACACTGGACACTCGTGTTTTGAAAGCAAACAAACATTCGCAGGTGATCTATCAACGTTACGGGTCATATAGCTTTTATCGTTACTGTCATTTCAGAAAAGACATTGGTTTTAACTGACACACTGCCACGGGAGGATGTTCTTATTTCATCAATAAAGTTCGATCGAAATAATTTGATTGCTTAAGCTCTCACTCATTATCGAATAAATTAGTAAATAGATTTTAACATTTATTTGCTACGTTACTAGCTTACACGGTAAACCTAGGATTCTTAAATAATTTTTTTTCAACTAGCTACAGAAAATTTCTTTTACAAACAAAGCACGTCTGAATTTTATTAAAACGGTTTTCATTAGATGTCAAATGTCACGTCAGATGTCAAAATTTTCATCCACATAATTATATTTATTTTATTATATTTAAATTTTCAACAACTCCATTTTCTAACATATCCTGTATATACAATTTGTGTATTTGCATAAACCTGTGCGGTCAGTGCAGTCACAGATAGCCTCACGCTGGTGATTTCATTTGCCAATATAAAATGACATCAACTATGATCAAATGTAATACTTGTAACATCATAATAAATGAATTACTAGCTTTTACACAGAATAAAATAGACGTAATGGATGAGGAGAGCCTGGTCCGTATCTGCAATACGTCTTTTTCTGTAGAAGAAGTTTCAAATGCTAAGAAATTGCTTTTTGAATCGACACCTTCATCGAAACGTAAAATCAATAGAAGAGGAGCGGGGAAAAGGGAAAGAGATTTATATGACATTATTACACTACTTAAAGAAACTGATCCAGAAATAGTACCAATTTTTGTAGCGCGTGAATTACAGAAACTTCCACCTGTTACCTTCGACCATATTGATGCCACACGCCTTTTAAAGGATATTCTTATAATACAAAGTGATCTTAAAACAATTAAAGACAATTATGTTACCATTGGAGATTTGCGCACAGTTAAGGAGGACCTACAAAACCTTAAATCCTCATGTTTAAGTACCAACTGTAGTTCTAATATAATTTCAAAGCAGAACGAAAATGAGTTTCAATTGGACCTACCGCAAGCGGAAACATCAGTTGATAATAGTGTTGATATATTTTTATCTCCACTGCGCCAACCATCACTGAATAAAGCTATCTCACGTGAGCCTTCTGTTGAAGCTCGAGCTAACGTCACAAATAAGAAAACTTGCTTTTCATTGCCAAACAGGGCGAATTCGGTTGAACGTGCGTATATTGGTTCAAACATTAGGGAAACCTACGCTACTGTAGTATCAACGCCGAGGGAAGTATTGTTAGTATCTGATGATGACAAACAAAAGACAGATGAGGGCTGGACTTTAGTACAAAAAAGAAAAAAGCTAAAAGATAGATTCAAAGGAAATCATGGCAGTGCTAGCAAAGACAATAAATTTAAAGCTGCCGACGTAAAAATTCCTCTGTTTATCTCAAATGTCGATAAAAATGTATCTGTTGATGATATTAATTCGTATTTAACGTCTAAAACACACTCAACAGAAATGAACATTGAGAAAATTGTTATGCGCAAGCATAAAGATTACAACGCCTTTAAAGTTCTGGTGCCGGGATACAAGATAAATTCGTTTTTGAATCACAGTTTATGGCCAGAGGGCATTATTTATCGGAGATATATTGACTTCAAGAAAAGATGGACGTTTGATAATAATTTACAAAATGTATCACAATAAATTTAACAATCATGAAAGCACCTTTGCTAGTTTTAATTGCAAATCCATTGCTAGGTCGGTGGATTCTGTAAGGATGTTATGTCGGACAACAGATATAATTGCTTTACAAGAAACTTGGTTACTACCACATGATATTCCTTTTCTTGGGAACATAGACGCACGATTTGATTTTGTGGGAAAATCTGCTGTGGATACTTCGCGGAATATTTTGCGTGGACGACCATACGGTGGAGTTGCATTATTATGGCGCAAAAATGCTTATGACAATGTGACTTCCATAAAATGTGAAAGTGAGCGATTAATTGCCATTAAAATAATTGCAGGCACCAGAGCCTTTTTAGTTTTCTCAGTTTATATGCCAACTGAGTCAATAGATAATCTCAATGAATTTGTAGAATGTTTAAGTGAGATAAATGCTGTCATAGAAAACAGTGGTATTGATGCAGTTTACGTCCTTGGTGACTTTAACGCACAACCTAGGAGTCTGTTTGGTACAGAATTACTAAACTTTACATCTGAATTGCAATGGCGGTGCGCTGACATCCAACTACTTGGTATTAATTCCAACACGTTTACGTTCCTAAGTGATGCTCATGGATCTACTAGCTGGTTGGACCATTGCGTGGTAACAGACGCAGCTTGGAAAACAATTAAGAAAATTCGTGTAATGTATGACGTCTCGTGGTCTGATCACCTACCTTTGTTAATAACGTCCGATATCAATGTATTGAGATCGAAAGTCACTCCTGAAGTAAAAAAATGTAATAAGGTAATATGGGGGTATAGAAATTTAGAGCAAATTAAATCATACTCATTATTTTGTAATAATAAGTTGAAGAATATAGATTTTCCGATCGACTTTACTGATTGTTGTAATAATTCATGTAATAACTTGGAACATCAAGTAATTTTAGATAGTTTATATAAGGAAATAATTGATATCCTTAGCTCAGGTGCTATATCAACTTATAATGAGAAGAAGAAAGAAGGTCACAACCAGTGTAAACCAGGTTGGAACAAATATGTAAAAGCTGCACATGAACAAGCGCGTCTTGCCTTTCAAAAGTGGACCTTGATTAATAAACCAAGGAATGGATTTTGGTTTAACAACATGGTTGAAACTAGAAAAAAATTTAAGAAGAAATTGAAATGGTGTCAGAATAATAAAGATCAAATAAATATGAATACTATTGCTAATCATCATAAATGTAAACATTTTGGAAATTTTTGGAAATCAACAAATCAATTGAACCCTAAGCAAAGTTTGCCCGCAAGTGTAGATGGAGTAGATGAACCCAGTAAGATTGCAAATATATTTACTAAACTGTTTCAAGTAAAATCGTCTCTCGGTCCATCGTTTTCTGGATCGAATGTTACGGGAGAACCGGGAGGTGAGCCTACCAGGTTTTCGGCTAAGGAAATAGTTACAGTTATAAAATTTTTAAAAAAGGGAAAGTCACCCGGTCATGATAGTCTTTCATTGGAACATTTAAAATATGCAGGTAAGCACTTGCCTAGAGTTCTGGCCATGTTTTTTAGTTTATGTGCCTGTCATTCCTATCTCCCAGCAGACTTGGTCAAGACGATAGTTGTTCCAATAATTAAGAATAAGACTGGTGATACGAGCGACAAGAACAACTATAGGCCTATTTCCTTAGCCACTATAATAGCCAAAGTATTGGACGGTTTGATTGATCGACAGTTGAGTATGCATTTAAAATTGCATGACGCTCAGTTTGGCTTCAAACGACACTTGTCAACAGAAACTGCTATCCTCTGTCTCAAGCATACCGTTCAATACTACACGGCTAGGAAAACACCTGTGTACGCTTGTTTCCTGGATCTCTCAAAAGCATTTGATCTAGTATCATATGATAGTCTATGGAAGAAACTTCGACAAAACACCAACCTTCCTAACGACCTCATTCAACTATTACAGTACTGGTATAATAATCAGTACAATCATGTTAAATGGGCAGGTGTACTGTCGGATGCGTATAGATTGGAATGTGGGGTGAGGCAAGGTGGTCTTAGCTCGCCCAACCTTTTCAACCTCTACATGAATGAGTTAATACAGGAACTCAGCAATGCCAATATCGGATGCTCCGTTGATGGGCAGTGTGTTAATAACATCAGTTACGCGGACGATATGGTATTGCTGAGCCCTTCGATTAACGCCCTTAGGAGACTAATCCGTATCTGTGAGGATTATGCGGTGGTCCATGGGCTCAGGTACAACTCATCTAAGAGTGAACTGTTGGTTTTCAAGGCCGACGGTAACAAAAGTTACAAGACAATTCCACCAGTAACTTTAGGAGGTAGTCCACTCAACAGAGTCACTCGGTTTAAGTACCTGGGTCACTGGGTCACCGATGATCTTACTGATGATACGGATTTGGATAGAGAGCGCAGAGCGTTGGCCGTAAGGTGTAACATGCTAGCTCGTAGATTTGCACGATGTACAAGGGATGTTAAAGTTACTCTGTTTAGGGCATATTGCCAATCTTTGTACACGTGTGCCCTATGGGTCAATTACACTAAACGGTCTTTCAATGCTCTGCGGATCCAATACAATAATGCCTTCAGAGTACTTTTGGGACTACCGCGATTTTGTAGCGCATCAGGGATGTTCGCTGATGCAGGTGTTCCTGACTTTGGTTCACTTGTGAGACAGCGTTCAGCATCACTGATGCGGAGAGTACGCGATAGTTCTAACAGTCGGTTTGCTATTGTAGCTGGTCATGTAGATAGCCCCATAATGTGGCGCTGCATGACCAGACATCGACCAGCATTTAGTTATATAAAATAATATTTAATTAATTCTAGAGTAGTTTTTTGTTTAGAATTTATGTTATACATAACTATGGACTATTATAAAATAAGTCTGAAATAAATATTATTATTATTATTATATTATTATTATTAAAATCACGCGAATTTCCATCACTTACAATTGAAATAAATAAATATTGATAGTTAACTATAAACGCCCTATAACCTACACAATAGAATACATAATGGCTTAGCAATTTCGATTCTAAACTCGTACGATTATCACAATCGGTTTCGAGAATTTTGGGTGATTACATAAATTACCGGCTGTTAAGCAAATGATTATGACAAATCGGTTTCGCAAAACGTTCCATCGGTTAATGTCGAATGTAAAGGCACTAGGGATACCTAATGCGATAGTGGTTTTGATTTAAACAAAAAAGGAGGTCTCATGTTAATTTGAAGCCGCGCAAGTTTTCGAAGAGTTTCCACTTATCGTCATCCATTGCCTTTAAAACGAGAATGACGTAAAACGGCGGTTAGGTGTAGGCAGTAAAAGTCTGAGTCTCTAATCGCTTCATCACCTTATAGGCGTTCATGATCATGTCCCATACTAACAAAAAAAAACCCAAGCACTTTACAAGCGTTAGTAAATACAAATCGATGACAAAACGATAATTCGTTCTCGCATTGTACAATTCCAAAATTTCAACCCTGTAGAGAAGACCCAGCGAAAAACTCTATAGGTCACTCTCAATTAAGAATATCGTACCTACAATTTAAGAACGTCTTTATGCGATACAATATACTGCGGAGTCTCGCAGTTTCAGTATCAAAATTGATATGTCATCGACGGCAATGTATTATTACTCGCAAAATGTGTTTGAAGCCGTCTGAAGGAGGCTTAAGACAAGCCGCTTTCGGGTTGACAGAATAGAGCCCTTACTATTCTGTCAACCCTTTAAAGACAAAATTATATAATTTTATTGTTATAGATACCCAATAATCGTCTATTGACATTAACCTAATCTTATTACGGTATTATTAGAATTCAATTTAAATGTCTTTGATAATTACTTTGTGAGTTTATTTATGCCCTCGATTAGTTTTGATGGAGTCTACAGTCACGTACTTGGGTAACCAGTTTAGTTTGAGTAGTCAATTTAGACTAATATATGTATACAGATTAGGCTGAATTGAGTTCTTGAAGAAAGCTGCTTTTTGTTTTTAATTTTAGTATAACGGTATAAAATATAACTGAACATTTATTAACATATCTCAAAATTTAAACCTTATCATATTTACGGTGTGATCAAAATCTATTTTATGAGCTTAAATTATCCTTGATGAATTAATATCGGTGAAAAGTAGGTGTTTCGGTAAAGATTATTCCAACCTTTGATGTTCATCGTACCGTGTTGCTTTAGCTGGCTCATCGCAATTATTTATCCATAATCTACCGAGGAATACCCCGAGGCGTAAATATTTATACTACATAGGTATTTTATATTCAAAGGTACTATTACGGTATATTGAGATGGCAAGATTTGTCTGTGCGTGTTCAACCCTCGACGCAAAAAGGGGTGTTTTAAGTTTGACGTATCTGTCTTTCAACCTGGGGCATCATAGCTCCTGAACAGATTAAATTGAAAGCAGTTTTAGTTCTTGGTCTATGTCCAATTCCTTCTTCACTTTAATATGTTCTTTTCATTCGTTTATACATATTGAAGGAAGTTGTTTATTTAAATTCGCAGACAAGATACCCATATGTAAATAACGAGGCATATTGAAACATGTACTACATGTATTAAATGTGTTACTATTAAATTTCACACCTATTATAAACGACCTCTGATTTAGGGCCTTAATTACAATGACTATGCAATTACCGCGTTAATTAATTAGATAGTTTGATTACGTGATGATGAATTGTTAGTACATTACGGGATATCAGATCTACGTAGTAATGTATCAGTATATGATCAAGTGTTTTGTTTCATGTAAGCAAAGAGATTACCGAACGACATATAAACAAAAAGGACAGGAATAAATAAATAGGATATGCAGAAATTCGCGGAATGCGGTGGTTCGGTCCATGGGCTAGAGAGAGTGGGAAGCCGTCGGTAACTTCTGCGAAGAAATCATGGTGGCCAAGGAGGCAGCTGAACACACAGAGGCCTCTCGTCTCATAGTGTCGGCGTCACGTGATGACTCCCGGCCACCATAAGGTAACGTCTGCGAGCCAAAAGGTTTGTCTGAAAGGATATTCTCGACTTCATCACACCAAAAGGAAAAGAAGAAACATGGGTGAGTTTCAGTAGGAAAAAGTCGTCCGTTCCACTCAACCCAAAGCGAGAGGACTAATGTGATGTTTCTCCATCAGAAAAAATGGAGTAATCTAATATTATATGCATGTATGTTACATGCCATGCAATAGAGAGTGAGAAATGTCAAAAAAACCAGCTGATTCAGTTATAAACAATCCAACATTCGTATCAATGATAATAAAAAACCAATACGCTTCACACGGCTAGTCAGTTCACAAAATGGCAAGTGGATTTCGATTCTGAAACATACGAATGCGGTTAATTCTCTTTTCCCGTGTTTGACTATGAACTAGTAAACGCTAAATAAAAATTGTACACCTAAAAACAGCTGCGAAATAGTTTAAGCAGGATGCAAGTAAGCTTAGCGTGAATAGCTGTCACCCACTCATCCGAAGCACACGTTTCAGCGATCACAGAGCCTTTTACGTAGATCACGGATCGTAGGAAATGAAAAATATGGCGTCACAGCAAATTAAACATGTACACGTAGATATTTTCAATTATATTATTATATCCTATATGAACAGAATCTTTTTGGTTAAACCTTTGCGAAAAATATAAAAACTCCATGTTGCAAAAGTTACATTAAAAGGCCAACTTGTAAAAGTCTTCTACGAGTATACTTTTTCAAAAGCAAGACAAGCTGTAAGTAAAGAAAATTATTTTTCACCGTTTTTTTTGCTGGACGTAGTAAGCAGCTCTGCTATACAAAAGGCCGTGCACCGCGACAGAGGAAGCAATCAGTTCTTGACGACGAACTTTTATAACGTTGTCCTAACATTAAATATTATATTTTTACTTCACCTTAAAAAGTACTTTAATGATGACATAAATATAAGGTTTCAGGACACCTACCACAATCTCTCAAAGTTATATTATAACAGCTGTGGAAGCGGGACAGCCCATTACTCGTTATAGAGCGCTGTCTCTTTTTCACACCAACGAGATAATTACTGTAAGCAACAGTGGTATGTCCTCAGGCCATCGTATAATATTCGTTTAACGTTAATATTACTTTGTGTTGTCGTTCTCTTGGCTTCTTATATGGACAACGATGGCATTTAATTTAGCGAACAAATTGAAAAAGTTGAAGTTATGAAGATTAAGGAAATTGTCAATTTAATAGCTCAACGATATTCGAGGTTAAGATGCTTTCATCGTAGTGTAATTATTGTAGAGTCGATTGGAAAATGGAAATGGATGAAATATCCGTCGAGTCTTATTTATTTCTTGTAGACAGAAATCTCTGAGAAGAATCTTATCTACTTTAAAACTTCTAAACTGATTATCATGTTTTTTTTTTCAGGGAAAACAACTCAAGAGAGTAACATCATAATTTATGAAGCCATCGTTAACTAAGGGAGGTAAATTACTATTCAAAGACATAAATAGCATGCATACAGAAGAAATGAAGATATCACACAAACACAGACAGATAACAAGCCTAAATGTGTGGGTTTACGACAATTTATCATACCAACAATGTGCAGTGTCCCTAACATGGAGATAAAGACAAATAGCCCTCCATCACACAGTCCCTTAACCTCAAGGGCTTTGGCGTCAACCCTTACGATTTACAGCCGATACTGAATGTCAATAAATACCCTTCTTGTGCCCTTATAGTTCAATTAACGAATCCTGTAGAGCGAATGGAAAATAAAAATGAAATGCCCATCGTAAATGGTGGCGTATGAGTGGTTTATGTTACCGCTGCCATTATTCTGGTGGACGTAAGAATGAGTGAGCTTTTACTGTAATTACTACGTAAAATCGGTTAATTCGATCTAATACACTTAAAGATAAATAAAATGTGTTTTAGGTCACACTGAACTAGGCATTTTTCACTTATTTGCTGGTAAAATAAATGCGGACATCATTACATACATTGTTCTGAACCCAAAGTAAGTTGCTAAAGCACTTGTGTTATGGAATTCAGATACAACGAAGGTACCACAAACACCGAGACAATGTAGAAATTAGATTTTTTACATTGACCCGACCGGGAACGAACCCGGGACCTCAGAGCTAGCGACACCTTGAAACCGGTGCGTACGCCACTCGACCACGGAGGTCGTCAACAAAAAGTGTAGGTAACACTAAATTTCATAATAGACACATAATATTTATAGTGTTCACCGCAAACAAATTTTTGTTTTTAAATAGCCGCTTTATATTCTCAGAGAAACTTCTAATGTAGATTGGTATTTATTAAATTGTTTGCGTTCGAATTTTCAAGAACTAGTTATATTAAATTACTCAATTTCATTATGTAAACTAGTTTATAGTTGGAAAGCTTTTATTAGTGAAAAATAGAGACCTAAATAATAATTGAGATATGAAAAACGTGCCCTCATCAGCTAGTTCATATTTACGTGACTAAAGTTATTAAAATAGTAAAATTCACGAAGTTTTATTTTATTTGTCTGGTCTAAAAATTAAGCGCCTTATGTAAGTTTAAGAGCAATTTTATTGCAGATACAAATTTCTGTCTGGCACTAAATAATTCCAATATTCAAATATTTCAATTAAATTTCAAAAAAGTAATGATCAATTTGTATTCTGTAAATTATAGTGACTCCAATGTTTTAAAAATTACCAAGTGCCTTTCGGATTTCAGACCAAATAAGTATAGCAACGACTTTAATTTAAGTAATTCATATTTAGCATAACGATGTATGCTTAATCTCTCTTTGTATCTAGGTAAAATCTTTTTTCAGAAGGCTTTTAAGTGGCTCTAGGTACAGAGGCTCCCAAAAGTGTTTACATATGAAAATGATGAGTCGCCAAAAACCTTAAGTAGAGCAATGCAAATTTATCACCAGCCCTCTACCGGGAAGTGTTGAATTTGAATTGTAGATTATTACAAATAAGTTTATAGAATAGCCGCCCCAGTTAATGGAATTGAATGAATTGCCGCTACTTAACATTACCTTAAAGCCCTAAGCTTTAAGGGCCGGTCAATTTAATTTTGATTTTGTTTTTATATTAAACAGATTTTTGTCTCATGGTTAATTTGTAAAAAGATGTTGGTTTTTTAAGATATTGCCCACCACTTGGTTTGCTACTTTCACAATGTCACAGAACGCATACTCGCAAACTGGCAGTCTGTTTCCCTTTTTAAAAAAATCAACGTCGCCGGCGAATACAATTAGGATTGTTATTAAAGAAGTGAGTTAATTTTTGCGAGCTGATGTAATTTAGAACAGAAAATTCCAAAATTAATAATAAATATATATGCCTATATGTTGCTTGCTATATGTTAAAATATCGCAGACCGCTTTTTGTGGTCTATTGACATTATTTTGCTTAAATTTAATTCTTCTGCGTGACATTTTTATTTAATTACCAGTGATTTACGCTTTCGTTAATTAAGTTATTTGCTTTAAATACCTTTTAAATCCACGGATGCTGTATTTAAGCATATGATTTATACAAAGTTTTAAGGCAATCAATTAGTAACTTTTAAAAACATTTATTAAGAATCCTTTGAAAGCGGGTAGTTTTTTTTTTGTCATTTTCCCGCAACTTGGAAACATAGGAAGTTAAGATGAAAGCCTTCTGAGACTAACTTTTTTACACGATTTTTGCCATCTCATGCCGCTTATTAAAGGAGAAGACGAATTTTCTGGCAAGAAACTTAAATTACTTTAAATAAAATATGTGCTGGCTGGCCAAAGAAACTTCAGAAATACACAGAAGTGCGATACATTACACATTAAATCTTGTTTTAGAAAACTTTTTACTTAAACCCTTGTACCTGGCTGCCAAATACTATTTACGAAGTGAATTGTCAGGACACGAATTACAAAATTGCATGTGTTCGGACAATAGGTTTAATTGTACATCTTACGATTACCTCGGATTTACCAGATGAGTAATTTCAGCAATAGACCATAAGAGCTAAAATCCAAGCCATTGATCCCATTAACAAAGATTACTCTCGCAAGCAGCACAAACAACCATTAACACAATCGCCAACTTACAAAAGAATTTAAAACTAATTTACCGCCGAAAATGTCTTCACATTTATATCCTGAGGCGGTGATGAGAAAAACAAAAGTGCACTTAATTCCAAACAAGTCTAGCGGATTTACGAGGAAGGCGCTTAAGTGAAAAATTGCTTTCTTTTATTATATTTTCAGTACGATCCACATTAAAGGTACATTTCCGTGTATTATGGGTTTAGCGTGCGTTATCAGGTGATGTGATAAATAATAGGTTGAGTGTGTCAGCGTAAAAGTGCGCTTTGGATAGAAAAAAGAACTTTTGCATTTGATGCATGTTTAGGTAAAATATGAGAAAGTATGGCATCGTTTTTCTGGTTTACAATAGAATCCATGCAGGTTAAGGCTGCGTTAAAACCAATAGTGAAAATCATTTTTCCCTGGCAGGTGGATGAAAAGAAAAAGATGAAATTTTTCTACAATACATAAAAAGATACTCTTGCTCACAGATTTCAGCTAACCACACATACGTTAAATTTGAACGAGGTCATTGTCAAATAATTTTCGTCAGACTAGTCACATGCAACTTCGTTTGGTCGCAATATCCGAACGGCACCTTAACATTCGAAGAGCTCACATCGAGCTGTTATGAAGCCACTGAGCTGGCGCTGTTCTTTTGTTTCTATTTGTTGTCTACGTATTCTTCTCGGGGTACATCAAATAAGCTAAGGAGCTTATTTGATGTACCCCAAGAAGAATACGAACAGAATCGACTTTTATTACAAGTAGAGCCAATGTATCGAAATTAACTGTCGTGTGTATGTGATTTGTGTCTTGCGATAAGTTTAGAAACAATAACTTTAAATGTGAAATATTCTTATCTTAATAGGGTATTGTCTTATTTATTATTTATCCTGAGATAATATTTTATCAGTAAAATTGTTAATGTTCTTTCTATTCTATGTATTATTTTTTAGATGTACATTATCTTTAATTAATACATTTAATTATTTTTTTACTCAATTTTCTTTATCTATCAAAATCATATTTAGTGTGAAGTCCCCACTCCTTAATGCAGCAAATAGCAACCCACTCGAATGTGTGTATTCTTAGAAAAGCAGGCGTCAACCTAAGGTCTCATTGACTCTACACAAACACACTCACTTATCACTAATCTCAAATCTTAACTCTACAAACAACGAAACATAGTACCTACACGTAAATGATCACAAAGATCCAACACTACGCATCCAATTTAAAGGCAAACAGAATCAAATAAGCGTCACTATTTCAAAGAGAACGGAATGAATCGCCTCGCCCCGGCTTTCACTAAAGGGAAAACAAATTCAATAAGGTGAGTCGGTGTAAATCTCAATTCTGATCCGGAGTTTATCAAGATAGTGTGGACTTAACTCTAGCGGATTGCTTGTAGTAGAGCTGAAATGAAGCCTTTTGTCGAATCCTTGTAGAACTAATTTGATCGCTTGTTTCGGATTTTTAGTCCGGATTTTGTTGCTTAAGAGATTTTTTTTGGTGTGGTTTTTTCTAGCAAGTTTATTTTGAAAAAATATACCTTTTTTGTTTACTGGCCAATTGATAGAATTATTTCCGAGAACCCTTGTTTTTATTTATGTATTCGTATTTACACCGATAGTTCAGTGAAATGAATATTTTTTTTATTATTCATATTTTGTAAATATTATTGCCTGTTACAATTATTTTTAAAAAGCCACTCCCGCAATAAGAAAAAATATAACCCTTGCGTCGCGGGACTTTCGCGAACAGTCAAGGCATAAGCATTATGGATAGCACAAACACTGGTCCTACGCGAGGATCGTACTCGCGACATGTCGCGCTCTGTGTGTTAAGCGTGGTGAACTCAAAAACACGGTTATCCGAGTTGAGTAGTGACTTGTCTGTGTAAATATAACTAATCTTCTACTGAGACTAAAAACAAATTTAGTCTCTCACTTAAATAACTACGACTGCATTTCCATTCCAATTTTCCTCCCTTCATTTGTTTTATACGCTCCTTCAGCCTTAATTTCCTTTTTCTTTCCTTTGTATATTTTCATGCTTCTTAACCACTAAAAGCAACGTATGTCTTGTACATTTATAAGCTCAAACATTTTTCAATGGCCGACGGGCTCTTTAGAAACTTCGTGAAAGATTATGAAAGGGGATTTTGTTGGGTCGAAATAAAAACCCGAAAACTATGAATAGTTAATAGGGCTTTATAATAGGTAGCGGTTTAAGACTGAATAATTAAAAGGAAGGATCTGAAGCAAGTAGGAAGATAGACGTCTATTTAGTAAGATTATAAAAGAATAGGTACTAGACATATGCATCTGAATATTCAAAAGATATAAAGAAAATGTTTCAAGTTCAATTGTTGGGAAGGAAATTGCATGGAAAAAATCTTAACTAGGGGTGATGTGTCGAATTAATTTTGTTGTAATAAATCTTCTACAGAATTTTCACAAACTAAAACTAAACAGACAAATAGACGAGCTGGCTTCAGCAAAGCAGTAAAAGGTTTCCATATGCACCATCATTCATTTATGTGCCTGAAGGACATTAAAAATCGTAAATAAACGAATATCTGCAAATCCAAATATAACTTCACTTATATTTATGGTAAAATCTCAAATATCACATTATTCTCTACATCGCCCAGTTACTAACTCGACAGTAATACAATTGCAAACCACATTTTCTGCTCTATTCTCAACAAATGCACCGAGTTGGTATCAAATAAAATAAATCCTAAGTTTTACAGATTATAGAAAATATATTTCACTAAGACCTTTTTGGACTTTCTAGTGCTACACATAGACCATATCAATTTATAGCGCCTTTTGATGTAGTCTGTGCAATTAGCCTAAGAGCGTTTTGACTGATTCACCGGACTTATCTTAAAGTCATAATAATTCTTACATTTACTCTAAAAATAGTTATTTGTCTCAACGGCTAATTGTTTACCTAATACATTTACGTAACTCTCAAAAGATTGACTGTTGTTTTCCTTTAACAAAGAGTCTAAGATTATAATTCATAAATTGTTGACCTTGTTAGCAATTATGACAAGGAATATAGCCCTTTTCTTAAAGATAAAATAATTAGGTAACCAACAAATATATTAAAGTTTAGACCCGCCGGCCACAATCCAAAATTTATTTAACGTCTTTGACAAACTTTCATAAAACTTGTAAAATTACTGGCGCTTAGCCCTTTGATATTTTTGGTTTCACGAGCTGAAAATTTTCGTAGAAACATGAAATTAAAATTTCTGTCGAACAAAATTGAATCTACCAACGTTGTTTAATCTGTTCTGTGGTAAAAACGAAAAACAAATGAATAAACGCTCCCAACCCGTCTGGAACATTTATATTTCCAAATACGATCACAGTTATGCATTAAATACATATTTTGTTCAATTCCTTTTCCTTTTATGTGTGGTCAAAGAAATGGCTAGTTTCATCCTTTGACACAAGGTATACTTGCTTTAGGTAATATCTGATAGGCATCACTATCTTGTAAGCACTTTCCCGGATTCGGGTCTTTGCCCAACACTGGGCTATATACATGCTGAGTTGTATTTGTAAAGTTCAAAATAGGGTATGCAACTTGAAATAGAATTCGTCTCGTCATACACTCTATTACATAAAATGTAACTCCTTTAACATTCGTCAATTTGTGGTATAAATGTGTAGTTCTCTGGCGATTTAATTTCTCTGCCACTAATTAAGGATACTGAGAGCCTCCCACTACCTTTTACAGTAACATGATTGCAGGTATGTAAAAGAGACGCCACTCTACACCCTTTAATGCGCTGTCACGCTTCCACATTCACCACAATATTTCTTTATGATGTAATGGTAAGGCTCTCTTAAACTTTAAATACTGTTTGAATAAATTTTAATGGAAACATTTCACGTTTCAAATGTACACCTCCATTTCTGTGAGTGTATAGCATGGAAATAAAACAAATTAGTGGAATTGTAAGTTCTCTCTTTACTCTTGAATTTCTTTTGAAATTGTAGAGCTGTAACATTTATACTACAAACAAATTTGTTTCAGTATTTGTAAAATGTAATTAATTTTGGGCGAATGAGATGAAATTGAATGTGAAATTGTTTCGTACTGAAAAGGTATAAACGGAACTCTATCACTAAGGCTCCACTGTATATGTCACCAGGCTGTATCTAACGGACCGTGATATATAAACAGATGATGTATTTCTGTTGCTGCTATAAAAAAAGTCCTAGAAAAAAAGAGTCAAACGTTTTTACGTATTAGTGGGTGACAAATAAATGTTCGGTAGGAGGACCTAAAAATTTACTATCACCCAGATGATTTGTTTATGTTAAGCCTATTTGTACGGTGTCTACAGCACTTGTCCAGTCAGTACTTTACTTGATTGTTTTTTCTTCCAATTTAACTTAAATGTGAGCGCTAATTTTGGTAGAGGGCTTTATCTCAGTTTTGACTCTACAAAATATATACATACTAACACATTTTAAACAGAACTTCTGTTTCTTCTTCTATCTTTAAAAAATCTGTCTGTAACCTAACAAAAATTGTTATATTATATATTGTTAAATCTTAGGAAGACGGTCAAAACCGTTTTGTCTCACACCGACGATTGTCGCAAATGACCGCTCGATCTAATAATTAAAATGGGTACTTAATAAAACGACTTCTTTATGTTAATGATATAAATCCGAAGTTAACAATAAAAAAGACTTTCCTTGATGTATTTATTATTAACGTACCATACGTATACTACGAGACAAAAATGTAGAGTCATTTAACTTTATTTTGTAGTTTGTCACCGACTTATTGAACATTTTTCTCTATTGTCTGCATGGGAATAACTTTCGACAGTTGTATGACCGGGTTTTTGGGGATAGTATGATCTTGAGGTTGTAATCTTTTTGAGGACTACTTTCTCTTATAAACGCATTGAACGATGGCCTCATTCATGCATTATAATTGTTGATATCCATTATAAATCGCCATGTTACTGTCTATTGTGATTTTTAGAGTTAGTTTTGTTTAAATCTTGTTAGTAGAGTTTAAGTAATATCTGATGTGAACCGGTTTTTCATCGGTTGAACACCTGTTCCAATAAGTAAACCTTTAAAAATCATAATATCAATAAGTTAAGCATAAGAACATAATTAATTTCGTATTGATTGATTAGTCATCGAGCTCATCATTTAATTAGTGATTTTGGCAGTCTTACGCCGAATACAGAACACTCAAGTTAAACAGTCGAATATTCAAATTCAAGACCAGAATCCAGCAAAATTTCAAATACACTAAATAGACTAATATTCATATTATGTCACTTTGTTCCGAACTCCAATTATAAATTAAATTTAAAATCTTAAATGTCTCTACTTCCCACATCGCTCAATAACGACAGCATATATGCTGTCGTGGACCGTCAGATATATAATTAGTTCAGTTATAACTTAACAACTTATGTTTGACATTCCACTGTTCGGTGCTAAGTGCTCCAATTACAAATAAACAACTGATGCTCAACAATATCAAGTAATAGTACAGTATCGTAAAAGTGAATTACACGGTATCATGGTATCGACCAATCAGAGGCCTGCGTGTGCGCCGTCCCTCAGTCACGGCCAAACGAAGCCGCCTGGCGGTCGCACATATAAACATTTTTTTTTAATATAAACATAGTTTAAATTAAGTGTTCATTTTTGTTGACATAGAAGATACTTTTGGATTTAAAAAAAGGTTTGTTATATTTATTTTTATATATTTTTGAAATTGCGTTGTTTTGGCTTATCATTATTTTATCTGTGCTCTACTTATTCGGTATGTAAACAATGTTTGATTTTAGAATGTAATTTATTGTTGTGTAATTGTTTGTGTATTCATTCGTTTTTTTGCAAATAGTGATGGTACTTATTTTTGGTATAATTCGTTAACGAATTTCAATGGACTATTTTTTCTTTATTGGAGTAATGACCAGTGGTTTTTCATATCCGCTCTATATTTTGATTATAGTGAAAAGTTGTCAATGTCTGTGAATTTAATCAGATTTTTTCGCGACTCTTGGTCTTAGCGCGATATTATAATTTAACCTACATTACAAATACAGTCGATAAATAGATATTCAAACTATTTTTTTTATCAAGTTGAACTTGCGGTTTATGAGATGAATGTTTTAAATCAAACAAAGTCTTCAGCTTTATTATATTAGTTTCGATTCCTGTCTTCCAACCATAGACAGTGTTTTGTCAAATATTATCATTATTTTAATACTTCTTCTTGTATTACTAGTTGTTAATTTTCCTTATAAAGTAAACCAAAGCAACCTTGATTGCACTCATAAGTAGAGATCTAAGAAACAAGATATGTAATTACAGTAATTTCCATCTATTGTAAGCAAGTAGTTTGCGGTAATTCCATTTAAACGTGTTTGTGGAACCAGACCGTTTGATTACATAGGCTAATGATTGGTGATTTACTTTTATGATGTAAAGAACTATCAATTGAGGCAGCGGTCATGCGTATTTACCCTATGTGTTAACGCTAGTTCGACTCGCGACCCCGCCTCAATCAGCTCATGATTAAGGACTCCGGTTGAGTCCGAAACTAGTCGAGCAATCCCGATAAATACGCGTGATTTTTAAATCAAAATAAATTTGTTCAAATAAGGCTACAAACTAGCGCTTATTGAAGGTCAATTTTACATAGACAGCTCCCCGTATTGCCCACCCTTCACCTCTTCCTAAGTGGTCTAACCGTGAAGAAGGAAATACGCAACAAACCGTAGCATCATTTTGTAATGAATGATTTTCACGATAATGACTACAACAATATATGATAGACTGGTTAGCAGTTTACTAAAAGTAAGATATCCAATAAAATATAAAGGTATCTGAGAACGATACCAAACAAAAAAAATACCTATTTTGTCATCCAGTGAATTTTCATATCTAGCTAGACTGACATGGGCCGATGATGATGATGATGTAATGATTTGTCATTTTTTTGTTACAGTCAAAAAAGATGTAGATGCATTTGATCGTCACAGCAAAGTGTCATTCTTTATGACAATATAACGAAATGCTAATTAAAAAAAGTCATACTATACCATCTAATCTCAAACTAAACAAAGCTTGTATTATGGACACTAGACAACTGATAAACATTATTTATATGATTCTAAATACATAATATATACCATATTATGTATACAGAACAAATAATCGTACTGACAATGCCAGTCAATTTAAGAAAATTGACACTTGTTATAACGTAACTAATGTATCATTCAATCACTCAATCTTAAGCAGCCCTTTTTAATCTCAAATGATTTGAACCACTTACAGTCAGTAAGAATTTTATCGACACCCAATACAGGATTTGGCACTCAGAAGTTAAAGAGGTTTCACAAAAACTCACACTTTAGAACTTAAACAACAGAATAACGTGTAATGTTATTGCAGTTATCTCTGACGGATCTGAGCATTAACAAAAACGATGACCTTAAATCCTTATTAACATTTGTCAGTAACCTCACCTTTTTTTCCTGCATTATATGCGCATTTTCACACAATCCAAGGCCATTTAGTGCAAACAGAAAATCTTAAATCTGGCTAAGTATTTGCTTGAATTTAAGTACTTAAAAGCTAAATTTTTCCTCATTGGCCGGACTAGATCAATATTTGACAAACTGTGTCCAAAAAAGTGAATATATACCTAAGCTATTAGGCTAGTTAGAATAATTTAAACTTTTTGGAGTCCAGTTCCATCTCATTTGTGGAAGCAAGACAACACTAGCATATCGCAGAGACAGTCATGCCCTAAACAATTACAACAATACTAGATACTTTAAGACGCCTCAAGAAGAACTTAATAATTTTATTACAGAACTTACGTATAAAAATAATAAGGTTTTATTCACACAACACAAAGAGGTACAATAGGTGGTTGTATCTACATAACAGATTAATGTATATTGACCACAAAAAGTTCGCGATTAACATGAAACAAAAACCGAGCATTTGTATGACGAAGTCCATTGATTTATTTATAAACAGCCAGTCGAAAAAAAAGCTTGCTCGGAAAACTTAAACCGTCATTCTTAAAAAAAAAAGAGTTCGAAGTTCAATTTGTTATTACTATGAAGATTGGGTCCTTCTTATACTGGTAATAAGATACTTAAAAAGCGATTCCTGTGTAATAATTACTGAGATTGTTAATGAGTCATTTATTTTTACTTTTACTGAAAAACTCAGGCATTTAGTAAATCTGATTACGTTACGACTTATGTTGATGACTGTACATTTAAAACTCACGTTCTCACGCCCTCTACAGAGATTCGTCAAGATATTTCCATTCATTTTTACTGTAAATAATTACAAAGTTAATTTGCTTAAGAATATTTTTTTGCTGATATTCAAAATCCCTTGAAAAGTTAGTCACAATAAATTAATTCTTATTTTAGAAGAGATTTATAAATTTGTTTCATATATTTTGTATTTATTAGTTTCTTATACAATAAGACGTGCCTACTTATGCATATATGACTAGCTGACAGTTAGACAATTCGTTTATAGATTTTTTTCTGGTTAATATTATAATCCTGAAAGTTTACTTGGATGTATGAATGGATGTTTGTGACGCTTTCATGCTAAAATCAATGAATGGATTTGGACAAAATTATCGACATTGCAAAATCTAAACACAGGAGTGACGTCATGCGTAAGCTCTGCGCAGTTTGATCAATTCATGTATATGGGACATAAGAAAAAAAACCGTATTCATTATATTAATTACTCTTCAAACTATAAGATGGACATTAAAAAAAAGTCATCCTTTTAGTAATTACTAGCTGTTGCCCGCGACTTCGTCCCCGTGGGTAGAAGATATAAGTTATGATTTATACCTGCCCTGCTTTTTCACATTTTCCATTGTATCTTCGCTCCTATTAGTCGCAGCGTGATGGTTTATAGCCTAAAGCCTTCCTCGATGAATGGTCTATTCAATACAAAGAGAATTTTTCAATTTGGATCAGTAGTTCCTGAGATTAGCGCGTTCAAACAAACAAACAAACAAACTCTTCAGCTTTATATATTAGTATATAGAGTATAGATTAAACGACTCTAAGTATAGATACAATGATGAATAAAGCCAAATCTGTGAACCGTGTCACTTAAGAAATTTGTAGAGAAGTCAAAGTCAGTTCAGTAAAAATCATTTGCAAGGTCTCAAGACTAAATATCTGTATCGACCTTAAGACCAATGAGGCGAATCAAAGGGAGATCGGTTGACAAAAAGATAACATTATGGTGCAAGAGAAACAGTATCGTATTTCTTGTACCATTGTACCTTGATATGATTTTTTTATAGTAAGGCTTTGCAATAGATTAGCATTATTAGGTCTATAACTTCAAAAATTTGATTAATCGTTTATTTCATTTTTTGATTAAAATTTTGAATCGAAGAAAAAAAACACTTATTAGATATATTTTTTTTGTTATACAATTCTTTTTTTGCAACCAGAAAATTTATTGTGTTATTAATAAAATAATACTAAAACAAACAAACCTTATCAATATGCAAATATAAATAATTATAAAATCTACATACTTAATTTTAAATTATAATACCTACCTACTTCTAGAGTTGTCTGGAACATGATTCGTTGACCGAAAAAACCTAATGCGTCATGTTATTTAAGAAGGAAACAGCAAAGAATTCTTTTATTAGCGAGATTTTAAGTGACGGAAAAATCCAATGAGTTTTTAATGAACTTGGCTTTACGATGTTTGCACATCAAAATTCGTTTTTTATTTATTTAACTGAAATGGTAATTTTATGTACCGGTGGTGGTACATAAAACAAATAATAAAATTAAGCCTTTATATTTTTCAGTTTATTAAGCGTATTTCAAAAGAAATGACTAGCATTCCACTTAGTTTAAAATGGATATTTATAGGGGACAGACTAACACAATAAGTAGATATTTTCACACTATTTTCATTAAAAATACGAATCCTTGTATCATAAACATTCAAGTGACTTTCACCTAGACATCCCGTCTCAAAACAAGCATTCGTAGAGTACAAAAGTGCTTGTCCTACACAGGGATAAGCATCTTGGACGCTTAATGGATTTAGCGTGGTGTCTACCTGGCTATCCATACTTTTTTTATGCATAGTCTTGGAACAAGGACTCTGACGTTATTTTAACAAACCTTGGAAATTCAGGTGCGCTAGCCTCCCCACGATATTTTCCTTCAACAATTTATAGCAAGTCATAATTACTTTGCGTGCCTGAATCTGAACCTATGATCTTTGACTTGTGCAATCACTTACTGTTGAATATATAATTACAATGGCAGAAAATAAATTTCCATACCAAAACGTAGAAAGTATATTAATAAAACTCTTCTTATAAAAGTAATTTATTCATCAAAATACAAAAAAAAACCGTATAATTTTATCGATAAACATTAACACATGTCCCATCACTATTGCCAACGTCAGCAAGTTCCTTTGTTACCAAGTTTAACTAGGAAATTATGTCAAAAGTGGTACACCGCATTTTTCACTCACCCTGTACGTGAAGGCAAATAAGGTACAATGTTTTGCTTAACGAATAACGTGTATTTCTTCAACGAAAATACAATGCTGTAAAAATATAATAATGTAAAAAATATTATAATGAATAAAGATAAAAAGATGTAAATGGTAATCTGGATAATTATATCTCATGGAAATAAGAAGAGTTAACTATTACCAACATAAAAGAATAGGAAAAAATAATAGCACATATATTCTTTGTTGTAATTTGTTTAACAATAAGTTTATTTCATACATTATGGCTTACGTTGCATATCGAGGGGTCTCCGTTTCGAAAAAGACTTGTCAGTAGTTGAAGACTTCGCTTCCCCTACATTTAAAACTAGCTGTTGCCCGCGACTTCGTCAGCGTGGCTAGAAGATATAAGCTATGATTTATATCTGCCCTGTTTTTTCACATTTCCCATTGTATCTTCGCTCCTATTAGTCGTAGCTGTCGGTTTATAGCTTAAAACCTTCCTCAATGAATGGTCTATTCAACACAAAAAGAATTTTTCAATTTTGAACCAGTAGTTCCTGAGATAAGCGCATTCAAACAAACAAACAAACTCTTCAGCTTTATATATTAGTATAGATAGAGATATTATTCCAGTTGTTTTTTTTGCGTTTGTGTGTATGAGGAGGTGTGCGTGCGTGTGTAAGTGTACAACGTGTGACTAAACATCACGATAAATATTGATAATATTTATTATACCTAATTCATTATTATTTGATAGCAAAACGTAAATTATTTTTAAATCCATGCCAAATACAAATTATAGATAGCTAATCACTTATAATAATCCTACCTGAAGCATAAGGTGAAACGGACAAAAACATATTTAAACAATCATTACTGGCCACAAACAAAAACAATTGAATTTGAAATCAAAGTTAACTTTTAAATAAAAAGTATTTGCATATTTCTGATTTTTTCTTTTTTTAACAAGCTTTTATTAGGTCGACCTGTATGTATGTAACTATTTAATGAAATCTAAGCAGATTAATTTCTTTTCAGTGATTTAAAATGGCCCCCGACGCTGATAAGCGCCAGATCAGCTTTCCCCGACTGGAGTACCCGATACACAGAGAAACAGTGCCGAAGACAGCACAGCTCTGGCTTAAAGGCAAGCGATCCCAAGACGGCGCCGAAAACCTGTGGAGAATACACGACGGCTTGTACGATCTGACTGAGTTCATATCAATACATCCTGGTGGCGCTGAATGGCTGGCGGTTACAAAGGTCAGTTGTAACTTTATTTCTTATAGTATTTTTGGTTTAAATTACTCGTTAGGATAAAAGTAGACTTGAAGGAATAGATCTCATGTGGAAGAAATACAACTTATCATGAGCTGACGATGCTGCAGGGTCGGGAAGTGTCTTTTTTTTCAAAGTAGGTACACATTTTTTTCACAATATACTTTTTGATTGTTTTTTTACTATTTTTTCTGTTGTTATCGGGTAGGTACTCACAATTTGCAACCTAAACATAGAAGACTGTATCTTTGGTCACTTTGGAGAGCATGAATTTTTTAGCAATACCAAAACTTTATCGATGACGTCTGGTACTGCTAAAAGCAGCTATACAGTGTATATTACAGGAAATAGAAAATTCATTAAGTTTTCAATACTAAGAGTTTCCACAATACACGAGAGATATCTACATATCGTCTGGAAAAGGGCAAATCCACGTAAATAGCATTTTTGTACTTTCTCTATTGTGCTTTTATAGTTTTAAACTTCCCCTGTAAAACTAGATGTATTGAAGATACGCGGACTTTACGTATGTTAGATTCGTGGATTTAAACTATCCGCGACGATTTGAAAAATCTTTCGTTCATTAGATACCAAAGCCTGTAGTTGCACTCTCCGAGCGCTATTAAATCAATATAATGAACTGAAACTACACCTCAAAGTCAGGACTATACATTTTAAGTTTTCTGGTCCAATTCTTATGCCTTCATGTCTTAGCTCTCAGATCGCAGTCAACACCCTTCACAAGACCAATAACACTTTAATTTTGAAAAATAAAATCCTTTTGATGGAATAAGGACCATCGTTGAATTCCAATTTCGTTGAATGGAAATACGACCTTTGATTACACACACTCATATTGTGATACTGTAATTAGTGCATTGCGAATGAACAATTCAATAATGTCTGAATCCCAAAATGGTTTTCCTTCGGGATATTGCAGGTGCAGCGTTATTTCAATTTTGATTGTTTCGTAAATGTGAATGTTGAAAAAATTTAAGGTGAATTGGGAAGTGAGTCAAAAGATTTCAGTGTACTCGGAAATATTAAAAAATTGGTCATATTACTTTGTTTAATAGTAATTGTATGAGAATTTTGAAATCTAGAATAAATTATTCTTTAATTATTAATTATTATTTATTCTAGAATAGTTATTTTTCTGAGATTGCTATGATAAACATTTGTGCCCCAGTTCGGGCGCCACAAACTTTTTTATTAGCTGGTATTATTATTTTGAGTTGTGGCTTGAATCTAAACAATAACACTAATTTAATTTTATGATTTCATGTCATTAAGCATTTTTATTAGTTTATTAAACGATACAAGGTCACCTTGGAGATCACCTTTATTAATTACACCTAAAAACGGTTTGACATTTTTGAAGTCCTAATAATATAAAGCCAATCCAAAATATATACAAACAGCAGCAAATTAAAAATAAATGTAACTTTAGATTCGTTTCTAATAATAACTTGTACTAATTATGCCATCATTTCATTGGCCTAGCCTTTTCCCAACTATGTTGGGGTCGGCTACCAGTCTAACCGGTTTCAGCTAAGTACCAGTGTTTTACAAGGAGCGACTGCCTATCTGACCTCCTCAACCCAGTTATCTGGGCGACACGGTACCCCTTGGTTAGACTGGTTGTCAGACTTTTTCAAGCTTCTGACTACCTGTAACGACTGTCAAAGATGTAAGAATAACAGCCGGGACCCACAATTTAACGTGCCTTCTGAAACACGGAGGAACTCCTTATGACAAAGACGGTCACCCATCTGCGGACCAACCGCGTCAAGCATAGCTTAAACTGTGATCGTTTCACTTCTGCGGTTATAGCTTAGCCACGAGCTCCTGGATGCATCTACAAATAGAAACAAAACAAAATCACTCGAAAATCTAAATGATTGTCATTCGTTCAATCATCTTCAATTGCAAAGTCCATATTTAAATACTCTAGCGTATTATATTAACTTAGTGATCCTCAAAAAAAACGTTTTCCAAATTGAAAACCCTCTGTAGCTGTCATTGGCGTACCGCAATATGCGGTCGACAGGCCAGGAATGTCACCTGCGGCCGCAGACTCCGTCAAGATGGTAATCTACAAAGTGATTCACTCAACCGCAGGGCTGATAGACTAAGCGCGTACTTAGCAGAAGCGACGCGGAACCAGATATGTCAAGATGTGTCGTGGGAAAATGTCTGCGGTTTAATCGTGGAAAAGAAAAGTTAAGGGAAGTGGTGCTAGTTTCAGGGTGCCGCGGCCGGATCCCAACGTTAAAAAAAGAAACTTATTACTGAAGCATGGTTGGTGATGTTATATCTCTGTATATGCACTGATTGTTTTGTAGAGAACATATTCTTTTTTTCCACTGTAACCAATAAATAATAATAAAAATAAATGATAAAGATGGGGGTGACGAGGTGGAGGTTTAGGTGTTGGAGTGGTCATAGATGTGTATGTAGCCCTTAAATTAATTCGTCACAAATGGGCTTAAGCAAAACACATTGGTTGGATATGTTTTTCTACTAGTGATGTTGATCGTGAGCTCAGAATAGTAACACGAACGTGATTTGAGTGCCACTTCTTTGTACTTCTTTCTTCTGTGAGATGACAGGTACTTGAACGATACTGACTTGAAACGCAATGTTGATTAATTACAGTGTTGATTAATATGGACTAAATCAGTGGTCTACACATTGCCTTTGATAGCTGAACCTTACACAAATACAACCGACCAGGTATTCGCTACTGTCTCAAGAGATAATACAAATATAACTTTAATTAAATTCTCCATTCTTCATATAACTTGTGATATTTTAATATGACGTCAAAGATAAAATCAATAGGGTTGAATTTACGACACCTTAAATATGCATACAGATTTCTATGGCATCGGTGTCTGCAGATAATATTTAATTAATGAATAATTTCACATTAAGTACTTCCTTTAAAACAATAAGATATAAAATGCATTGCTTCAGAGGAAACACATCTCGGGATAGATATAGTTATAATTACGTGTATTAATTACAATTCTATTAAATTTGAAGGCTAATGCAATCACTTTACTTGCTTCGCTTATTATTGAGCCTTATGCTTCTGTTAGTATTTTTATTAAATAGTTTATGAGGTATACGTTAAATATTAAGCAGACCAACAACTTAAGCCTTTCATAATATTTATTTTTTAATGTTACTATGGAGCCTATGTATAATCTACTCTTTGTTTTTGTGTCAACTTTTTTTCACTTTCAAGAATTACTGCAACTTTCTTAAAAAAAAAATACTTATATTTCGTAGATAGTTCTTAATACCTATGAAATAAAATATATAATTCAAAGTAACAATGACAACTACAGATTAAGAGCAATAAAAACAAACATTAACGAATAAAATAAACCAGATATCACGTCCAACACATAACTTGAAGTCCAAACATAGCAACTATTTTACAACTGCAGAACTTACAGACATCGCGATCGTCTGGAGACTGTCACTTGACATAGTTTTGCTTAGTCCAGGACGTGTACAACAGATAAAACTTTAACCTTCGCCTATACGTCTCCCGAGTCAGTTTCTACATGAACAAAGCTTTAGAGTAAATTCCACTTGAAAAATGTAAGGTTATACGAGGAGCTAATATTCGTAAAATAATGTTTCTCAAATGCTTTTTAAAGGGTCCGAATAAAAAGTGGAAATGGAACAGGGAAAAAAGCGAAACTAAGACACAGCTATCTGTCCGCCTGTCAAGAGGCTGTATCTCATGAACCGTGACGGCTAGTAGCATGTAAAATTAGATGAAATTGCTACCAATGAACAACTAAAAACGAGATGGAGTATCATATATAATAGGAGAAGTACTGTTCACAAATTAAAAGGAGTGACTATTTTCAGTGTCATGGGTCCGTGTCGCACCTGAATCTAATTTGACAGCTAAATTCAATTACTTGACCAACATCAAATATTTTTTCTTAAAACTAAATGTAAAAAGAATGAAAAATTATTAATTCTCAGTCAATTTCAGCCAGTCTAACATCATCTCCAATGGATCACAGTTCTTACATAATATACTACCACTACGCAATGGGTCCATCCATACATTAATTAAAGTTGATGAAACGTCACGCAGCCCGGACCTCGTTTAATAAGCTTACTCCATCATTAGCCGCGAACGTCACACCTAAGTAATAAATCACGTGTTTAGGTAAATTAAATGTATATACAACATGGCGGAGAAAGTTTGTATTGATACGTGAGATCCAATTATGTGTAATCATACTTGAGATGTTGCAAAATGTCCTGAAGGAAGAAGGCTATTTAACCTAGGGCTGTAGAGTTTGATGCACCGTTTTTTGTGCAGTTGAGCATTTACGAAGTTATAAAGGGAGGCTAAGTTCCACTGGACAGCAAAAATCGAGTCTTGTCCAGTATAACTGACGTTCATTGATAGTATTGAAATTTATCACGACAGAAAGAAATGGAAAATATTATTGTATTGTTATTTTTTTTCCAGGATATTTTGATTGTCGATTTACTGAAAACGGAAACGTCTAAAAAGCAATAAGGAACGCAGTCAGAATGATCAATTTTTTTTTGGTATACTGATGTTTTGATTATCTACTGAAAGGAGTCCTTGAACAGATACAAAAAATAGGCAAAAACACGCGATGTTATAATTAGGAGGAAAATCCCATAGACCAACTGCGTAATATTATGATTAGTAGAAATATTTTTTTACAACATGATGTTTCGATACTTTTTTTTCTTGAATGAACTAGATCGTTAGACTCAGGATGAAATTAAATGAAATGACGAAGAAAGGCCTATCACCCTCAGGACTTCTTAGAAACACCTCACTCGGTTTGCAAATAGATCAGCCAACCCAAGCTTCTTAGGTCGACCATGATGTGGTCATGCCGTCTATCCGCAATCATTGTGATTTCATATGATATCGATATCATGTAAAAAGCTACCCCACAAAATACTGAAGACTGAACACCTACCTCGTTCTATCAATTATATAATAATAACTTTGTTCTTTCCAGGGCACAGACATCACAGTGGCATTCGAAACACATCACCTAAAAGGCCTCGCAGAAACCCTCCTACCAAAATACTTCGTCAGGAAGACAACACTACCAAAAAACGATCCCTTCACATTCAAAGAGGATGGATTCTACAAAACATTAAAATTAAAAGTAATGGCTGGAATCGAAAATATACCAAAGGATGCTCGAAAAAAAAGTGATTTTGTGACTGACGCACTTTTGCTAAGTGTCCTTGTGTTAAGTCCTGTCAGCTGTTGGGTTTGGCCTCAAAACTTCTTGCTCGGAGCCGCACTGACCGTTTTGAATAGTTTCTTTTTGAGTTCCTTGATCACTTGTGCACATAACTACTTCCACCGTGGAGATAATTGGAGAATGTTTTTGTTTAATTTAGGAGGAGCGTCGTATAGGTGAGTACATAATTTACACTAATTTATCTTAAACTAATTGTTTTAATCGCTTTCCTATTCCGTTGGTTGCTTTCGGCTTATTTTTATAAGGATTTTCCCGCTCTAAGAAATTTCATCCTTGCAACTCGGGGGTTTCACAAATATTTAAGTCACATGCACGAGTCGACTAGACTCGAAACTGGGTGGGCTTTTCGTGGTGACCTATAATGATACCACTAGGTTTTATGTGCTAACTAATTCTCTTGAGTATTTTTTCATAAAATATGATAATATTTCAAAAACAAAAAGATTTAAAAATGTATCTTCGTTTAATTAAATTGAAGTTATATTACCAATTAATCCAATTAACACTTACACAAGAAATGTAAAAGACCAATGTTTGGCATTCGTAAATACGAAACAATAGCCTTGGACTTGAGCTGTTGACCTTACTACATTATGAATTAGTAACAGCGCATGCGCACACAAATAGTAAGTGATTTATAAAACGTTATATTTTAACATTATTTCAATGCCAACCAATGTTCAAATCAAGGAAGAAATATTTAGATCTGGTAGTGACAGACACGAAAAAGGTGAATAGCAAGATCTGAGATTAGTAAGATAATTATCCATACTAATAATAATATTAACGCGAAAGTTTGTATGTATGGATGTTTGTTGCTCTTTTGTACAAAAACTACTAGAACGAATTTAGACGAATCTTCGTAGGTACACTAACACATTGAATAGTTTTTATCCCGATTGTACATTTCCGTGGCATCATTTCCGATTTGTAGCGAGACGGCCCGCGGGCAATAGCTAACTTAGTGTAAGACTTATGCAGTTGTGGAAGCGAGACGAAGGTACACACGTTGTAAGAAGTGTTGCTTCCACAACAGGTTGAAATGATTGTTTGCATGATGCAGATGCATTTTGGAATAAGTTTACTTAACGCGTATGACGTGGTTTGGTTTGCAAAAATATTGTTGTTTTTTTTTTATAAAAGTCATTGCCCTACGACGTTGGACGTGGGACATTCACCGTGCGTTGTATGGTTATTAAATTAAATAATGCAAATTTCCTTAGTTTGAATCCGTAGGTTATTAAATAATTCGCAAAAGATAGTGTGGTTTCTTCGGTATCACTGGTTTTTCCAAATGATCCATTCACTCTTTTAACGAAATAATAAATTAACGATCGTGACGTCAATGGGCAAAACAAAGGTCTATCTTAAACAAGTTTTGTGAATTTATATGTTTTGGACATAGGTCTATAATATTCTTCCAAACCTGTTATGCCTTTGCTAACAAAATCATCACACCATCTTCGCAGCGGTCTTCAAACAAGATAAATTAAAAGAAAAACACCGCCAGTTAAAACTTACACTTGTTACCAAACAAGTCTAAAGAAACTCGCTCATAATGAAACTTCAATATAAAACGAACTAAATTGAAATTGCTCAATCCGTTTGGAAGCTATGATGCCACAGACAGACAGGCAGACGGACAGACACCCCTCTTTTGCTTTCAGTATTCAAAAACAATCTTCTTTATCTCTGAAACTCAGAAGTTATACTGCAGTAATATCCAAAGATTATTAGGTATTTTCTCAAATATTGCTGAGGGCAATGCAACATGAAGTTTGACCGCACTTTCCGGATATTACAAGCTATGTACTAACCCAGCTTAGTTGTAGTAATGAAAACTTTAGCAGCTTGGATATTGCTAATACTAGATTGGATTTTGCTGTGTAACGGGTTATTGATTAAATAATATATTATGTTATGGTATGTGTTACGTTAATTAATTTTACAAAAGCGAGGCATTGATTATGCGATGTTAACAATAGAACAAGAAGGTTGGCAAGTGGATAGTGTCAATTATGATTTTAATTAAAATCTTATTACGCGTTAATTTGTATGCATGTTTCTTATTATCCTATCACTTTCAATTAGCTGAGTCTATTTTGATGATTTTGGGAATGACTTCAGATGACCACCTGGATTGAGACATGCTTTTTTGACATTATTCATCCTAAAATATTTCACTTTTACCTAGCTTGAAATTAAACAATAAATCACGTTTGTAACTTTCCGTAGACTTTACGGATACTAAGTAAAAATATTTATAGCATAGGTGTCATATAAACAAAAAAAATAGGCAGTGATTTTTTTATTGATATAGTAAATAATGATAAGGATTTTTTTATTCCAAGTAAGTCAGCTAAGTCAAGATCACTTAGTACTTAAGTGATGTTGTTGTAGCATATCACTGTTACAAACCGCTTTGAACTCCAAACGTGCTATGACTTCAATCTCGCATATTTGCACTAATGCTTAGATTCAGGTTTCTAATTTTAATATTCTTAACTTCTTTGTCACATTAGGTAGGTAACCAGAAACCTTTAGATAAACATAAATATAATAGAAGTACGAATAGATTGATAAAATGAAGAGGTTTGTTTGAGACGGCTTATAAACTGGGCAATTAGGTAAAAATATATTCAAGGAAATAGAGTAAGGCTATCGACTTGACCTCCATAGCACATTTGCTAGGAAGATACCCGGGAATAGTAGCCAGAAAAGTTACGTTTTAAAGAAGCCATAGCTTAGATGTATGATCGTAGGACTGCAAAGTACGTGCGTCAATAACTAATGTCTTTTCGAATCAATGCACGAATGCCAAGTATTTATTACTTGTTAAAAACGTGAGGGCACCAGCACACCTGCGAATTCTTCACCGGTTGGAAAGGCTATATCAGAGGTCACCTGGAAGCTTAACCACCCGACATCAACCATATGACAAGAAAAAGATGAATTTAATCAACAATTTAATTTTCTTTCAGTGATTGGCGGATCTCCCATTCGATGTCTCATCATCTACACACGAACACTGCTCAGGACATAGAGCTGAGTATGCTGGAGCCCTTCCTACAGTTCCTGCCGCACAAGGACAAACCCATATGGGCACAGATGGGAGCCTTCTACTACCCCGTCGTCTATGCAACGTCATTGCTTTTCATGATGTTTCAAAAGTGAGTATAACTACCAAATAGTTATTTTAAGGAGATAGAGTGTGTAACGTGGTAGGGGGGAATCTCGGGGTCTACTGAACCAAAATACCTACCCTATTGGTAGGTATTTTGGTTCAGTAGTTAAAGGTAGGTAATGTTAGCGATGATAGAAAACGCTCAAATGTTTGAAAACTACAGGTAAATGTCACGTTACTAATAGATTTGAATTGTAAAATCAAATCAAATTGTATATTGCAATTCATTATAAAATTAACTGTAAAAGATTATAGAAGTAATAATTTACCCTGAGACATCGAATGTCCTGTACGCGCTGCGATGAAGAGCACTTTATGATTATTACTTGTTTTACTTGAAATGAAATACGTTATTGAAACCTATATCTTTGTGTAATTCTATATTAAATTGATCGGAAACTGTTATTAAGCTTTATCTCAATATTGTGCTTGTGGTTTTTACCTTTAGACAAATATTTGATTATTGCTTTCTATGGAAAATAGTTCCTAAGCATATTATTAGTTTAACTATTTGTTGGCGAGCCAGATGACTGAATAAAAAATAATTTATAATTGGACATTAGTGTCTATAGGGCAACGGCCTCTCTTCCCTTGTTCCATTCTAACTCTATGGCTATAAGATAACTTGTATATTTAAGATAGTAACAAAAGTCGGTGATCTAAAAAAACCCAATACAGAAAAAAGTTAATAAACTGGAAATTTATATGTATATATTTGTTGCTGGGTATTTTATGCTAAAAATAGGTTGTTACTAATTCAAAGTGAAATGAACACATTTTAACATCCTCTAATATGCTAATTTACTTAACTTTTATAAAGTTTCTGACTTTATTATTTAAGATGTTTATTTTTTATTTTCAAATTGAATTCTAAATTAGAACATTTAGTGGTTTCTTAGGTTTACGCGAATGTGAGACATTGAAAGTAGTTTCATTAGAACATTTATTTGAGCAGGATTACGAGTCAACTGTCGATGATTTATACGTGATGGTCTATACGTACAACTCTCAATATTACTGCAATAATGATCTTAAAAAAGTTATTTCAATTTACTGCAAATGTAGTTGGCTAAGCCAGTGTTTACACTCGTAAAACATCAAGTTAAATCAATGTGTCTTTTGTTCTTGGTTTGAGAAAGTTACCAAAGAAAGTAACTTATTTTTTTGTTACGTGTTGCGTAACCACTCCATTCGTAGTCACGCAATGGCCGTCCTCAGACAATTATAATATGATACAGCTGCATAAATGCATACCACATGTTCAAAACTAGCGCGATTTGAAATTCAAATATATTTACTTAAAAATAATTAATCACGATTCCAAAAATATTCTTTGATATAACTACTTTATCAATATTATCTTTATAATTCGATTAATAGGTGTACTAGTAATGCTTAAACAGTATACTCACGTTTAGTTATCGGGATCACCAGACTAGTTTCGGACTCAATCAGAGTTCCTACCGGGGTCACTAGTCGAATCAGCCTTTAAACAGGAACCATACAAATAAAACAAAATAATTTCATATTAACCTTCTAAATCACTTCATCCATTAAATTGCGTTAAATAAACAAAAACGATTCGTTGAAAAAGTATCCGTTTATTCAAACAAACAACATTTGTACTCACAACAGTCATAACACAGGTTTCCAAAACGTTTCACTCAAATAACAAATGGGATTGCCTTAACAATGCGGATTTTAACAAAGTCGTGGAGATATAGCTTTGTCGTCAGGATTATCGTTTTAACTTATATGATTGTACTGTATACCTAAAAACCCTACCACCTCTTAAAAGAAAACTATGGAAACTGTGGAAGCAAGACAGCGTATTACGCCGCGTATATCGTCATCTCTCTTCCACATGAAGATTTGTCGTACATTGAGTGACGGTAGTAGACTCTCTACAATTTAACTGAGTCCAAATAATATTTGGTGTAAATGGGATAAGTTTGGTATTTGGGTACAATATGTATAAAGGGTGTAATTGCTTCCAGGTTGGAAGGTCCAATACAAAATGAAATGTATTTTCATGACCAGTTTGCGATGCGATAATTAAGTTGCTGTCATTAGCACGTATGTAGTCGTTATATTGAGACGAAGCTGTCGTGACTAATTACATATGTAATTATGGCCTTGGAATATCACTGACAGTTTAAAATAAAAGTTTTTTACTATTGTCTTGAAATGTTTTTCTAATAATCTTAAACTCAAGAATTAAAAAAAATACAAACGTTAAAAATTGGTAGTCGTAATTAATTATAGTCACAAGAACACAAGTTTGAAATTAATCGGAGGCAATTGTTTTTTGTTATAATCTACAATCCTTCACAATCACCATTCATTTATTTTTCTTCTTCTTTTTCAGTTTTACCCTGTCTGCTTTACAGCATGAAGGCAAGTCTCTAACCTGGCAGAGCTTCATTCCCTTCGCCCTGCCTGCATGGATGTACTTTGCCGGAGGGCTGCCGTTACCCTGGACTGTTCTGATCTGGCTGATCACTATGATACCAGCCAGCTTCTTCTTCGTCCTCTTCGGTTTGACAGCTGGTCATCACAGCCATAGGAACTTCTTTGAAGGTGACGTTCCGAGGTAGGTAGCTCAAACACACACTTTTGTCAATGATACTAAAAATCTTTTTCATAGCAATTTATCGCACTACTTGGGATTGATCTCCATACATACTTTTTTCATTTTCGTAATGCAATTTACAATGACAACTTAATTGGCTATGGAATATACATATAGTAACTTTTGTGGGGATAGTTAATTATTACATGATGCAACAGCTTACCCCAATAAAAACACGTGACTAAACCGTTGCATCATTTAATAATCAGCATACAATACATATAATTGCGGTTAAAAGCAACTGCTTACTTAAATTACACACACAAAAGTGGATGGAAAATACAGGAATACGGGGTACGAATGAGGTGATTGACTAAAAAAGATCATGTATCCTTGAAATACGCATTACTGAAACTAAATTTTGTCCTGGAAATAGCCATGGGACCATAAAATACAGATCGGTTTCAAAACGTTCACTTAATATAACCATTATTGTTCAGAACTAGTTTATTGTCATAAGGCAATAGGCAATAATGACAACGATAGCAAAGTTATTAATGACTTGCTTTGCGTCGTGGATTTACCTCTCCCGCCCGCCTGCCCTACTTCTAATGCCTGGTATATACTCGGCCACACAATGCTAAAGATTTTAGTCTTCAAGAGATTATCAACATTTGAACTAATCGAAGAAATAATTAAGAATTGTTCCAGACGAAATTGTTGGGAATGAGAGCTCTACATTTCCTCTTGTATGACATATAAGGTGTAAGACTCACAAGATATAAAATCAATACAGTTATGCACTCGGTAATGTTGGTTTTAAAAATTCAATGGAAAAATTTTAATCCGTGTCGTACACGGCAAAAGTAGTTCGTATTTAGTTAGGTATATCAAGTTTATACTTATGCAAATGATTGTGAATGTCTGTTTGTTTTTTTATCGCAAAAAGATGTCATCAATAAATAATCTTAACAGGCTTAACTTAACCTTGAAATGGACACAAAAGAAACGTATAGTAAAATATAAAACGAGTCTCTTAATTTAGTCAATAAATCAATATTTATTGAGTTACTGCAGTAATTCTCTGAAGAGAACAAAAAAAATCGTTTCCCAAAAAAATAAAGTAAAATGAGTTGTGACCTTAAAACATTAATTAACGACACCAGATTAAATCGTCATAGTTTTGTTAATAAAATCGCATTATATAAGTAAAGCCTTGGATTCATCTTCGCAGGCCTCGAAAGTATGTTTTTTTGGCTAGGATTTAGAATCCTCAAGAACCAAAAAAAATATAAAGAAAGAAAATCTAGAATTATTCTAAAGTCCTGATCTCCTCCTCAAACTCGACTCTCATAAGACTTCAGCGCCTTATCGCTCAACGCAATATCAATTATAAATACAACTCAGCTTCGATATCAAAGTTATAACGACAGTACTTTCCGGATTGCAGACAAACTTTCAGACGGTCACAAACTGCACCTTTCACGTCATTATAATAAACTTCTCAATGAACTCCGCGCTCAGAATGATGACAAATCGATAAAGACTATTATCAAAGGCTAAGGAAGGAAAGGAAGAAGGAATTTAGATGAAGAAGTCATATATATCTACTAAATTATGTGACATCACAAGCATTATTGAAGAAGTAGATAACTCTACGAGGTTCAATGACAATTCTAATCAAGTCACTTGTGGAAAAATAATGAATAATTTATAATTTTATAATGCTAATGTGATATAATAATATATTCTAGACCCTGACTCACTAACTACTTCCTGTCCCAAAGAGATGAGTCCTCATGAGAATTTGAAATTATTAAATCCAAATCAAATTCAAAATTAGCCTGCTAGCACTTTTCGAAAGTCAAAATTTGGCTCAGTTTCGTACACCCTTATCAATAAAAAGGCCTTTTCAGGAGACTGGCATTAATTCTGGATTAGTCACGTTACTTTGAGAATATACTTGAGCGATCAGCATTTTAACATCGTTATCTTTATTAAGATATTCTTTTATGAGCCTTGTAGGATTACTAGGCCTATTGGCCTGAGGCCCAAATTGTTTTTGTTCTTGACTCAATTACAAATTTACAAATAAAAGGTACGTAACGTGAAGACCGGAGACAACTTAGTGCAGAAGCTTTTAATATCCACCAAACTTGAACATTATTTTAGGTAACTAATATTGTAACACGAAAGTTTAATACAAGATTATATTGAATACCTACATTCATTCAAAGTTTCCAAACGATTAGTTCCTAAGACGTTCATGTTGTGCCTACTGCCTAATCTCTTCATAATTTATAGGTTTATTAGAAACGTAACAAGCGTGTCAAATAAAAACGACGTAATAAGAAATAATCTATTTTTGAACACCTTTCATGTTTGAAAAAACCGTAGTGGAATAAAAATAAATAATAATGAGACGAAATTATTATTAACCTTTGTATTAGGTGACAAACGATTTCAACAAATGTTTTCTTTAAAGAATAATTAGCTTTTGAAGTTATTAATATAAGTTGTCGTTAAAACATTGTTTCCTTTTTTCAGGAGTGAAAATATCGACTGGGGTCTCCACCAATTGGACACAATTGTGGAAAGAATCGATTACGCGGGCAATCACTTTAAATCGATCACTCGATTTGGAGACCACGCTCTTCATCATTTGTTCCCAACACTAGACCATGCAGAACTAAAATACTTGTACCCAACATTATTCGAGCATTGTGAAAAGTTTGAATCACATTTAAAAACCAATACGTTTTACGAAGCAGTCATAAGTGCCAGTAAGCAAATGATAAGGAAACGGCCAAACAGCTTTAAAGAGCCAAAACATATAAAATAGTTTTTATTTAATTGTATGTAAAAATAAGACAGATATTATGTCTCTAATTTTAAATTTAGAGCAAGTTTTGCACAAAATTTTGGTCGGTTTCAATATTAAATACCTACGTAACAAAAAAATCAAACGAAATTTTAAAAGCTTTTTGTGCATATAAAATATCACTATAATTATTTTATTCTTTTTTGTTTTATTATTAGTGTACTTATTAACATTGGGACATGCCCAATTCACGTGATGTTTATGCAAACTGTTTGAATTTACGAATTAATGCAATACGGTGACCTTGCTTCCATTATTAATTAGACTTAAGGTCTAAAACTTAGATTATGGCTGTGGATTTATGAATATAGACTGTTTTAATTATATTTTATCGCGTTTTTGTTAGTTTTCCCTGAATAGTGGCGTGGCGATTGGCGTGCAAGTTGGACTCGAAACTGAGAATTCCGTAAAAATATTCTAAATATAAATTTGTGACTAAAATTTGTCTGTTACCCATCAACTAATTTATGACCGTAACAGCCTCGATCCCTATTTTTAGTATTCATCATCTGTGAAAACTTTCTAGCTATCAAGGTTCATGAGATAAAGCCTGGTGACGGACGCACGGACAAACAGACGGACAGGTTCCTTTTTACCTGCTAGGTACGAGACTCTAAAACCATTACATAATTAACAAAGACAATACAAGAAAAACTGAAGAAAATAACATGTAACATTACCGACAGTTCCATGTGTATTAGTAGTGTGTAGTATTGTATTAGTAACCTCAAAATAACAGAGTTTGAATACAAGAGACACTTAATAATATGTTGAACATCACAATAGTAGTTACCGCAGCCAATGAGATGTACGAAACGTACGCGGTTAAAGTTTTGGAAACTGTGCCTCGTATTAATAAATGTATATGTTACTATGAATGTGTATATTATACCCTTTTAGAGGTCAAAAGAGCTAGAAAATTCTTCGGAAGTGATAAAAGATTTTAAGGATTCATCATTTTACTGGTCATTGGTTTCGGATTGCAGAGGACAAACGTACAAGCAGCCTTAAAGCCTTAAAGCAGATTTTGGATTGAAATAAAGTCAAAACAAACATTAATAATTATACAGATTAATAAAGTATGGTAAAAGATTAGCTCACAAGGTAACCAATACTAATAGATTTTCAAATTAAAAAATAACCAAAGAAATGCTCAATCCTCCAACGGTTGTCATAGAAAATTAGTTGCCAAGACGAAGATTTTTTACACATGATGGAAATATGTCATAAATTAATTATAAGTTTTGATAACAAATAAATCTACCTAAAAATAGCACAAGGCAATTCAAAACTATATGCAAATAGAATACACAAAATCCAAGCTAATAAATGACTAGCAATCGTGAAGATGGTTCTCTCAGTCCGGTGTGGTGTTGCGGTCACCCGCTACCAGACACTGCGACACTTGTAGGGAACCACAGCCTCTGAGGGCATCGTGTGGGAAACTTAATGAACTACAATCGTACTTGAGAGCCTTGAGACTGAAATAAAAAATGTGTTTGTTACTGATATTTCTGAGTTGGAAACTGTAAGAGCTTTGAGGACAATCGTAGAGACGTTAGGTTGTTAACGACGCTGAATTAGAAGTGTTGGCATTTAGAAAACCTTAATCGTTAATAACAGTCGTAGGTCTTTTGTATGTTTAGTTTCTGAATTCTTTAAGATGTTTTGCACAAAACTTCTATTTGATATATTATTCTTCTTCTGTGATCCCCCCTGGATCCACCAGTAAATAAATAAATAAATGCGGACAACATCACATACATTGTTCTGAACCCAAAGTAAGTTGCTAAAGCACTTGTGTTATGGAATTCAGATACAACGAAGGTACCACAAACACCCAGACCCGAGACAATGTACAAATGTGAATTTTTACATTGACCCGACCGGGGATCGAACCCGGGGCCTCAGAGCTAGCGACACCTTGAAACCGGTGCGTACGCCACTCGACCACGGAGGTCGTCAACTGTAGGGAGATCAATCACAGATAGAAAGGCTCAAAAATATTTTTTATCTAAAACCCTTTAATACAAAAGAAATCGTAAACAGAAGGGACCAAAATTATCTCATTCCTCTACATACTCGTAAGTTGTTATATTTGAGATCGTAATGAAACAATTTTATAAGACCACAAATACAACGCTTATATTACGCTTAATTGTCAGTTCTCAGTAATACATTAGTATAATTGCTTAGGTCTAATTGTACAATTAATTATAATACAGCAAATACGGCCCTCAAATGGGTCTGAGCGGGAGTCAATTAATTTTGACAGGTATCCATTACAATTACTCTTGTCATATTAAATGTCATCTTGAATTTATTAATTTTTAATATGAGAGTTGATGGGGTGTGGCATTTGAAACAAGAATTCATCTTTGTCTAACAGTTTATTACTAAGTGATATTGTGTTTAAACGAAAAATGTGAATAATTTGAAAAGTGTCAACCAAATATTTTTTAATGTTATATGTCTCAATTATCAATAATTCATTGACTGTTGAATGTTGAAAGAAGGAACTAGAATTAAGTCAAATCGATTCAACACAGCAACTTGCATGCTCGTGGTAATTGACTGCTCGGATAGCCAAGGCATATAGGATACCATGACAAATCTACTGTGCGCGATGTGTCGCGGGTTCGGTTCCTGCGTAGGACAAGCATTTGTGTGATCCATGAATGCTTGTCCCTGGCCTGGATGTGCATGCGACGGATTTTGATTTATCAATTTATTGAAATTTAATAGAAATTTCCAGTGACGACTAATCGTACGAAGAGAAGATTGTGTTTCTTACTTTCAAGATAACATTGAAATTTATCTAATGTTTGTATAGGACATTTATAACTTTGATTCCTAAGTATTTATATTTGTGGCTGAAATCAAGGGTAAGTTAAAGGGGAGCGGAGTAGTTAGAAATAGAATTACTTGAGACCACAACTGGAAAGTTCTACAGTTTAGTATAATTTTGTCACAATGAAAACATTTGTCTGCGATCAAGGCTGTTACAAGGCATTTAGATTGGCAATATTAAGGTCAACATAATAAACTAAAATAACAATGAAAAGATGTGGTTTAGGACCTGTCGTAAAAAACGAGACTTGACGAAATTTAATACAGAATTCAATTTTGATTTTTAAGGCCTCAAAAGATCTCACTTAGATCGTATGAAAATTCAATGTATTTAACGATTATTTTAAAATTATATTTTATATTTACGAAACAGAGAAGTAGGAAAAAGATAATAATATAGGGATCCTAAACACAAACAAATGAAAAAAATACCAAGGCAAGACGCTTTTAGTAAATTTTGCTTTACTTAAAAGCTCAGGCGACATTCTAAAAATTTATTGCAGTAGTGTCGCTGGAAATCGAACAACTTTCTAAGAAACATAACTCTAATTTGTAGCTGATTAGAAAATAAATCGGTTACAATACTTCCCTTTTAAAAGTTTCCGCAGTACATAGGAGTTCGATTCAAGACAAATTGTATTGGTGTTGGAAACGGTTTAATGGATTGAAAGGATCTATTAATTCGGTTACAGACAAAGTTCTGTGTTTTGGGTTCGAGTGAATGATATAATTTTTTTAACTAAAATGGCGGATTTTTATTAGTAAGTTATTACACGGATAAAATTCTACAGTTCCAGTTAAATCTGTAACGATACTTTTTGGTAAAAAAAAACATATAGAATGAAAAAAACAGCCTTATTTTTACCTTCTCATAATTGATTACCTGACAAAAATGAAGGTTGCACCTAAAATACAAAATATACAAAGGCCGGGGTTTAAAACTCTGGCTAATTAACGTACGTGTCATCGGTCAATTCAATAAGCGATAATTGGAGTAATCACGAGTCGTGGGCGACGCTAATTACAAACTGAATCCGAAAGTCAAACACGTGTTCACGGGTTGCGAATGCCAGTTATTAGCAATCAGTTTTATGCGGACTTTTCAGCGCCTGAAATTCGTTTACATGGTATATTGATTTTGAAACAGAAGCGTAGCGAATCTAGAAAATGATTAGATGTTTTTGAACATATTTTTTTTGCCCAAGATTGCCCTTAAGTATTATTGAATAGAATAACTCTAATGAATAAAATTAATTTAATCTTGTATTCTTAACTCTCCTAAATAAATATATCTGTCTCAAACCACTGGTAGAAATAACAAAGTTGGCCTCCAGACTATTGCGAAATACGCCGTCTAGAACAAAAAAAAAAGTACATTCCCGAAGTATTTTATCTTGATACTAAGTAAAGTGTAATGGCTCATGTCAGCCTACAGACACACTCGCCTAGAAACACATCTGTATCTACACAAATATTTCGTGAAAGAAGTGAAACCTTGAGCCTTACAACATTATCTTGTAAGGACTTAGAAATATCTAAGTTTTAATCCTAAATACTCGGTAAATACGTTTTTCTTTGCATCCTTTGTATAAAATGTAGGAAAAACTTAACTAACGGTAAATAGATACTTTAAACCGTATTAGAGATCATTAAATAATGTACCCTGTAAGGGAGAAAACGATACGGTCTTAAACTACTTTATATCCATTCATGAAAATCGAAAATTTATCTAATGCCCCGTCTAAATCCACCCTTTGCTACGCAAAGCTCTCTCTTTGATAAAGAGTGAAGGATGGAACTATGATAGTGCAAAAACTACCAGAGTACCGAGTAATCGCAGTTTACATCAAAACAACATTAAACAAAATTCTAACAGGTAAGCCGAACGGAGGAAATTACAACTGGGAAATACTACAAAATACCTTTCATATTAAAACGCCTGTAAAATAACTTTGAGCAATAAACTAGACGACGTCCTTGCTATAAGTAATTTTTAAGTACGGACACACATTTCAACTTTCGTTTAGACACTAAAACCCTTTTACATAAAATGTGGAAAGGAATCTTCTCACACATAAAATTAAAGTATTACGGTGCGAAGTTGTAATGTTCGTGCCTCCTTCATTACGCCATCTCGTAATTTTCACTCGCTAATATAGCATAACCTTGACAAATCACCTGTAATGTACCCAAATGGAATTTATTTAGAGTGATTCGAGATAGATGTTTTTGTTACACGTGTAGTAAATAGGGCTTTATATATAATGGGTACTACAATAACGTGTTTTCGGTGTTTGTTTACGTGAGTTAAATTATTCCGCAGGCAAAAATTAATATACGTAATAAAGCAGTTTCTTAGGAAAAGCAATCCTATTATCAAAACCATAGCGAAGATTTGATGTAAAAAATGATTAGTTATCTAAATAACAAGGAACATGTGATCACCAGACAAACTTCATAAAATCAATAAGCAGAAGAGCAGACACTACAAGCTACCTATTTAGTTAAGTAACAGGAAATATCCCCTTATACGTTTGGTTAGGATCCTTAATTAATCCCTGGCCGACAATATTCTGTCGTAGCCCACCTGTGGCATGCCTCATGTCTGCGAACACTGCACAAGATAGATACTGCTCAAATTTATCTCCTAATAACTTATTATCATTCCCCCCATTATTGGAGTCTATTAATTAGATTGGCTTCAGAGATAATTTCACTCATAATTGTTCTCGTTATAATTAGGTCAGCCAGCACGGAAAGGTTAATTGATTTTAACAAAAGTTAATTGGTTTGTAGTTTAAAAGGTAAACCCAAAAACCAAGGATCAATTATAAAACGTGGAGTGCTTTTATGTCATTTAGGTTAGGTTTTTGTATTTTCAGTAAAATACAAGGAGTATCTGTATGCTAAATATGGTGCGAGTGAAAGGATTTCAGGTGAAGAATTTCCAAACATTAATAACATGTACCAGAACATGAATTTATGGATCATACTATGCTTGTCCTTTGCGCGGTTTGAAACAGCAACTGGTCACGTGGTGGGTTTGACGAATGAACAATACTACTTAGCTATATGTGGAATATATTTTAAAAAGGCTTCAGACAAAACAGGCAATATCCTTACTATAAGAGCAAGCTGTAGACTATGAAAATTCAAGCATGAGTAATTCATTCCTTTGAACAACTAAGACTACTGTTGTTCTTAATTATATGGTTACTTTTTCGTTCGCTGCTAGTGAGAACCAGCGTCTATTGTACAAACGATAATACTCTCTCCTCTGGATATAAAGATATTCGTTGATATTTCTAGAAACACTTTCAGTAATACAAAATGGACCGTACCAATGCAATGTAATCTGCAACGTGGGTGCTAAACTACGCTGAATATACATTACTTGGTATAAATATTCATAGTCTTGAATTCTGGACTCTTCAGCTCCACACGACTCCAGTTGGAATATCAAATGGGATTGGATTGTGGTAACCACAATGTATTTACTGAGCTCTTCAGTTACATTGTCTTGATATAGCCATCGCTTTTGCATAAGAGGAGTTAAGTAAGCTTACACTAAGTATTCTTATCTTTTTAATTCTATTGCTCCTACTTCGTCCTTTTTTAAATCTACTTTGTCTATAAGAAGCGCTCATGAATGAATGTTACGTACCAATTTGCATAGACAGATTTCACTCACTAATAAGGAGTGTACTTCAAAATCAATCAAAATCAAAAGTCATTTATTAGGCAATCAACCTCTTTTTGAAGGTCATATTACATTGGACAGCACTCAATTTCACCCACCCTTTACCCTTGAACATTCACTTTCGTGATAACGAATTCGTGCATCCATACCATATTCAATTTTGTAGTGCAAAAGGAGGCAAAACGATAACGTAAGGCAATTTAAACTAATTCTAACAAAATGGTTTGCTTATTGCCTAATAGCACCTGAAAATGTTGCTCTACGAAAAATTACTGCAAAAAAGAAGCAGAAATGCAAGAAGTCACTCCAATAAACCTGCACTTTATTATTAATCTCAAAACTTAAGGAGGTATATATTTTACTTGTACTTAAGACTAACCAGATCTGATTATGGCTACTAACTACCTTAACAGTACAAAGGGATTCAGAATGTACACATAACAAATTGAAGAATATTGGTAGTTACCAGAATTTCAATTTCATCTGAAAAGCGCTTCGCCGCAAATAACTGCAGGTACACAACCTATTACTTCACATTGGTAAGCAAACTGCCCATCACTTCTACGAAAATGTAATCTGGCCAAATGAGTTTGTTAGACAGTTCAGAACTACAACTCAACTTGTGTACAGTAAGTTGAACTGTTAGTTGAGAGATACAAACGTTTTAGTTAACATGAGTTACGAACAGCGCATATGTAATGAAATAACTTTTCATGTTATGAAAAATATGGAAGGTATGTCAAAGAAAACTGGCATGTTTCATTTTCAAGTCAACTTTATTTGCCTGCTAGCTGTTACCCGCGACTACGTCCGCGTGGATAGAAGATTTAAGTTATCGGTGTAGTTTTTAGGGTCCAGGCAACTTCTGATATATTTTCATGGTACTTAATGTATTATGAATCTGAAGAAAATATGTGAAAAGTTCCCCAATTCATTTTCATCGATTTGCCCATGGAAATAGGACTTTTCCCGTAGTAAAACGTGGCCTATGTGTTAATCCAGGGTTTCATTCAAATCATTTCGGCCGTTTTGACATGAAGAAGTAACAAACATCCACACAGACACTCGACAAACTTTCGCCTTTATAATATTAGTGGGGTGTACCCGGTACCAGAGAATCATACAAATACGTGAAAGCCTATATGTAAGAACACGCCATATTTACCCGGGGGAAATCCATCTGGACTTTTTCTAAAACAAGAGACAAACATCTGCAAAAACAACTTTTGGCAAGAGCCCCCGTATACAAATGCCCAGTCCATGTACGTAAAATGTTGGATTTTCTCGAAAGTTGAAAGTTTATTAGTACTTCCCTGATATTAAAGACAACTCAAAATCGTAAATGACATCTTTATATTGATGATGCTTTGGAAATCAAATCGACCAAAACCGTCCAAGGAAATACAAAAAAAACATCTCTTCTTCATCAAAAGTCTTTATCCGATACGCTATTTTTGGGTAATTTCTGACGGACTACTCTATTTTTTTTCAACCACAGGATAATTCACTACTAGAAGACTACGCTTCGCCTGCCTGTTTTGCTTCCACAACAGCAACATTCGTTTGCAAGCTCCCAACACAGTAAAAACCAAACTGTTACTCTGATGTGATGTAAGGAATGCTCATACTTTTTATATTAGACGAAGGTGTTTACGACGCCAGTATGGGGGCCTTAAAACCAAAGCCCAAGGATCAACTAGTCGAATATAAACATGAGCCCAAACAAATCAAGTGCGTAGTCAAACTTATCACTGGTATACAGACCATGAAAATAGCGCGGATAGAGAGCCATAAACTTAAGAGATTTTCTCTTTTACGATGTTCGTAGTAAAGTGAGGCTTACTCCAGTGTTTATTAAGATCATGTTCCAAAGTTAGCTTTTTTATTGTTTTTAGTCGAATCAAGAAGTAATTTTGAGCGAGAGTTAGTTGATCTTTGGGCAGATTTTTTTTAATAGTATAGGATTAGCAGCTAAACATATCTAAAAAAAACTCTTCAAATGTGAGTTGGAGCGATACAGAGGATTTCGTAAGAATAAGACGAAGAAAACCAAATCTGAAAAAGGTTTTTTAACGTTCCATACCCAAAGGGCAAAACGTATTGCTAAAGCTATTACTATCTCCGCTGTCTACCCATCTATCCGAACGTATGTCAACAGACTGTAAATCAAGGTTTAGCATTGGTTATGAACTTCATAGAAGACCATTTTCTATAGTTTTTTTTCCGGCTTTTACTTAACCTATATCTTCTTCTTCTAATATATAAAATTCCCGTGTCACGATGTTAGTTACCGTACTCCTCCGAACCGGTTCGAGCGATTTTTATGAAATTTTGTATACATATTGGGTAGGTCTAAGAGTAGAACAACGTCTATTTTTCATATGCCTAAGTGATACGGGTTGCTCACACTAAAAAAAATATTTTATTTTTTTTATAATGTGGCATTAAAAATACATACAATTAGAAATAATTCATTAGGCAAACAACGTTTGCTGGGTCAGGTAGTTTTTTGTACAACGGTAACTCTTTCTAATCTCACTTCAATACTCTTTTATCAATCCTTTACATATCCGTCTTACAACTTACTTATAAAATAGACCAGCAAGTACCAAAAATTTAATAAGGTGTAATAAAACCAGCTAACGTTTGTAAGGATTACACAAAACGCGAATAAAATTAAAGATGGCGCCGTTGTTCCCGGACTTAATTAGCTTCGGTCTTAATTTGGAACTCCCTGGTCACGTCTACCGGAAAAGTTTGTCATTAAAAATACTTGCTTTACTATCTTGAAGGTACTTTATGTTTGTTCTTCTGGTTTTGAATAACTTTTAGTAAGATAGGACTATATACGCTATTCCCATATGTCATTATACACGGTGATTTTTTAGTCGTCTTACAAAAGAAGCCCAGGTCATGTATCCGACGTAAAATTCCCCTAGGCGCGATTATTATTTTTTTATCATCAACTAACACAATAAGTACGAAGAAAAATTAAACAAGAGCAATCTGAAAATACTCTTAAAAATGATAAAAACGCCGCCGCCCGCCCCCTCACCATTGTTAGGACATCGACGTCACCCTACATGGCTCGGACTGCGCTCGCAACAGAGCTGTGTTTCTAAAAAAACTACGAATTGCATCATAATATTGAATAAAAATTGCATTTTAAATCTATTCAAATCTCATAAATACCTGTTTTTTTATCATGAACGTGTTCTAGTCATTGGATACATGAACTGGGCTGCTTTTGTAAGACGACTAAAAAATCACGGTGTATACTTGTCGATTTCTGTATTATACTGGTCCACACATAGTCCATGGATAAGTATGGAGATCAACTGTTTTTTGACAGTTACTTTCATAACGCTTTTGATCCCGAGTTTTTATAAAATACTACTTTTGGACGGTGCTAGTATTAAAATAATTTTGATGATCGACGTAAATTGAGAAATGAGAAATGTAAAAGTCCATATATACTCTCGAGATTAAATTAAAAATCAAAAGTAACTCTTCAATAGAATAATGTAAAAAACAAACATACCAAAACGATTCTTTTCAATTTCTGAAATACACCACAACGCTACAGTGTAAAACTTCGAGCAAATACTTACCAAAAGTTATGAGACAAATCCTTATATTACTAATTAGCTCGGACGCAGAAGTAGTGAGGTCGGGACGCAATCTCCGTTCATTGGAGCCAACGTCCGCTCAATAGCTATACTGCAAAGAAGTGCACATACTTGACTACAAAATCCTTGTACTTTGTGTTAACATCGACTAAAGTATATTCTAAGTTCTTGTTTTATTTATCTCTAAAACTAAAAAAAGTGTCACGGTATTTTCAATTTTGAGAATTTATGATGAAAATATCATTTGAAATGACGTACATGGTCGTTATCAGTAATCAACTATGTTTGTAATATCCTAACTAATTATCCAAGCAATATGCTGCGAGACGCTATTTCACTAAACTTTACATACAAATATGCCTTGAATACTCAAGGTACACCTAATCTCAATAATAAAGAATCACCATGCTGAAATACAGATTACATTCTGAAGATTCAAATATTCTTAAGCAACAAAATCTACTCTATCTAATAAAATACCATTTTACAGACGTTCCAAGCTCAAAGGATATTTAAATAAATCCTTTTTAAATCTGCTTTCAGTGCTACCAACCGTCTCAGTCCATTTCAGCCACTCCATGCCCACATTAAAGAGGTTAACTGCCAAGGAGATTTTATGACACGAAGCTCTATATTTAATAAGGATTTATGATCAAAATAGTTCTCTAGTAGAGCTATCTAATCTGACTAGAATAGCGAGGCCCTCCTCAGCTGTCTAGGCTGTGATTAATGCTTAATTCAAAATACCTTTCGCGGGTATACCTAAAATGTATAACTTAAAACAATACCTAAAGGCTTAGAACTTGTGACAGCGATTTTAATTGGTAATCATTTGGGATGTTAGCTGTGTGATATATTAGTAAATACGTAAATGTAATGGGTTATGTTTTTCGTAAGTCTAAAGTCCAAGTTATTTAGTATGTGAGTACTAAAATGCCCGGTGCAGAGAAAAAGATCTCACCCCTCTTCGAAGTAAATTGAATCAGAAAATATCGTTTATCATAAAGGAAAAAGCGATATTGAAAAGAAGAGAGAGAGCTATCACAATCATCGATACTTTTTTGACAAATACAAGCTGCAGAATCCATTTGCCCACTACAGGGCTAAGAGTTCTTCCATATATACATAGGAGGATTTCTATCTCACTATTATTTGGCAATAACAGATTTGTCAAATAATTCGTCAAACTATCCAACCATATTCCAGATTTACAGAACCTCGTATATAATATCTATATTGTATAAACAAAGACGTTTAAACAGATTTACACTAAAGTCTGTTGAGATACAAATATTTGCGCGTCTATACACGTAAGCCGGCTAGACTTAGATCTTCAACAAGTTATAATGCTTCAGTCTAGATAAGCTTCAATAGACACACCTTAGAGAAACACGTTATTGGTGCAAATAGATCATGTTTGCATATTATTGGTAAAATAAGTCTAAAGTATCGAGGTATTCTATAAGCTAGAATATATTCGTACTTCTACTCATTTATTAAGTTGTTTTCACACATTTTTCTTAATGGAAACGCTATCAATTTCCCTTATGAACCAACTCTCGTTTTGATTTCAAATCAATTGAAATATTCAACAGAGTATTTTACTATAGTTTAAGTAGGCAACTACTAACCGCAATACAGAACAACATATAAAAATGTATATAAAGAAAATCGGCTAAAAATAACTGGCTTAAACTGCAATTTTAAGAAATAGGTAAGTACTTTTAAAAAACGTGGTTTCTCTTCATAAACATGAACATTTTCAGTTATCCCTTTCCCTACTCAATTCTTGGCGGATTGTCATATGTGTGCCTTTATGGTAAAAAATCGCCAGATGAGGATCATAAAACCATACCAACTGCTTCACTAAGAAAATCAAATAATAACAAATAACCATCAAGGATCTTAAGTTTCTCGTTAGTCATTCGAAAGTAACGGTCTTAGGCAATAAAGTTACGCGGAGAACACACAACTAGCTGTAACAAAACATTCTATTCATATTAATATTCATGCTCACGTAGTGTCTAGGAAAAGTCTAAATACATGCGTTTGTTACTAATAGCCGTAATAGGTGAGGAAGTCGTCGCGCTAGGGATAAAGACAGCAGAATAGAGAATGCATATGGCAAATTACCGGTAGAGTTGGGGGAACTGAACAGTTGTCTTGGATTATGTCAATTCGTTCTGCCTTATGTGTAACAGATGAGCAAATCAAATAGAGGTATTTCCAGAGCCAATATGATAAGGCATTATTGTCTAAAAAAGATAATGTGTCCATCAATTACGAAGACACAACTAAACAAAGGTGGTGAAAGGTATGGAAGTAACATGAAGACTGACGTCACACGATATTTCAGCGATAAAACAAAATAATACTTTTATTTTTATTGTTCGGAATTCATCTGACGGACAAAATCGAATCTTTTACATAAAAGAAGCAGTTCTAGTGGTGCATTTAGCAATGTTTCTTATTGGTTCACAAAAACGACTTATAAAAATTATCTAATAATCAGGCTGTAACATTTTCAAGGAAAATAAAAAGTAAAATGAACATTTTAGAAAAAAATACCTATTTTGTTGCTGAAATTAAAGATAATTAAAATAAGCTATAAAAATAATATTTTATTCTATCGAATCCTCCAAACGTTTTACCAGTGCAGCAGTGAATAGAAAAAATGTCCTCTCTATAATTTCAATGCCGACTCTACTCGTAGTCGAGATTGCAAGAGGCGACGGAGTCAGCGTGCGTTCCCGCCGTGTCGACGCGTCGCCACAGATAATTAAAACGAACACATCTGATGTGCGCCGGTAATAATGGACTACCTCCTGACTGCGGCTGTGGTTATATAGGTAAAGGAATAGGTTGGTAAGGTTAGAAATTTGTGATGTATTTGTGAGGAGGTTGCTTTCAAAATTGAAATATATTTATTGACGGATGTACATGGCAATAATGTAAATTTTTCCTCCTTTTTTATTCTTCTATCTTAAATAAGAAACATTATAACAAAATACTCCAGAAGGAAATATAATAAGTCGTTTGAAAAGCCCTGTTGAGAGTCTTCTACTAATTTGCAATGCCCTGGCGATCGTATATAGGAAAATACATAAAAATACGATATTTAGTGGAAAAAAGAAAAATGTTAGAGCTATTTTTTCCCAGATCGTACGAAGCTGATACCTAGTTGTTCCTTGACCAGCTACAACTTGAGATCAGAGTTTTAAGTTGCACGTTGGCTTCTGATGATAGCGCACGCTTAAAAAATCTCATGTGTTCTGGTTCCTTCACGATGTTTATATGTTTCACCCAGAGGGTAAAATCGGAACTCTATATCTTAATCTAAATAATCAAAAGTTTTTATTTCAAGTAGGCCGATTCCAAGCAATTTCAAAACGTTACATTATTCTAGACTTTTAAGTAACTACTGAGTATGATTAATAAGGATTGATTTCAGAGTACATACTGTTATATAATAAACTAGCTGTTGCTCGCGACTTCGTACCCGTGGGTAGAATAAGTTATGATTTACATTTTTCATTGTATCTTCGCTTCTATTAGTCGCAGCGTGATGATTTATAGCCTAAAGCCTTCCTCGATGAATGGTCTATTCAACACAAAAATAATTTTTCAATTTGGTCCAGCAGTTCCTGAGATTAGCGCGTTCAAACAAACAAACAAACAAACTCTTCAGCTTTATATATTAGTATTAGTATAGATTAATCCTCAATAATAATTAAGTGTTTGATGATACATAATCTTCACCAAGGTCCTTAGCACTGGAGCGATGCGGGTCGCTCCTAATTACGGTCATCAAATAACCGAGGGTCATTTAGGCTGTCTAGACAGATAGACTGTTTTGTTTTTAATAGTAAACTATATTGTATTTAATAAATGAGGTTTTAGGAGTTGGGTATTAAGCTGTCTTAATTCTAGTTCATATGAGAGTATACGAATTATGTTGAAATATAAGTAAGTGTTTAAGATTCACACTTGAAACCTATTCCTTATCAAATAACAGATTCTTTCCGAACTAGCTGAGTGGATTATGGAATTGATTTTACCTCTAGCCGAGTGACATTTTGAAATCTTTATAGATAATCAAAAACACTGGAATGTATGGAGATGATAGGTTTTAAAGTCACTTTTATTATCAAAACGAAATGTCACTTGTCACTATTCAGGGAAAAAAGTACTATCATGTCGCAAAAGGTTCATCAGACCTTACTACTTCAAAACACTCTTCCTCCAACTATTAATAAGATTTGTAAATTAAATAGATATAAAAATACTTGTATTAGGGGATTGCAAAACCCCTTATACATTTAATACCCTAAATAATATGTAAATATAACGAAAAAGACGTGCGAAATGCATGCAAGGCTTACTAATACCGTTTTATTCATGAAGGGCCTCCTGAGACACATCTTAATTACGTTTTTAGGGTCACAGGGAAAACGACTCAGTAGATTAGGGAGTTTTCCCCCACAGACTGATGTTCGCAGTACATTGCTGACTCAATTAAACTTCCTAGACTGTTCGTTGTAGTTCACAAGAATGTCTAGGAGACTCGGGTATGTATGTATGTGTTCTTGGCTACGCAAATAGTTCTGTGGTACAGGCCACCAAGTAATATAGAGATGAGGTTTTGAAGTTTGTCTTTGTGTAGGTATGGAAATGTTACGAATGTTATACAAGAACAATTGACTCAAATATTATATATTTGTAATTTTGTCTATCATCAGGCTATTCAAATACCGTGTTGGCTAACACTTGAAATTTTTGCAGATGATGTAGGAATTAAAATCTAAGCAACGAAAAGTACGGTCCTAAACTAGATGAGAGGAAATTTTTATTTCGCAAATTGTTTACCTTAAGCCTTGTATTACGTCGCGAGTGCGTTTAAACATCGCGGTACCTATACAATATCCTAGTAAACTATAGTATATTTGCACATCCATATTTTGATTGAGTGAGTGGCTGGATTATAATGAATGCGAAAATAAGTGGAACACTTTTTAACCAGTGATTTCAATTTATTTTGGTTTGAAATAAACGGAAAATCCAAGAAAAGCAAGGAAACTTCTCTGTGATAGAAGTAAATATATAAATAGTAATTTCTTTAGCATCTGTTACAGAATTACAACAAGGATATGATGGTGCGTTGACTTTCCGCGTGACGTGATCTGTTAGGCCAATACGTTTGTACGTGGACTTACTATTAAATACTTTAGAATGAATCTGTTTATGAGAAAAGTTTGAATAGAACTATCTTAATTTATTTGTGAATATTTTTTTTGTTTTTTTTTTTTGCGAAGTTTCGTCTATGAAAACTAAAACGCAACTTTCTAGTACTAACTACACAGACACACCATTTGTAATTACTTACAAATTATCTTTCGACAATTTTTACTAGTATACTGTTCGAGAAAATCATGAGCAGTGCAAAACTTAATAGAACCCCTAAACTGATTAGATTAACGGCAATTTTGATAAACATTAACATTATTGTATACAGCGGGTGGTTCACAAAAAAATATCTTATTTTATGCCAAGCTAATAAGGCTACATGGAGAACAAACACAAATGTACCATTTAATAAACATTGAAGGCCTACTCCTTCTTCTAACAAGTGTTATAGAGCCTAAAATTCACACAAACACATAACCAGGTCGACCATACAATATGGTTGTGTACAAAAATGTGTGATCAAAACTGCCGAACAAGGAAACACAAAACGTAGTGAAACAATAGAGGACTCGTCCACGTAACGTTTCCTACTATTCTAGTAAATGTGGGGTCACACTAACAGCGTAGGACAATTTGTGTAAATACACCAACTTTTTTTTAATACTAGTGACCTATTAAAGAATGACATCCTTGTGTCGACGGGGGTTTCACAAATATTCAAGTCACATACACGAAGACACTTAGGTTCTCTAGCTATGTTTTTAAGATGCTTTATAAATATTTCTAGTTTACAGTATAAACAATCCAATCTGTGCCTCAGTGTACTAATGTATTTTGCAAACATATTTGAAAATATTGTATTCAATGTCATAGTTCCGTGCTTTTTTTAATATTTAAAATTACACGTTTGATACAGGTTTCATTTTGTATTGTACCATTTAACTATTTTTGGATTGTATTAATACACACTTTCATTACTTAATATCATTGAGAAATATTATACATGAATACTAGTTTTCCATTTAATGCAACCAGTAAAGCACACGCATCATTCAATTCATCCATTACATAATTCATATTGAAATAATAATAAAAAGTAATATTTTTTCTAACACCATCACTGACACCCCACCCAAAAGCGCACGCTCACACTCTCCCACGAAATTAACAGACAATTGTTATGGGTTTTGCAAGTGCCAAGACTATAATAAATCTAAAAAAAAACATACGGAATTGTAGGCACACTCCGTAACACAGCATCATAACTGTCTATTCAAATTTAACACAAATTATACACTTTCTAAAATCTCTTTATTAATTAACGTCGAAATTTAAAACTTAAACACACATGTTGACGAATCTATAGTAGTGTATCAAGTGTAGTCCGCATAATATAAAGATAAACTTATTTTATTGACACTAATACTGATGAAAGTAATGATAAATGCGTTGTTACGTATTCATAATGATGAAATACTAACATTATTTGTAATACAAGGCTCTTTACTTGCTTTTACTCTTAGGCTTTAATTTTTTTGGAAAGTGGAAAGAATGAATGGCTTCTAAGCTGTGTGGATTGTATTCTCTGAAGACAAATAAGACTTAAAAACCCGGTCAATTGCGAGAATGACTCGCGTTAAGATAGGTCCGTACAAAAAGGCTTAGTTAAACGAATGGGTTCGGACGCAATATACACCGTTAAATTCACTACCGCAACAATTATCAATTATTTTTAGTATTTCTTGTTATAGTGGCAAAAGAAATACACGATCTGTGAAAACTTCAACTGTCTAGACGGATCATGAGGTGAAACACGGTGGACCACGGATGGACCGCGGAGCCTCAGCAAGAGGAATTCGTTTTTAAGCTATGTGTACAGAACCCTAAATAAAAAGGCCTTGAACAATGTCTAGTATTTGTAAAGATAAAGAACTGTAATACATTTGTGGCTCTTTAACTCAATTAGACGATTTCAAATCCGACGAAAGAACTGGTGAGTAGGATAAAAGTGTTGTGGAAACGAGACGTCGCTCTACACCCCGGGTAGAGTGCTATCTCCCTTCCTCTACAAAAATGACTTTAAGTCAGTGACTACTTTATGCGCTCTTGAATCTTATGACGTCGTAAGTCTGACAAAGATGGCGGTGTAAAATGGAACCGAATTTATTAACAAAAGTATGAAAAATGATGCCTAAGGTAATAATGAGAAGAAAAAAATTGAATTTTTAGCTTTTTAGGTAAATTGTACTGTGGTAAATAGAGGTGATTCTGCTTCTATCTGTCAAGCAATATCATTCAAATCTAACCTAAAATATTTCTTGTTATAAGTTATTACTTTATAATTATTTATTTAACAGTGGTCTACTCACTCTACTCATGAGTACCTATTAATCGGGATCGCCCGAATAGTTTCGAATCCAACCGGAGTCCTTAATTGTTTTTCCTTAATTTAACATATTGCTGTCTTGATTACCTACCTTTGTCTTTAGCCTGCATGTGACCAATTGAAAATTGCTCTCTTTTACATCCTAAACTATATGTTCCTTCCTTTCTACAAAAAAATCTCACTCTTTCTTTATGAAAAACCTTAAGAGAAAATTACCAGAAAGCTTAATGGAAACAAATAATTGAAATCGGTATAGCTTTTCTCTAGTTAAGGTGTGTCCAGATGAAATGAGAAGCCATTTATACCCTAAATGTAATCTTATTTCTAGAGATGCGATGCTCTAGAGGAATAAGTTGCCACACGACTCGAGTGCACTCACATTGGGTGCCAGCCATCGTAAAGTTTGATAACTTGGGAATATCAGAATTGCCAACTGTTTACATATTCATGATCCTGCAGTTACATACGAGTAGCCTGAAGGTGAACTTTAAAATAAATAATTTTGTGCATACCATTGGTATCCTGTTTCATATGTAAATTGGGATTGTAAGAAGAAGAACAGGAAGCTATTTTTAGCCAACTGTAAAAAGAGTTTTTAATTATTCTTTTATTTTTTTCTTCTTCATCTGTTACTGTCCCATTGCAGGGAAAATTGTTTTTAGTTTTAATATACGTTTCTTTGTACGTATTTTACGTGTTTGTGTGTGTGTGAAATGTACTGGTATAATGAGGTGAATTGGACTGGGGGGTAAAGAGAGATGGGTTTTGTAAAGTGATTACTGCCTTACGTGTCGTTATTGGTGGTTTTTTAGTATTAAACAGAAAAAAGTCATTGTAATCCATTAGTTTATTCTATACATAAATATTTTTAAGCCCTGCCATCCAGTCCTATTCATATACCAGCCTATACCATTTTATCGTGTTTTAGACGATGACTCGAAAAAACAGGTTCCAAGTTAAGAAACCATTTACAATGACATAATTTATATCATCAAATGATCTCAAGAATCTAAGGTGCGGCGATGTCGTCGCCATGTCTATCATTTCCGGCGTGACCTACTATAAAAAATTGCTTCTTATAAAAAGTTATGATGATAACATCCGATTTTCTCAAGTTTTAAGCACACCATGCGACCGGACATGCAAACCTTCTATTACATAACATTACGTAATCGTAACATGTAATATATAACTAGTTTCTCATGCAATAAGGGTCATATTCCTTTATCTAGTAGTCCAGTTTCTTCGGTCCTCATTAAAACTTCCTATATTACAAGGATAATTATGGGATACACATTTCGGTGAATGAAACCTCAGTATCTAAGCCTACGGCAGAAGGTCTAATTTCCAATGTTTTTGAACAGTCGAGTTATAAAAGTACGCCACAAAACGGTCCATAAAAACGTAATACAACCAGCGACTAGAAGAGATTAATGAAACGATTATTAAAGAACAAATATCGAAGTAATTTGAAAAGGAGTATTCGCATCACTGAACATTAGAAATAAGAATATTAAATTAGCATGGTTTCAGAATCGTGTTTGCAGCTATTTATACAGATTTGTGCATTTAATCTGAACGCAGGCTTTGACTGTTCATGTGGATAATTACGCTAACCGTCGATTACAACGAAAAATATGAAGTTCCTGGAACAGTTAGACAGACGTACGCGCGGCCAATGCTTCCTAGAAATTTATACGATTTGGCTGTAAATAATAATCATGAGATCATGAAATCACCAATCAGTCTTCTCCTCTGCCCCTCTAGCTAAATGACATTCAAAGAATCGTTAGTTCCGATTGAAAATGTATGGAAATTACATTTCGTTTCGATAAGTTACGTGACTTTGAACCGTCATTTGTGTACATTCGAGTTTTTTCTATCATGACTAACATTTCCGAAACATATTTATTTAAAGTGAGGCTAGAGAAGCAGATGACAATATATAGGTATGTCTCTTTCTTCTGTCTTTTTTGAGTGTGATCAATTATCAATATTGACGACATCTCCCGCAGCATGGCATTGATCCTTGTGTCACAACGATTTAATTCCTATACACCCAGACTCGGAACAAGCATTCGTGGATAACAAAAAATGCTTGTACTACCCGAGGATAGCGAGTTTGGCGTGGTAACTTTAACCACTTGGTTATCCGTGCAACGTGCTCTACTTGTCCTTTAGGGTCAGTGTGCCTCAAAACCAGCTCACTAAACCGAACTAATTTGATAGTTCGTAAAATTAGTTCGAAACAAAACGCCTACCGTGACACAATTAGCAATTAAAAGGTAAAAGTGGTTTCTGTACGGACTCGGCAAAGTTCCTGACTAACAAATTAGTGGGTTAGCTAACATGGCTACATAGTACAGGGTACTTGTAAAACATATTTGTATCCTTTCGGCCTCAATGTTTTGACTGCAGGAACTCCCTACAGGCATAGAGGATGGGATGTAAAATTACTTGCCCTACTGAGAACCTGTCATGTTATAGTTGATGGAGTATTTAATTTTATTATTCCCGGATTTTGGAATGTTTATTTTACATTCACAATAATATTGTTTGGCTTTTGAAATCCTTTAACGGACTCAACGGCCCAAAAATGTGTGCGGAATGGTTTTGATACCAAAATTCTGTATGTCGAAAAAGATATATATGTGGTCTCACAGCATTTATCAGTAAAACATTTTCAACAACATTTTTTTCTGATGTTGGTCGTGGTTTTATTTATATAAATTAAAACCGAAAATCAGAAGTCGTTATTTAAATAAGGTTACTAAGTAGAACTTTACTAGAGACAAATTCGAAATTGGACAGCATCCTGATTCGATTTCTGTTCACTTCCTAAGCACTCACACATCTTTCAATTGCATATACTTTTTTTAACCGACTCCTAAAAAAGGAGGTTACACATTCTTAAACATCCTGTTTTAATTCAAAGATATAACGTTATTCCGGATTCCTCTCTTGATAGACATTACAGGCCCTCAGGTCTTAACATTACTTTAACGTTTTTAATAAGCTAAAACAGCGTAGTACTTAAGTAAAATTGTAACTCGTAATTCAGAAGACATAAATGTAATAAAGTCGCTCTCAAGTGAATCTTCAAAAACGTAATTTCGCGTGTCTCCTCATTCCCCGTTTAAAAGCAATAAGCTGAGATCAGATCAAAATGTTAGTACTTGAATAGCTCTCATGAGACGTCATAGATGATTAATTCTAGAATGTTATATTTCCTACGTAATGAGAATCTATTTTTGACATGGATATTAGGATTTTCTAGACATCTCACTATACAACATTATTTTTGAAACTGTGTTTGTGAATACATTTGTTCAAAGTATAAAAAGAAAAATTGCTCCATTTTCTCAATTAGCAAAACTGAAAATTAGAAATAATCTGGATGACCTGCGGAAACCCGACAAAAGTGTTCATAAGACCATAATCGCACGCATCTAAAAGCAGTAAATAACCCAGGCGGCCATTTTCCCTGTATCATGCCCGTTAAGTGGAAGGGTCAAATTTATTTGAGGATGTGACACACACCTGAATTATGGTGATCGGTTACCGGCTGTCGTGATCCAAGCTTCCATAGGTTTTTAGCCACTATCGACCGCTTACAGCTACCACTGCTATGTTTTTGCCACCCCTCTTATTGACACATGGATGCAATATGGAATGGCCAGAGTAAATACGGATTTTGTCTGATATTTATGTGGTTTTAGCGGGAGTGAAACGGTAACTATTGTTGACGTAGTAAACCTTGCTTTTCATGATTTACGCATGCATTTTGTTGGATATTTTTTCAGAGATGGCTTTATGAAATACAGCATTTCCTTTTGGCCAGAAATATGCTATGTACGCAAGAAACTTGTATTGAAACAATTATGTATTTTAAAGGAGGAATTATTAGGTATCGATCGCATCTCACATAGCATATTAATCTAAACCTAGCTCGGCAAAATCCAACGTTTTCTTGAACCGACTGGCTCTTGCCATTATATCGACCTTCGACCTTTCCCTTGTCACACAACTCCCTACCAACAACTCAAGCAAACCTATCCTTGCAAAAAAAAGAGACAAAATTCTCCGAACTACTTATAGTTTATTTTTCGAGACTCAAGCTGGATCTTAACCGGGATCAATGGTTTACTAAGTATTTAAAACAGGATTTTTGCTTTCGCAGAAGAGTAACGACGCAAATCTCAACGCGTAGCTTCGTCTCACTTACACATCGATTTAGGGAACTATAGGACAGGGAATATAGGTCACCGTGCTATCCCATGGTTGGGAACATAAAGGGGTTCGAAAAATTGTGTTTCCATAATATGAAAATATAAAGTGGCCTCTTTGATTCATGGTGGCAACAGAAAGATTTGTCGGGAAATGTCTTTGGAGATTTTCAAAGGTAACGAACCATAGCGTGGGGAATGGCAGTTCATTTTTTTACTTGGTCATAATGTTCGTGTTTGTATGTTAATTTGAGTACCTTTATAGAGGTAATCTAATAACCTGATACATTGTAATTTTTTTTTTTTTTAGCTAAATATTTTGTGAGTGTCTAGCGGTGAAAATAACATTAGCTTAAAATTAATTTAGACAAGGTAGCGTTTTGTCTTTCAATCAGTGTAAGTACTTAATTCTTGAGTAACTTGAGTAATCCTGACGTTAAAAAAAATCTAGATGTTACTCGCACCTTAGCGAGCGTGATGATCGATGAGAAAACCTTCTTTTATTTTAGAAAGGCTTTGTTAACACTGAGACAATTATGCTGATAGTTTTTTATATTATTATTTAATCATTTATGAATCATCCAACGTTCTCATAAACTTAAATAAGGCATTATTTGTATAAATTATATTTATTACATTCCACCGCCCACGGTTCGCCTGGATTTTAAAATTCCTCGCCCAAAACCTCTCATATACCGATAAAACTACATAATATGATACGGAATGAGTTTTATTCAGGAGGCCTACAACCACTTTAATTTATATTTGCCCACGTTTTTATTATACACTCACTTTTCTGTTTGTTTGTTTTTCCGGTTGGATTTTTGAAACCCAATTTTAGGGCACTTCCTGATAAGCTAATAGGCTGAAATTTTATGGCTAGCTTCAAACCCGATGACAATGTAATTTAAAACTCTAAAAACGGCTGGACCTATGTTGATAACACTTAAATCGAGTGACATTTAAACGAAACGTGGAATTTTACATTTTTTAGACTATTTATTTTTGCAATTGTGGAAGCGTGATAGATCACTACACATTGTAGAGCGCTGTCTCTCTTTTACGTTTCAATAACTAAGCGTAGAAGTCGTGGTAGGCTCTCAGTTCATAACTCAGGTTTTATCTTTGTTTGGTCTATTTATAAGCGGAAAATCGGTCCACTAAAATTGGATATTTGGAACGAGTTTAACTTTTGTGTTCCTCGTCTTTATGAGGAAAATTATGTTTTAAAAAAGAATATTGTGATTTCGTTTGGAAAACGTATGCATAATATGATGTGTAATATCTTGGTTATGAATTACTGATTAGTTGTACTAATGTGTTTTAACTGGAAAGTAGGAATGAGTGTTCAGTGTATATTTGAAATATGTCAGGTTTCAAGCCTATTTTATTTCCAAATAGCATAAAAGCAATACATTAAATTAAATTCAGCAATGTAGAGTTACTTTGTAAACTTGACCGTGTCAACTGACTTCAGTTGCTAAGCATACAATGTATACCAAAAATAATCTGTCCTACAAACCGGTCGTGACATTCAATTCTTTAGACAGTGTACACACATCCTATAGACTTACGGTTCTTGCGTTTATGGTATCCTTAAGTATGACTCGTCGACCTAAATACATGACGTCACCGACGCCGGGGAAAGTACCACATTCTTAACATATTGTCACTCGCGTACTACTTTTAGTGCGACTAACAGTTCATTCATCAAACTTCGATTTAATGCCAGGAGTCTTTTTTTAAATAAGGTGATAAATCGGTTTCTGTAATTGCTAATATTGGGCTCTATGAACAACCTGCCTTTTACTGGGGAATCCTCATGTATACCTGTAGGGAGTGACTTACTGACTAAACCTACTGAGTGACCTACTGACTGATCTTTCACCAAAATTATATTTCTATGGTTGTGGAAGCGTGACAGAGCTTCATAAGGAGTATTGCGGTATCTCACTTCCACACTTAATAATAAAGACGCGGAATGCCCTTCCACGTCTGCAATAATGATTCTTCAAAATGCGATAGCTTCCTGGACCGCCATGTAACATCTCCCGCCTTTTGGCCTTTGCGTGGCAATGCGTTGCAATTCACCGCGTACAATATATGACTGCCTGCGAAGACAACAGAGTTATGTTGAAGTATCCTTGCCAACTCAACAGTACAACGTGCTGTGAGTTCGATCCTCGCCGACGGATAAATATTTTTGTATTCTAAAAATGTATGCCACAAGCATTGCTCAGTTTTTGTATGTGAAACATGTTTATCTAAGCTAAAAGTTCAATGTCCTGCCGTTTGACAACATTGATGCTTACTATATACTACAACGTTTGTTAAGACAACATTTTTGCTTGATTTTTTAAATTCCTAGGTTGTGCCTTTTGATAACTGTGCCGTTTGATGCTTATAATATAGAACAGTAGTTTTTTGCTACAAATTTTTAGTTCTCTCTTTAAATTCTAAGGTTGACTAATAAATATTTTTATTTATATTACTTTATTATATATTTAAATTTGTAGAAAACATGCCAACTTAAAAATTTTTAGGTCGATACAAAATGATATTAATGCAGTCGTGGAAGAGAGACTATAATCTAACATAAGAATTAAATAATAAATAAGTATGTTTATCAGTTGTCTATTACTCATAATACAAGCTTTTCTCAGTTCGATACTAGATGGCGTTGTGTGAACGTTGTGGAATATTATATTAATACTAGCTGTCCCAGCAAACGTTATTTTGTCATGTGAGTTCTAGAGAATAGAAAGAGGAATGGGTATTTGAAAAATAGATGTTGTCCGATTCTCAGACCTACGAATATGTGAATTTCATAACAGTCGGTCGAGCCGTTTCGGAGGAGTTCAGTTTCGTACACCGTGAGAATTTTATGTATTAGTTTTTATTTAAGAAGTGCACTGTTAAGCTTAAACAACTGCAATAACACTACTCTAAAACGAGATAGTAGACTCCTAAAGCCTCCTAAAACCTATCAGTACATTAATATGTGTCAACAACTGTAGGCACATGTGTGTTAGCATTGACCTTTGCACATCGTTGAATATTTATTTATTAAGCGTCGTTGCAATTCTATCATGAAAATATAATGACTGCGGTTTGCAAATCTATTTTTAATGCCTCTAATTTTGGTTCTGATAATTCATATACATTTCGTGTTTATAAAACAGATATTAACGCTAGTATATTTGTTTATAACATACAATTCATATTGGTTTTTTCAAACTATTAAATATTCGCACGTAATATTGTTTTATTAAATTTTATTACGTGATGTTTTCTGAGTTGAACACAAGTTTAACAAACTGCAAATTATAGTTGTATATCAATTACGTTTGAGACTGCAAAATGTAATTAATAATTCAAGTACTAATTTTCCTTTAGTGTAAATAATATAACATAAGCAAGTATCTAATGACTAAGAAACAATTTGAAATAGTCTAATTAGTCATTCAATTTTGTCCTCTTACAAGACCGACTGCGACTTGGTAAATTGCCTGTCTTATAAGTTAGAATTCTTTATATTCAGATATTGTTATCTATACTTCTATACTAATATATATGGCTGAAGAGTTTGTTTGTTTGTTTGAACGCGCTAATCTCGGGCACTACTTGTTCAATTTGAAAAAATATTTTTGTGTTGATTAGGCCATACATCTAGGAAGATTTTAGGCTATATACCATCACGCTGCGACTAATAGGAGCGAAGATACAATGGAAAATGTAGAAAAAAACAGGGCAGATATAAATCATAACTTATATCTTCTAACCACGCGGCGTCGGAAACAGCTAGTACAAGAATAAAGTTAAAAATCAGAGTAAGAATGAATCAGTTACGGAAGTGAGATGTGACTCTATAATCTAGAGTCGACTTGCTTCCACAACCACAACCTGTCTTTCTTCAAGGAATAGTATGTACCATGGTATGAAGTAGGACTATACTAATATGAGGAGGCTTAGCAACAACTGCACAAATTCATCGATCACAGATTATACGGTCAGTCTGTGGATGGGAGACCATCTATGACGTAACCAAGTTGCGCGTTTCAGAAGGCATACACCACACATCTTGTCAGCGTGCACTTTCCTAAGCGGGGATCGAACCCACGACTCTCCGGGAACAGTGGGTTTCGCGTGGTATCTTATACAGCTCACAGCAGGTAACAACATCACTCTACTTACAAAGTAATAAAATATGTATTAAGTATATTTGTTGTGATAGAACCTTATGTATGTGTGAAACTCCTTTTAAGTCTGTATGTCTGTCCTTTGAGTTTAAGTCAGTATGTATAATCTGTGTGTGTCATTATAATATTAAATATAAATTATTCTTTAAAGTCAGTAGCAAATAAAACAGCATCGAGAAACCACGTCTTTCTCTTACTCAGAACTCCTACAAACAAATTTGAACCTTAAACTCTACAACAATGTTATTGTAGAGTCTCAAGAATTTATTCAACGTGGAATCTTGTCCAATCAATTACTATTAAAATGTAATTATCAGTATTAATATGGAAGAGTTTAAGCATGATAGCTTAATAGCTATTAATATCGTCTATAATTTTAATCTCATCATTAAAATACAAAATTAATAACCATTTTATCTCGATACGTCAGTCTTGGTAAGAAATCTTAATTCATTCAGTGGTGTTAAAGTAAAGAACATATTTTTTCTGTATGTAAAATGTTGCGCAATAATTATAGACTTACAGGAATTAATTGCAAAAACGCTTATAAGAAACTTGAAACCAAATATCGTAGACAACGATCCATTTTTTCGTGACAATGTAACAGAGTTTCCTTCGAAATGAACACTGATAAGGATAGCTAAGTTAAAAATATTTTGTGATTTATGTGACATATTTGATTAATTAATTAAATACTTCTTATACATATAAAATATATGAAATGGCGGACTCTTAATGACAGAGTCATTCCTTACTAGTGATAAGGTTTTTTTTAAATCAATGTGTAATGAAATGACCTGTTAGTCGATGCCATTTAGATTTTTTTTGTTTAGGAGGTCAACCACCTTACTTCAAAATACGTAATGAAACGGTGATTAGTAATGCATAAATTAACAATCACTCCTGTACAAGCCGTAACGGTGATTAAAATATTCCTAACGATTATATTTTAGTTATCGATAAAGCTTGTAATAAGTCACTCACCTGCGATGAAACTAATTAAATAAATACGTAACTAAAAGTATAATTTTATTTTATTGTGACTGGTTTGTTGTATTGTGTACTGTATAAATATTTTGATTACCCAAAACAATTGTTTTCAAAAAATATTTCACTACTGTTATCTCAAAGGAATCTGCTAAATAGCTTTAGAAATATGTCCCCACATTCCGATAGGTGTAATATCAAAAGTAAACACAGCTAAGATCTAAGTTTCAACATAATTGTGAGCAACGTCGATGAACGAGCGGCACGCACACACGCGCAGCGCGTAGCGGTGTGGAGGTAACCGTAGTCTCATTCTTACCTGCGCACGCGCGCGCCGCCGCGGAAGAAAGCCTCAGTGCTGACTTGGCGGCCGTCGCGACCGCACCGGCCTGCCGACATGTGGCAAACCTTGTGACTCAAGTGTTGTGAATTGTGTACAAGCACAGTGGCCGTGCATTAACCCCAACCCCTGATAGTGCTTAACCGGATTTTTAGTTGGAACGCCCCGCGGCGTGCAAAAGGTGGGTGGAATCTTATCTTCCCTTATTATCATAGACGTATCAGTGCTAGCTCGGTCGAGTGTTAATTTAAGGTAATGTGAAAGTTGTGACGATCGATCGTCGAGTTCGAGGAGTCAGCGATGTTGACACACTTTTGGTTCAGGTGTGGTCGCTGGCAGGTGGGCGCGCCGGCTGTGTGTCAGTAATACGTGTCCGACCAAAATTCCGATCTCGAGACAACTTTCTTCCGGAGGTTTTTGACTCTGCCGCGCCATGGGCCTATTATGCGGAGGCTATTAAATACGAATGTTGACAAAACACTAAAGTTACAAGCGAATGATAATAAAAGCTCGGGATTATGCCATCAAACGGAAGACATCAACGCGCTCCGTTGGTTTCTTGCTGCTCTATCTGTTGGTTGCACTGTTTTTTGTCGCTATCTTATGTATTATCTGGAATAGAATAATCGTGAGATTTAAAACTGGCTTCATTATTATACAATTCTTGTCTATCTTTTAGGTCATCAATATTATCTTGTAATGTTTTTTTTTATCTTGAGGTTTAAGCTGAGTTAATAACTGAATTATATTGAAGATTTCTCTTAAGGTCATTGAATAATCGTAACCATAGAGTGTTGAGAACAATTCTTTGAAGAACTATGTAAATTCAAAAATACATCTTGCGACGAAATATACCTATTCTTAAAATAAAACAAACCCATAAAAATATTCCTGCAAAAGCATAAAAAAAATTACAACAACAATTCTCCCTCAAGACATTTCACAGGACTCAACATCGCACAGCTCAGGCTGTATAATAGAAAATCAAAATTATTACACTATAAACAAGTAGTGGAAGGCAAACGGGGACAGACTTGAGTATGCCTACTGACGAGGTTGAACCGGTCTGCCCCTCCCCCGCGGTCCCCTCGAGACCTGCCCCCCCCCCCTTCGCCTCAGACGTCGCCGCAGTAACGCGCGATGCGCCTGAGTGCATCCCTTGCATCTCTATTTTCATAAATTATGATAAGTAACGTCATAAAATGTGTTATTTCCTGCCAGTCAATTTGAAGCACACGTTTGTGTCTTGGTGCTCACAGGTATATAAATAAAAAATAATTGATTAATGTATTGACTTGATATGTAATAACAATAATTAAAAATCTTGATTATTTCATTTGTCGACACTTCGTTATGCAATTAAATTCTTTAACAAATTACCTTTATTAATGGTACATAACATTAACGTATCAAATTCATTGCCAAAGAAATGAACAGGTTTACATAAACAATAATAAACATAAATGAATAATTAATGCGGCGGTACGTAATAGTGCCAAAGCACCAAATGGCGTGTGCCAACCTGGATGCACTTGGCACACCTCCGCCGCATACGAGATTATCTAAATGATCTGAACACCGTCCTAATTTACACCGGCTTGTGTGCATTCCTACGCATCGTATAATCTAAGTAGGTTCACCATAAATAGCTAAGCCATATGATGTAAAAAGGCTTTAGTTGATCATGGTATAGGCCCGAAAACCTCTTGAGCGTTATAAGAAGTCACAACTCTCTCTTTAAGTATTATTTCAATCATACTTGAAGGATTTGAAATGAGTATCAACTATTTTGACCAAAACTCTCCTTAATAGTTGCGGAAAAAATGACTATCAATTTTCAACGCATAATGTGTTTATAACTTGGATTTATTCTGAACACAAGTTTTATCTGAACACGTTCACGGAAACGAAAATAATCAATCGCATTCGAGAAAGCATTCCCAACCCGGAACACTATAACCTTCTTGGAAACTAAAAAAGGTTAATCTCCTTAGAAATCTAAACAAGCTGTGGGTTATCCGAAATAACAGATAAGGAAATTTAAAAAAAGATTTAACGAAATGAGTGACATTTTTTAAGAGCATAAAGAAACTAAATAACTTACAAAAGTTGTTTTCGAAGTACTTCATAGTACCTACTTTATTAAAAATATTCTCTTGCTTTGCAAAACTGTTGTCAACAAACTAAATTTTCATCGATTTATGAGCCCTAACAACTCATAACGTAAAATAGTAGACAAAATTTCCAAAACAAATGAAAATTATTTCAGCTCTATCATTAATTCCTGAATGATCGCTCATTTTCATTCCTCTGAGACGTTTTATTCTACGAATATGAATTAATTATAATAAAAATATTCAATTCCATATCAATCATACTACTAAATTAGGTTTGTGGTGCCGATAGGGTGATGCCGCGCTCTAATGAATAAATCATTTTCTTGGAGAAATTCGTACGACTCGAACGAAATGAACACAAATAACCTCCTGTAGAATGTAAATTGTCGCGAGGATTATGAATCGAATATTGTGTAGCAACGACATGATTCATATGAAAAGTTATTATAATGAGCAACATTTGTAAGCTGGCGGAGATCGAATTAAAAAAGCCTGTTTGTTGTCCTTGAAATTCTAAATCGCGGCAAAAAACGACGAAACAGTATTTACTTATAATCTTAAGTTCGCAGTATATTCGATTACGAGATTGAAATCTGCTAAACAGAACCAAACAATGCATGTACTAGACAATTAATCGGAACAAAACAAAAACCATGTCAAACCTTCCTCGATAAAGAAACTACAATAATGAGGAACTCTACAACCAGAAGCAATATAACAACTTGTTAGAAGATGCACAGAATCCCACGTTCACAAAAACTCTCATACATATTTCATATGCTATAATTAAGAACAAAGAGTATGAAGCGAACGTTTGGTAAAAAAGGACTATTAAGGTCATTGAGGGCAGATGAACGTTCGTTTCGTCATCATTTTAGTGCTGCAGAAGAAAGATTGGGATCTAAGTCCCACCAATATTACAGCGTTTTGATTTCAGTTAAGTGATGAACGTTGTTTTGTAGCTTTAGATCTCTTTAAGATATTTTATGTCAAATTTTGAGGTAGCTGCTGAAACAAAAGCTATATTTTATCAAAAGAAAAGTAATCAATTATTCTCATTAAATTAATGTAAATGAAAGACCAAGCAATAAATAATAAAAATTGGACGAATCTTTGCTCCGATCGAACGACACTATCTCGGGAGTATTAAATTAATAATAATATAACTCCATATTAATAATTCAACAAAAAATATTTACTTGAAGTCTTACAATATTCCATAATAATTTTTCCACGCTCTCTCCGACTATAAATTAAATTAGCTACTATAAACTGCCATAAACAGTTTTAATGGTAAGTTATAACCTAAGAAATAAGTGCTATTGATCCAAGGTACTAAAATGTTCTTGTGGTTGGATTAACTAGGCAGGACAAGTGCTTATTAAAGGTTTTCTAACAGAAAACTTTAATTGAATTGATGTCTATAAGCCTTGTAAAACGTTGTTTTCTGCTCTATTGAAATAGTTTGAATAAAAAATATGGACTGGTAAATACAAAAATAATAAAATAGTAAATGTGATAAATTGTTACTGATTAACTAGACAATATGAATAGATAAAAAAGAAATACTTGAAAATACAACAGATTATTACCCTATGTTAATAATTATGATGCCTAAACATTGATAAATAACGATATTTACCAAGCTATAATATATTCTTCAACTGAAATAATGAAATCTTATTTAAAATTTACAATTTCAAAAATTATCAAGATTTTGCGTCTACTGATTTTGTAGAGTTCCAAGATTTTTTTTTTCTTAGTTGATTTATAGATTTAAAGTAGTTAAACTGCCATACAATTATGTTACTCTAAGACTATAATTTCATACATAATTTAGCTAGTAAAACCAAGCTTAAGGTGAAAGTGTTACACACACCAAAAGACAGTTTAATTCTCACTATCCACGCTACAGAGTGACCCGCATAGAATGTAGAGTACCTGCATTTTGCAAACATAAGTGGGATTGTTGCAAATACTGCACACAATGAAACTGTATCTAATTGTATGAAGACTGGCTGGTTTAGAACTTAATACTTTTTGGAGAGACAATTTGTGTGTCTTTTTTATTTTTAAGACTGTCGCCGTTATTTTCTTAACTCATTTTGTTTGTTTTTTCTTTTTTTTACTGGATTTACAGTTTTAATTCCAAAACTCTGACAAAGAAACATTTTTTTTTTAATATTTTTGATGATATTTCTCCTTTAACCCAATTTGTCAATTTCAAATTTCTTCACCTAGACTAAAATATGCATTACAACATGTTTAAACAAATATTGATTTAAAAATCTTAGGCCTCGAATGACTAAATCTCTAGTTATATAATTAAAGCGGTTGATACCGCAGAGCTATGCATGAAGACGTGAGCCAGCCAACGGTTACCATTCCGTTACAGCTAAGGGGGTCAGGCGCGCATGCGCGACTTTCAACACACCCGACATTCGTTTATATTCGACCTGGAATACGCGAAAATATTCTTTTTGAAAAGAAAAAAAAAAGACAAAATCCTATCGGATTATCTGCTTCCATTAAGTTTCCAAAAAATGTAGAGTCGCTTAATAATTTAAAAACTTTACGATTTTTGTTTTAAAAAAATATATCCTAATACAAATTATTATTCTAAAGAAGTTGAACTAGCAGTAAACTCGGGATAACAAAGTCGACAATATCAAAATAAGTAAGAAGAAATTTAACATGAAGTATTGCTCTCGCAGACATAATAAAAACAATTAAAAAAGTTGATTAAAACTTTTACTAGAAATAAAAGCGAGTATCATGGAAATAGAGGTTTAGGCGTAGATTATTACTGCCAATATTACGACAATTAAGCAATAAAATACATTTTGTACTCAAATAATAGAGCGACGTATCTTTGGAAAGTTTTTCAATGTGTGAGAAAGTTCACTAATGTTCTTTTTGCAAAATAGATTGCCAATGTTATTATAATAGTCTTATTACTGAAATGGCATGGGTACCTACTGTTCAGGAATCATGTAAGTAAAAACTTTGTGAATCGAATATAAAAGAAAAATTTACAAAACATACACAAGGTCCTGTGGCGCAATGGATAACGCGTCTGACTACGGATCAGAAGATTCCAGGTTCGAATCCTGGCAGGATCGGGATATAAATCCTAGGCTCTACTTTTATTTATTATTTTTTAACTATTTCAATGTATAGATAATTCCAAACTCTTTCATTATTTATTTAGACTATCTCTAATATAAGTGTGATATTTTTTGTATAATGTAATTTTTTGCAATGTTTCAAAATCTTTAATTGGATTTTTTGACGGAATCATTTCACATTTTATTATTCGTCGATTTTAATCTGATTAAAATGAATCTTTATTATTATTTAGAGCTTTGATGAACGAAAATTCCAAACTACGAGATATATAAACAAAGACTGCTAATGAATTCGATTATTCGAGAATTCTCAACGCACATCCAGACTGAAAATACAGTTTAACACACATATCAACCTTATGGCAATGTTATAAAGTTTAGAGTTGATTGACAAATTTGTGAGAATATCAAAAGCTGGTTTGAATCATATGTGGGTTGGATCATTTTAGTACATAAGTTACAAAGCATTCTGGGAATCATTAAAATATGATAGTCAGTAGAAGTCAGCGAATGAAACACACATGAGGGTAGCACTAATAGGTAGGATGTCGAGACAGAGGTAATAGGTAGAGACTAATAGGTAAAGGCAGGTCCAATTTATTTGATCAGAAGTACGCAATTGACTAAGCAGATTTTGTTCGCTTATCAAAAGTTAAATCAACCACCTCAACATAATAAATAAAATAGAGTAATCTAAAACTCAGTATTATCATAGGGACTATGTTTTACATTTGATGTTTAGGTCAAATATAACGTCGCCTCCTGATTTTTTTTCCAGTTATATCCGGGAAAACTAAAAGCAAAAGTATTTTTCATTTATTTGGAGTATTTAGTACAGAAAAACGACGTAATCTTTATGACTTAACATTGTAAACAATGACTTAACAAACAATTAAAATAAACATGTGCGTACTAGAACAGCGCATGCGGTCATCGAAACTATTGCGTGAACGGTTACACAATGAAATCAGAGTAACATTTTATGTTACTACAGTGGTAATATTTTAATACATTTTATCAGTTCGAATTCACGTTAAAAAAATAGAAACTTTGAAACTTCTACGTTGTAAACCTCAAAAAAGTGAGATATTTTCATAGCTCTACCTAAAAACGAATGCAAAGCACAATATTTTCCATACTCTGACTTACCTTGCCAAAAGATACATTACAACATTTCATATACATTCAGGTCCAGTCGATCATTCAATTACTTTTCAAAAAGCTGACCAAATACCACATATAATGTATGAAATGTCATTCCAAGTTTTCTGGACGTGACTATGCTGATGCGACTTAAAACAAATGAAGAACTACATTAATTATACATATTCAAAGTACAGTCACAATATTCATTAAGACATCAACATTATATAAATACAGGTCGCTAGTTAGCCGTTAGCAACACTAACTTTTGGAGCAAAATACCTTCCTTTTCGAATGCTGTAAGTAAAATTAATTTTGCAGCTAAGTGCAGTGGTCCATTCTAACGAACTTAATTCTCAAAAGCAATTCTGGAGTTCCCTAGTTTGTGCTTAATATTTTCCGTTTGCCCATCAGTTAGGGAGGAAGATAAGTTATTTACGTAATGAAATACTCAAATTTTATTATTTCGGAAATTTATATTATGTTGTTGAAATCTTTAAATGTTTGAAATCTTTTAGAAAGTGTTTGTAAAGTTTTTCCTCTTGGAAACACATATTTTCCGCAATATTTTTTACGATTACCCAAATTTTACCATCTTCGACTGATGCTTTCATAACACTTCTCGTTTTGAGGACATGAAGACCAAATTTGAATAACTTGCCAAAATTAGATATACTACTATATGCCTATATTAACTGTATCATCAACCAAATCCAATCAAAGCAGCAGATGGTTCCCCACAAATGCCAACTAAATCCAACATGAATATAAAATGCTTCGAATTTTTCGAGCACATCTAGAGGTTCCCGATACTCGACCGTTGGCTCCAATGTCCACTGGTCCACATACAAAACGAGTTAATTTGCATTCGTGCCGTCGTCCAAGTGGCATTATTTAGGAAACGCAGAGGAATCGCCGTACAACCGCTGTAGAATCGCTTGGAATCCGCGTAACGGTCAGCTTGTCGTGCGTTGAGACTTAGATGGCAAATGGTTACCGAGTGCCGCTTTAATAATTAAACGAGGCGTAACTTTGTATATTGTTAGGTTGGTATTTTAATTTCGTCACGTAAAGTTTTTCGTCATGTCTAGTTTAGGAATTTGGGTGCTTTGCTGACATTCCGATCTTTGTTTTAAGCAAAATCTTATTGTAACGAAAATGAAACATGATATGTAAACTTTAAAGAAAATGAAACTCTATTTTGTTTAATTTATGTTTGCAAATAAAATACACATACATACGTATACATTTCCATTATTGACTAAATATAAACTGTTTCTCCGTATTTGTCGAAAATAAAAGTCTGATCGCTAGCAAGCGGTTGATAAATAGAATTTGCTGCAGCATTTTGTAAAGAAGGATAAAGCAAGGAAAATAAATTTTGCTCGGATCGTGACCACTAAATGTTTTTAGAGATTAGTTTGTTATATTTTCCTTATCAAAGGGCTCGTAAACATTTATAGTTTCCTGAAAATCTTATTTAAAATGACTGAATGTTTTACACCTTTGCGAAAAAAAACATCAACTATAATTTCATGCACAAGGAAACAATGGTTGTTTTAGTCACATTTAAGCCTTTACATTTATATATTTACTTTTATCTTAATTAAGACAAAGTAATGATGGATACGTCTTTGATTTTGGAAGCCTATGTATCAAAATTTGTTCAGGGTCTCGTTTGCAAGTAAAATTATTGCGGGGGTGAAAGAAAGATGCCGCCCTACGCATGTATCGCGTTGTCACGCTTCCATAACAATACAAAATGCTATTACAAATATTTCAAAAATCAGAATAATACCAAAGGATTTTAATGTAGGTAATATGGTGTAAAAAAATATATTCACCACTTTAATGTATTCTGGTAAAAGGACAGCCTTAGGGCAAGTAATGCTTTTGTTTCTTGTTCGCATTTTAAAACCTCGTGCCACAATTCGAATCAGCAAAAAGTATAATTGGAATCTGAGCTCTTTTTATTTCGCATTAGCCGATCATCGTTTATTTTGTGCGGAAACCTGTTTTTAAGGCAGCTGCATACAAAACAAGGAAGTGGGTTGTGAGCAGACGTTTATATCAGCTCTAGAACAGCCTGTAGATAATTAGCTTTGTAATAGGGTTGACGCGGCATAGAAACCTTATTCTCAACTGCTGTTGACTGTATACTTATAGTTTTAAATTAACTCTTATTTTTCACCAACTTGTCTTTAAGCGTCGTTGATGACTCATCAGACTCTGCCTAAATATTTTAGCATCAACTACTCAAAACATACTTGCATGCCCAAAAAGTATGAATTCCTACTCAGTTATTTAATTCAATCCTATTTTTAACCGAATCGTCCAAAAAACATATCGATTCCAAAAATACCAGCACAACAGGTCATAAAGGAGGTCGAAAACCTGAATATAGCCTACATGTGTTAGGAAGTCACAAACAAGATATCTAAATAGAGCGTCGACCCTATTCAGGTCTCCCTTCACAAATGACCTTGTGAAGCAAGGCTCGCTGCCGGTTGCCTTGCCGGAATGCGAGCATAATGCCAGTTGACGAACCATAAGAATTCCGCGATCGAACACATTTGTCCTAGCTGTGAAAGGGAATCTGCTAATGCTATGTAGATACTCGGCACTTCATCTTGAAGTACTTATTCTTCAAGGATTTGAAGGTGACTTGTGAAGGTACTAAAACTATGTATGAAAAATAATGTTCTGACGTCATAAATACATATTTGAATGGACAGTAAGGATTTGTAGTGGAACACCGCCTCCAAGAACACACAATATATCATTCCACAAACTGTATCTTAGCACAAAAAAATATATGTGGGATTTAAATATCGATCGATTTTCCTTATTCGATTGATATGGCATTTCAACAATTTTATTATGAATGTTTAAAGTGGTAAGGAAGTGAAGCGGTAAACCTAAGATCCATACAGACATTCTTGTTCTCCATCTATCATTGTACAAGCCTTTGATGTTGTAAGCAACTAACAAAGCCTCATCAAAATGAAATCTTACCATAACTTGACCTTTCAAACTCGCATCATTGTTATTAATTCGTTGTGTCATCCACTAAAGATACTCACTCAAGTTCTTGAACTTTCGGCATTATGTAAATAGGAACTTTATGTTGATGAAGTTAAAGTTCGATTTACAAATGACAAATTGAATTACTGTGAGAAACAAATGACGTTCAAATTATACTCCACTATGAAAACTTGAAATCAATTCGTTAAAAAATAAATCCTTTTGTTTTGCATCTAAATGATAGACTAATGAATTCGGTAAAGCAGTCGACCTCCATAGGTAATTTCAAACGTTGCCAAAGAACCGGTCTTGTAGGAGTCGAAATGAAGCTTAATACAAATGGTGCAACCGTCTGAACAACTGATACAGCGATTATTATACCTACAAACAACATTCCAATCACAGATACCATTGAACGTACAGACAGATCTACCAATAAAACATGTATGTTGAGTACGTGATAATACTTCAATATATTGTCAAGCAAAGACGAGAAGAGCTGACAACGCGTATGTTCCGAGGATCATAAATAACAGAAATAACTTTATCATTTTCGGAAAACTTGACAAACAGAGTAAGCTTTCATTCCGTATATCCACTTCTATCTAAATAATCTTATTTAATATCACGACTCATAAGACGAAAGGCGTGGAGACAAAACAAGAGCAAAAGCTGTTAAGTCCGAGTCGGATTTGGGACGCTGAGGGTTTCATATAAATAGGAAGGTTTTTTTTGCGAAATTAATTCACCCTTTAAATTGATGACCGTACCATTTCTTGTTTATCATCGATTTGGATTTGTTGTTTTAGGGGAAACGGAACTACATCATGAACATTTCAACTGTCGAGATATCAAGGTTCATGAGCCGTGGCAAAAGTCAGACAGAAGAACCTTAGTCTATGGTTCTGTATTCACTCTTTGGGTATTAAAATCCAAAAAAAATATCAACCGTAACCATTATCCAGCCTCAAATATACAAGCGAACAGTTTTAAGAAGATTATTTATCAAAAGACAATTGAGATCATGAATAAAATTACGTTCGTAAACGATTTCGATGCCTCCATTGAAACAAAAGCGTTTGCACAATATGTTGAACAACTTATTATACGACGAAACGTTGTCATTGTTCCAGGTGTAGATACTTATCGAGAAACGAATTCCAGGTGATTATATGAACTCAATGAATGGTGACTTACAAAGGGGATTTGGGAGTGGTTTAGAAATGTAAGGATTGCTAAGTACCAGCAAATCTGAGGGAACTAAGTCTGATCAATCAATAGTCCTGTTTTTCTTTTGAATAAAAGGAATACCTCACAAAAAAGCCCTACCTTTACTCATTTTTTTTCCTAAGTCCTTTTGTTGGGGTTTCGCTAATATTCTAGTCACAGGCATAAGGCACCCAGACTCAGAACAAGCTTTCGTGGATGAAAACATGCGTTGGCGTGGTGACCTATAATACTCGCCTATAAGAGCAACTTAAAGTTATCTGTGCGATGAGTATGAAATTTTGGTTGATAAAAAGTGTTACTAGCTCAAAGAATTACTCGGAACAAACTCTACAATATTACTGATGTTTTTGTTATTTAATCTGTACAAATGTAATAGGGATAATGACTGGGTACAAAAAGAAAAAAATCGCATTAGTCCCTCAGTTAGATAATTGAAAAGTATGAGACACGTATTCTTTCTTTTTTCAGAAAAACTAGAATTGACAAAGATTAACTGCTGTAAAGTATAGGAGAGGGGTAAAATTTATACTCAATCGTGACGTCACGCGTAATTTTCATTCACTGTCATTTGGTCAATTTATGTTTGCGGGACAAATTAAAAAATACGTATCCATTTTTATACAAAAAACTACAAAAAAAAAGACGGACACTGCAAAAATAAAATTGTCATGATCCCTATTGTATCTACTTAAAATATTCATCACTTTGTTTGGTCTTCTCATACCGGCTTGATAAATTCCTTAGTGCTAGCAGAGAAGATGTAGGCGGAATAAACTCCCCTACGCCCTCATATCTATTGACAAATAAGTATCTACAATGAAAAACTTATTTTACCAAATCTTAAAGCGAAATCTATCATGTAATATATTGCTCATATAAACATATTCACAGTCATGCTTCAGTTCCAATTGACAACGACTTACAATCTAAGCTGATATTAACAATAATGTATCGCTTGCTTTTGGCAACGACTCCCAATGTGTATCTCATAATATTAGTTGTCAATTCAAGAATGAATGTACTCAATTCGAATGATAAATAACTCGCTATTATTTAATAGCAATAAATGTCGTTTATCTTAAACTAGCTTGTCCTGCGGTTGCTCTTGTGTCTTACATCGCGGTTTTGAGGTTGCAAAAGCAAAAAATATTTTTTTAATTCAGTGTTACTGGATTTTGTTACCCGGGTCTCTAGAGAGAGAAAATTTGAAGAGTGGGGTAAACCTATGCCCATTTGAGGAAGATATGAGGCTATTCATAATTATGATGACTATTTTTCTGATTATGATCATAATAAAACAACAGAAATATTTTAAAATTCGTATTGTGATGAAAAATATCGAACTCTACAATTCACTTCGTATTTTGACGTTTTTACAACCACATTTATTGAGTAAAGTGATCGTTACGTTTTTTAATACCTATTCATAGCTTGGCCGTGAATATTTCCACTAAAAATAAAAAAAAAAACTGTATCTTTCGTCAGGTTCTACTTTCCTAACAGTTATTACGAAATGCGTATCGTGAAATCAAATTTGTGCGCCTACTTACTGACAGGTCTCACTGACAAACAACTGTCCGTTAGGAATGAGTTGATGTGGCGAAACAAAGTCGTTCTATTAGCATCTAGTTCATAAAACCTCTAATAACTCTTACATAATTGTAAAATGTTTAATTGACTTGTTAATAATTGATGTTGTTGTTTTGGGTGTATAAAGGCAATTACAGAAATATCCAACTAATATTATAAACGCGAATGTTTGTATGTATGGATGCATGGATGTTTGTACATCTTTAACGCAAAAACCACTGAACGGATTTAGACGAAACTTGGTACACGGATAGTTTATAACATTTTTCGCACAATTTGTCATATATTTTAATTGCCCTTTTTCTTGTGTAATCTATATTAAGTGTAAAATTAAAATGAATTTCAATTACAAGGTAAATTTATATAGAACGGGAGTTATTGTCTATTATATAATGTTTACCAACTTGCAATTTATTTTAATGGCAGTCGTTATAAATAATGATTATCAAATGCATAGCTGAGGCAGCAGGAATTTGGGTCAGTGCTTAGCACCCGACAGTTACTTGACTTGACGGCCAATATATTGTTATAATGAAATAATAGTTTTACAGACAACATGTAACGAGGTATATCAAGTAAATTTAGGTTAAAGCTAGCTGAGCATTATTGTTTTCAAATATAAGAAAATAAATAAAATAGTAACTTATGAAAAATCCTATGACAATAAATCTACAGACAAAATGTAACAAAAAAAAAATTGACTTATTCATTCATTAATTTTTTACTTAATATTTGAATTTGTCCTGATTCAATAAATAATGAATGTAAGTGTAGTGCAATTAATTGTATGAGTAACTTATATGCGATAGGACTGTATCAAAACTGGTGAATATAAGTAACGTTTTACATATTTTTCAAACAGTAGAACATAAAATTGCCCATTTCAACTCAAAATTCAAATGGAAGTTCCATCTGACATACGCCTGATCCCTTAAACCACCACGTTCCTGCTCAGAGAAAGGATTTCTCGCATTCATCGCATGTCCAATAAGCCGCGGACATACTGAACTCAAGTCTTCAAATAAAACTGTAGAACTGTGGAAGCGAGACCGAGCATTACGATGTATAGCACCATCTCTTTCCCACAACAGCGTTTATACTAAGATGGTGGCAGTTTTCGTGGTCACTTTAGTAAAACTTACATGCCTTAGTGACATATACATACATACATATGTATAACATACTTAGTAAGTTCGGTATTACGCGAATATTCTCACGTTTACCAGTCAATAACCATTCTTAGATTACGTGCCCGTCGGTGTAGATACGTGTCGTATCAGAAAAACTACAACTAAGTTATTTTAGAACAAATATTTGTTGAATCGTAATAGACAGATTTTACTTAAGTGTGTCGTGTTGAAGATGTGATGTTTAATTAAAGAATTTGATGATTCAATGCTTTTAGTCGAGAATTATTTTTTGTTTGTTGTGTCAGCAAAACGGTTGTAGTCTTTATGATGATTGAAAGATCGTGTGTGTAGATAAGATCTTTTAATCTAATGTTTTGCGCTGTTATTTTAGATTCTGAAGCAGATGGATCTAGATAACAATAGATTAGGATGGACGATGGAATAATATACAAGTGCTAGATATTTCCTTTAATTAGGAATACAAATTACAAATAAATCTTTCTCACAGTCAAAATTTTCGAATTTTAGTCGCAGTAAGATTCTACACGAAAATCGGGTAAAGTGTAAACGTATCACAATTCCTAGTTTTCTTGTAAATCATATTTCATGTAAATATACGTACGCAACGCTTAACAAAAAGCACAATACAAAAACAACAGCAGAGCAAACTTCAAACGAGGCAAGTTTCGACACATACTCGTACAATTCGCACCGCTTTACGCAAAACCTACGCTCAGCCAAATCTACGTCGGGCTTCAGATTCGAGATTGAAGTCATAAAGGTGCTTATTATTCTATAGCCGTGTCACGGCCACTTCCAGAATAATAAATGTTAACACTACACCGCCATTCGCCAAAGAAACTGGCGATATCACCGCAGCACTTTCCAACGCCATCGGAATATAAAACGACGTCAACCTAGCTCAAGTAACAGTTATATCTGGACCTTAAAAGCTAGATAATTGAACCAAATTCATACGGCGGCTGACCTGAATGTCACGCCCATTTAGATTTGCAAAGCAATAAACAGAAATATCGTTTTGATATTGAAAACCGTTTCGATTTGTGGCGAGAACGTGATAAATTGGTGTGCGATATCGTTTACAACTAATTAGCTAATACGTGGACAATGAATGTCATTTGTTTTGGGAATCATTCTAAACTATTGGCAATTACTTAATTCAATTAATTGTTTAAGTAATTATAGTATGCTGTCTATATCAATACAGCGTATTCAACCAGTATTTCTTAAAAAAAAAAAACAGGTAGCGGTCTAAAAAGGTTATAATTTTAAGGATATATTTCCAACTTAATATCATTTATTATGTAACAAAGATATTTAATATTCTACTCGTTGCGCGACATGATTCTTGTAATACACCAGTCTGACACGTTTATAACCACCCAACAATGTTCAATGCAACTACATTATTCTATTTTCAATTTCCAATAAACAGCTAAAAGCACTAACCTTTAACGTGCGTGCTAACAATCGCCTTGCTTGCATGTTTTTACAAATATCTGCACGAATAAAAACTTAGGCAATCATAATTGCTTTGTGAAGTTCAAAGATTAGAAAAAACTTGTGGAACGGTTTCAATTTAATTTGTCTTCAGTGCCGCACGCTTGGAGAGGTTTAACAGGACGCTGGCACAAGGTTGTCTCGCATTTTCCTGTAATGTAACACTGTAGCCTTTACATATTTATATTTTTTATGTCTACGTAATTAAGTGCCTGCTATAACTATAATTTTTTATGCCATACTGTGGAGCGGAATTATGAAACGGTATTTTTTAAGAGGCAAGAACATTACACTTTTCTTTTTAATTTTTTAAAAGATGCAAAGATCCGTTGCTTTCTTATCTCTATAAATAAGCTATGAAGAAAATATATTTGTGTCCAACTATGTAGTTACAAACGATTTCGAATGACGACAAAGCTAAAAAGACGGACGAAATCCAAACAGGTGAAAAAACCCATTTATATATAAGTATAACAGTCAAATAGGACCGCCAAAAAATAACCTTGTAATAGTACAAAAAATGTATAAAAAGATGATAAAACTGCAAAAAGCAGGCGAATTTTTATCTACCCTTTACACCCCTCTAATGACGTCATAAAAGTATAATTGTCTTATTTTTGTATCTCCGTAACATTTCTTCGTGTATGCAAAACGTGTCAAATGTTCTCAACAGCAGTTATTTGCATTTGTTTATAAAAATTGCTGATATTAGCGGAAGCAATGTTGCAAGGTCGCGCGTTATATTTTGCGCTGCGTCAACTAGTTCCTATAATAATGTTTAATCGTTTTATGATTAGAGATGCAAAATTGATTTACCTTTGTTTCTTTTTAAGACGAATTTTTATTAAGGTCAGAGACTAAATCTTTTTTTTTTTAATAATATTGCAATGTAAATAAATTTCCATGATTCACCATTGACAAACAACATATACGTATTCATTGTCAAGCCATACGTAAAATTTCATACCACAATATAAAATAACCTAGTGTTCAAAGAACATGCACACATCCTGCAAGTAGGTGTGCAAAACGTGACCTCTAACTAACCTAACCTAACCTCCAAATACCTTAGCTCCAAGCAATATAACGAAGCCCTTTAAAAATAATATTTAATTACTATTTGCTCAAAGCGTTTAATATTTCACATAAATTATAAATATAGACTTCACAAAAGAAAGGCTTCATTACTAATTAAACACAGTTCTGATTCAATCGCGACAGATTATAAGCCCTTTTAATTAACGGCTATTGTTTTGATCATTTGTTAATGAAGACTTGCTAATTGTTCTTTATAACAAAATTTTCAAAAAGAGTTCATTTGCTTCAAAAGAGGTTTTAATTCGGAATTACATTTGTTATCATTTATTATGAAATCTATTTTTGAATCAGAAACGCAAGTTATTTGAAATATTGGCAACTAATGAAGCGTGTCATGCCAATATTATTCATAATTCGAATTAACATAATACTGTTTTGTGTTAAACTCATTTGAATGTACAACATTCTTGGGCGCGTTATTACTTGTGATTTACTTATTATTTTAATTGGTAAGCCACATTTTCGCTTACTCTGATGAATACTCTGAAAAAATGTAGCCCGTTTTGAAAATAAGTTATTTCCATAGATTTTTTTATCTAACTTAGTTCAGTTAATATACAAACAAATTTTAAGATTAATAGTCTGATTTAAATTTTGATCACATAATCAGAATTTTGAAAATCAAATATCTACATTGATCTTTGCCTCTACGAATATTAATAAACAAATAACTATTGTCTAATATTTATTCAATGCATCGTTAATGATGTAAGTGAACATCGCAACAACTGCGCATCGAACCTTGAACTTTTCTCCCCTCGAGAGCCACGTCGGTATTTCGTAACGACTTGTGAATTATTCACTGCATATTTTCATACTTGTTGCTCGTTCAGTATACTCATAATAATGTGCATGTATGTGCCTTTATTTTATACTTTTAGTACTTTCTTTAATGAAGAAATGTACGCTTGAGAGGTTATATAATACATGTTAACTGTGCGCCTTCCATCATCTATCAAAGTTAGAATATTGCAATTGTGGAAAAGAGACAGTTATCCGTAACTTGTAATGTGCCATCTCACTCTCACAACTGCAACAGATACTTAAAGGTAATATACATAATATAGTTATGGGTCTAAAACGAGTAATAATAAAAATAAAATAAATAAAAAATATTTATTTCAGACAACCTTTACACCGCCCGTAGTGTGTGATAGAAAAAGGCATTAATAGCAATACCTACTAAGAAATAAGTACATATATTTTATAATGAGCAGTCCTAGAGTAGCTATCAAACCCTCAGAACATCTTATGAATTATTTTTTTCTCCCTTTATACTTTAACTAACAAATCATTGAAATGAAACTACTTTTACGGATTTTATCGCGGTTTTAATTTTAGATTTTTGTTCCCGACGTTTCGAAACCTTTGCAGGTATCATGGTCACGGGCAGACTGAGATGGTGTTCGTCTTGACAGAAGATGTTGCTCGTTCTACCTTCATATTTTAATTAAACATCATTAAAATATGAAGGTAGAACGCGATAAAATCCGTAAAAGTAGTTTCATTTCAATGTCTAACATTCGCGTAAACCTAAGAAACCACTATGTAACAAATCATTATCTTCTAAGGTATTTAACGCGATTCACTCCGATGAAAATTCAATATTCTGCTAACACATTTAGCTAAAGATACATTTATAGAATCAGTAGACAATGCTAACCTTATCTAAACAATGTCTACTATTTAGTAGTAACTAAAACTGGACGTAATATTTATTCGCTGTTAGACAATGGTATAGTAGACTCATTGTATCGACTAGTATTTATATTTCCTATTGATTAACTGATATCTATTATTTTAGGAAATGGTATGTGGTATGGTTGTATGTGGTATTGTATGAGTGAGTCAGTCGTTTCCATGGAAACAGAGTTTTCAAAATCCATTAACACCAAAAGCGGACCACCAACCTATGTATGTAATTAGAAGATTAAAAACTATAAAAGGTAGAGTAGGAACGATATGTCTGTTTCACCGTGAGAATTAATATTTATTTAAAAAGAATATTTAAATTTATATCGAATAGGTACAAGGATAATGTCAGATGAATCACGCAGCATCTCAGATCAAGTTTTATATAAATATTTATTAGCATATCTTTAACATTCTTAGTCATATAACGCTGCAATCGATTTAATGTGTGCAAGAATAAATAACGCAGTTTATAGAAAACATGACTCACACAATATGAAACAATTAATACTAAAGTAATCAATTAATACCAAAAATAATTTAAGCCTTAAATTCATGCCTAAATAAAACATTGTTGTCATTCTCTCGCATAACTCTCTTCACCTCAAGAAAACTAAAACCATTACAACAAAATCAGCACTAAATGTGATTTCAAAGGTATTTACCAGTAAGCGTTACCAAGATTTACCAGGGGTTAACAACAGGCGTCATACACCGACTGTCTCGTTAGTCCTATTCAGTCACTCCACAGCCCCACCCCGACATGAATTCCGTCCTTTTGATATGAATCGTGATGCCTTTTTGTTTTTCCCGAACGCCCGCCAGATCCACGATTGGATTTTGATGGGAATTCGCCTTTGAATTGATTTCTAGCTAAGATTTAATTACAGTCAGGGAAACGCGTTTGATTTTCAATAGAACCAACACAGTATCAAAGTTTCTAGCTTTGTATATGTAGGTTATGTTAGAAAATTGATAATATACCTACACTTTCTTAAGTAAAGTTATTAATGTGCATCGTCAACTGGTAGATCAGACGTGATTAAATCATCATTTGGAATAGATTACGAGCTAAGTGTTTCTTAGAAAACAGCTTGTATGTGTAAGCAGTACATAAAAATATGTAAACATTTACGTAAAACGTGACAGTCCAGACTACTCCATTCGTGAATATGTAATGTTGGTAGTAAATGTAAAATTTCTGCCGTTTGCAGTATTTTTGGGGATACTTACATGTATAATGGGACCGGTTGGCCTTGTGTACATGACCACAGCGGCCATGTTCTCCACAGTCTGCCATATCGGAGCTTCACTGGTTCGTTTGACGTCAAACCGCAGCTCGTAAATCTCATCTTAATTTTTTATATCGCGGAACTGGCTGGACTGAACGGGATCTGCAATTTAATGTTTTTGATGACTTACATTTATGGTTAAATATATTCCGTTTTGCTGTATAGTTATTATCCCTACAAAAAATACCGTCTACAGAATTTCTGAATCACTTTTTGGGTAGTCGCAAAACGTAATGGCTTATACACGGAGAACAAAAGTCAATAGCGTAAAGCATTTTTTTTCCTAAATGCGCATTACATGTCAAAAACACGTTCAAACAGGTTGCGAAGTAAATACAAAGCAACAATAATAAATAACACAAAAATAGCTCGTATAAAATATCCGGACTACCTGTGAGGGTCAAAACATCGAGTATCCCACGTCCCAAATAGTGGGTTCGGCATCCGATTTTAAGGATTACCTCAAAGCTTTCTATAGTGAGTCAGGTGGTCAGGTACACATTTTTTTTACCCGTAAATAATACAACAATTACAATAAGAATGTTCGCTATTATAAATCTTCGGTGAAATTTTAAAACGTTTGACTACGTAAATTACCTGTCTGAACGAAAAATGTTGAAACCTGTTTTATATTCGGCGACATACCACTTGTGATAAAAGCCGGTTTATGGGCTGACTCACTGGACAGTTTCGGTTAGATTTTTATTCTTTTGGTACGATTGTAAATATTTCGCTTTTGACATCAATACCCAAAAATAATAATGACATGTTATTATTAATGTATCAGCATACTTTAAGACTGTTAAAATGATGACGAAGCTAGCTCCTAGTTAAAGTGGATTTGGTCACATATTGTCAATTAGCAAAACAATTGTATATGTAGCAATGTTATGTATGTGTGTCTAAAAGGTTTTTTCATAACTAATTATATTAGCCGCCCAGTCATTGAGCTAAGAACACGTCACAAATCTTGAAATATATTTTTTGGCCTACCAACTACACGCTTAACATCGGATGTTTAAAAAATATAATTGATTAGCAATTAGCTGAACAACAGCCTTAACAAAGAATACCCAGACGAAACAATATCTAGAAAAAAATAACGTTACTTTTCCTCTTCATTTTTGCCCTCTTTTCTTAATAAGAAATTATTTATAACAGTTCGTGTTGTATCTAATTGCTTTATCTGCTGCATTTAATACAATCGCTTATTTAATATACAGTTAAGGAACAGCCTATATATAATCACGGTATATAAATGTATATACGAAAGTAACATAAACCTGTCTCACAGTTATTCATACAAAAACGTCTGCTTTGCATGACCATTGGGTGTCCGTTAATAGTCATACACACGGAGTTTGTGTTCATCCAACAATTCTTTACAGTCTAAAATGAATATATTCTTTTACAATGGTCACTGCTGCAGAAATATATGCTTAGTTTTCTCTTGTCTGGAAACTATAGGCTATAATTCTACTTCAACGTTACAATATGGCTATTCACCTTACAGGATGTATGCTTTTAACTTCGGCTGATATTTCTCGGATTTCTTTTGGGTTGCTTTCTTAGAAAGGAACTGCTTCTTAGTAAGTCCCTTCACGTTAATTAATAGGCAAAGAACCCTATATTTAAGTAATTCTCCAAACATTAGTTAAATAAATCTTTTTTTGTGTGTACATCACAAAACTTGCTCACATTTTACGCTTCCCTTTTCTCGAAGTAAAACGGATTGGCACGTAACCCTCCCGAAATTAGATGATAAAATATTTGCGCCGTTTTTTCGCGTGGTTTGCGCATTTTATGACAACTTATTCGTTGAACTTTCCGTCTATCTGTTCGCTAGTTTGAGCAAATGTTACTATACCCATTGATGCGGAAGACAGGGGTTGAAAACCATCACGTGTAGCTGCCGCCATATTTTCTCACATGGCAACATGATATTATCTTATTACAAGATTATGATAACGACGGGAAATGTTCACGGACGACGATTAAAATATCTCTAAATGTGATTACGAAAATAAATTCACATTCGTTCGTGGTTCTAGTCAAACCTGTTCTTGTCGAAACTCGTGAAGAAATTCTTCATTTCTAGTTTTAGCAAGATTGACTAGATATTTATAACGATCTGTGTTCTTAACAGTCACTGGAAGTAATAAGAAACATTTACATAATTTGAGTCAATAAGGGAAAAGTAATTAATAAACTGCGTTCGTATAATTTTAGTTGAAACTTTCAAATAAAAGATGATAAAGCAGATACGGACCTAATGGTTTCTCTTTATTGTTTTCCGATATTAAATTTAAGACGGAGAAAGTTCATTTTATTGAATACATTGTCAGGAAACCGCATCAATCTTGATGGGCGAGGCGAGGGAACCAGCGATACCTTGCAGTTAACTTAAGTGTCATTCAACCATCTCCGGCCACCACGTGATCACGGTTTCACTTTTGCCGCGAAACAAGACAATTCCGCTAAACGTCTCCCCGCAGGAAAACAAAATGGCGGCGCAAAAAAAGCGCGAAGCCACAAAAGCGAATGCATACTTTTACGTCACGATTAAATCGGAACGTTGTTTATTTTTTCCTTTTAGCACCAAATGGCATCTCGTAATCAATCTAAGTGACAGACAATTATATTAACAATGTTTTTAATCTTGTAAAATATTATTTACACCTGTCGTCGGCTATTGAAAACAGCTCACGAATACCACCGTTAGTGCTTCGAGGAGAGAAGCAGTAACCAATTGGCCAATTGTTATTTGTGTCATGTCGTATGGCTGCCACGAGAGCTAAATGCGTAAACGGAGTAACGGTGTCGGTTCAACGAACGGAAAGTGGTACTACTAATAATAATTATCACCTGCTACGCAAGGGAAGTTCGATGTGCGCTCCTTATACAGTCTATCCTTGTTATTGAGGAAGTGCGGCGGGGTAAAGGGAGAATGTCGCGCAAATATGGTTTGAAGGCAATTAAACTAAGGTCGTTATCACGTTTGCCACACATCTAGTCAGTTGCATACCGATACCGCTTTTGCGTGTGAATGTATTTATGTTCTAATTTCAAATTGTATTGAGTAATAAGTATTGCCCTATTTGTTTCAAAGTTATTTTTGGGTAGCAACAAGACGTAACGATATTGTGTAACTTTATAAGAAACTTTTGATAAAAGTAAAACTATTTACCGGTGTAATGTACATTGTGCCTCCCACTTGACCGCGAATTTCGCAACACGTACGAAACTGGGTCTTAGTTCCGAGTAGGTATCATGGGTTCAGAAAACACGACCAAAGAGTTTTATTACATTACTCACAACTTTTACCTCAAGCGATCGTGACTCAACAAAATATTTGTCAACAAATAAACATGTCCATTTCCTTGATCCGCATTACTGGATCATGATATGAGTTAAGTAAACTAAAAGTACTTTTACCCGACATAGTTGTACAACTCGTTTCCAACTGTTAGGTTCCCATTTTCTAACGAGATTTTTTCCCTCGATAGAAGCGCGAGTCGTACAAGACTTTGGATTCTTCCGCACTACTGCACACTGCAGCCAGTGGAAAAAGCCACCAACATAACGCTCCAACAACTTAAGTATCTGACCGTTCGAATGCATCCACCATGCGGTTGATATACGTTCCTTTTCGAGGAGTTAATTACACAAGTCTGAGAGTTATTGAAGGAAACATGTGTATAAGTACGATATAAAGTATGAAAAACAAATGATCTTTTTCTTTAAACAAACCTCGACGTTATTTAGCGTTTCATGTGTAAGAGGAATGCCAGCTTGATGTTCAAGAGATTTTTGTAAATAAAACATGGTATACCTACAATTAAATGAACACGAAATTTTAAGTAAATAAGAACCGAGTTTCCTTTTTGCGGACCATTCTCACATTCACCGAGTACAAAAAGAAAGAATAGGCACTAAGAGGTCAGAAACCGAATGTATCAATCACGGGCGATTTCACCAGAAATCATTAGAATAGAGGAACAATCGCAATTCTTTAGTGTCAATAACTTTCCCGCGGTTCACTAATTACGTTCTGTCGCAGCTTCGCAGCTCATGAGTCCACAAACCAACAAGAAAGACAAGATAATTGCCATAGAGCCGCTCAGCCAATGGTAGGAAGTTGGCAACATGCTAACATGACATACTAACCGACTAAGTCCTTAAACCCAAGTCTCTTCTCAACAGTAGGTACCTACTCCCAGCTAGCGCCGTGTTTGCTTTCTCAAAGCTAATTAGTAGCTGAGGACTAAACGACCTTCCCTACCGTAATATGACACACGTATGAATGCGGTGTCACTAGGATAATCACCCTGGTGAATCATAGCTTGGATGTGGGCCAATTAGATTCCAAGTGGATTCTTTTATCGGTAACTGATATAACGCAACTATAAAAATGAGTAGATGTCGATGTGGATATAAACGCAGATTGAGGATAAAGATTCGAAGTCATATAATGTTGTCGACTTTCAGTGACCGTGCCTTGCCGGTCTTTCACTCCTATGAATATTAAACGCGCGTCCATCGCCATTTAGGGAGGGGAGGTGTAGATGGTTGTAACTGTAAAGCAGTCAATGGACGAGTGACACTGGCAATGAGGAGTTGCGTTCCGTTTTAGGCGAGCATCACGTATGCGAGTCGAACGTGAATAGTTTGCGAGGCGACCTGCCGGCCAGCTTACGTACGACTTTCCACGGCATTGGACACAAAAGAGTCGTGTAAAACTTTTACCCTGCTTTAAAGATTCAATAGACTTTGTTACTATTTCCCTTTGTATTTTACTTTAAGAAATTGAAAAGAACATTCGTTGCAGTCCGGAGAAGTTTTCTTCGAATAATGTTAACGTAATTTTTTAGAACAATAGCGTAATCACCACGCTTGTCGTCAAGGTTGGTTGTAGTGGGTTATTTTGGTGTTGAATGAATTTAATAATTAATGTAACCACGTAACAAAATTATTTATTTAAGTAAAAAAAAACAATTACATGAGTTCTGTTTGTCATTGACCATCAGACACCGGGAGTTATATAAAATGGGATTAACTTCCAAATGTAAAATTGTAACATTCTGTATTACTAAAACAAATGGTCATTTACATTTTTAATTCCAAGACTTGCACAACCACAGTTACAAATACATTGATCATGATGATAATTGTGAATATCTCATACACATTTAAATGTAGATCCCGCGTAATGATATCGTAACGTAATTCCGCCATCTTGAATTCGCGCTCCACAGCGATTGTGTTCCGTTACACGCAGCCCCTCTTAGAGCAGCCCACTTAGTTCGCGAGCTTGATTAACGAAGCGACAAGTGCCGATAACTTTGCACCGTTTATAGACAAGTTTATAATATGCATATTTAGAACTCAACTCAGGTAAGCTACTTTAACTTTAAAAGTTACTTATACAGTTTCTCTAAATATCAGTTGTTTTAAACATTTTGATATTAGAACATTTATGAGTTTTCTTGAGTTGTCTTTTGTTTAAGACTGCTAGAAATGTTATAAACTCAAAATTAATTTTGTTCAGACGTCGAAACGCACGAAGTCGGCCAAGTGAGTCATCAAATCAAAAATGAAGGATACAAATAAATTGACTTTATGATACCTGTTCTATGTTCACAACGTATAGAGAGGATCCAAACAGTTCGCGTGACTAAACCCAATCGAACGGCGTCACTCATCGAGGCTTTTTCATAAACAGTCATTTTTTCATCGGAACAAAATATCGGAGTATCGGATGGCGCGTTGATTGCTCGCTCAATTCATCGAGATAGAGTAATATCGAGTAAAATCGAGTGAACGATGCTTCGTTCAACACGACTTAATACACCGATTCAATTCGATCCTCTCCTTGTAGATATATCTCGAGTAAATTTCCTTTTTTGACGCGATCTTAATCAATTTGTAAACCCTCGAGACTGTTAAATCGATGTTTGCTTCAGAAAAATATTGAAAGGAAGCGATTATGCGTGGATTTGAATCTTTTATACATATATATTTTATATTTATTATCTATACTTAAGCCAGAAAATGAATACGTCAAAGGTACATTTTACCATTACGACAGCTAAACTGTGTTTATAGGTTCTAAAGTAAGCGTCGTCCAAATTTCGAATTTTTAAACCTCAATCCTGAGTTCCAGTCTAAGTTCCACACCATTTAACAATTCCTAGAGCCATTCTGATACACGAAATTGCTTTAAAGTTCAAAACTATGAACATTAATGGGATTCACTTGCCATTCTGTAGTCTACATTGTAGCTCAGTAATATTACTTATATGCAAATACGAATTTGGTTTTGTTCGCCTGTTTGTTCTGCTTTGACATCCTAAAACAATGAACCTTTTTTGAAAATGATTTCGCTAATTGCAAGCGCTATTATCAGACTAACATTTCATCCTTATATTTCTACGGTTACGAAGTCCCTGTTCCTGTTAAGAATATGGGATGAAACGAAAGAAAACTTGTTACACCGCTAGTAATACATACATATATGTATCAACTGAACAACGTTTTCCATTCATTTAAACCACAGGTGTGATGAAAGAGTCTAATATAGGTCTATGATTGAAACTAACAGCATCAGCTAATCAATGTTGTATTACATCGTTAGCTATCTCTTAAACATCACAGTTAGGTACTGTTACATGAACTAGGTCGTTCTGTTTCGTACCGTAAAACGATAATATCTAGGACAATAAAATGCTGGTATGCGTTTTATAGCTGCACCACGTTTATCCTAACAGATTTTTAGCTCAGCTGTTTATTTGTTTGTTTTCCTGAATTTTTATTTGACGGTATTTAAAGTTTGATGTTTAACTGTTGATTTTGTTTGTCAGCAGTGCATTCAATGAATTTATGACTTAGATCGACGGGATGTTTTTCGCAGGCTACCACGATGATCTTTTCTGTACTATTGCCTTTTGACCTTTTCTTTACTCGAGGGAATCCTTAAGAATTTTCTCTGCCTTAGGAAAGCATAGAGGTACTCTAGGTGACTCTTACTGACTAAGACCAACCGCAGTTCTTCACTCTTTCCTTGTACTGGGGAAGGTCCCCGGCAGGGACGCTCCTTTCTACGTAGTCATTGCATATGACCGTTACAACCAAACTTCACCTTAAAACACACTACTAGGCTACCAGCCCACAATAGTGGCATAATTTCATATTAACAATAGCATGCGAATTACTCACAAGTAAAAGTAGTTTCAAAATGTTCACGACTACGAAATCGTACTTAATTTTTAATCACTTTGTTCTCATTACAGGTAATTGCTGTCTTATTAAAGAAGTTGAAGAGTTTTTGCGGACGGAAAGAGGTACAATAGTAATAGTGATAATTATAAGTATCTAGATAGTACCACGTAAAGATATATTAGTTATATTGTATTGTCGAACTCCAAGATAACAAAAACTACTCAACCAAACTTAATACTATTTCAGATGAAATGATAAAGAATAAACAAAATCGCTTTATCCAGTCCGAAGTCCTGAGGTAATAAAAATAAAAAGAAAACAAATGAATGAGAACCTACGCTTTTCTGAAGTCGGTTAAAAAGAAAATCACATCATGACATCTAGACTGGAACATACACAGCTACAACATACAAGAAATTGAAGATCAATGCTTCTTTATTTCTAAGCAAAAGAAGTAGAAAAAGAAGTCATACTAACCACCCAGTACAATTTAAATTTAAATTTTTAAATGTCAGATATCAAATGCACTTTGAACTGAACAATAAAAGTTTATTTTTTCATTAACTTTGATTCAGAGCTCAACGAATCAGCTTAAGCCGCCCGCAGAATAATTCAACATCGAATGCAAACGAAATCGAAAATGAGTAAATATAAATCCTTTCATTCATTTTCCCGAACATTTATAATGTACTGGATCCCCGACTATAGTAACAATGTTTTACGATAATCTACTTTATGGCAATGTTTTAAAGTTTATTATTCTCTATAAGTGGTAATATGATGTGCACAGTCAGCAATATTATGGAAGGAAATCATAATTACAAAATGGCGGAAATGTTCATTGACATTCTATTTGTATTTAGCTAGTTTTAATTGAGCTCTCATGTCAAGGTTATTTTATATTCTTTGATGGCATCTTATTTCGATTTTGTGTGAGTTTTAGTGATTCTAATTTACTCGCATCAACGGCTTATTGCGTTTGTTTGACAAATTTTGCTACTTTATTCTTTCGTTGCATACATTAATAATATCGTGTATTATATCTATATCCATCAAAGGAGTAACTTATGGAGATTTTTGCCGAATCTGCTCTATATGAATGACATTCTGGAACTTTGCACCGAAACCCAAGGCAGTAACGTTTTAAAACTACACTACTTAAATTAAAAACTTTTTGTTCTAAGTATTCGGTAAAATTATACACTGACTTTCGCATCTACCTGTACAGCATCGACCGGTTAGTTTCGAGTGCTCAAACAGTTTAAGCAAAGAAAAAGTTTTGCCTCTCACTTTCTTCGGAACATATCTCAAATTCGGGCTCGTACGTACGTGAAAGTGAATCGTCAGTACATCATAACGAGCATTTATTGCCAACCAGTTAATACTATTGATTGTGTATGACTTTCTTATTAACTCAGGAATTTAAACCCAACATTATGTTGAACAAACACCAGTTTTCACCTTTACTTAAAACAAACAAGTTTATTTAACTTTCTTGTTTTGTTTAGACATGTCCAACAAATAAGTTTTCGAATTCTGTTAGTATAAGTACTGGTTTTGAAAGAAATCTTCGTTACGTACGTGAATATAAAAATAAATGAAAAAATGTGATTTGCTTTCTACACTGCTAATTTAATTTAACTCTTACCAACATTGTAGATCCAAAAATGTGTTTTTACATATTCAACAAACGTTTGTACATTTTATATGTGAAGTAATTTAACCAAATTTATCAAGACCGTAGTACCTGTCAAATTATTTGAACTTTAATATAATCTATGATACAGTTAAGCAGCCTTATAAGTTTTATTGATTTCATGTAGAAAATTTTCGTCTAAGAATGATAGTACAATACATCTCCGAAACGGCATGACGATTTTTAAATGATAAGTCTTGTCCACCCCTAACTATTTTCTATATTCCAATTCCTTATATCTAATTATTTTTCTAGAAATAATATTCTGCATATAAAACAACGTTTGAAACGTAATGCGAATTTTTTAGATCTAAGTAAGTATTTATCTTCTTCAATTTTTCTTTTGTTTTGCCCTTCCCGTCCACCCCTATCAACTACTGATAATAATTTAATATTAAACCCTTGTATTTTAAAACAAGGCAAACACAAATGCAAATTCAAACCTATGTGACGTAGACTAGCCGCTGTAAGCTTTTAATTCCACTCGTTCCAAATACAAATTACATGATCACGAATTGTTTCATTTGAAAACGATCCGACTATCAATCGCCGTCAACAAATAAATTCTAGCTTTGTTTGTAAATTTATAAAATAAATTAAAACGTAAAATGTTAAAAACAGTTGGTTCCTGTCATTGTTTATTCTGCTTATACACGTTTTAAATATAGAACATAGAACCATGATTAAAAAGTTTTCGATAGTGGTAACGTTTTCAGTGCACGTTTTCTTTTTTACAATACTAAAGTTGGACTCTTATTGAAGCATACCTAATTATGCTCTCTTACAATATTATGATAAAATTTGCGTCTTGGCTGGTAATCTTCACGTTTACAAGTCTATTTCTTCTATTGAGCTCGCTGGAGTCAAGATTTCCTTTCTTGAATACCTTAAGAAAAAAAATTACGAAACAAATTCAGTTCCCATAGTCTCTATGACGCAATGTTGTGATACTCATGTTCATTTTATGTTATTTTAAATATATTACTTAGTTCAAACAAGTACCATTTTATCGATATGACTCTGTGTAAAGATCATTACATAATTAAATCAACAACAGCATACTATATTTGACTAAAGCAGAGCGCAACGATTTAATCTGAAACCATTCAATCGTTCACAGGAATCGAATTATCGATTAAATAATCGAATTAAACTAACCAAATAAAGCTCACCTGTTAATATAAATTGATTGTTGAATAGCAATTGAAATAATTAATTGAATTCTGAATTGAACATTACATATTTGTGTACAACGGTAAAATGTTACGTGCAGTTCTGTAAACGAAATTCGAATTAATATTCAGGGCGAGTTTGGTGACCTCCCTTGAAACTAATCCTTAGGCAAACATAACGGCCAGTATTGACACAAAAATCAGAAATGGAAGAACTAGATATATCAGTTATTAACTGTCGACTAGTGACAGTTATAAAGTGAAAATCGATTTGAAATCAGAAGTCTAATAATTGATATCTGAAATTCGTATTCTCATGTCTAAGAATGTGACTTTTTAATCACATTCAATTCAGTGTTACATTCGACATTCAAAAGAAATATATTCTTTTTTTTTCTAAGAATTAATGTTGTGAGGGTCAAGATTACACATTACATATGCTGTCAATTAAATGCAGTTTTTATGAGCTTTAAACTCACGAAAGATGTCATTAGCATCGTTACATAAGTCTTCATGTTTTATTTATATTAGTAGAAACTTCGATTTAACTATTGTTACGTCAGACTAGGCGTGTGACTACATCGTTTGAAACGAGAAGGGCGTTGCGGAACTGGATTCAACTATATCTCTAACAATAAATCTCGAATTACTAGGGCCTTAATAGTAGGAAGCGAAAGTAACAACTCGTTTGGCAACCCACATACATAACAATACATTTCATTTTATTAATAAATGTCATCGCACCGTATGCGTGAATCAAGCTTTAAATACTTCAATACTTTACAAAAATATAACGCTAAACTTCCTCTCTTGTCAAGTCACCGTAAAGTTTCGTAGCAAAGTTAAATAATTTTACTACTGGCCATCAGAATTTCCAATTGGAATAAACTTTTCATATTATTCAAATTCCGCAAAACGAGTTCCATAATAAAGTTGGCAGAATATATCTGTTACCGTGGTGTATCTAATAAAAATTCCATTTGTAAGTGACAGCCGTGACAGGAGCGCGAAACCGACGAATAAACGGATTTGCAAATATCAGCGCACATACCAAGTAGATGGTATATCTGAAACACAATAAACCTTTTTTGATACAATTCTGTTCAAACCAGTCTATTTTAAGTGATGTATTTACAACTGTTTGTCCACTCAGGCGTAGCGTCGCAACTCGCAGCTGTTACCTGCTAACCTTATCTAATTAAACAATTTTACGAACTGTTTTTGTGCTATAATTAAAAGACAAAAAGGCGAGCTGAGGCTTGAGTAATCCTATTAAGCGTTTTGTATATTTTAAAACCTGCAGTGAAATACCGAGAAATCAGTAGACCTGTTACTATACTTTAAAGTACTTAAAGTAAGTCTTGCAGTCGTGGAAGTGGGACGGCGCTCTACACCTAGTATTGCGATCTCACTTCTACAAATACCACAAAGTTAGTTCAAGACGACGTTTTGGGCTTAGAACAGCGATCATTCTATTATTTTTTATAAGCTAACGGTGCACGAATTATGATTGTAAATCAGTGGAAGTAGTTCAGTACAATTCAACGGCCATATCGATACAATATGCGAATATTGCGTCATATCATTCACAGTTTAATAGCTTAGTCGGGCATTAACCGTTTGCGAGTGGGTTATAAAAATTCTAGGTCTTTGTAACACTTGTAACAATATTGTATAAAAAATGACTATTATATCGACTTTAATATTGATTTGCAAAAAAGTATTGATTCATTGACAAATATGAATGTGCAGTCAAGTAGAAGAAATTAAAATCATAAAACCGTTATTTGGCTACTTTTAGTTTGACGTGTAGACATATAATGTTTAAAAAGACATTGTCACTTTTTAAACCTTGCTTTACTGTATCAACAACTTCTGTCCAAACGATTCCCGAATGATGCAAAATTTCAATACTCAGTAATTGATTGCGTATTGAGTATTCACTAGAGCATTATTTAAAATGTTACACATAAATGCAAGAATCAATTTTCCACTTTCAAGCAGAGATCTAAAAATGACTTTTAAGGTCAAAAGTCTCAAGATCACTCGTGATAAGCACTTGCCCCATCTGTCCGCTCGCCTTTACAAAGCTACTTTACCTTGACAAGCCGAAATGGTAAAGGTTGAGAGTTCAAGCGAAGATCCTTTCTTGTCACTTAAAACAGGCTCTGATCTGGGGTCCTACCACGAAGATTTAAAACAATATCATCGCGGTTGTGAAAGAGATACCGCTATGAGTGTATTGCTCTGTCACGCCGCTTCCACCACCATAATAATATTTTTTAAGACCTGGAAGTAGACCCACAAAGTAAGTGTAGGTAATAATGAGCTGTAAATACAAAGTGCTCGAAATGACGTCAAGTTTTGCGAATGATATTCTTTCTTCCTTCAACAAATCACTCATTCGTTAAAACTGTATTATGCGTAATATAATGGTCACTAAATAAACAATCATTTCTAGACTTTAAGACTTGCTTGTGACGTAAAGAGTTTCTTTTTGACACCAAATTCTATTTTCAAACTGTCATACTGGCCATTATTATACATGTTTGATCACTTGTTTTTATAAGTAGCACATTTAAAAAAAAAAGCAAATGAAAATGTTACAATTGTTTAAAATAAGCCTAATTATAACCTCGAAGCTCATTTTATTGAACATTGTTTGCATAATAGTGTGCTCACGCTCAACTTAGAGGCGTGGGACTTTGTTTCGAAAAACACCTGTGATTACGAACTATATAAGCAGGTCAGTTCGACGCAAGTTTCTCAGATCACAATAGTCAAAATATGTGGAGCATCACAACGACACCACGTGAGAGAACCACAAATTTAAAGATGTTAATCTTAGTTCACACTATCTGTAGTACAACACGTTAATGCTATTATAACTCATATTTTTGGGTGAAGTATACCACCTACTTTATTTTAAACCATTTGTTTTATTTAGAACACAAGACCAAAATGTTTTTTTTTCTTCTTGTTGGTAAGACCAGGGGTCTACTACGGCCTCATACAGGACTCGTAGTCACTTTAAATAGTGATTTTATGAATTACTTGAAACGCAAATTCAAATCCTCCAAATTCGAAACCTCTTTGTTTAAGATTTTTCATCGTTATAATATAAAAAAAAAACAAAGTTAATGAACTATAATGTTGTTAGATTTATAAAAATAGGCAAGAAGGTCAAATATAAATAACAGTTAATCTAATAGATATGGTGAAGCTGTTTTTGTTTGAATTCTTAGTTTTCTGTTTCTACCAAGGACTTATGACGACATTACTGTTCTTTAGTAGTTTTTCTATTTTAACAAAACTTAATTGAAACGAGTACTTCATCGATAAAATTGTTACCTCGATTAAAAACCAAATACAGATGAAAACATCAGCTCAACGACCGAACATAACAATTCCGGTATTAAACAAACAGGTAATAACAGCTGATAATTTCATTTCCCTTTTATTTGTTATTAATATCGAATACATTGGCATCCTAATAAAATCAGCAATCGTATTGAAGAACAATAGGGCCCGTATTGTCGGCCAGTTGTTATTGTCGCTACAAAATTACCGTAGGTGCTCACCCCAAAACAATAGGCTTTGGCATTCTAATACAACCCTATCAACCTTACTGTTACCGTAAATAATGACCTGCATGAAAACATATTTATGAAAATTAAATTGGTTGTAGGTGGTTTCATGTAACTCTTTATCAAAATCTAAGGCTTTTATTTCAAGTAGAGCGTTTTCAGACACTTTGAAAATTATACAGTAATCTAATGACTCTTTGTACACGGTTTACAGATGTCATTTCTATGTTGAAGAACCGGCAAGAAACTCCATAATCTTAAATTGGCTCTTGCTCTTTCTTAATGCAAAGTTATTATAGCTGACAACTTAAATATAGCACAAAAAGTCAATATTTCCTTATTAAATTAAGTGTATAGGCATGCCATCTCGTCTAAACTAATATACAGCTGTTTATAACGAGAGACGCTGCAATATTTTTGATTTGAGATTCGCTTGTTTAGCTCGCACTACCTATGTAGTTACCCACACTTTAAATGAGAAAAACTATAGCCTTGAAGGGTATAGTGTTTAAATATTATCATAATAAGCAACTATCAAACAAAAGGGCTAACATTAGCCACAGTCTGTAAGTCAGCGCGGTCACAGACATAGAATATGAAGTAAATTGTATTGTATTGCGAACGTGTGACAATTGACATGGAGGTGACCTTTACAATAGAAACAACCTTATTGTATGAGTTGAATATGTGAGTTAATTAGCTGAGATATTAGGTAAATAGAAGTGTTAAATATACACTTGTGACTAAGTGATGATTTACGAAATGTGTTGAAAATCGCTTGTGATTTGCTAATGAAGAAAATAAGATTAGGAAGAGCACTTTGAAAATAAAGTATGAATGTAAAATTTTGATTAGAAAAAGGAAGGGTATCTGTTGATTTTGTGATCTTCATTTGTTACCCAGAAAATGGGATGTGAAAGAGTGACAATGACTCCATGTTAAATACAATATTCACCATCATGAGAATGGGAATCAAATCAAAATTACAAAACAAAACAGACTGAAAGACATTCTATTGTCTATCAATCTCTATTGATCTTTCTATTTAATACATAGCAATATTCAAACATTCAATATATAACATCCTTTGGGAACTTATTTGACATCTCTCTTACAAGAACAACTTCCTCATCTATGAGTCCGTGATGTATCGCTTGCCCTCGTGGCCTGTTCACACGCACCCCCCCCCCCTTCATAAACGCCGCCGCCATCGTATTGTTGCACCGGCGCAGACACAAGCGTGAGATCGCTTATGTTGCCACTATCTGTGAACAGATAAGACAATTTTGTTCCGTTCTAATTAATTTTATTATTTAAGCGAAAGTGGGTTACGTTGTTGTATCATTAGGGATTCTGTGTTAAAATTGAGATTACTGTTAAGTTAATTTCTTTGGGTACACTTGTTATTAGTGTTATGTGGCTTGTTTCTAAGTACGCAGTGTTTTGTATCATACCAAGTAACTTAAGCAAGCAAGAACTAAATAATCATAAACCAGATCAAACAAGTATTTTCAACTTATTTAAATCAATTATCCTTAAGAGCTGCTTTGTTCAACTCCAAATGAAAGATATGGCTGTTAAGTGACTCTGAATACCTACAGACTTTTACAGTTTATTTCCAATCGCTTTTACTGTAAAATATGTTTACCGCTCTCTCAATTAATATTTATTGCTAGAACTTATTGATTATTCTGCAGCCACATCAGCTAAGATCATCATTTGAATAACTGGCCGCGGTTAACGGTTCCACGGACATTATCTTCATCATTTAATAATGTTTACCAAGTCGCATACAAAACAGGATTTATGAAAGTAAATAGAAGGCGAAATATTAATATATTAGCTTTTATCAGGTGCAGTCATTATTTTATTTTATTTAGTGAAACTATCTAAGCATAAAGCCTCTTAAAATATTTTCCGTAACATATTTAAAAAAAAAGAATTACCGAAGCAAAGGTGATTGCTGTATAGCTTGAATACATCTAAACTCGACACCATTGAACTGAACTACAAAACCATTCATTCTTCAATCATACACTCACACCTCATTCAATCTATGACTCGACTCGTCTCGAAGTATTTGCTCTAGTTCCGCATTGAAAGTCAAGAATACTAAATATATGCTCGGCTAATCTTTTCAGTCTAGTAGCTGTCTCTGGGAAAGGTTATTTGATGCGCATAGGCACTGAACCTAACCTAATGCACTTGCAGTCGATAAACCTAACACTATCTTACAAGTTACACGTGGCTGCTGTATGCTTATGTTAAATGCTCTGCTTACATTCAGAACATTCTTCGAACATAGGAAACAAATGAATGTACGTTTTGAACTCTATGCAAGCTGTCAGAATCTTCTTACAGATTAAAAAAATTACAGAATATTGTTTTAGTTTCATTCGCCAAAAATAAGTAAGTCAGTCAAGACAAATAAAAAATTAAATTTTAAATTAGAATGCGTATTTTTTTACAGCATTAATCGCGCTGGCTGTTTGGATGTTAGCTTTAGTACTTGTAGTTATATGTAACTCGACTATCTTTTTCATTTGGTTTTAATCGACATATTTCTTTATTTTTTCCACGAAAAAACAGCAATTTCGTTAAATGGTGGGCGGTGCGTACTATAAATACATAGCATTAAATATTTACATACCAAACAGTTTACTGAAAGTGAGCTTTTCCTACAACCTAATTGGTCAAATTATAACTGGTTTCTTATTACCTGTATATCACTTGTTGCAATATCCTAACAGTAATATTACCTCCTGTAATATCGATTTCCCTTCTTACAAAACCACTACCTTTACCAATTAATTATAAATTATTAATGAGACTGCTAAAAGTTGATTTTGTTAAAAATTTAAGTATGTGTTAACTGTTTTAACCTTCGATCATATACTATTGCCAGTTATTACTTGTAACTGCCTTGCTATATATAAATTACTCAATGACACTTTAATAAGAAGTTGCAAATTTAAGACGTGTGTTTTAAGTGCGGTTTTACGTCTTTCATTAAGTTCTTGATACTCATTCAGCGGATGTTATTATTACGAAACTTAAGTAGTTTATGTTTAAAAAATACTTGCTTATATATCGAAGTCTCAAATTCATTAAATTACAAACTTCTATTCAAAAATTTAACGTTGCAATTAATTTTCGTAATAAAATAAATACTATTCGAAGGGAATGTCTTGCAACCGGCCACCAAAAACATTCGAAATTCAAATTTTAATAATGAAGCCATTAAATATTAAAACAATTCAAAAATAAAAACAAAAGGGCGCCATCTTGAAAAGCAAGCTCAGTAAGGAATTCATTCATACATTTTCATTGCAGTTTTACTTTAAAGAAGTTTTAAATCATAAGAATACAATGAAGCAAGATTCCGGTTTAAAGCTACATTAATACCGCGTGACCTCCACAACCCTTTGGGAAACCAGATTTTAAAGACATGACATCATTGCACAGGTAAAACAAAGTTCTGTCTGAGTTTTATACCGGCGATGACTAATTTAAGATTAGAATTTTATAACACTAGCTGTTACCCGCGACTTCGTCTGCGTGGTTAGAAGATATAAGTTAGGAATTTTTGTACGGAAGCCCTCGAAAATGAATAATTTTCTTTGTTTTTTCCACATTTTCGATTGTATCTTCGCTCCTATTAGTCACAGCGTGATGGTATATAGCCTCAAACCTTCCTTGGTGAAGGGTCTATATATCACAAAAAATAATTTTTCAATTTGAACCAGTAGCTCCTGAGATTAGCGCGTTCAAACAAACATACAAACAAACAAACTCTTCAGCTTTATATATTAGTATAGAAGTATAGATATAGATTAGAAAAAAATAACAATATTGCCAGTTATGTATTAACAGAGCGCCGTTTTATCAACTGTTCAAAACAAACTCAATTGTTTTCTTGAAAATGTTGGTCTAATGACTAGTAGTAAGATCGTAAATTGAAAAAAATATCTAGCGTAGCATTGAATCATCAATATTTTTATGCTATATCCGCGTAACTTAAAATTATACTCACAAATATTAAATTAGGAAACACAATTACAATTTATGCTAATGAATCGATTGTTCGTGATAAAAAACACAACCGTCAACGAATGACATCATTCTGTGTAAAGATTACTGCTGCATTCATATGAATGGTATATGTACAACATTGATGATTTCGGACTAGCGTATAATCTGTGGTGTGACGTAACTGTTACGCCCAGTTGCCATGACAACGCGAAGAGGCGTTTGCTTACAGATAATCAAGAAAGATTCTGCCGTTGTTGGTGCAAGTACTTTTTCTGTTAAATATTAGTGCAACATGGGAGATTTTGTTTGAAGATTAATTTGTGTAATTAAACACTAAATATTATTATCAGAGATAGAAATTTATTAAAATTATCTAATCGATTTAACTTGTTCAAAAACATGCAACCTTCATATGACCCGATTAATACGCATACGTTTTATTAAAATGCTTGAAATAATTCACGACTTTCTTTTCAAAACCATTCAGTTCTTTACTTTTTGAAAACAGTTAAATTCACCAATAATTAAATCAAAAGAGGTTACAAACCATCGAACCTTGAACGTTAATTCACAACATTAGAAATTCACTGCGCTCGCTTCGAATTAGGTTCAAACTTCCTCCAGTAGTTTCACAAACTAGACTTAAATACGTAATGAGCTTACATTATTTCTTAATCTGGAGTAAAAGTTACATAAGTGGTCTAAGTGCTAAGATTTACTGCATCTACGCTAGTATAGAGAAAATGTATAAACGTTATCCAATGTAATCATTGGATTGCAATTTGTGTAATTGAAAACAATTTTGTGTAAGGCTTCCGTTGTGAACACTCTATGATAGCTCGCGGAAGAAGGAATTACAATTGTGGAAGAGATACCGCTATATATTATGTAGTGCGCTGTCAGGCTTCCAAATTAAGTCGAATTTAAAAAGTCTTAATTTAAGTAGTGGTCGAAAACCTTAAGACTGTTGGTTTGTGGAAAAGGGAGAGTGCTACGAGCATTGCTGTCTCGCCTTTCGTCTATAATGACTAGAGTCCCACTTTAAGATTTTATGGTACAGAGACAATGTCTGACAGACACACAAACAGGCAAACGCACCTGTAACTCACTGTCGTACTCACATTCAGTTAATAACAGCTTGTAGTAAAACTGAAAGATCTCATAGCACATAAAATACTTATGAAGCATTGGTTATTAAACAAAATAGTATAGAAGAAAGACAGGAGAAAATGTATTACAGGCTTCATATGTTATTTTTGAATAAACACAAGGTAAAACCCATGACATTTGAGCATCTACCTACGTCGTATGCGAAAATGAAATTCCTTTTCGAATGTTAATCCTTCGTTAATTTAAATTTCTGGAATATTGATTAATGCGTCTGTACAATTCCCAGCAAAACGAAATTTTGTATCATAAGCTGAAATAAATAGCATTGAAACTCTTTCAATGATATTACTTTTTTTTAACCTGCCTGTGTTTTAATTTGGCCTTCGTCAGCCTATTCAAGAACATGCTATGCGGAAATCGATTTGCGGTGATTACGGAATAATTATTAGTATCTTTAAACAAGAAAATACATATTGATTCAAAGAATAGATTCAAACAGACGCAGATCACAGACAAGAATATTAAAATGTAAATCACTACATCATCAATTCATCATAGTATTCAGCATTCTTTCTTTCATTCTTATTATTATTATTCAGCAATTCAGCATTACAAAAAATATTCTCAAACCGAAACAATACATAAATTTACAAATATTTGGTAAACGAACTCTTTCCTATAAAATGTGTCACCGATATGCATTAAAATCCTTTTTGTAACTTAATTAAGTACACTCTCATTTAGCGGTTTTTCCTTTGTGAGATGCATTTACCAGAAACCCGGTTGTCCATTACAAGTATCCTGTGAAAGAATGAATTATTTTATATTATATAGCGTATTATCCTATATTACGCTATCGACATCGATCATTTCAATTTCACCAATTTCAATATTGTAATACTTCAGACTCTTTAATACTTAAGGTACAAAATAATAGAATGTCTTTGACTGCACGTATAGCCGAGTGGTTGAGGTCAGCACGCCAAACACACTGAGCGAATGTCGCGACGTGTCGCGGGTTCCATCCCCGCATAGGACAAGCATTTGTGTGATCCACGTATGCTTGTCTGGGTGTATTTGTGCCTGTGTCATGACTGTTTATAAAACTTAAACTAAAAGGATTAAGTTCCTTAATGCGAGAGTGGTACTTATTGTAGAGTGTCGAGTAGTAGTTTCTGACATATCACCTCTAAACAAGTAGCGACAATATTACTACAAAGCCAATTTTTGCACTTTGTATGGAAATGACATTTCGTTTCGGTGAGTCAAGTGACTTTGACCTGTCATCTATATACATTTGAATGTAGAAGACGATCAAGACGACGTGTTTAATGATAACGAGGATCGAAATGTCACTTGACTAGGGGCAGGTCCGTTTGAGTCACAATAAAAAATGGTCTTCTTTTCTGATATTTTGTCTTAACAAAACTGCAACTAGTTAATCTGAGCGCAGGCAAGAATGCGTCACTAGCAAATATGCAGACATTTTCCTGATATTGGTACTACTACTTACCAAATTTTGCCAAAATCTGTTCGGTAATTTAGTGAAAGCTTAACAGATAGTTACTCAAATATAACTCTATTTCTCTCCCTCCTAGTTGTGTTAATGTTCGTGTATGCGCATTATTGTCAGTATTACTTGTGATTGGGGGGACTTGAAAGTAGGGAACAGTACAGGTGAATTAAGACATCCGCGGCATGAACGTTGTTTAGTATTCGCAATAGTCTGTCTGTGCAAATCATTAAACTTAGAAATCGACCCCATAGTTTTTTTGACGTCAAGTTTATTGTGTCATTACATGTTTAACGATGCTTATGATTTTACTTATCGATAAATTATTTAAAAAGTCTGGATTAAATCAAAGTTTTGAATTACACATTAATAATTTGCTATAAATAAAGACGTTAATTGACATTTTTGTCATTAAGGCTGTTTGTCGCTTGCCCGATAACTCCTGGGCCAAAGTCTGTTTCCTCTGGGTCCCATCAAACATAAAACGGCGATGAGGACGGCCTCGAATGAGATGGCGCGACGAACTGGATGCGTACCACAAACAGTGGATGGCAAAAGCAATAGACCGGACAGAGTGGACGAATCTAAGAGAGGCCTTTGCCCTGCAGTGGGAAAGTAATGGCTGAAAAAAAAAAAGGCTGCTTAGCGAGTTACTTTGTCTCTAGTATCAAGTCTTTTTATATGTTTCTTACAGCTACATACTCCCACGATTCATCTAAATATGGAGCAACATTTAAACATAATAGGAAGCCTAACTAACCTTGCAATCATATTTGTTTCCTTTAGTGATTTTATGAACTATTCAATGACAAAATTGATTAGTTTTTAATCTGTATATCCGAGTGTCTAGCGCCTATTGCCCTTGCTCTACTTACTAAGTTGCTCACGCGCATGCTACACAGCATGGCGGCGACCGCGGCACTCTGTTTCAAAAGTGACGAAACGACTCATTGTGCTCCAAGCTTTAATGTTATCTTTTAATTGCAGTTCTGCTTCAAGTTCTCATAATTTAAGCTTACGAAAAATCGCTAGCTGGTTTGTAGAATAATACGAGGTTGATTTATGAATCGTTAAGTTTATATATTTGATGCCTTGTTAACATTATTTTTCTTTTGAAACATGTTTGTACTACTTTTTGCTTTTAAATTTCGATCTAGTTCACTGATGTTGATAATTGAAGCGTCAAAATTGTACCGCGATAATGTAGAAGTTTCATAATTTGGGAATTTATAGCTTAGGATACTTACACCTACCCGTAGCTAGACAACGGGTGGTTTTCAAAAAGAGACACTGATCTGAGCCATGTAAAGCGACTTTTCGTAACATTACTACATCCACCATACCACTAAAGGTCATGTATGGACCTCACTAGCAAGTACAAAAACCATAAGTATTTTTTCTATAATAGTCCACGCACATGACGCACATTAAATTCCTAACCTAAAATAAAAAACATTTTACGAATATAAAGTATACACATTGAAATCCATCTACATAAAATCAACAACACATACGTAAAGTAAACGGTTGTACACTTTTCATTTTGATGGTTCAATACGGAATCTCTGTGTAAATATGAGAACGTTAATTTCAATTAATATATAAACGGGTGCAGGATGGATTTTTGTTGTTTCCTGTCATTAACATTTATGATCTTTACATAATGTAAATTGGTGATATGATTGATTGTTATGGTAATTAGTGTAGTATGTGCGTATGTTAGCATGTAGGATGAAATGGAATGGAGTATAGAGATGGTAGGACAAAATAATGAATCAAAGAGTAAGCGAGAAAGGCTAGGTTGATGGATTATAAGTATTTTTAGTCCAATTTTAATGAGACTAGACTCGAAAAGATAGTATGTGAAAAAAGCTAGCAGCAGCACCCAGCAATGGGATGAAAAGACATATGAATGACAATAGATGTTTAAGTAACTATGACTACTGTTACTTCTAGCCCCTCTTAATGATATTTCTACAATTGATAACGTTAGAACAAAATTACAAATTCAATTTATGGACATGACGGATCAGTCACGTGACTTATTGAAAAGAATTGTCATTTCCAATCATTTAAGCGGTATCTATCGATTGCAAGAGGGTGCAGTTTTTCCAATACTTTAAAGGCACAAAAACAGAAAATGTGATAGATAAAATTAGGAATTTCATTACTAACTCTAGTAACTCTTCTCCGACCAAAGTACATTACAGGGTTACACAACACAAAGCTTCCCAAATACAAACGAAGCATTCTGAAGTACATACACTGGTATACTGATACGTTATAAAAGCCACTAGCGTTCTGGCCATTTCGTTTACGATTTAAGTTTACTCGCACGTACTATGATCCTCTACTATGAGTTCTTGAAAAAATTTTTGTTGACTTTGTTAGAGCGAGATGGCGCGCGTCGCGGTGTATGGCGTTGTCTCGCTTCCACGTTGGTGTAATGTTTCTTTTTAATTATTGTTGTAGGGGTATGTGTCGAAGTTTTCTCTACAAAGTTTTAGAAAAGCTAATGTTATAATGTTTTGTTCGCAGATTTACGATGTTGATAAGGTGTCCGGCGGCACTCTGTGCCGTCGTGTTCCTACTGGCTGCGGTGCACGCCAGTAATGAGGTGAGTTGTGATTGTAATTGGTTTTGCTTTATGAAAATATGATGATTTTTTATACGGTTAGCCAGTAGCTTAATACCTATATGGAATGGTTTTTGAATAATAGATAATAGAATTAAATGGTTTGTGAAACTGCCATTTATTCTTCTTCAATTTTTTTAGTTATTTAGCCCATCGGGTATTTTTTACTCCAAACAATTTTATTTGTTACATATTTGAAAAAAATGTAGGCAAAGATATTCATGAAAAATACATTTTAATTACTAAAGAATTAATAATTGTTTAGGAAGTAAGACATATCAAAACTTGAACAATTAGTTTTTATAATATAAACATCAAAAATTAGATTACTTAATTTTAGAGACTGCTCAAAGAATTCGCTCTAAATTACTTTGTTAATAGTTTATTTCACATTGTAGACTCAGCAGTGCTAGGATTGGTCTGACTACATTGTTATATATCGCAGAACATTACGAAGCTCGTAATTTAAAATGAAAAATTTTATGTCCACTAATCGTAAAAGCAGCTCTCTGTGAAGTGAAAATATGAAGTTCATAACCTGCATTAGATCGAAAGAAACAATATCCAAGTTTTGTTAACAAAAGACAAATGTTTATTACGCAACGTTAAAACCTCGGCGATTAGTCCACTCAACTATAAATCCCATTAAAATCGAATCGGATATCAATAAAAGCAATTAAGAACTAATAAATATATCGTTTGAAATTGATACAAGCAGTGACCTAAAAAAAAACAATATAGTTTTAATTAAAAACTGTTCATTGAGTAAAATGGTATTGTTTGGCACGGGCGGATGTACATTCAGCCTCTCAATCATAATATTAGCGAAACATCTCATTGTATGGTAAACAAACTGTAAGTGTATTATTAGACAATGCAAGTGCAATTTTGCAACGTATTGCGATAACTTTTACCCGACTGCTCACTGGCCGTAAAAAGTGTTTTGGCACTCGACTTTTTAAAAGTGGAATGTAATGGCCATATTTAAACAGGCATTATATTCCACTTTTAAAAACTTAATACGCTGCCTTTTATTACCTAAATATTCTCTATTTTTTTATAATTTAATGAAAAATAAAGACGACCTTAATTTGAAATTTGAAATATTTTTTTGTTAATAGTCAGAATTTTAATTCAGATACCTACCAACCACGACTGTATAAATAATATTAGTCAACTTTAACACAAAATACGAACAAAAGTTTTAAATACTAAATGCTGTGTTATGAGACAACATTTTCGTTTCCCAATTGACTATGAAAATCCAGAGCTAAATAGATGTTTAGAACGCGTGATAGGAAACACGCCTATCTCCGCTTCGAGATTAGCTCATGAGTAATGAAGCTTTTATTAGAACCTAATTTTAATCGGTATTTCACATAATTAACAGCTGTTAAGCTTGAATTAAAACCTGAACTCTTTTTAAAAGTAAGTATTCCTTATTCGAATAGCGAAGTCCGATTAGCTTTTTTTTAATTCGTCGTTTTGACATGGGGCAAACAAACGATGCTTATTAATGAGCAGAACATGAAAATAAATTATTATAACACTAGTGTTTTGGTTACACTATTAATTGATACTGTTAGCATAATCAGTTCTATCTGGGAATATCAAATAGTTCATTAGTAGATCTGTTTAAAACCATACCATTATCAATAGCCGCGATCGAGATATCATTATGCCTGTATTGTGCAATTAACGAATTCGTTTGTTTAGAAACACGCAAATAATTGCATCATTATCGCTGTGGCAACCCTGATTGGTCTAATTAGTTTCCATAATATGTCAATGCCGTTAAACGTCAAATTAAAAAGAATTAAACGATTATTCACAACTTAATGATTACATAAAGATTTTCCAAACATTTTTATCGATTAAATACTTGTTTCAAGAGTTGTCGAATTTGATACAGAAATTAAGCACCCAATTATACTTTATAAGCTAGAACAAGGTAATTAATGCGTGAATTTTTAATTTCCAATAAGTTTGTAATGTCTCGTAACTGTTAACGAGTTGTATAACCGTGGAGATCTCTCGCCATGTTTTATGCCATCGAATACAGGTTGACTACACCCAAAAACTATAAAACATCGGAATTTAACTTTCATGTACCGAGTGTCGTGTTGGTTCAAATTGATGAATATATGACAGCAAACATTGCTAGTTAACGCTTTCGGCATATATTTGATTTGGTAAAAGCTGACTATACATACCTAATGCTATAGGATTCGAACGGAACGCTGAGTAGAAATTTATTGGCCTGTTGGTCTAGTGGTAAGTGAACCTGACTGCTATACCAAATGTCGTGGGTTCGATTCCCACCCAGGACAAATGTTTGTGTGATGGGTACAATAATTTTTTTGTATCTAGTCGTAATTTATCTATAATATCTATGTATTTAGAACAAGTATACAGTATTTATCACTTGTGTTGTACTCATAATACAAGCTTTGCTTAGTTTGAATCTAGATGGCGTTGTGTGAAAGTTAAAAAAAAAACAATTCAGCAAGAATACAGTTGACAATATTACTGTACAAATGCAACGTTGTGACAAACCGCAGAATCGAATCAGCGGTATTCTGTGAATTGAAACTGCGAGTCATAAATCCGTCTATTCTCTTTCCCTAGCCCACGTCACGAACAAAGTGTGATTGCTGTCATTCGCGAGAACGACGAAAACGGTTCTATTATAAATCACTGAGTCGATGTCTATTGCATTAATTACTTTCTATAATCGATGGCTGTCACTCTCACGCCGTCTTATGTAACAACAAATAATAAAAATAAAATTCTCGTTTCAATTGTTTTAGCCTATGAAGCTCGGTTTGTTTATAATCATTCTGCTCGGTCACGGGTAGCAAGTGTCCTCGCGGGCTCACTTTCCCCTGTTTGGCAAGCCACTCGAAATATTTCATTCTGTCGTGACCGACTCGCTGTATCAATTTTCGAATTGAAAACTGTACAACCACAGTTCAGACTCGAATCGTACGCGGTCAGAAAATTTAAATCATTCTTTTTGTAAACAGTATAATGGCCGCTATTCAGCAAGTGAAGCGTTTCCGAAGGCAATAAGTTGCGTATTATCCTTTTAATTATAAATCGAATACATTTTTAATTAACCGGTCATTTCCATGATAATACTTTTTAAATCAATGACAGACGAGAATCTGAAATGATAATGTAAATTAATAATTGACGATCGGTATTCGTATGAACAATGTAAATTATAAAGAGCTGTAGTATTGTCTTTGACACAAAGGAGTTCGTAAAATGTAGTCATTATATCGAAAAGATTGTAACAAAGAACTAAAGTGATATTTCAGCGGATATAACAATTTATTACAATGTATTATTCGCAACTTAGAATTGTTATTACGGTATTGCTTTTGACATTACACAGGCGTGGTCAAACCATATACGATCGCATATTTCTGCAATAACGCACTTTCCTATTAAAATTTATTTACCGTCCAACGTAACAGTTTCGACTATAACACAGATCCATTGTCGTAATGTCACATACAAGGTAAATTGACGGGCGGTGTACGGTGTAACGAGATTCTCAAATATGGGCTTGGTAATATGATGCCGAACCCACACAAAGTTTACTTCACTATAAAGGCTTTACTCGCATACTGGCCCATATATCAAGAAACAAGCACGCAACGAAGTTACCCAGATAAACACGGATCCTGTGTACTTATTGTTATAAAACCTGTCAATTGCGAGTTGTTGAGCAAGTAGTTTAGCACAAAATAATCTAAAGAAAAAATATTTGCGTAATAAAGGTTACCTATTCAATTTATGACCGTACTGAACCTGTATAGGTAGGTTATAATATCGATATGGAATACTCTTGTGAACGTTTAAACTATTTAGTTATCGCTTTTCCTGAGATAACCATGATCGTAGACGGACGGCCTGGCGGTGGAGCCTTAGATATACAGCTCAAGTTCTATTCGAAGGACACGCTTCCCGAATTACAGGTGATTGTAGGTACTACCGTACATTAGAAAGCATTGCAGCGCCTCTTAGACCATTCACAGATTACGGTAATCTATTCGCGTCTAATAAATTACTTAATCTAAAAAGAGCAACAAATAAAAAGCAATTAGGCAACAGCCGGTCGCTTTGAGAAGAGGACAAAAGTTTTAAAACTTAATCAACCTTGTTTTTGTGATAAGTCGAAATGAAAGGAATTTATACAATCTGAATAATTAATGGTGTTTTGTCGTTTGATGCTTGGACTTAGTTTTCAAAGAAAAACTTGAATACACGACCAAGAGCGGAACGGTAGTCTAATAAAAAAAGCGTATCCTTATAAAATCGATCAATTGACTGAAGCCTCTATTTTATAATTTTTCATGCAGAATTACAAGTTTCGTTCTCGACAGATAAAATATATTGAAACAGTATAATAACTTTGATGTAAGAATTACCTAAATTCAACAAATATAAAAGAAGTGAGCTTATCCCTAGAATAATTTATAGACTAATATTCTTCTTTAGCCTATTACACAAAGATATTAATACTTGTACGAGTCCCGTAACAGAGGAAAGAAGTAAAGGTCAGCTGGCAAACTTAACGCAGCCGACTCATCGGCTCAATAACCAATTATCCAAAACCATTGTGTACAAGATCAAAGAACGATAAAAACAAAAGACTCATCACTCATTTCTTTTTCTTTATAAACACTAATTTTCTTTTGTTTTTCCACAGGGCAACCTCTTCACGTGTCCAAATGGTGAGTAAACCGTTTTATTGTTTAAATTTTTGCTAACATAACTTCGGCCAATACTTCGGATAACTTTACAGGGCGATTCGACTGTGTATTTAATTAAATCGGGCCCTTGGTTTACCTCTTGGGAGTTATAAAACTTCGTTAAATTGTTTCAACGTTTTAATGAACACCATGTATATGTTTTCATTGTTTGATTTTTGGTTTTAATGTATCTCAATTATTTGGTTATTTCTTGTGTTAATTAACAGGAAACGTACTTAAATTAGTTATTGTCTTCCACTTCTGTTTCTCAATGCAATACAGAATCGATAAAGTATGTAGGTACTATTGTGTATAAAAGAGAATCCGGTCTCTCTTAATCTAATTATAAATATGATAACTAGTTTAAAAAAACCTAATTTCCCTTCATAACCCCAAGAAAAAACCATCCTCAATATCAGACCCCTTACACTTAAAATCGTCTCTATATCGTGGCTTAACATATTACTACATTATCTCCCAAAACGCGTAATTAAACTAAACTAACGATGTACTATATTTGTTCAAGATACCTTACAAACTAGATACATCCAACCGCATTTTGAACGTACCAAGTTCACTGAAAAAACAACTTTATTGCTTTGGAATAGAGGTGACAAAAACCATAATATGGTACTCCTGGTATGAAGTTGAGGGTACATAGTATTAATTATATTAAGATTACACGGTTATACGTAAGTAAGGTATGCAAACAGGCAATTAATATTCGGACTTTAATACATGGTGTGTATGAACGATTAATCATGTGTGTAAGCTTTACAGTACTTAGGTCTTGGTAGGTTCTATTAAGGCGTGTAATTGTTATTTGAGACTACCTACACGGCTTTGCAAAATTGCGTAATACATCTACGCAATCTTTAGAACGAGAGTCGTGGATAATCGAATTTGACTGCACGGATAGCCGAGTGGTTGAGGTCATCACGCCAAATCCACTTTGCGCATCGTGTCGCGGGTTCGATCCCCGCGTAAGACAAGTATTTGTGTGATCCACTAATGCTTGTTCTGAGTCTGGGTGTCATTGTGCATGTGAATTGTATGTTTGTGAAACACCCCGCGATACAAGGATTAAATTCCTTAGTGCGGGAGTAAAAAAAAAAAAAAAACTCTACGTTTAGAACTAATGTTGTTCTAGTAAGAGTGGCTTTAATAACTGATCGGTAAACTTTCACTGTAAAATACGATATAAATATGAAAATATTTCTTTTAACTATCACCCGAGATTGGTAGACTACATTCATATCACATATTTTTAATCAAGTATATTTTGGAAGAATATAGTCTTATAGAGTCAATAGCACGAAGATTTTCGAAAAAGTATTCATACTGAAGCGTCATAATAAGGATTGTGACGTAAACGCGTACTTTTTGGTTTTTCAAACTTTTATATTTAGTGTTGTGAAACATGTCTCATAGTTTCGGTTACCAGGTGAAGATTTCTCTATAGGCCGGGTATGTACCGGCGACAAAATTTGGTCGTTTCATTTTTCTTGCTCCACATCCATATGGCATCTTTCGTAGGCCTAACCAACATATCAAAAGCAGCCCTGTCGGCGATCCTTTACGTTTCGCCACTCATACTTTTTCGATAAAGTTCATGCTCTACCGCTGCCACACTTAACACATAATATATCACAACCAATACACAGATATGACACAGTCTAACAATATAAGATGGGCCTGCATCGACTTCATAGCGATTTCTAACGACCTTGCGCAAGTATCCGTTTAAGCTCAATCACTGGTGACTACATCTTGTGGTATTTCGCGTCGCTCACGACTAGACGTGAAAAACTGACCTAACTGGTGTTATACACATATGTATAGACAAGTAGGTATGACCGTATGACGTCATACAACAGAAGATAAATGTTGGAAAGTTTTTGAATAAAATTATGTTTATGAATGGAAAACTATATTTGGTAATACTTTTTAGATGCTGACGGCTAATTTAGTGCTTTTAACACTATAATTCATAGATTTAAATGTCTGCCCTGGGTTTCTATAGATAGTCTTAATGTTTATTTTTACCAGTCTGAAACAATAACATAAGCAACTAAAACATAAAACACTACAAAAAAATACTTTTAAAGTTTACAGAATATCACAAGCTAGAAAAATATCATAGAATTTAACAAAAAAATAGTTCAACAACCCGCTATCAAAGTCAAAGCTTCTGAAAACCGAACACTTTCTTCACTAAATGTAGCCGTTTAATTAAATTCCACAAACAATTTATCTTTGTTTAGAGCGATACTAAAATATTTTGTGGACTATAAAACACAGGCGGTGTGAAACATTATCAGCTCCTACGTATTTTATTAGCGGGTGTAGTTTAAATACTCATTATGAAAATTAACACTTACATCGTTAATTATATTTAGAAATATATCTAACGTTTGGCTTCTTGCTTGACTTACTGTCACTAACTCAATGACACATCTTTAATATCCAAAAAATTAAAAGATGTTAACAAATCGTGTACAAACACTTTAAAAAAGTATACTATATTTTCAAAAACATTTCAGTTTCAAACTAAACACGTATCGAAATCTTGCTAATATTGTTAAGTAAGAAAGAAAGAAAGAAAAAATATTTATTTGTCACAAAGACTTATGCAAACAAAGTTATAAATAACATTTTAATATATAAATATATTATAAAGGTAAACTGCGACAAGTAGGTGACCACTTTGCATTGTGCCATGCTATGGCGCGGACTATAACTCGGCGCTGATTGTCAGTGATCACCTTAAGACAGTTAATAAAACTAGGAAAAAGTCTCTTACATTAGAGAAAATCACTAGAACATACATTCGTTAGTATATCAGTATTAGCTAAATGCTAAAAATATCGTTCAAACAAAACCTAGAATGTTCGAAGAAAATAAAAGTACCTACGTGATAGTGATTCAGTACCCATAGATTCAAAGTACGTGTGTAGTTACGAATTTCAGATCCCATCGCCGTATATTGGTATGGGAAACGTGGAGAAAGTGATTTTCTTATGCAGAATGTGTTTTCGCGGAACGTCGATTGCATATCAAATAAATTTTCTCGTACCCTTTCTAGTCTCCTTATAATAATAGTGAAAGTGTTTTATTGCCTGTTTAGATATAAAAATTGTAATAAATATTTGTTACACAGCAGTAATGACTACATACATATGTATGTAGTTACTTGTGAAAATAAAGAGAATATATTTATCGCTGTAAAATATATACTACTTCACGTAGTCATCTGTTAGTTTAGGTTCACTTAGATCAGTACACTATGCCTAGGATCGCGGTACTTTGCATCGCGTTCTCGTGGTCTTAGGTACAAGGAAAGAGTGAAGTACTCCGCTGGTTAAGCCGGTAAAAGATACCTCTCATACCTCGGAGAAAGAGTATTTCCCTTGAAAAAAAAACGAAATTAGAACTCTAAGTCCCATAAAAATTATTACAAGGGCGGGTGTTGAAAACAACACATGTAAAGTAGAAACACCAAACACCTAGGAGAAAACCGTTACTATAAAAAAAATAGAAGTAAGATCTGCACCTCACGCAAACATTACCCTTTCAAATTCAAACAAATGAAATAATCCTTTGGGAGTACCCACTAAAGAATTCTATATCCAATCAGGCACCGAAACGTAGTTCGTAATGAATTGAGTTTGTCACGTGGCACCACGTTTTCATCAGCCAGATAATTAGTAGGAAATTGCCTTCCCGACATACGTACACTTTACCCGACCTGGTTTGTGTAATCAAACGGGGAAGCCGACATAGCCTGTTAGGCCTAAAGACTAGATAGGAGATAGTCCTATTCTCTATTATAAGAGATGTTTTCTTAACTTTGAATCCTACAGAAAATACTTATGCTAAAACTATTGAGGGCATCAAATCTCAAGTCAATAGCAAAAAAATAATTCAATTTATTTCTGATACAGTAAACCTTAGAGAAAAAAGATGCATGATCATAAAATCTTTAAGAATAGAGATATAAGGAGCTCAACTTCCAATATCAATTTTCTTGCACAAAAACTGATTAAAATGGTAACTTAACAAACACGACATAAGGCTAACGCCTTTATTACAGCAAGAAAGATTTAATCTTGTAGTCATGTAATTTAGATCAAAATGTATGAAAATTACAAAACCTTTTAGAAGCGATTATGTTGAAGCAGGTAATTAGAAATCTTATCTAGCAACATTAAAAAATAATCTCGATAGTTTTTCAACCTTATAAATACCCAGACGTAATTTAAAATACCTATCATTTCTGTACAATAAGTTATCCTCAACTACTCACAGTACCAAAAACATTAAACCATCGCATAACAACAAATAGACATAATAAAACACCTCATACATTAATTAATACTTTGTAACATTTACCCGAAATTGAGTGAAGCGATTGATCATTATCGTATAAATATGTGCCCATATTAAAAACCCATTGACTACTCGTACTGTTTATCTTCCTAGAATTAACGTAACTTATTTATATACCTAGAGCATACTTCTTACATAATAATTCTCAAGGAAGTTTCGTTGATAGATATTCGCATTTCAAACAAAAAGTTTTTCTAATTGCTTCACTATCTTTAACTCGTAGTCTCTTCTGTTTATCTGTTATGCTTTCGGGGAAATTGCAAAGCTAAGCAAAGCAGGATTTTATCAAGTTTTGTTATACAACAGCTCCAAAAATATAGGTAACGCTTTTGTTGCCGCTTTAGCCGATACACGCGAAATTTACTTTCTAGTAAATCTATTTCTATACAAAATTGGCTAAGCGGTTTAGCTTAAAAGTATAATAGGCGGACAAACTTATTTTCACATATTAATAATCTGGGTACCGAATATAGATTTCCTTCCTTCCTATGAAATATTTTGATTTTAAAACGGCTAGTGTTGTGTATTCGAATAGAACCTGTTATTTCTATTCCAGTGATTACGTAGGATATTAAAGTGACTGCGGTCGGGAAACGGATTGAGTCGAAAATCACATCAGGTTGGAATTAACGTGCGGTGATTACGCGAAACTTGATGAATTCTTGTGAAGGTTGTTTACTGTTGATTTTAAATAGGTAGATACAGGGTCTTGCGCGTATTATCTTGTGATTTCTTAATAGTTAACACACAAACAGTTTTAAAGGAAAACAACGAATAAGTTGTTTATTATTTACAATCTTAGTTTATCTTCACAGACACATAAGTTGAAACCAATATAAAATGGAAAGGATACTAAAGTTAGCAATTCATTTACTTTGAAATTAAAATTAAAATGAAAAAAAAACATAATAGAACCAAAAATGGAAACGAAAAATTAGCAGACCGTTAAATACCAGTCTTTTACCGTTATTATGAAACAAAATAGATTCAAATTTTGAATTTAGAATGATTTGTGTTTAAAAACTGCAAGTTACGCCACTCATTTTATTTTACTTTTTTTAATTTTGTTTTTTTAGGCATTGGAAATTGACAAAAGTACATATCTCGTTGCTATTGAATGAATCGAAGTAGTGAATGCGTTAATTCACACCGTTACGCATTCGTATTGAAACTTCGCGAAAGTTGAAGCTTTTATTAGAACCTACAGCATTACGTGTTTACGTAAGATGCGTGTTAATTAGAAATACGTAATCGTAAATGTGTAGGTAGTGACTGTAGCTTCGAACATTTGTCTTATTGATAAAAAGTTCAGTATTAGACAGGCCTCGATCTAGGTAGGTACTACTTGTTGTTTTGTTTTAACAATTTTGTGTGAATGTTATAGAAATACAAGTCTTTCTTTTGCGAATGAACGAATAATGCGACTTAGCTTTAATGTTTACAAATATTTTTAAGGGAGTATATTACGACAATTTATAGATAATAAATGGTCAGCGCAAACATACCAACATCATTATTTAACGAGGCTTATAGGTAGATTTGTTTAAAAAAAGTTACCAAGTACAAATTAAAAGTAAACATGAAAATATTGTGTGCAATAAATATTTCAATTCATAAAATGCGAAATTTCTCTACGTACCAAGAAACACTTAAGCCATCAATTTCTTTGAAATAATTATGTTTCTCGTACTTATGCTTACCATTAACACATTCAGATTTGAGTTAAATGTCGCTTATTTTCAAAAGTTTAAATAATTTATTCTAATCTTTGTCAATAATTACCTCTAAGAATATAAAAATACTCACAGCAAAGTTTATTCGTTTCATAATTGCTAGTCTGTTTAAATATTTGACCTCAAAACTGATTCCTTAATTAAAAAACCCACCTATCCATCAATATCCATGATTTGTTTAAATCATCGCCCTACCGTATCTCATTAAAATCAGAAGTTTATTTACATAGCAAACACTTATTATAATTAAAAATCTACAACCAAGAAAATAAATCAAGATTTTCATAAAAACCTTTTTAAGACCCTCAATATTCAAATATGCACAACAAACATTTTTCTTTTTCGTTTGAAGTCTTACGTAAAGCACACTATTAAAATCAGCCAATCTCTACCGAGGGCCCTCTAAAATTAGACTGTTGTAGTTGTGGAAGCAAGATAGCACTACATGTTATAGAGCGTTGTCTCTCTTCCACATCAGCAGTAGTATTCTTTAAGAGACCTTGGTAGAAGTTCTGAGCAAGCTTGCAGGCGTTTTAAAATGCACTACACCCACCTAATTACAAAGGTCGACAACATATCTGCATATATTACTGCTCGTTCTCCCTTTTGTTTGGTTTCCGAAGGCATTGTATGTCAAAGGTTATATTAAAATTTACGTAGGAACAGATAAGTATATGGTTATTGCAAAGTTTTGCTATGATAGTGCTGTGATATAATTAGAGATTGTCTCGGGAAGCTAATGTATAAACTGAAATAAAAAATTAATCGAATCAAAGTCTGTATTTGGAAACAATACCTCGTTATTCGAATTAATTTAAAACTCATTTGGAAAACCGATTAAATAATTTTAGAGTAATGTTGCTCATGAAGTGTAACGAAATTTAATCCCATAGGTATTCAAAATGCAAATGGTATCCATAAAGTATATTTTTATAACGAAAAATAGTTTTAATTTTGGTTGTTAAGCTTTGATCACGAGGCAGTGTTTCACAACATATTATAGACCAAGTCTTTAAATTTACATCGTACAAAAAAGTTTATTTTTAAAAAAGAAATTAATATGAATAAGCAAGTCCACAAATAAATAAATACTTAACTAGATAAAGAAAACAAGGCACTTAGTTCTCCCATTTATTTAAGTGACATTATCCATTGTTTTGTCAACAAACGACTTTTATATCAAGTCGTTTTAAAAGCTTCTTGTTAAGCATTTGTTTCATTAGATAAATGAAATGAGATCTTATTTTCATTACAGTAATAAAATTTGGAGACAAAAAATCTTACTGACTTCTAAAACATTATTAAATATTCTATTGTAATAATGTTATTTTTACAAAACTAAGTACTACTGGGGCGAAATGACAGTTATTGCAGGTTAAATAAAAAAAATGCATTGAAGAAATCCGTTCAAGCAAACCGAAACTCTGAAGTTCTGACAAAAATAAAATGGCAAACAGACGAATTGAGAACCTAGTCCTTTTTGAAGTTGATTAAAAAGAGAGTCCATGACGTACGCTCTTACTAAAAACCAGATATTTTAGAAATTAACGTGATATCTCGTTATAAAAATATCATAGAGATAAATAAGTTTAGTTCCCTGCGTCACACGAGTCTTTCCGTTCTGAAAATGTAGCCTAGACGTACATATATATATATGTTATACTCGGAGAGCTCTAAGGCATTCCTTAGTTTAATTAAAGTCCGCTCACAATTCCTTCGACAAATATGACGATATAGCGAACGAAGCAAATACTTAAGACTTCATGAGAGAAGAAAATTAACTCAAAACGTTGGCCTAACAGTCGACGCTGTTGTTCGATAGACGACAGGGCCGGATTCCATCGCATTGGATCGGGCGAGTTATGAAACGCCAAGATAAATGCAGCCGACATCGGCATGGGTATAACCTATTGCTGTTTATACCTTACGACCGAAAAACCATCTACATGAGAAAAAATATGGAAAATTAAAAACAAAAGAAGTACGTTTTGTTGATTTGATTAAGTCCTAGAAATACAAATTATAATCTTGTCTATCTGTATGGTTAAGTGACGTGGATTTGTTAATGTGTTACATCGTTTTTTTATAGTTTTTCATATTAACGATTAAACTAAGTGTTAATCTAAAAAGTTTATCTAATGGCTTATGTAATTACCGAGTCTTAACTTATTATAAATTGATAAAATATATTCTTAAAACGAAAACTTCCATAGTTTATTAATCTTTACAACGATTTGAGGGAGGTTAGGTTTTCCTTAAATAATACGTTGTCTTAGGTCATTTATCAATTAAAAAGCAATAATCATTTTATAGATAACAGCCCATTTGTTGCAATGTATAATACTTTAATACTATATTATGCTTACGTGCTTCAAATCCTAATCAACGTGAGTTAAGTTTAAATCAAAACTTGTGTTCGTCACAGACGACTTAAATACAATTTTGAGCTTCATTGTCTTTAGTGTTATTTGTAGCATGAAATGGGTCACGTAGAAACTTAGAACAAAGAGCGGAATTATACTTAATACATACAGCATAAATGTATAACTAGATAGGTAGGCTCTGCAATTTGTTTTCAAATTTATATCTATACATGTACAAGTAGTTTAAATTACTCTATTTACACCTTCCTGACTTCGTATCACAACATCACGAAGCTATATAGTTGCAGTTAAAGAAATGAAACAGCACTAGACAGCGTAGTGCGGCATCTCTTTTCCACAACTGCAAGAATCTTACTTTATAACTTGCTGTAAGCCAGTCGTGGACTCATATCGCGGTCGTGAAGCATAAAACTTATACCGTAGCTAGAATGAATGCTGTGTTATCGATCTGTAGTAATTGCAGCCTCCAGTTTTCTATACTATCCGCATCCCGGCGCACCGTTAACTCCTGGCCTACAAACAAGCCAATCATAACTAGCTGCCTAGACTACCTACGACCGGGTTTATTAGCCTACCTGTCTGTAATTATAGCTGGCATTAGACACGGTTTTATTGGTAATAGGAGAATATCCTGATACCCTTGGGTATAACTTCATATCACGTACACATTAATAGATCTTGTTCAAAGTTTGTTGATTCGATAGTTGAGTTACGTTATTCACTTAGGACTGTATAGTTAGAGAATATTATCACCATCGAAATCAATATTAAATGAAACTATATGCTGTATATAATAGGTAAGAATTCTCAGCGTATTAAAATTCTAAACATAGAAATACACTAACAATACGAACAGCCTTATAAATAAAACATGACACTTAAATCATTGAACATTATGGAAAATTAATATCAAAACGTGCGTTCCAACGAAAAAAAATATAATGTGTAAATCACAGACAAATCTTTTGTTTATTTAGCGCAATATAAAGCTGAAACTACACATTACAAGATTGACGACCCCTAAACCGTACTTATTTGAAACGTTCAGCTGGTATTATACATATTAATTGCCATGTGGACTATTATGTATCAAAACCATGTATATACTATGGGTATACTATACCTTGTAGGGTATGCTACGGTAGGTACTCTAACAAAGGCGAAGTGGCGAATAACCGAGTGGTATAGGTCACCACTCCAAACCCACAGTACGCGACGCGGGTTCGATCTCCGCATAGGAAAAACATTTGTGTGATCTGAGTCTGGGTGCAATTAAGAATAATTTTGAAATCGTCAGTGACTCAAGAATCGAATTCTATACTACTAAAAAAAGCACTACTTTTTTTACTTTAACATATCATCAATCAAAGCTATTATAGTATTTCTATTTTAGTAGATTCATACAGCAGTTTAGCATTTCCTCTTCTATATTTTGCCACAAAAGAAGTCTTGTTTACAGAATGTCTGTCCTGACTTTAGAGTAAATTGGTTTGTTTTCTTACATCATGATGACTTAAGAACTGTGACCTTCCGCTGAGTTCTTCCGCGGTCAGAAAAATGAAATATGTGTTAAAAGAGCCATTATAGTTTTAAATTTGTTATGATGGAAAGGTCACTGGCAATTTGCTCTAAGCTTTTATACATAATTTAAAACTGCTCTACCTCTATACTCGCGTGTATCTTTTACTAAAGCAACATAGACGTGTTTACTTATTGTAAGTATGTAGGTTGTAATAACTAAATTGATGTATTTACTTCTAAATGTATCTAAAATTAAAGGAACATACAAAACGCTCGAATGTATGGAAATTACATTTTGTTTCGATAAGTCACGTGACCTGTCATCTTCATTCATTCAAGGTTTTCCATTGACAACAACGGTTGTGAAAATGTCACTCACTTGGCTTGTAGAGGGACGGTTTACTTACGCGCATTTCGTCGAAATCGTCCGACTGCTTTCGAAACTAATGAGTCTTTAATCATAATTCCGAAAACAAAACGTAATTAAACCTTGCAAACCGTACTAAAATTACTGTTATAACAATACTCTAGAGATTACCATTAGGTACACATAGTACCGTACCGTCACCTGTAATCTCGTACATACAAGACACGAAGATTGACAGACCTACATCTGTATGTTTCATGGTTGTCAACTGTGACACAGAACATGCATATGTCGGCTAACAGGAGCTATTAGCACACGTCCATGTGGAACACTCACGGTATTCTTATTATCACAATTATCACGACTATTCTTTATTTTGTGAATGTATGTATGTGAAAATGACAATGTAAAATATACAATACTTTTTTCTTTCATATTAAGCTTAGACCTACTTACAGAAGAAGTGTATTTGGGAAGGCATAGTCTCCTTGATGCATGTTTATACCTAGTCCAGGAGTAAAGGCTCGAATGTTTTTGGTTTCATTTAGTTTATAACAAAAATAATTTGACTCTTTATTCCGATATCGAACATATAACATCAGATCAGTATTATAGATCGAAATAAAATATGCGACTTCAAATATCACATTGTATCAAGTCTGTTAAGCTGTCTTATTTATTTATTCATTTATCTAAACACAAAATTTAAGAAAAAAATAAAAAGGAACGTCAAGCCGTTAAACACTTTGTTGGCAAAAATAGCGCTCTTTTATCTACATAATTTTAACACAATAATGTTATGTTAAATTAATAATAACTCTTTCAGTTTTTCTTTGTAGTGAACTACAATTACTTTTTCCCATAACATATTCGCTTCTCATATTATAATAGACTAAAACCTACAAGAACTGCCTTATCATCTAGTACATTATAATCCATTGTCATTCGTTCGGTATAACACACGCGCCTCGATGCATCTAACAATGCCATTTGATTATACAATTACAACCCACTGAAATTACTTACATTCATGGAAATGACTCACCATTCACATATATTATATGCAAATGAAAGATAACAAGGTTGGATATCTTTACTGTTTTAAGTGATTGTAAGGATTCAATAGACTGCCATTCAATACCACTTATTTGTAGAAATTGTAGACACAATGTCTACTATTACCCACATTTATTATGACTTTTCAAATTTATAGACGAATGTTTCATACTTAATAATGATTTACAGAAGTGCATTAAAGTATTAAAGTGTATTATAAAATTATTTTATTAGTTGGTTTCGGTACTTCGTTTGATAAATAGTATACAAACATGAAAAAAACGAATTTTAACGTAATACATATTTTTTGTTTCCGAACGGAAAATGGAAGCGAAATAAATCAATTTTCAAAAAGGTAACCAGAATAGTAATTCACTAATTCACATACAGAACATGTTGTTACATGTTGCGACAAAAATATCATTGATTGAATGGTTTTTATCAAACGAGACAATGTGGGCTTTGTGCTGCTAAAGTCAATTGAGCGGCAAACCAGCCTTGAAGGTTCACATTTGTAATGAGTGAAAGGAACCGCCTCAGCCATACATAGCAGGGACGTGACTCACCGATGACTTTAATATGAGAATATAACATGTATCGACATTTAAATTAAGTCTTCTTCACAGAGGTCGATTAGTTACGGGTTTTTTTCTTAAAAAATCCTACAGTTCTGTAAAGCAGTCAAAATCTGCCTTCACTTTTATTACGTAGATATGTTAGAAAATACATCTCTGTGGGGACACCACTTGACTCTTTCTATTGTGATCGTGAACGGATTCAAATTTGGAACTAAATTAAATACTCCACAAAAGATGCGACCAATGACTGATGTAAGAAGGTATATTAGAAAACTTCGACGAAAGCTTGCATCGCGGACTTTCGACAATCTGCACACGAAAACAGTTAGAACATAGAATTCGGTAACAAAGATAAACATCATTGCATACATTTTCCCACGAGCGCTGTGATTAGATTTAGGTACCGATACCAATATAAATTAACGCTCCAGGCTACAAACCTATTCATTCTGCATTTAAAACTAGCGTTTTTTTAAATACCAATCTTTAATTGTGTTACGAATTTATATTGGATTCTGCACTAGCTTTTCTGTTTTACTCACTTTGAATGTTTATTTCAATCAACAATACAATATTGCTCTTGTTAAGTTTTCAGTTTTAAATACCATGAACAACTACAGAGTAGGAACCTACTACTTGCAATTTAATTTATTGACTAACGTCAAAGCAAATTATTCAACATTCTATACAGGGATCAGATAATTGCTTTAACGCAGCGTAACGAACGTCACAGACTAAGTGAATATGTCTACTTAGTGTCTTAATAGGGGCAGTAAGTCAATCTCCGGTGTAGAGGCATATCCGTATATCCTTCAAAGGTTTCAGGTTTGCCTCGCTAAGAGGCACTCGGCACAATTGATCGGCAGACACCGTGTCGGCGACCGGTCGACATTGCTCCCGAAGTCTCGATCCAGTTGGTGACCGCCTTATTGACGCATAAACGTTTATTCATACACATACGGTCTGTAATGTGGGCTTTAGTACGTCTATTGTCCTCTATACAAGGAATAATTCGTCGTACATGTTCATTACCTATCATTATTGCAATTCGCATAAATACTTATTCCCCACGCACAATTGATTTACATATACAGAAATGATTACTTCTTTATCCGTTGAACAAAATTAATTGCATATTTTACATAACGCAAAAAATTACGTAACATTTTTTAATCGATTACATATCAAAGAGTTATTCTCGTACCTAAGTTTGATAATAATTATGTGCGTAATCGATTTCATCGCAACTTTCTCCGCGGCGTCAATGTGAAAACGTCCGAAGTGAGACAGACCTTGATGATTGAAAGCCGCACTTGTATCTCGATATTCAACTGTTACAAAGCCAGCCATGCGAGGCCACAGACATGGGAAATGAATGCGTTTCCGAATGAAAGCTTAACCTCTGCACGGTATTACATACAAGAGATGAATGTGTATCAGAAATTACTAGACATAATTGGATCCTAATGGAAAATGCTGTTGGTAAACATCAGATATTAGGTATGTTGGAATATTATGTTTCAATGTAACATAGATACAAGATACGTTGTTATACACTACGACTATTTCAAATATTGCGTGTATGATTAATAATTATCTACTAACGGATTATGTTACCTTAAGTCATGGCTCCAAGATGATTCTAACATTTTGATTACCAACCTTTGCGAACAAATCAAACATTGAATCTACACTACCTACTCGTGTGAAGGTTGCCCGCTATGATTAATTCTTTACTCATAAATAAGCAATGTCCAAAACATCTTCCAACAAAATCAATCAAACGATCAGAAGCTTTTGTTTCATAACCAATCATCGCAGCATTAGATCACCCGCCAGCTTTTGTTTCACACAACTAATCATTGCGTTCGGTGATCGTGCGTTCAACATCAAACGTTTGCCGGCTCACGCGTATTAGCTCTATTCAGTAAAATCGCGCAACATGTCTATACACCCAATAATTACGTCGAACGCACGTAATTGTTATCTGCATAGACATAGTGCTCTCAAATTGTTTCATGCGATGCGTTTTACGCGACACATTGTACGATTAATCGCGATTCAGTAAATTAACGCCTGTCGTTCGATTCCTCTAACACATTTTATCTGCGTGAATGTTTTGTTTGAATGGATTTTAGTTATTTCGATTTGTAATATGCAGTTTAAAAAGACGATAGCTTTATGATTATGATATAATTAAAAACTACATTTATTTTTTATGTCATAGGTTTTTTTACTGATAAATTTTCCCAATATAGTAACACAGAGATAGAGAGCGACCACGTATTTTTTAATTATAGCCATGCAATGAAACTTTTTGTTTTTGACTACCCCAAAACCATACCATGAACCTATCTTAGTGAAATAGACGAAACAAGACTAAAAATCATTTTCCTTCTTGAAATGAAAGCTAGTAAAATACAAGCCCAAGAATAGTAGGTAAGTCTATACGTACCAACCTTGACGTACTCTGATGTAACAAACTCAACTATAATGATTACAGGCAGTTATCCCCGACAACTGTCCACCATAACTTTTATCTTGGTATAAATGTGTGATGGCGTTATGTGCCAGCTCGTTGAGCCTCATAGAATGTGGTCGAGCTGAGCGACACCGATGCGTTAGTCGATGGTTGAACGAATAGTATGAGCATATGTGGATGTGGCATATTATTGATTATAAATATTGTACAGGGAATATACAAGATAGACATGCATTTAGATTACGATGTAAATATTTTAGCTATTGTTTTACGTCGTATCGGAGAGTCGAAACATATATTAGAAAATGAATAAATTACAGCACAGCCGTTGTCACTTGGCGCTTTGGAAAAGAGAATCTTATTCATGAATGATGAATCTCTCTTTATCTAAAGTTTAAAGTTTGATGTCTTTTACCTCATTGCAGCATCACTAACTTATTTATATCAAACAAATTACCGTAACTTGGCTGAGCCAAAACAAAAACATAAACACCTCTGTAATATCCACGCTTCGTTCTCACACAGCCCATACATCCATCTCTCTAAATCGATACATCAAACGCTCATCAGATAAGGATTTACTAACAATACCATACATCCATTTACATGCAAACAAAACCGATTTAATTAATCGCATCTACAACAAATATTTATTCGAGTTTCCGTCTAAATTTATTTGTGCCGTTGGCCCAACAAAAACTGCTTCCTCCCAACTAAATTGGCAAATTGCATGAACGTGTCTGGCTAGCGGATACCGTACGTAAAAAAGGTACTGCTATAAAAACGAGTTTATGCTTACTGTTTTAGGCAATGGACTATGTGCTGTGATTTGGTGTGTGATTAGGAGCTTAGTTTTAGGAAGCTTAAATGGAGAGAGCTTTCCCATAGGTGCTGAAATAGATTAAATCTTTTCTGAAAATTTATTTTTGCCACATTCATTAGCCATTAATCTATAAGTAAATGATAACATGATAAATATCAACGAGTGTAACAAAACATAGATAAAGAAATTTCTCCCAAAAGAAAACTGATTGCGGACCTTAAAATAATAATCAAAACGTGTCGAACCGCCAAAATTCCACATGATACATAAAATTAAATTTTCAGCTTCGAAATGATATTATCAGCTCCCAGTTACCCTAGTTCGCTTATTATAAAAGCAGTTATAATACCGATTTATATACAGTGCGATTGCATTTCGCTGGAGTAACATAACTAGATAAGTAGGTCAAACACATTGCATCGTGTTGCGGAGGGGCGGTGAAGCGTGTTCGTATCGCGGTCTTCGCGATCGGTCGTCAAACTCGCACGCTCTATTTATGCCTATTTACTTTTTTATCTTGTACGTTAATGAGCGGTTATTGAACATCCATCTAGCATTTGTTTCTTGTTTCTAAGTCCAAACTTTGTCCTGTAGTAAGAGTTACAGAGATGCTGACTTAAGGCTGACAATTACCTAACTAAAAAAATAATAGGAAACTAAAACTATGTTTTAATAAGTAAAAAGCATGGATTAGTACAATAAGCGCGGAACAAAGGATAAATTCTCCAAGAGGAGAATAAAATTATCTAATGACTTTAAAGCCATACCAGGAAGTAAAGCAATATACAAAGGAGTTTAACATACCGTCTATAAACACAATAACATTTTGACTTAGTTTAATAGGCATTATAAATGACATGAACGAGGTTACCAAACATAGTAAATCCCACACAAAGCAAGTGCCTAAGCTTTCCAAACTTGAGCTTGTCTTGACGTCCATTAAGCTGAGTTTACTGCTTGAGCTTACAAAGGTCTTAAAGGCACGTCAACAAGCCGACAACATACGATAACATACTCCACACGAAAACCTACCTAGAGTTTAATACGAAGTATAAATACAAATTTATATTTAGCTGCTATTTCAAAGAAAATTATTCTATTCTCTCCTTTATTCCCTGACTAAGTACTTCAATCAAATATGTAGACACACATATGTAGGTTATTTCTGAGTGTTAAATAACTACATTTTACATATTCAATTAAAAGAAACAAAAGAGAATTTCTTGACAGAATGGAGTCCATAATTATAGCTTTCCAATTCCTTTCATCCAATTAAACACACTGGCATAATATAAATTCTAAAATATCTAATTGAATCTTCTATTTGGCGAGTTTCATAGGCTAGTTAAGAACACCTGTTGAGTCACAAATTTCGAATTAGTAATTGCTTTAGGCTGTTTCAAATTCACAATCAGGGAGTATTCAACTTCAGCTGTAGAAAACGTCTGTCGAAGTTATTTGTCGTTCATAATTCATAACCCAGACAAATTGTGAGGTTACTTCAATTTTCATGAAACACGTTTCGGATATTCAAATAGTTTTTGTACATAAAGGCGGGTCCAAAATCAACATAATTTTGTCGGCGAAATTAACAGACTTTCACTTAAAGCCCTTTCAAAGGAGAAAGCCTTCACTCATGTGTACGTATCAACACTAATTTCTAGGCACATTACGTGGTCTTTGCAAATATACTCAGCCATTTAAAAAGTCAACAGTTTTGGTAGAGAACTTTCCTTCTATAATATTAGTAGAACAAACAAAGTATTATAACCGATCTTTCTTTTTTACAGGATGGGAGTTGAAAGGCTTACACTGTTACAAATTCTTCAACATCAGACATTCGTGGGAGAAAGCGGCGGAACTATGTCGAAGGTAATTAAATACGTATTCCATTCGTTAAACAGATTGGTGCAATGACTACGCGTCCGACTTTCTGCATGGGTTCAATTCCCGCAAACTATTTTTTTGTTTTCTTGAACATTAATGGATTTAAGTTAAATACATAACGTTATAATATTTTGTATTTGTGTTTTTAGATACGGCAGCGAACTTATGGTTGTAGACTCGTACACGGAAAACAACATGACTGCCAGCATGGTTCCATCTAGTCCAAGTAACAACCACTACTGGCTGGGGCTCGCGACGGTCGATGACCTCAGGACTAACACGCTCGAGTCGGCGGCTGGAACTCTGGTATCACAATATGCCGGTTTCTGGGACTTACAACAGCCCAACCCCAAGGCTGGAGAATGTGTTGACGTCCACGTCACATCGGACAACCAGTCCTGGGAACTCACGACCTGCGAGACCCTTTTGCCATTCATGTGTCGAGCTACCGCCTGCCCAGCCGGTAAGAATCGTTTATAGACAACTACTGTCTTTTTTATGCTCATTAGCGCAATCATTCAAATTCAATGTTGAGGTCATTCCAAACAATGCTTACATAATTTAAATTTGTTTTAGGAACCTTCCATTGTTCTAATGGAAAATGTATAAACGCAGCCTTCAAATGCGACAAGCAAGACGATTGTGGTGATGCTTCCGACGAAATGGACTGTGCTTCCGAATGTCACTTCTACATGGCCAGCAGTGGAGATGTAGTCGAGAGTCCAAACTACCCTCACAAGTACCCTCCCTTCAGCGAATGCAAATGGACTCTCGAGGGGCCACAAGGACAAAACATTGTTTTACAGTTCCAAGATTTTGAAACTGAAAAGTCTTTCGACACTGTTCAAATTCTGGTTGGCGGCAGGACCGAAGATAAATCTGTCAACTTAGCGACACTTTCAGGAAAACAAGATTTATCTAGCAAAATTTACGTTTCCGCTTCGAACTTTATGATTATTAAATTTAGTACAGATGGTTCTGTTGAAAGGAAGGGTTTCCGTGCTTCATGGAAAACTGAGTCCTCCAACTGCGGCGGTATGCTTAGGGCCACGCCTCAAGGACAAGTACTGACCTCACCTGGTTACCCTAATGGTTATCCTGGTGGTTTGGAATGTGTTTACGTTATTGAAGCTCAACCCGGCAGAATAGTTTCATTGGAAGTCGAAGATTTGGAATTAGGAATGAACAGGGACTACATCGTCATCAAGGATGGTAACACACCATCTAGCCCTGTCTTAGCTAGGCTGACTGGACCAGGAGAAGAAAACCAAAAAGTTATAATTTCGACAACGAACCATCTGTACATGTACTTCCGAACGAGCCTTGGAGATTCTAAAAAAGGATTCAACATGAGATATTCCCAAGGTTGTCGAGCAACTATCATTGCAGCCAATGGTAACGTTACATCGCCAGCATACGGTCTTTCAAACTATCCGAATAATCAAGAATGCTTCTACAGAATTAAAAACCCTAACGGTGGTCCACTTTCTTTGAAATTTGACGAATTTAGCATTCATACTACAGATGTAGTACAAGTTTTTGACGGAACCAGTACTAACGGTTTAAGGCTCCACTCCGACAACGGTTTTGTTATTAAGCCAAGAATTACACTGACTGCTTCCAGCGGTGAAATGTTGCTACGGTTTGTGTCTGATGCATTGCATAATGGAATGGGTTGGAAGGCGACATTCTCGGCAGGTATGGTATTCACTTAACAATACACTCTACGAGAAACAAACACAAAGACACACATCTACTTATCCCTATTTTATTTTCAGATTGCCCACCCCTAAACTCCGGAATCGGTGCTTTAGCGTCAAACAGAGATACCGCCTTTGGAACAGTTATTACATTCTCGTGTCCAATTGGACAAGAATTCGCCACAGGGAAATCTCGTATCACTACAAAATGTTTAGACGGAGGAAAATGGTCAACCACTTACATTCCTAGCTGTCAAGGTAAGTGACGTACAATAAATAGCAACATTCCAAAATCCGTTCTAAGGTGCGGTTTTATTTACATTGCGTAATACTAAAATTGTATATTAATATGACTTATTTGTTGTTTCACAGAGGTATATTGCGGTCCAGTTCCACAAATCGATAATGGATTTTCAATTGGCTCTACAAACGTGACTTACCGTGGTGTTGCGACTTACCAATGTTATGCCGGATTTGCTTTCCCGACTGGACAACCTATTGAGAGAATTTCTTGCTTGTCAGATGGTCGGTGGGAGAGAACGCCTACTTGTTTAGGTCAGTAAATACAATGTGACAGTTGCAAGTTTCCATACAAAACATTTGTAGTTGTGGAGTGTTAAGTTTAATAATTTTCATTTTAAATAAAAGTAAAATTATTTGAATGTATAGTATGTTTCTTTTTATATTAAGTGTTTTTGTAACCATTTATTCATAAATCTTTTTTTACACAGCTTCCCAATGTGTCGCCCTACCGGACGTTCCCCATGCCAATGTCACGATCTTGAACGGCGGCGGACGAAGCTACGGAACCATTGTGCGTTACGAGTGCGAACCCGGATACGTGAGGTCTGGCCAGCCGGTACTACTTTGCATGAGTAATGGCACATGGTCGGGAGACGTGCCAACTTGTTCCAAAGCACTTTGCCCCAAATTCCCCGAAATCAAAAATGGCTTTATTGTTGACCAAACTAGGATTTACATGTTTGGCGATGAAGCTCGTGTTCAATGTTTCAAAGGTAATTTCCTAAAATAAAAAATCTAGATCTAACAATTAAATATTTAAACAACGAAAACAACATTTTATACTGTGGTCTACTTATTCCAGGATACAAACTCAATGGACCTAGCTTGCTCAAATGTGGAACTAACCAAGAATTCGACAACCCTCCGACTTGTGAAGACATTAATGAGTGCGCCAGCAGTCAATGTGACTCCGTCTCAACTGAATGCAAGAACAGTAATGGTGGTTTCTACTGCCCGTGCAGACCTGGTTTCACACCGAACTTAGACTGCAGACCCGTTGGAGATCTAGGATTGATTAACGGAGCAATTCCTGATGAATCGATCACTACTTCTACTCCGGAATCAGGATACGCTAAAGGAGTAAGTTTATTCACACATTGATTAAAGCTAAAACGTAATGCAACACTTGAAAAAACAACTCTAACCTCTTAATTGTTTCTTGCAGATGGTACGTCTTAACAACGGCGGCGGTTGGTGCGGTAACAACTTAGAAGCTGGAGCTAACTGGATCCTTATTGACTTGAGAGCACCAACTATCATCAGAGGATTCAGGACCATGAGCGTCATGCGCGCTGACGGCAACATCGCCTTCACATCTGCCATCAGAATCCAATACACCAACGACTTGACTGATGTCTTCAAAGACTACACGAACCCAGACGGTACAGCTGTAGAGTTCCGTATCTTGGAGCCTACTCTATCCGTTCTAAATCTGCCAGTGCCAATTGAAGCACAGTACGTTAAGTTCAAGATCCAAGACTACGTTGGCGCGCCTTGTTTAAAACTCGAAATCATGGGATGTGCTCGTTTAGACTGTTTCGATATCAACGAGTGTAACGAGAACAACGGAGGCTGTGACCAGAAATGTCTTAATACGTAAGTAATTTTATATACACTCGTTATACTGCAGCACATAATGTATAAATCATACTAATGTATATTCATTTTCCTTTAGACCTGGAAACTTCTCTTGCGCTTGCAACCTCGGCTACGAGCTCTATTCGAACAACGGCACTGCTGGTTTCGCCATCGAAAAATCAGAGACTGGAGACAGGGATGGTGATACTTACCAGAAGAACAAATCCTGTGTGCCTGTCATGTGCCCTCAACTTTCGTCACCTGAAAATGGAAAACTCTTATCTACGAAGACTTCTTACCACTTTGGAGACACCGTTCAGTTTCAGTGTGATTTCGGCTATGTTATGTCTGGATTCTCAACGCTTTTGTGTACATCCAGTGGAACTTGGAATGGAACTGTACCTGAATGTCAATGTAAGTAAAATAAGGCTAAAAATTCCAATACAATACAATAGGTTTGCCTCAGGCCTATTCTAATCGACACGTTATATTTGCAGATGCCCGCTGTGTGACACTTTCTGATAACAAAAACGATGGCTTGAAGGTAATCAGAGATGACCCCGAGAGTGTACTGGTTCCTTACAGAGATAACGTTACTATTACCTGCACGTCACCTGGAAGGCATTTGAGAAACACACTTACTTCATCCTTCAGACAGTGTGTCTATGATCCTAAACCAGTAAGTTGACTTACTATTAAAATTTTATAAAGAAACTATACAAGTCATTTGAATGAAATCATGTAACAAAATAATGTAATTTTCAGGACCTACCCGACTACTGGCTATCTGGAGCCCAACCTCAATGCCCGAGACAAGACTGTGGAGTCCCAATGCCCACGCCTGGTGCGGAGTACGGACAATATCTGGACACCAAATACCAAAGCTCGTTCTTCTTTGGATGCCAAAACACTTTCAAGTTAGCAGGTCAAACAAGCAAACATGACAATGTTGTCAGATGTCAAGCCAACGGTATCTGGGATTTCGGCGACTTAAGATGCGAAGGACCAGTGTGTGAGGACCCAGGCAGACCAGCCGATGGTTACCAAATCGCAAGAAGTTACGAGCAAGGATCTGAAGTTCTATTCGGTTGTTCTAGACCTGGTTACATATTAATCAACCCCAGACCGATAACTTGTATTCGCGAGCCTGAGTGCAAAGTCATCAGACCACTTGGATTGGCCTCAGGAAGAATACCTGATTCTGCTATCAACGCAACATCCGAAAGACCAAACTACGAAGCAAGGAACATTAGGTTGAACTCAGTCACCGGTTGGTGCGGTAAACAAGAAGCATTCACTTACGTTAGCG